>NC_057346.1:31152119-31793869 GCF_016509475.1 Prionailurus bengalensis | reverse complement strand
ACACCCATTTTAAACATAAAATTTGATGTACTTTGATGTACATAAGTGCCTGTATAAGTTTTACTGGGTATGTAACCACACTAAATGTCTCCCTATGCCCTTTGCAGCCTGCTTCCCTCCACCCTCAACCCTCAATCTGAGTAATCGTAGATTTTTTTTCCCATTATAGATTAGTTTTTCAAATTCTAGAAATTCACAAAAATAAATCATACAATTTGAGCTATTTAGCTGAATATAATGTTTTTGAGATTCACCCATGATGTTTTGCACACTGATTTGTTCTTTTTTATTGCCAGATAGTATTTTATTGTACAAATATATCATTTTTAGTCCATTTACTGGTAATGGATATTTGAGTTATTTCAAGGTTTGACTATTATGACTAAAGCTGCTGTGAATATTCACATATTTATGTGGTCACATGTTTTCTTTTCTCTTGATGAAATACCTAGATGTGGAGTCCTTTCCTGCCTTACTTTCCCTGTCCCCTCACTTCTGTCAGCTCCCAATCAACTTTCAGAACCCAAACCTTCTGTCAGCCTTCTGTCAAAATATATTTTGGATATATTTATCCAAAATAAAATGCCAATGCCTCACTATATGCTGCTTGTTCCATCTTACTGATGAAGGGCAACCTCTTCATAAAGTTTCTCTACCTTGTTCTTTATGCCAGGAACCAACTTCCTGTCACCATGAGACCCCAGTCACCTCAAGATGTTGGTAAACTGTTTCTCAGGAGATGTGGATCTCCTCAATCTGATTATAAACTTTTAGGAGACAAAAATCTTCATCCTTGTTATGCTATATTCTCTCACAGCAAGTAGAACACCCTTGAAATCTTAATTATTTAACTGTAACCTTGACTAAATTTGTTGACCTTTCCAAACTTCAGATTTTTTATTTACTAAAAAATACCAGATAATTGTAGTAACTATACTTCAGAGTCACTCTAAAGATCAAATAAAATCGTGTACTCCACACATCCAGATTCTGGTCAAAAACTGCATTTTTCCCACTAAAGAAATTTAGAAACAGTTTGAGAATGTCTGTATCCAGATACGGGGCAGGAACTGCAAAAGATAAGTCTAAGCTATTATTGTTCCATATTGGAGAAAGATAAATGATAATACAGAGTTCTGTCAAAAAGTCACAAATATACATTTAACATTTTTCAAAATAAAATGAGAACAAAAAAACACACCTGTTTGCTGAAGAAACTATTGCTGGATTAAGATGTAACAATGTGGATAACACAAATGATGTTTGGAATAGATTGAAACACACCAAATTATCAAATATATGTAAATATATCAATTCTTAATGATTTAAAAAATGTTCAATAGAAGAGGTTATTATGACATCAACATATCAATATAAAATTTGAAAACTAACTGAAGGTAACCAAGCTTTATTATACCTTATCTCTACAAGTTTATATTCCATGGCATCCAGAGTTGATAAGGAAAATTATCCATTCTGAAGAATACCAGTATATGAATACAGAAGAAAAGGTAGGATTAGAAAATCAACATTTTGAAACTTCAAATAAAAGTATGGATCTGGGTAAGTAACTTTGATGAATGTGAAAAACATTAGTGGGAAAAAACTGTTGGGGGATTTTATAATGGAAGGATCAGACAGACCGCAAATGAGCACAGTGATATTTTTTTCCCTTATATTTAACTGGCCAAACTTTGGTTCACTGTATGTGAGGAGAGGGCATGTTGTGTGCTTTACGATGTGGTGAGTTTCCAGCACCATAATGATGGTAGTCTTCCTTCCAAAAGTGGAACCTGAGTCTAATCACCAAGCTCTAATTGTCCATTTGAAATAACTACAGGGGCTGGAGAAACCACTTGGAAGGCTACACAAGAAAGAAAATCCAGGATGTATGATTTCCTACACAGAAAATGATTGAGTTTTTCCCCGAAAACAATGGCATGGAACAAAACAGAGAGGGGTCAGGGAACTCTTATGGAAGAAGAGAGACAAAAGAGGATTAACAATAAAATGCAATCTATGGGCTTTGGATCCTGACTCTAATAACCTAACTGTAGAAAGACATTTATGAGACAATCAGGGAAATCCTAATATTCACCAGGTATTAGATATTATATATAGACAGTAAACTTTTAAGTGTTAAAATGAAATAGAATTTATGGGCAATAGCTGTATTAGAGATACATGATGACATATTTACAGAAAAAAATATATGATGTTGGGGGATTTCATTTCAAATATTCCAGAAAAAGAGCAGTAGAGGTATCAATTGCATAGGATTGTAAAATATATTCATAACTATTAAATTTAGGTGATAGATACAGAGGAATTCATCATTCTGTTTTCTCACTTTTTGTGTATTTTTGAAATATTATATAATACAAAATTTAAAATAAGTTAAGTTTCTGGAATGACTGCAGCTAACAGAGCATGGGACACCATTTACATTATTAGATATGAGAATTGAGAACTTCTGCCTTTGAAAATTCCCGTATAGACAGCCAGAATAATGGCCTCATTGTAGAAGAATTTTATCAATACTCTTCCAGCTTCCTGCAGCAGGACTCCACAAGCATGTGGCTCTGGGATGAGAGTGAGGGGCTCTGAAGGGCAATCTGGCTCCTATGTAACTGCCCAAATATGAGCATCTGTGAGAACAAGATATGCAACATGAGTGGAGGTGAGGGATGGGCTCTGCTGAAGTTTCTCCAGAGATGAAAGTTGTGGATCGGGTTGAAGTAGAATCTATCTAAAGGAAGGGCAAGTGTGGCCCTTCTTCTCTGAAATATGACCTGCCTCTCCTGGAGCCCAGATCCCTGGTGATGTGTTGGTCACTTGGAGACCCTTGTGTGCCCTGCTAATGGTTTCTGTATCACTCTCACCTGATCAAATCCACAAGCCTCTGTTTGTGTGTGGAGGGTGGGGTGGGGAAGCAAGCAGACACTATAAAGTATTTACTGCTTTAATGTTTTATTATGGAAAATTCTAAACATATACACAAGTAGAGAGAACAGTATAATAAATTCTAATGTTCCATAATCTCAGCTTCAATAATTATCAGTTCAGGGGTGCCTGGGTGGCTCAGTCAGTTAAGCGTCCAACTTCAGCTCAGGTCATGATCTCACAGTTTGTGAGTTTGAGCCCTACATTGGGTCCTGTGCTGACAGCTCAGAGACTGGAACCTGCTTCGGATTCTGTGTCTCCCTGTCTCTCTGCCCCTCCCCCACTCGCACTCTGTCTCTGTCTCTCAAAAATGAATAAACGTTAAAATTTTTTCAAAAATTATTACCAGTTCGTGGCTAATCTTGTTTCAACTACATACTCACACCTTGGTAGATTATTTTAAAGCAAATCACTTAATTTATTTAATAGTATTTTATTATGTATCTCTAAAACATATGAATACTTCTCACTTATTATTAAAAAACTAACATATTCACATACATATAATTATTTTTCTGAACTATCTGAAAGTTACACGCATTAGGACAATTCACATCTAAATACTTGGATGCCTATTAGCTAAAAGAAAGACATTCTCCTACATAATCATAGTCCAGTGGCCCCATTTAAGACATTTGCCACAAAAATTTACATATTATCCATATTCATTTTTCCCCCATTTTTCCAAAAATTTCAATGAGGATTAATTTTATGAATGTAATTACAATACTATCACCACACCTAGAATCGTCAACAATAATTCCTTAAAATCACCAAATATCTAGTCAGTTTTATATTTTCCATCACCTTCTCTCTCTTTTCAAACTCTCTCTTAACCTCTCTCTCTCTCTCATAGAAGAAACCAGGAAATTTGTTTGGTAGAGTTTCCCAAAGCATAGATTTTGTCGAGTGTATTCCTGTGGTCTGTTTTAAAATATATTTAAACTATATCAGTATTTTTAATACATTGCTAGATATACCTAGAGGCTTAATAGAAACCATCTGTGATTTTTCAGTAATGCTACTTCAGTAATGCTATTCAGGCAATGCTGAGTATTTCAGTCAGGTTGTATGTAATGTCTGATTGTGCACTTGAGGTCTTAATGGTTTTACCTAGACCCATTTACTTATTGTAAGTTGCAAAATAGTAATATTCTACATGTCATTTCTATTACCTGTAAAATGTTTAGACAGTTTATAGAACTTTTCATTATCTATCAAGTTATAATCTGGTATAACTATCATTTATTATAGTTTATAAAGGAAAGGTACAATTAATGCTTGATTATTACCAGTTTTCAAAATAATGGCTTAGTTCACAACTGTCCTCCACCAGTGACCAAATAGTTTTCCTAATATTTTTAACATTTCATTATGAAATTATAGATTTAATTATCACATATTTAAATACATTTGATTTAAATGTATTTTATTTAGTATACTTCTTAAACTTATTGAAACTCAAATTGTCCCATATTTAGTTGGGTGGAGACCAGCTAAGTCTTTTTGACATTATATTACTATTTGTGATTATTTTCTTGATTTCTAGTAGAACAAAATGTTCCAGACTCAAATTGTACATGTCCAGCCACAGACCTATAATCAGCTATCTTTCTAAGGAGTCTTAGCTCCTTTTAGTGATAAATGATATCTAATGACAACAATCTAGGTGCTACAGGTTTTCACTGCTACTGAATTCCCCATTGTTTCTAAAACTTTCAGTAGATAGAGGTAGATAATATGTATTTATAAATTACAGAGTTTTTATATAAATCCTATTGATCTTACATCTGTTTTTTTTTCTTTATCTGATGCTGAAAATCCTGATTCTCAGTGAACATCAGTTTAGTCTTTTTTTTTCTTTCTTTCTTTTTTTTAAATCATACTCAGGACAGTTGCATAGCAGTCTCAATCAGTGTTACTAGCAGTGGAAAAATATGGTTACTAACTATGAGTGACAATTTGTTTGCAGTTCTTTTCTCCCTGTGTTATATCCCGTTGGAGTTACACAGTAAAAATTCTGGATCTGATGGCCACATGGAATAGTCCTTTTCTCATTTGTGCTGCTATTTCATGATGTGCATGCACACTTACCTCCCCACCAGCATACCCAAGGTTGCATAAGAGAACTGCATAGAGAAGAGTACCTGCATATTTTTCCCAATGAAAACTACAATGGGAAAAGTGACTGTTTCTTGGATAAGCAACAATGCTGAGCTAATGGGACCAAGAGTTGCTGGTTGGCTGCAAACCTTCAGAGATCCTGGTTCCAGATGGGTGGCAGGCTCACACTGGCCAGAGATCCTGATTTTCAGTGGCTTTGTCTCTGAGTTCCACTGAATACAGTAGGCCCTCTATATATTTTTTAGTTAATATAATTGTAGACTTTTGTTCAGAAAAGTGACATGAGGAATAAGACTGCTACTTTGGAAGAGGTTCATGGTAGATTCCAGAGGTAACAAATAGAGATATTTACTTTTTTCCAGGGGATGAGGACCAGTCTCATAATTTTGGCCAAGTTGAACTACATTTGGTGATCCCTTTTTACACCTTTTAACTGTAGTCTGTGTAACATGTTCTCCAGGACTTCTGGTAAAAGGCATTTTTGCCTTTTTAGTGCCTGAGAGCTGAAGATACAAGAGGAGGAACACAAGAAAAGCCTTTGACTACAGGGATTACCCAGGGAAAAGAGAGGGTGGCAGCAGAAATGGTCAGAGACCAACACAAAGAACCTATGCACAGATGACCTGGGATATTTCCTGGTGTAGTGAGGAGGAATGGAGTATGAAAGAAGGGGAGAGCATATGTTTCATGTTCCTACCTTCTTTACCTAGGAAAGAAGACCTGCAAGCAACCTTCTTGCAGCATGGAAAACTGTTGGTGGCTAAGGTTAGACTCTAGGAATTTTTCAAATGTTGACAAGAAGGGAAAGAGCTGGTAAGAAGTGGGGGAGCTGAGTGAATAACCAGAATAAGAATGTGGTAGGGTCAGGTGCAGGAGAATGGTGTGACTTGCAAGGGGTCCTGAAAGACCCCCTTCCAAAGAGAATTCCTGCATTATATGAGATTCCTCCAGGCTCAAGGTGAAGTCAGCTATCTTTATATCAGGAAAAAGTGCCCTTTTCCTCATGGTAGCCACAGATCCCTAGCACTGAGTTGAGACTGAGTTAAGCTGCTCCTCATTTGTTGCTTCAGAAAGTTCCAGAATGAGAGTGTAGGTATGAAAACTTTAAGCAAGCCCTACCTCAAATAACCTGTTTCAACCTTGAGAAATCCGATCTGGCTAGCAATGATCCAGAGGGTTAATTAAGCTGGCTGGCCCTCCCACAGGCTTTATGTCAAGAGACATGGACTTACCTCTTTCTCTAAATCCAAAGGCCAGAGCCACCAACCTAAGGAAGCTTCCTTCCCTCTAAGCAGGATTAATCCAAGCATACAAGCAAACAAAAGGGTGGTGTCAAGGATCAAAATGTTCCCTCTTTCTCAAAATCTGTCATAGCCACTTAGTTTTGTAGTTATCACCCCCCAAAATAGACTGAAAACAATAACAACAATAACACTAACCACTGGTTTGAAGTCTGAAGACCAGGTCCTGGCCCCAGCTTCTCCTTTCTGTAGTCTGACCTGTTGTTCAAATTATCGCTTTGCCATTCTTACAGCAGTGGTCTTGAGCAGTGGGTTAATCTCTCTAGCCTCGTTACCTACATTTCTAAAATGGGTACAAATATTATACCTACCTCAGTAGGTCATTTCAGGGTTAAATATCAATATCTATAAAGTGCTTACTCAACATCCTCCATACAAAAAATGCACATGGAGTTGTAGCTCTTGTTACAATCACTGGATCCCAGATGCCAAACTTGCAAAGGTTAACAATCAACACAGTCCCTCCCCCTGGGAGCCTTCAGCTTAATTGTTTTCTAAAATGGATGAGATGGTGCTCAGGACAGACCTTTCACAAATGTGATTCTTATTTATAGCCTGAATATAATAGACCATAATAAAGGTACAGGTTCTCAAACACCCACATGAGACAGTGTCTTGCCACATCAGAGACAAATACTGGCTTTGAAATTGGATTATAGGTTTATTTATTTATTTATTTATTTTAATATATGAAATTTATTGTCAAATTGGTTTCCATACAACACCCAGTTCTTATCCCAAAAGATGCCCTCTTCAATACCCATCACCTACCCTCCCCTCACTCCCACCCCCCATCAACCCTCAGTTTGTTCTCAGTTTTTAAGAGTCTCTTATGCTTTGGCTCTCTCCCACTCTACCTCCTTTTTTTTCTTCCCCTCCCCCATGGGTTTCTGTTAAGTTTCTCAGGATCCACATAAGTGTGAAAACATATGGTATCTCTCCTTCTCTGTATGGCTTGTTGAACTTAACATCACACACTCCAGTTCCATCCACGTTGCTAGAAAGGGCCATATTTCATTCTTTCTCATTGTCACATAGTACTCCATTTGTGTATATAAACCACAACTTCTTTATCCATTTGTCAGATGATGGACATTTAGGATCTTTCCACAATTTGGTTATTGTTGAGAGTGCTGCTATAAACATTGGGGAACAAGTGCCTCTATGCATCAGTACTCCTGTATCCCTTGGGTAAATTCCTAACTGTGCTACTGCTGAGTCATAGGGTAAGTCTATTTTTAATTTTTTGAGGAACCTTCACAGTGTTTTCCAGAGTGGCTGTACCAGTTTGCATTCCCACCAAGAGTGCAAGAGGGTTCCCATTTCTCCACATCCTCTCTAGCATCTATAGTCTCCTGATTTGTTCATTTTGGCCACTCTGACTGGTGTGAGGTGATATCTGAGTGTGATTTTTATTTTATTTCCAGAGTAATGTTTAACATCTTTCCATGTGCCTGTTGGCCATCTGAATGTCTTCTTTAGAGAAATATCTATTCATGTCTTCTGCCCATTTCTTCCCTGGATTATTTGTTTTACAGGGGTGGAGTATGGTGAGCTCTTTATAGATTTTGGATAATAGCCCTTTGTCTGATGTGTCATGTACAAATATCTTTTCCCATTCTGTTGGTTGCCTTTTAGTTTTCTTTATTGTTTCCTTTGCTGTGCAGAAGCTTTTTATCTTCATGAGGTCCCAATAGTTCATTTTTGCTTTTAATTCCCTTGCCTTTCGGGATGTGTCAAGTAAGAAGTTGCTATGGCTGAGGTCAGAGAGGTCTTTTCCTGCTTTCTCCTCTAGGGTTTTGATGGTTTCCTGTCTCACATTCAGGGCCTTTATCCATTTTGAGTTTATTTTTGTGAATGGTGTAAGAAAGTGATCTAGTTTTATTCTTCTCCATGTTGGTATCCAGTTCTCCCAGCACCATTTGTTGAAGAGACTGTCTTTTTTCCATTGGATGTTCTTTCCTGCTTTGACAAAGATGAGTTGGCCATATTTTTGTGAGTCTAGTTCTGGGGTTCTTATTCTATTCCATTGGTCTATGTGTCTGTTTTTGTACCAATACCATGCTGTCTTGATGATTACAGCTTTGCAGTAGAGGCTAAAGTCTGGCATTGTGATGCCTTCCGCTTTGGTCTTCTTCAAAATTACTTTGGCTATTTGGGGCCTTTTGTAGTTCGATATGAATTTTAGGATTGCTTGTTCTAGTTTTGAGAAGAATGCTTGTGCCATTTTGATTGGGATTGCATTGAATGTGTAGATAGCTTTGTAGTATTGATAGTATTGATATTTTAGTAGTATTGATTATTTTAACCATATTTATTCCTCCAACCCATGAGCACGGAATGTCTTTCCATTTCTTTGTATCTTCTTCAATTTCCTTCATAAGCTTTCTATAGTTTTCAACATACAGATCTTTTACATCTTTAGTTAGGTTTATTCCTAGGTATTTTATGCTCCTTGGTGCAATTGTGAATGGGATCAGTTTCTTTATTTGTCTTTCTGTTGCTTCATTATTAGTGTATAAGAATGCAGCTGATTTCTGTACATTGATTTTATATCCTGTAACTTTGCTGAATTCCTGTATCAGTTCTAGCAGACTTTTGGTGGAGTCTATCGGATTTTCCATGTATAATATCATGTCATCTGCAAAAAGTGAAAGCTTGACTTTATCTTTGCCAATTTTGATGCCTTTGATTTCCTTTTGTTGTCTGATTGCTGATGCTAGCACTTCCAACACTCTGTTAACAACAGTGGTGAGAGTGGGCATCCCTGTCGTGTTCCTGATCTCAGTGTGAAAGCGCTCAGTTTTTCCCCATTGAAGATGATATTAGCTGTGGGCTTTTCATAAATGGCTTTTATGATGTTTACATATATTCCTTCTATCCCGACTTTCTCGCCGGCTTTTATTAAGAAAGGATGCTAAATTTTGACAAATGCTTTTCCTGCGTTGATTGACAGGATCATATGGTTCTTCTCTTTTCTTTTCTTAATATGATGTATCACGTTGATTGATTTGCGAATGTTGAACTAGCCCTGCAGCCCAGGAATGAATACTACTTGATCATGGTGAATAATTCCTTTATGAGCTGTTGAATTCGATTTGCCAGTATCTTGTTGAGAATTTTTGCATCCATATTCATCAAGGATATTGGATTGTACTTCTCTTTTTTTACTGGGTCTCTGGTTTAGAAATCAAAGTAATACTGGC
This sequence comes from Prionailurus bengalensis, assembly GCF_016509475.1. Classification (NCBI taxonomy): domain Eukaryota; kingdom Metazoa; phylum Chordata; class Mammalia; order Carnivora; family Felidae; genus Prionailurus; species Prionailurus bengalensis. Next base: position 31,784,295 of record NC_057346.1, on the reverse strand, counting down.
TTCATAGAATGAGTGTGGATGTTTTCCTTCCCTTTCTATTTTTTGGAATAGCTTGAGGATAGGTATCATCTCTGCTTTAAATGTCTGGTAGAATTCCTCTGGGAAGCCATCTGGTCCTCACTCTTATTTTTTGGGAGATTTTTGATAACTGATTCAATTTCTCACTGGTTATGGGTCTCTTCAAGCTTTTTATTCCCTCCTGGTTGAGGTTTGGAAGTGTGTGGGTGTTTAGGAATTTGTCCATTTCTCCCAGGTTGTCTAGTTTGTTGGCATATAATTTTTCAGAGTATTCCCTGATAATTGCTTGTATTTCTGAGGGATTGGTTGTAATAATTCAATTTTCATTCATGATTTTATCTATTTGGGTCATCTCCCTTTTCTTTTTGAGAAGCCTCGCTAGAGGTTTATTTTTTTGTTTATTTTTTCAAAAAACCAACTCTTGGTTTCGTTGATCTGCTCTACAGTTTTTTTAGATTCTATATTGTTTATTTCTGCTCTGATCTTTCTTATTTCTCTTCTTCTGCTGGGTTTGGGGTGTCTTTGCTGCTATGCTTCTATTTCATTTAGGTGGGCTATTAGATTTTGTATTTGGGATTTTTCCTGTTTCTTGAGATAGGCCTGGATTACAATGGATTTTCCTCTCAGGAGTGCCTTCGCTGCATCCCAAAGCTTTTGGATTGTTGTATATTCATTTTCGTTTGTGTCCATATTTTTTGAAATTTCTTCTCCAATTGCCTGGTTGACCCATTCATTCTTTTGTAGGGTGTTCTTTAACCTCCATGCTTTTGGAGGTTTTCCAGACTTTTTTCTGTGGTTGCTTTCAAGCTTCATAGCATTGTGGTCTGAAAGTATGCATGGTATGATCTCAATTCTTGTATACTTATGAAGGGCTGTTTTGTGACCATTATGTGATCTATCTTGGAGAATGTTCCATGTGCACTCGAGAAGACAGTGTATTCTGTTGCTTTGGGATGCAGAGTTCTAAATATATTTGTCAAGTCCATATGATCCAATGTATCATTCAGGGCCCTTGTTTCTTCATTGACTGTGTGTCTAGATGATCTATCCATTGCTGTGAGTGGAGTGTTAAAGTCCCCTGCAATTACCACATTCTTGTCAATGAGGTTACTTATGTTTGTGAGTAATTGTTTTATACACATGGGAGCTTTCCTGTTTGGGGCATAGACATTTATAATTGTTAGTTCTTCTTGATGGATAGACCCTGTAATTATTATATAATTCCCTTCTTCTCTTGTTACAGCCTTTAATTTAAAGTCTAGTTTGCCTGATATAAGTATGGCTACTCCAGCTTTCTTTTGACTTCCAGTGGCATGATAAGTAGTTCTCCATCCCCTCACTTTCAATCTGAAACTGTCCTCAGGTCTAAAATGAGTCTCTTGTAGACAGCAAATAGATGGGTCTTGTCGTTTTATCCATTCTGATACCCTATGTCTTTTGGTTGGCACATTTAGTCCTTTTCCATTGTGTTATTATAGAAAGATATGGGTTTAGAGTCATTGTGATGTCTGTAGGTTTCATGCTTGTAGCGATGTCTCTGGTACTTTGTCTCACAGGATCCCCCTTAAGATCTCTTGTAGAGATGGTTTAGTGGTGACAAATTCCTTCAGTTTTTGTTTGTTTGGGAAGACCTTTATCTTTCCTTCTATTCTAAATGACAGATTTGCTGGATAGAGGATTCTCGGCTGCATGTTTTTTTCTGCTCACCACATTGAAGATTTTCTGCCATTCCTTTCTGGCCTGCCAAGTTTCAGTAGAGAGATCCATCACTAGTCTTATCAGTCTCCCTTTATATGTTAGAGCAGGTTTATCCATAGCTGCTTTCAGGATTTTCTCTTTATCCTTGTATTTTTCCAGTTTCACTATGATATGTCATGCAGAAGATTGATTCAAGTTACGTCTGAAGGGAGTTCTCTGTGCCTCTTGGATTTCAATGCCTTTTTCCTTCCCCAGATCAGGGAAGTTCCCAGCTATTATTTCTTCAAGTACACCTTCAGCACCTTTCCCTCTCTCTTCCTCCTCTGGAATACCAATTATGCATAGATTATTTCTCCTTAGTGCATCACTTAGTTCTCTATTTTTTCCCTCATACTCCTGGATTTTTTTATATCTCTTTTTCTCAGCTTCTCATTTTTCCATAATTTTATCTTCTAGCTCATCTATTCTCTCCTCTGCCTCTTCAATCCGAGTTGTGGTCATCTCCATTTTATTTTGCAGCTCCTTAATAGCATTTTTTAGCTCCTTCTGGTTGTTCTTTAGTCCCTTGATCTCCGTAGCACTAGATTCTCTGCTGTTCTTTATACTGTTTTCAAACCCAGCAATTAATTTTATGACTGTTATTCTAAATTCACTTTCTGTTATATTGTTTAAATGGTCTTTGATCAGTTAGTTAGCTGTTGTTATTTCCTGGACGTTTTTTTTTTGAGTGGAATTCTTCTGTTTCGTCATTTTGGATATTCCCTGGCATGGTGTGGGACTGCAGAGCACTTTCCCTGTGCTGTCTTGAATACCTTGCATTGGTGTGCAGGGCCGCAGTCAGACCTGATGTCTGCCCCCAGCCCACCACTGGGGCCACAGTCAGACTGGTGTGTACCTTCTCTTCCCCTCTCCTAGGGGTGGGATTCACTGTAGGGTGGCATGGCCTATCTGGGCTACTTGCACATTGCCAGGTTTGTGGTGTTGGATCTGGCATATTAGCTGGGGTGGATTGGCAAGGTGCACAGGGGCAGGAGGGGCAGGCTCAGCTTGCTTAACCTTTGGTGATCTGATTCAGAGGGACCTGCAGCACCAGGAGGGAGTCAGACCCACCACTGGAGGGATGGATCTGCAGAAGCACAACACGTGGCGCAAGTTCCCTGACAGGAACTGGTTCCCTTTGGAGTTTTGGCTGGGAGATGGGTGAAGGAGATGGCGCTGGCGAGCACCTTTGTTCCCCACCAACCTGCCTTCTGTTGTCTGTGGCTCAACAACTCTCCCTCCTGTTGTCCTCCAGCCCTCCAGCTCTCTGAGCAGAGCTGTTAGCTTATAACCTTCCAGATGTTAAGTCCCACTTACTGTCCAAACACACTCCATTTGGCCCTTCCACTTTTGCAAGCCAGACTCAAGGTCTCTGCTTTGCCGGCAGGCTGCTCCTCCGCCCACGGCTCCCTCCCGCCAATTCGTGTAGTCCACACCACCTCTCCGTCTTTCCTATCCTCCTCCGTGGGCCTCTCGTCTGCACTTGGCTGTGGAAAATCTGTTCTGCTAGTCTTCTGGTGGGTTTCCGGGTTATTTAGGCAGGTGTGGGTGGAATCTAAGTGATCAGCAGGACGTGGTGAGCCCAGTGTCCTCCTATGCTGCCATCTTCTGCTCCAAAATAACTTTTTTTTTCCTTTTTGAGAGAGAGAGAGGGAGACGGAGAGTGCTAGCTGGGGAGTGGCAGAGAGAGGATTCTGGGTTTCTAAAAACTTTTCTAGTGGGGAATGTTCCCTTCATATGTCTCAATAATTCTCACAATGGAATTTAAAAACCATTTCAACTATAAAGGATAGAATTCTTAAAGAAAGCATACTTGCCTTCTTCTAAACTAAGATGAATTTTGAGCTGGGAAAGTTCTAATCCCTTGGATATAGAAAATTCACTTTCAGACAATCAATAAAAAGATTATAAAGTTCAAGTCTATTTAGAGAACTTACTGGGGTTACTTAGAACAAATTAAATGAATGTTAAAGAGATTTTATTAGACTTGCAAGAATATTAAGAGAGTATAAACATCAATGGGGAAATTAGAAAGTGGGAGAGCATGTTGAATACATTTACATTTTGTGAATGGACAATGTTCATTTAAATTACCATAAAATTTGAAATAGTAAGCAAAATAAACAAAATAGTAAGCAAAGTAGTCAAACAGAAGTTGTGTAGAGAAGGCAGAGACAGGGAAGCAGAGGGCGAGAGAAGGACTGTAGGTCTCTTTAGTACACATAGGTACCTTCTTATCTAGTAGTGTTGGAAGTGAGATGCAATGTGAGCCATCTGGTGGGGCTGGATGAGGCTGGATTAACTTGGCAATATGTAAGAAGGTGAGCTAATAAAATAGAAATAAAGAACTCTCTCTTGCTCCCTGGGACTTAATTTTAACATTTGGTTTTGGGGAGAAAGAGGAAAGGTGTGTTTCTGAAGTTCACTCATTTGTTCAATAGCTGTAATTGTTTAAAGCCTATGTCAATTGCCATTTTTCTCTCTCACCTACATCTTCAAGACCCCTCATTGTGAAACTCCTTGTCTCCAACCACCCAGAAGACACTGCCTTCTCTCACCTCTGTATTGTCATCCACCATCATTCTGACCCCTTCTGCTGATACATTAAAGCTTTCAGCACCTGCTTACTGTCCCCTCTCCACTCTAAATCCAGTAATCATCTTTGGGCTCCACATTTCACATGATGTATGAGCTCCCTGAGCCTCATGACTCAACCTTCCACTCCACAGCACCCGTCCACTCTCAGTGTCATAGCTGAGATATTTGATCCCAAAGTGAAGTAACATAGTCTACTTGGACCACAGCCACTTATACTTGAGTTAATTTACTCATGTATCCTGACTGTAGTAATTCTTCAACTTCATGAAAATTTCCAATCCATAGATCCCACAACTTTTCTTTCATCTACTCAAACCCTCTAGTGATTTTTTTCATTATCTTTCTTTAATCTGTTAGCAGCATTACAATTGCCTCCTTATAATTAAGCTCAGCTTTCTCAATGTAGTCATTTTGCTACACTACAAGTCCTGGAAAAGCCCCACCATCTACCTTATTCATGACTACATTGGTGCAACTGAGAGCTGTTACAGAGAAATAAAACCCATGGAACAACGTCAAATCAGGGTAAATTCTTAGTCCCCTACCTCAGAATGGCCTGGGAATCCTACTAGGTGTCTCAGCTAAAGTCATCCTCCCATGACTCTCTATAGCTAGACCGTTCATTCTCCATTTCATTCCAATTTCCCAGCATTAACTGCCATTTTTGTCCCCAAAACACTTGAGAAAATACAATTCCATTAGGGGTTCTGTTAGTGTCCCAAATGAGGGGGAGATCTATAAACTTTTAAACATTTTTTATTCCCAATAAATAAAGCACATTTTCTGCTATTAAAGGTGGCTAATATTTCTTGTGCCTCTACTACATGCCATGCTGGATATCAGCACTTGATTTATTTTATCTCATTAATTCACCACAACAATAAGTAAAAGCTTTATTTTATTTATTTACTTTTTAACCCCAGAGGAAACTATAGCACAGAGTGTTTCAATAGTTTTCTGAATCCAAAAACACTTGAAAATGTAATTGAAAGATGTACATTTAAAATTGGTTGTGTACCTAATCTGCCCCAGGCTCAGTAAATAAACAATAATTTTTAAAGATGAACAGACAAGAAACGTTAGACAGCTTGAAGAAGATGGCAGCGTAGGAGGACGCCCGGCTCACCTCGTCCTGCTGATCACTTAGATTCCACCCACACCTGTCTAAATAACCCAGGAACCCACCATAAGACTAACAGAATGGACTGCCCAGAGCCAAGCATAGACAAGAGGACCACAGAAGAGGATAGGAATGGCGTAGAGGCAATGCGTGCTACACAGACTGGCAGGAGGGAGCTGGGGCCGTAGAGGGGCAGCCTGCCAGCAAGGTGGAATTCTCTAGTCTGCCTTGCAAAAGTGGAGGGGCCGGACTGCTTGAGTTCTGACAGCCAGTGGAGTTAACTTCTGTAATGTTATAAGTCAACAGCTCTGCTCAGAGAGTGGGAGGGCAATAGGACACTGGGAGGAAGAGGTGTTGAGCCCTGGAAGACAGCTCAGCTCAGAGGGGAACAAAGGTGCTGGCAAATTCCATCTTTCTCTCCCATCCCTCAGCCAAAATCGCAAAGGGAACCAATTAACCAAACTTGCTTGCACCACACAAACACCCAATGCTGTGCCTCTTTGGATGCATCCCTCTGACGAGTCTCCCTCCCTCCTGGTGCTGCAGGGCCCCTCCCGCAGAAGACCACCTACAGCAAAGCGAGTTGAGCCTACCCCTCCTGTCCCTGTGCACCTTGTGTATCCACGAGGACTAATATACCAGATCCCATTGATGAAGTACCACAAGCCTGGCAGTGTGCAAGTAGCCCAGACAGTGGCCACACCACTCCACAGTGAGTCCTGCCCCTGGGAGAGGGGAAAATAAGGTACACACCAGTCTTACTGTGGCCCCAGAGGTGGGCTGGAGACAGACATAAGGTCTGACTGTGGTCCCGCTCACCTACACGTTACTCCAGACAGCACAGGGGAAGTGTCCTGCAGCTTGGAGACACCCCAGAGACTATAAAAAATGAAAGAAATGGAAGAATTCTCCTCAAAAGAAACTCCAGGAAGTAGCAACAGCTAAAGAATTGATCAAAAATGATTTAAGCAATAACAGAACAAGAATTTAGAATCAGAGTCATAAAATTAATCACTGAGCTTGAAAAAAGTATAGAGGACAACAGAGAATCTATCGCTACTAAGAAATTGTCATGAGGAGCTAAAAAATGCTATAAATGAGGTGCAAAATAAAATGGAGGTGACCACAGCTAGGATTGAAGAGGCAGAGGAGAGAGTAGGGGAATTAGAAGATAAAATTATGGAAAAAGAGGAAGCTGAGAAAAAGAGAAATTAAAATCCAAGAGTATGAGGGAGGAAGTAGAGAACTATGTGATGCAATGAAACACAACATATCCATATAATAGGAATTCCAGAAGAAAAAGTGACAGAGAAAGGGGCTGAAGGGGTACTTGAACAAATCATAGCTAAGAACTACCCTGATATGGGGAAGGAAAAAGGCATTGAAATCCAAGAGGCATAGAGAACTCCCTTCAGACCTAACTTGAATTGATCTTCTGCACAACATATCATAGCGAAACTGGCAAAATACAAGGATAAAGAGAAAATTGTGAAAGTAGCTAGGGATAAACATGCTCTAACATATAAAGGGAGACCAATAAGACTAGAGACAGACCTGTCTACTGGAACTTGGCAGGCCAGAAAGGAATGGCAGAAAGTCTACAAAGTGATGAACAGAAAAAAATATGCAGCTGAGAATCCTTTATCCAGTAAGTCTGTCATTCAGAGTAGAAGGAGAGATAAAGTCCTTCCCAAACAAAACCTGAAGGAATTCATCACCACTAAACCAGCCCTACAAGAGATCCTAAGGGGGATTCTGTGAGTGAAATGTTGCAAGGACCACAAAGTACCAGAGACATGACCACAAGCATGAAACATACAGACATCACCATGACTCTAAACCCATATCTTTCAATAATAACACTGAATGTAAATTGACTAAATGCTCAACCAAAAGACATAGGGTTTCAGAATGGATAAAAAACCAAGACCCATCTATTTTCTGTCCACAAGAGACTCATTTTAGAAGTGAGGACACCTTCAGATTGATAGTGAGGGGATGGAGAACTATCTATCATGCTACTGGAAGTCAAAAGAAAGCTGGAGTAGCAATACTTATAACAGACAAACTAGACTTTAAATTAAAGGTTGTAACAAGAGATGAAGAAGAGCATTATATAATAATTACAGGGTCTATCCATGAGAAAGAGCTAACAATTATAAATGTCTATGTGCCGAATGTGGCAGCACCCAAATATATAAAACAATCACAAACATAACCAACCTTATTGATTATAATATGGCAATTACAGCAGATTTTAATACTCCACTCACAGTAATGGATAGATCGTCTATACACGGGATCAATAAAGAAACAAGGACCCTGAATGACACATTGGATCAGATGGACTTGACAGAGATATTTGCAACTCTGCATCCCAAAGCAACAGAATCTACTTTCTTCTCGAGTGCACATGGAACATTCTCCAAGATAGATCACATAGTGGGTCACAACACAACTCTTCATAAGTATACAAGAATTGAGAGCATACCATGCATACTTTCAGACCACAATGTATGAAACTTGAAATCAACCACAGGAAAAATCCTGGAAAACCTACAAAAGCATGGAGGTTAAAGAACACCCTACTAAAGAATGAATGCGTCAACCAGGCAATTAGAGAAGAAATTAAAAAATATATGGAAACAAACGAAAATGAAAATACAACAATCCAAAAGCTTTGGGATGCAGCGAAGGCAGTCCTGAGAGGAAAATACATTGCAATCCAGACCTATCTCAAGCAAAAAGAAAAGTCCCAAATACAGAATCTAGCAGCACTAATAAACGAAATAGAAACAGAACAGCAAAGATACCCCAAACCCAGCAGAAAAAGAGAAATAATAAACATCAGAGCAGAAATAAACAATAGAGAATCTAAACAAACAAAAAAAGTAAAGTAGATCAATGAAAACAAGAGATTTTTTTTTTATAAACAAAATTGATAAACCTCTAGCCAGGCTTCTCAAAAAGAAAAGGGAGATGACCCAAATAGATAAAACCATGAATGAAAATGGAATTATTACAACCAACCCCCCAGAAAAAAAAATACTGGGGAATACGATGAAAAATTATATGCCAACAAACTGGACAAACTGGAAGAAATGGACAAATAAGAGTCCAGGACCAGATGGCTTCCAGGGGAATTCTACCAGACATTTAAAGCAGAGGTAATACCTATCCTTCTCAAGCTCTTCCAAAAAATAGAAAGGGAAGGAAAACTTCCAGATTCACTCTATGAAGCCAGCATTACTTTGATTTCTAAACCAGAGACCCAGTAATAAAAGAGAACTACAGGCCAATATCCCTGATGAATATGGATGCAAAAATTCTCAATAAGATACTAGAAAATTGAATTCAACAACATATAAAAAGAATTATTCACCATGATCAAGTGGGATTCATTCCTGGGATGCAGGGCTGGTTCAACATTCTCAAATAAATCAATGTGATACATAACATTAATAATAGAAAAGATAAGAACCATATGATCCTGTCAATCGATGCAGAAAAAACATTTCTCAAAATTCAGCATCCTTTATTAATAAAAACCCTCAAGAAAGTCGGAATAGAAGGAACATACTTAAACATCATAAAAGAAATTTATGAAAATCACTTAGCTAATAACATCCTCAATGGGGAAAAACAGAGCTTTCCCCCTGAGATCAGGAACACGACAGGGATGTCCACTCTCACCAGTTGTTTAACACAGGGTTGGAAGTGCTAGCATCAGCACTCACACAACAAAAGAAAATCAAAGTCATCAAAATTGGCAAAGATGAAAACAAGCTTTCACTTTTTGCAGATGACATGATATTATACATGGAAAACACAAGAGACTCCAACAGAAGTCTCCTGAAACTGATAACATGAATTCAGCAAAGTCTCAGGATACAAAATTAATGTACAGAAATCAGTTGCATTCTTCTACACTAATAATGAAGCAACAGAAAAACAAATGAAGAAACTGATCCCATTCACATTTGCATGAAGCAGCATAAAACACCTAGGAATAAACCTAACTAAAGATGTAAAAGATCTGTATGTTGAAAACTATAGAAAGCTTATGAAGGAAATTGAAGACAATATAAAGAAGTGGAAAAACATTCCGTGCTCATGGATTGGAAGAATAAATACGGTTAAAATGTCAATACTACCCAAAGTTATCTACACATTCAATGCAATCCTCATCATAATTGCACCAGCATTATTCTCAAAGCTAGAACAAGCAATCCTAAAATTCATATCAAACCACAAAAGGCCCCAAATAGCCAAAGTAATTTTGAAGAAGAAGACCAAAGCAGGAGGCATCACAATCCCAGACTTTAGCCTCTACTACAAAGCTGTAATCATCAAGACAGCATGGTATTGGCACAGAAACAGACACATAGACCAATGTAATACAATAGAAACCCCAGAACTAGACCAACAAAAGCATGGCCAACTAATCTTTGACAAACCAGGAAAGAATATTCAATGGAAAAAAGACAGTCTCTTCAACAAATGGTGCTGGGAGAAATGGACAGCAATATGCAGAAGATTGAAACTAGACCACATTCTTACACCATTCACAAAAATAAACTCAAAATGGATAAAGGCCCTGAATGTGAGACAGGAAACCATCAAAACCCTAGAGGAAAAAGCAGGAAAAAACCTCTCTGACCTCAGCTGTAGCAACTTCTTACTTGACACATCCCGAAAGGCAAGGGAATTAAAAGCAAAAATGAACTATTGGGACCTCATGAAGATAAAAAGCTTCTGTACAGCAAAGGAAACGATCAACAAAACTAAAAGGCAACCAATGTAATGGGAAAAGATATTTGCAAATGACATATCGAACAAATGGCTAGTATCCAAAATCTATAAAGAGGTCATCCAAACTCCCCACTCAAAAAACAAATAATCCAGTGAAGAAATGGGCAGAAGACATGAATAGATATTTCTCTAAAGAAGACATCCAGATGGCCAATAGGCACATGAAAAGATGCTCAACGTCACTCCTCATCAGGGAAATACAAATCAAAACTACACTGAGATAACACCTCATGCCTCTCAGAGTGACTAAAACGAACAAATCAGGAGACTATAGATGCTGGAGAGGATGTGGAGAAATGGGAACCCTCTTGCACTCTTGGTGGGAATGCAAACTGGTGCGGCCACTCTGGAAAACAGTATAGAGGTTCCTCAAAAAATTAAAAATAGATCTACCTTATGACACGGCAATAGCATTTCTAGGAATTTTCCCAAGTGATACAGGAGTACTGATGCATAGGGTCACTTGTACCCCAATGTTTACAGCAACACTTTCAACAATAGCCAAATTATGGAAAGAGCTTAAATGTCCATCAACTGATCAATGGATAAAGAAGCTGTGGTTTATATATACAATGGAATTCTACTTGGCAAAGAGAAAGAATGAAATATGGTCTTTTGTAGAGACATGGATGGCACTGGAGAGTGTTATGCTATGTGAAATAAGTCATACAGAGAAAGACAGATACCATATGTTTTCACTCTTATGTGGATCCTTAGAAACTTAACAGAAGACCATGGGGGAGGAGAAGGGGAAAAAAAAGTTGCATAGAGCGAAGGAAGTAAACCATAAGAGCCTCTTAAAGACTGGGAACAGGGGCGCCTGGGTGGCGCAGTCGGTTAAGCATCCGACTTCAGCCAGGTCACGATCTCGCAGTCCGTGAGTTCGAGCCCCGCGTCAGGCTCTGGGCTGATGGCTGGGAGCCTGGAGCCTGTTTCCGATTCTGTGTCTCCCTCTCTCTGCCCCTCCCCCGTTCATGCTCTGTCTCTCTCTGTCCCAAAAATAAATAAACGTTGAAAAAAAAAAGACTGGGAACAAACTGAGGGTTGATGGGGGGTGGGAGGCAGGCGAAAGTGGGTAATGGCATTGAGGAGAGCACCTGTTGGGATGAGCACTGGGTGTTGTATGGAAACCAATTTGACAATAAATTTCGTATTAAAAAAAGTAAATGAAAAAAATAAAATTTTTAAATAAAATAAAATATACAGACTTAAAAAATGTTTCCTTTTTAGAAATTTAGTGAAATGTGAAATAGCCTGGGTTCTGAGTTCAGACTGCCAGAACGCATTTCCTGATTGTCCTTTTTATCAGCTGACACAAGTTGGTCTGCTTTCTTTTTCAAGCTTCAAAGACCACATTTGTTAAATGGGAATAATAATAGTTCAACCTCAGGATTTGTCATTAAATGAAATATTTCTGGGAAAGCATATAGAACCTTGCCTGAACACAGCACTTAATACATGGGGGGGGTGTCCTCCCCCCGCTTCTTCTCTTCCTCTTTCTTTGGAGAATTTCCTGTGCATAGGAGATAAGTTTAGGGTATTCCCCAAGCCAGATTTCTATGTCCTTATTGATAATTGTGAGGAGGTTCCTGCATCAACTGCATGGCTAATATATATGAACTTGCTAAAAATTCAGAAAATTAGGCCCGGCCCTAGACCTGCTGAATCAGACTTTTTACCAAGATCTCCAGGAACATTAGACACACAGTGCAGTTGAGGAGCCCTGCAGTGCTGTGGATTTCTGGCTTGCTGCTTTGGTCTGTCATTCTAGTTTCATTAATCTTCTTTGTACTGATTCATTCCATTCCTACTCTGACAAATCAAAAAAAATGGAAATAACAATAATAAAAATTACCTCAGGAAAGACTTTTTTATTACTGTTTCTTATGTTCAGAATGAAAAATATTAATGAATTTTCCAAATCTTTTCTTATACATGTTTCACTTAATCCTTATATCCAGCATACAGAGCAATAGAGTAAGGCTAATCATTCCCATAGAGTAACCTGTGGACCAAATATGCTGGAGGTCATGATAAAAATTTAGCTTACTGAGGATGAATTGCTGTCCTTTCTGTGAGTACAAAATCCCAGGGCATAAAGCTTTTATCCTTTGCCCAGAGAAATAATCTAAATTAATGTGTGTGCAACAAGAAATTGTAACAGGAATTCTATACAGAGGAAACATCCTGTAGAACCAGGGTATGTTAACACCAGGGCTGATGACACAGTGGCTCAGACTCTAAGGGACAGCCTAATCAGTCCAGAGACACGGAGACTCCAGACATATGTGTTGGTATGCAGCCAGCTTTGGGTCCCTCTTTTTCCTCTTTCTTCTCAGTTTACTAAACGAGTAAAGACCTGGACCAATCCAACAGCCTGTTTCCTGAGGATTGGAGTAAGGATGCTCTGGAGAAACAGTTCCTCTGTCAGTAGAAGTCACCATGCAAGAAGGAAGACAGCAGGGAGATATGTCTAACAATTAATCCCACTTATGAAAGTGCTCCTGAATGTACTGACACTTTAAGGAGCATGCGGAGATTTGTGGCCTGACAACCAGGAAGAGAGCAAAGGAGAGAATGATTAGAGGTCCCTGCCAAAGGGACAGAGAAATAACATAAGTGACCTAAGGGGCAGCCAGTTCAATTATAATATAAAGTTCTCATTTGGGGATCAATCTCTCCCGGGCCATGGCAGAGTGATTAATTGGCAAAGCCTAGGGGTTGGGAGCAGAAGGGAAGGAGGGAGAGGGTGTGCAGAGCTTCAGAGAGGGGGCACCCCTCACTGCTGGGATCTATATCAGGCCAAATGCTGGTAACTCACCCTTCAGGAAAGACTTTTCTGTCAAGAGGTGGATTTAGCCTCTAGCATTTGTGATACTGATGAATTTATCTCCAATACCCTGACCTGTCCTGGTATGGGTGGAAAAGAGTCTCATTATCAAGACTGAATTGCAAGGAAAGAAAATCCCTTGCTTTCCTGGAAAATATATTCTCAGGAGTATTGAAAGACAGACATTCTTGCCAAATATTTCTTTAAAAAATACTATATTTGTGGTGGGTGAAAGATTCTTGTTCCAATGCTGGACATTGTGCACAGTTATAGACAACCACCTTTGTTTCTAGATGGCTAATTTGCCAGAGAAAAATAACAACCATTCCCAACAAAATCAAGAGTAAATGTACCAAGTTGCTTTTATTAGCATCCTCCTTTGATGAAGGGAGTTCAATTTCCAGATAGTACAACAGGAAAAGAAAGTTGTGTACAACAGGGTCCTTAAAGAAAACCTGAAGGTGGAGTAAATAAGGACAGGGGTAGTCAATCTGGTGTCCCAGAACTGGCCCAAAGCTAGTGCCATGCAACTTTGGACAGGCATCGTACCTCACTGAATGACAGTTTCCTTGCTGATAAAATGATGAGAGTGGACAAAATGACTTCCTGAGACCCTTCCAGTCTTCCAGGCTATGATTCCAGTTAGCCAATCTTCTCAGCTTCTAATTTTCAGCGCTCCTATCATCCTTCAGTCTACATGCTTTATCAGTATCAAGGTCAGAGTGTACTGGGCACAAAAAGAAGGACGCAATTTCTCCCATTTGGGGCTGTGAGAAGTTCTTACCCCAAGCTTAGTGAATAAAGGGTGGACCTAAATTTTGCAATCAGGCCTGTATTTATCAAGAATGTTAAAAATTCTCACCCCTCTCTCTTTGGGAGACAGTTTCCAATCTAGAACTCTGAATTATTTTAGGCTTTGAGAGTTAGCTGAGATCCTTAGAATTAACATCATAATTAAAAACATTATTTTTTTCCTTTGGATAAATATGATACAACAAAATACATGCTTTGTACTTTCTTCATATCCACTCCCCAGGGCCAAAGAGAGCTCATGTGCTCAAAGGGAGCCCTGCCCCTGACTTGGACATGCTGTCTGAGAATTGTCCATTGCAGTAGAGATGGGTTTGGGCTGCAACATCCCTATCTTTTTCCACCATCCTCTTTGTGACGAAATGAAGCAGCTTCCTAGAGTTAAATTTATTTATCCATAAGCAATGAATAAAAAATATGTATATATCCCCTTCCTCTGGTACAGGACATCAGTAAGGGATCCTGAAACTAGGGGTTCTGCCACATAACTTCTTGTTCTTCCTTCCAAGAACACTGTTCATGTTTGGTTTGGGAAAACTATTTTTTGTCTGTTCATTTTTTTTAAATATGAAATTTATTGTCAAATTGGTTTCCATACAACATCTAGTGCTCATTCCAACAGGTGCCCTCCTGAATACCCATCAACCCTTAGTTTGTTCTTGCTTTTTAAGAGTCTCTTATGTTTTGGCTCCCTCCCTCTCTAACCTTTTTTTTCTTTGTTTCCTTCCCTTCCCTCATGGTCTTCTGTTAAGTTTCTCAGGACCTACATAAGAGTGAAAACATATGGTATCTGTCTTTCTCTGTATGACTTATTTCACGTAGCATAACACTCTCCAGTGCCATCCATGTCTCTACAAAAGACCATATTTCATTCTTTCTCATTGCCAAGTAGTATTCCATTGTATATATAAACCACAGCTTCTTTATCCATTGATCAGTTGATGGACATTTAAGCTCTTTCCATAATTTGGCTATTGTTGAAAGTACTGCTGTAAACATTGGGGTACAAGTGACCCTATGCATCAGCACTCCTGTATCACTTGGGTAAGTTCCTAGAAATACTATTTCTGTGTCATAGGGTAGATCTATTTTTAATTTTTTGAGGAACCTCTATACTGTTTTCCAGAGTGGCCGCACCAGTTTGCATTCCCACCAAGAGTGCAAGAGGGTTCCCATTTCTCCACATCCTCTCCAGCATCTATAGTCTCCTGATTTGTTCGTTTTAGTCACTCTGAGAGGCATGAGGTGTTATCTCTGTAGTTTTGATTTGTATTTCCCTGATGAGGAGTGACGTTGAGCATCTTTTCATGTGCCTGTTGGCCATCTGGATGTCTTCTTTAGAGAAATATCTATTCATGTCTTCTGCCCATTTCTTCACTGGATTATTTGTTTTTTGAGTGGGGAGTTTGGATGACCTCTTTATAGATTTTGGATACTAGCCATTTGTTCGATATGTCATTTGCAAATATCTTTTCCCATTACATTGGTTGCCTTTTAGTTTTGTTGATGGTTAAAAGGAAACATCTTAAAATGATTTAAGACAAATATAAAAGAACATTTGGATTTGCTCCAAATGGGAAAAAAAAAATGTTTCCTAAAGAAAATCCTACTAGCTAATTTTTGACCTGCTATTTTTTGATTATAAACAAAATATATATCATTCATAAGCTTAGCTGCTTCAAAGATTTTCTAGCCATGCACTGCCTCATACATCCTCATCCACATATTGTCCCCATCCTCCATCTGCTGCCATCACTCCCACTTACTGCTCCTCTAAAAACCTATCATTTAAAAACCAAACCAACGAAACAAACCACAGACCTCTTCTATTATTATACTCTTCACCAAGTGCTTAATTCAACTACTTTCCTTTTCTGAAATCCCTTTATCTTCTGTGAGCATGGATACTGCTTCCTTTATGTATTTCTTCCATAGGAAAATGTCTATTCTCCCATACTCAGTTTCCTACACATCAAAACACCATTGAGCCACATCTTACTCTCCTTGAAATATTAACCTTTGATCATTGTTTCGGCTGCAGTCTGGCTCCTATAACTACCATACCACTCATCAACATCATATATGTATTCATATTTGCCAAATATTTCTGCATTTTACTCAAAATATCTCAGGCACTTGAGACAATACACTGCTCTCTTTGAAAGTTTGACTCCCTCTTTCTCTTGGCCTTCATAGCATTATTCTATTCTAGATTTCTTCCTGGCCTATTGTGGATTTTCCCCAGTATATATTTTTGTTGTGGTAAAATTTACATAACATTAAATTTACCATTTTAACTATCTGAAGTGTTCAATTATGTGGCATTAAGTAAGTCCACAATGTTTTACAGTCATCCCCACTGTCTCCAGAACTACTTCATCATTCCAAACAGAAATTCCATATCTGTTAAACAATAACGTTCTATTCTTCCATTTCCCCATCCTCTTGAAATGTCTATTCTACTTTTTTTATGAATTTTATTATTCTAGGCAACTCAGACAAGTGGAATCACACAATATTTGTGTTTTTATGTCTGGCCCATTTCACTTTGTATGTTTCCAAGTTTCACCCATATTGTAGCATGTGTCAGAATTTCACTAGTTTTTAAGGCTAAATAATATCCTATTAGATGTATATACACTTTGTTTATTCACCTGTCTATGGACAATGGATTGTTTCCACCTTTTGGCTACTGAGAACAATGTATTTGACCCTCTCCTTTCAATTCTCTTGTATATATAAATAAGGTTGAAATTGCTAGATCATATGGTAATTCTATATTTTTTGAGGAATTACACAGCTTTCCTACAGCAGCTACACCATTCTAAATTCCAACCAGCAATGTACAAGGGTTCCAATTTCTCCACATCATTGTCAATGGCTTATTATTTCCTTTCTCCCTCTCCCTCTCCTTTTCCCTGTCTTTCACTCTCCCTTTTCTTCTTCCCCCACTTGCTTCTTCCCCTCCTAATAGTAATAGTAATAGTAATAATAATAATAATTTATATATAAATTATTATTATTATTATAAATAGCAATAATAATTGATATAAAGTGATATCTCATCATGGTTTTGATTTATATTTTCCTAATGAAGAGTAATGCCAAGAATCTTCATATGTTTGTTGTCATTTTTAACGTTTTATGGAGAAAAGTCTAAGTCTTTTGTCCATTTTGTGAATTGGGGTATTTGTTTCAGTTGTTGAGTTGTAGGAATTTTTTATATGTTCTGGATATTAATCCCTTAACAGAAATGTGATTTAAAACTGTTTCTATTGTTCTGTGAGTTGTGTTCTCACTCCACTCCATAATGTAATTAGACGCACTGAGTTTTTAATTTTGATGAGGTCCAATTTATGTATTTTATCTTTTGTTGCCTGTGTTTTTAATGTCTCATCCAAGACATCATTGCCAAACCCAATGTTATGAAGATATTCTCCTCTAATTTCTTCTAAGAGTTTCACGTCTTATGTTTAGGTATTTAATCCATTTGGATATAACTTATTTGTATGGCATAAGGTAAAGGTTTGACTTCATTTTTGCATGTGGTTATCCAGTTTGTTTACTACAACTTATTAAGGAAACACGTTTTCTCCATTGAATGGCTTTGGCACCCTACTTAAAATTAATTCACTATAAATTCAAGGGTTTAATTCTTGTTTCTACTATTCTCTTCCATTGATGTTTGTGCTTATACCAGCAGCATACTTTTTTTATTGCTGTAGCTTTGCAGTAAGTTTTAAAATCAGAAAGTGTGGGTCCTCCAACTTGTTCTAATTTTTGAAGATTTTTTGACTATTCATGGTTCCTTGACATGCCATATGAATTTTAGATTTTTTTTTAAATTCTGCAAAAAAAAAAAACCCACAGAGATTTAATAGGGATTGCACTGAATCTGTAGATAACTTTGACTAGTGTGATCGTCTCAACAATATTATCAGCTAATCCACAAACATGGAATATTTATGTCTCTTTAATTTCTTTTAGTGCTGAATTACAGTTTTTAGTAACAAAGTCTTTTACTAGCTTGGTTGAATTTACCCGTTTTTTTTTCCTATTCCTATTTTTTTTTTTAGTTTGCCAAATTTATTTATTTTTTTCAATATATGAAATTTATTGTCAAATTGGTTTCCATACAACACCCAGTTCTCATCCCAAAAGGTGCCCTCTTCAATACCCATCACCCACCCTCCCCTCCCTCCCACCCCCAATCAACCCTCAGTTTGTTCTCCGTTTTTAAGAGTCTCTTATGCTTTGGCTCTCTCCCACTCTAACCTCCTTTTTTTTCCCTTCCCCTCCTCCATGGGTTTCTGTTAAATTTCTCAGGGTCCACATAAGAGTGGAAAACATATGGTATCTGTCTTTCTCTGTATGGCTTATTTCACTAAGCATCACACTCTCCAGTTCCATCCATGTCGCTACAAAGGGCCGTATTTCATTCTTTCTCATTGTCACATAGTACTCCATTGTGTATATAAACCACAATTTCTTTATCCATTCATCAGTTGATGTACATTTAGGCTCTTTCCATAATTTGGCTATTGTTGAGAGTGCTGCTATAAACATTGGGGTACAAGTGCCCCTATGCATCAGTACTCCTGTATCCCTTGGGTAAATTCCTAGCAGTGCTATTGCTGGGTCATAGGGTAGGTCTATTTTTAATTTTTTGAGGAACTTCTACACTGTTGTCCAGAGTGGCTGCAGCAGTTTGCATTCCCACCTTCAGTGCAACAGGGTTCCTGTTTTTCCATATCCTCTCCAGCATCTATAGTCTCCTGATGTGTTCATTTTGGTCACTCTGACTGGTATGAGGTGATATCTGAGTGTGGTTTTCATTTGTATTTCCCTGATGAGGAGTGACGTTGAGCATCTTTTCATGTGCCTGTTGGCCACCCGGATGTCTTTAGAGAAGTGTCTATTCATGTTTCTGCCCATTTCTTCACTGGGTTATTTGTTTTTTGGGTGGGGAGTTTGGTGAGCTCTTTATAGACTTTGGATACTAGCCCTTTGTCTGATATGTCATGTGCAAATATCTTTTCCCATTCTGTTGGTTGCCTTTTAGTTTCGTTGGTTGTTTCTTTTGCTGTGCAGAAGCTTTTTATCTTCATGAGGTCCCAGTAATTCATTTTTGCTTTTAATTCCCTTGCCTTTCGGGATGTGTCAAGTAAGAAATTGCTATGGCTGAGGTCAGAGAGGTCTTCTCCTGCTTTCTCCTCTAGGGTTTTGATAGTTTCCTGTCTCACATCAGGTCCTTTATCCATTTTGAGTTTGTTTTTGTGTATGGTGTGAGACAGTGGTCTAGTTTCAATCTTCTCCATGTTTCTGTCCAGTTCTCCCAGCACCATTTGTTAAAGAGACTTTCTTTTTTCCATTGGATGTTCTTTCCTGCTTTGTCAAAGATGAGTTGGCCATACGTTTGTGGGTCTAGTTCTGGGGTTTCTATTCTATTCCATTGGTCTATGTGTCTGTTTTGGTGCCAATACCCTGCTATCTTGATGATGACAGCTTTGTAGTAGAGGCTAAAGTCTGGGATTGTGATGCCTCCTGCTTTGGTCTTCTCCTTCAAAATTACTTTGGCTATTTGGGGCCTTTTGTGGTTCCATATGAATTTTAGGATTGCTTGTTCTAGTTTCGAGAATAATGCTGGTACAATTTTGATTGGGATTGCATTGAATGTGTAGATAGCTTTGGGTAGTATTGACATTTTGACAATATTTATTCTTCCAATCCATGACCATGGAATGTCTTTCCATTTCTTTAAATCTTCTTCAATTACCTTCGTAAGCTTTCTATAGTTTTCAGCATACAGATCTTTTACATCTTTGGTTAGATTTATCCCTACGTATTTTATGCTTCTTGGTGCAATTGTGAATGGGATCAGTTTCTTTATTTGTCTTTCTGTTGCTTCATTATTAGTGTATAAGAATGCAACTGATTTCTGTACATTGATTTTGTATCCTGCAACTTTGCTAAAGTCATGTATCAGTTCTAGCAGACTTTTGGTGGAGTCTATCGGATTTTCCATGTATAATATCATGTCATCTGCAAAAAGCGAAAGTTTGACTTCATCTTTGCCAATTTTGATGCCTTTGATTTCCTTTTGTTGTTTGCTTGCAGATGCTAGCACTTCCAACCCTGTGTTAAACAACAGTGGTGAGAGTGGACATCCCTGCCTGATCTCAGGGGGAAAGCTCTCAGTTTTTCCCCACTGAAGATGATATTAGCTGTGGGGTTTTCATAAATAGCTTTTATGATGCTTAGATTGTTCCTTCTATCCCAACTTTCTTGAGGGTTTTTATTAAGAAAGGATGCTGAATTTTTTCAAATGCTTTTTCTTCATCGATTGACAGGATCATATGGTTCTTATCTTTTCTTTTATTAATGTGATATATCACATTGATGTATTTACGAATGTTGAACCAGACCTGCAGCCCAGGAATGAATACTACCTGATCATGGTGAATAATTCCTTTTATATGCTGTTGAATTCGATTTGCTAGTATCTTATTGAGAATTTTTGCATCCATATTCATCAGGGATATTGGCCTGTAGTTCTCTTTTTTTACTGGGTCTCTGTCTGGTTTAGGAATCAAAGCAATACTGGTTTCATAGAATGAGTCTGTATGTTTTCCTTCGCTTTCAATTTTTGGGAATAGCTTGAGAAGGATAGGTATTATCTCTGCTTTAAACGTCTGGTAGAACTCCCCTTGGAAGCCGTCTGGTCCTGGACTCTTATTTTTGGGAGATTTTTGATGACTGATTCAATTTCTTCGCTGGTTATGGGTCTTTTCAAGCTTTCTGTTTCCTCCTCATTGAGTTTTGGAAGCGTGTGGGTGTTAAGGAATTTGTCCATTTCTTCCAGGTTTTCCAGTTTGTTGGTATATAATTTTTCATAGTATTCCCTGATAATTGCTTGCATCTCTGAGCGATTGGTTGTAATAATTCCATTTTCATTCATGATTTTATCTATTTGGGTCATCTCCCTTTTCTTTTTGAGAAGCCTAGCTAGAGGTTTGTCAATTTTGTTTATTTTTTCAAAAAACCAACTCTTGGTTTCGTTGATCTGCTCTACAGTTTTTTTAGATTCTATATTGTTTACTTCTGCTCTGATCTTTATTATTTCTCTTCTTTTCTAGGTTTAGGCTGTCTTTGCTGTTCTGCTTCTATTTCCTTTAGGTGTGCTGTTAGATTTTGTATTTGGGATTTTTCCTGTTTCTTGATATAGGCCTGGTTTGCAATGTATTTTCCTCTCAGGACTGTCTTTGCTGCATCCCAAAGCGTTTGGATTGTTGTATTTTCATTTTTGTTTGTTTCTATATATTTTTAATTTCTTCTCTAATTGTCTTGTTGACCCACTCATTCTTTAGTAGGGTGTTCTTTAACCTCCATGCTTTTGGAGGTTTTCCAGACTTTTTCCTGTGGTTGATTTCAAGCTTCATAGCATTGTGGTCTGAAAGTATGCATGGTATGATCTCAATTCTTGTATACTTATGAAGGGCTGTTTTGTG
Source organism: Prionailurus bengalensis (assembly GCF_016509475.1). NCBI lineage: Eukaryota > Metazoa > Chordata > Mammalia > Carnivora > Felidae > Prionailurus > Prionailurus bengalensis. The sequence continues at coordinate 31,762,862 of NC_057346.1, read as the reverse complement.
ACCAGTATGTGATCTATCTTGGAGAATGTTCCATGTGCACTCGAGAAGAAAGTGTATTCTGTTGCTTTGGGATGCAGAGTTCTAAATATATCTGTCAAGTCCATCTGATCCATTGTATCATTCAGGACCCTTGTTTCTTTATAGACGGTGTGTCTAGATGATCTATCCATTTCTGTAAGTGGAGTGTTAAAGTCCCCTGCAATTACCACATTATTATCAATAAGGTTGCTTATGTTTATGAGTAGTTGTTTTTTATATATTGGGGGCTCCTGTATTCGGCGCATAGACATTTATAATTGTTAGCTCTTCCTGATGGATAGACCCTGTAATTATTATATAATGTCCTTCTTCATCTCTTGTTACAGCCTTTAATTTAAAGTCTAGTTTGTCTGATATAAGTATGGCTACTCCAGCTTTCTTTTGACTTCCAGTGGCATGATAAATAGTTCTCCATCCCCTCCCTCTCAATCTGAAGGTGTCCTCAGGTCTAAAATGAGTCTCTTGTAGACAGCAAATACATGGGTCTTGTTTGTTTTTTTTTATCCATTATGATACCCTATGTCTTTTGGTTGGTGCATTTAGTCCATTTCCATTGTTTTATTATAGAAAGATACGGGTTTAGAGTCATTGTGATGTCCCTAGGTTTCATGCTTGTAGTGATGTCTCTGGAACTTTGTCTCACAGGATCCCCCTTAGGATCTCTTGTAGGGCTGGTTTAGTGGTGACGAATTCCTTCAGTTTTTGTTTGTTTGGGAAGACCTTTATTTCTCCTTCTATTCTAAATGACAGACTTGCTGGATAAAGGATTCTCGGCTGCATATTATTTCTGCTCATCACATTGAAGATCTCCTGCCATTCATTTCTGGCATGCCAAATTTCAGTAGAGAGATCGGTCATGAGTCTTATAGGTCTCCCTTTATGTTAAATCACTTTATCTCTACCTGCTTTCAGAATTTTCTCCTTATCCTTGTATTTTGCCAGTTTCACTATCATATGTCATGCAGAAGATCGATTCAAGTTGCGTCTGAAGGGAGTTCTCTGTGCCTCTTGGATTTCAATGCCTTTTTCCTTCCCCAGATCATGGAAGTCCTCAGTTATTATTTCTTCAAGTACCCCTTCAGCACCTTTCCCTCTCTCTTCGTCCTCTGGGATACCAATTATGTGTAGATTATTTCTCTTTAGTGCATCACTTGGTTCTCTAATTTTCCCCTCATACTCCTGGATTTTTTTATCTCTCTTTTTTCAGCTTCTCCTTTTTCCATAATTTTTTCTTCTAGTCACCCGTTATCTCCTCTGCCTCTTCAGTCCGAGCCATGGTTGTCTCCATTTCATTTTTCAGCTCATTGATAGCATTTTTTAGCTCCTCCTGGCTGTTTCTTAGCCCCTTGATCTTTGTAGGAAGAGATTCTCTGCTGTCCTTTATTCTTTTTCAAGCCCAGCGATTAATTTTATGACTATTGTTCTAAATTCATTTTCTGTGATATTGTTAAATCATTTTTGATCAATTCTTTCGCTGTTGTTATTTCCTGGATGTTTTTCTGAGGGGAATTCTTCCGTTTCGTCATTTTGGATAGTCCCTGGAGTGGTGCGAGACTGCGGGGCACTTCCCCTGTGCTGTCTTGAATAACTTGCATTGGTGGGTGGAGCCGCAGTCAGACCTGATATCTGCCCCAGCCCACCACTGGGGCCTCAGCAAACTGGTGTGTACCTTCTCTTCCCCTCTCTTAGGGGTGTGACTCACTGTGGGGTGGCATGGCCCATCTGGGCTACTTGCACCCTGCCAGGCTTGTGATGCTGGGGATCTGGCATATTAGCTGGGGTGGATCGGCAAGGTGCACAGGGGCGGGAGGGGCAGGCTCAGCTCGCTTTTCCTTTGGAGATCTGCTTCGGGAGGGGCCCTGCAGCACTGGGAGGAAGTCAGACCCGCCAGAAGTATAAATCTGCAGAAGCACAGCGTTGGGTGTTTGTGCGCTGCAAGCAAGTTACCTGGCAGGAACTGGTTCCCTTTGGGATTTTGGCTGGGGGATGGGCGAGGGAGATGGCGCTGGCGAGCACCTTTGTTCCCCACCAAGCTGAGCTCAGTCGTCCGGGGCTCAACAAGGCTCCCTCCCGTTGTTCTCCAGCCCTCCTGTTCTCCGAGCAGAGCTGTTAGCTTATAACCTTCCAGATGTCAAGTCCCGCTTGCTGTCAGAACACACTCCGTCCAGCCCCTCTGCTTTTGCAAGCCAGACTTGGGTGCTCTGCTTTGCTGGTGGGCCACCCCTCCACCCTGGCTCCCTCCCGCCAGTCCACGGAGTGCACAACACCTCACCACCCTTCCTACCCTCTTCCGTTGGCCTCTCATCTGTGCTTGGCTCTGGAGACTCCATTCTGCTAGTCTTCTGGCGGTTTTCTGGGTTATTTAGGCAGGTGTAGGTGGAATCTAAGTGATCAGCAGGACGCGCGGTGAGCCCAGTGTCCTCCTATGCCGCCATCTTCCCAGGATCCTCCCTATTCCTACTATTATAGATGAATTTGTTTTCTTAATCTCCTTTCCATGTTATTTATTGCTAGTGCATAGAAATACAAATTATTTTGTATGTTGATTTGTATTCTAAAAATTTGTTGAGCTGTTATTAGTTTTAGGAGGTGTGTGTGTGTGTGTGTGTGTGTGTAATCACTAGGGTTTTCAACATATATGTTTGTGTTGTCTGCTAACAACGGTAATTTTATTTTTTTCTTTCCAATTTGGATGCCCCAACTTGGTTAATTTAAATGTGATGTTACCTCTGTGCTGGAAGGACCCTCCATCTAGATCTTCTTAGTGAGATGCGAATGAAGTGGATAGATATAAAAGTCTTCTACAGAGTTGTAATGTTGAACTTGATCCCACATGGGAGCTCATGAGAACTATCCGGAGGTGGACAGTAATGGTCTGCTTTATCCTGTGCCTTTATCAAGCACACAACTCCAAACCTTTCACCTTTGCTGCTTCATCTTTCCTCATTTCCTCACGTCTCAACTTTCTTCTCCATTATCTATGTATTAGTTTCTTACTGGTGCTGCAAAAAATTGCCAAAAATTTAGTGGTTTGAAGCAACTGAAAAGTATTATCTTTAGTTCAGGAAATAAGAAGTATAAAATGCATCAGCAGAGCTGTGTTCCTTCTGAAAGCTCTAAAAGGAGAATCCATTTCCTTGATTTTTCCAGTTTCTGGAGGTTTTTCACACTGGCTTTTTTTTTAACCTAGATTATGCATTTAATGTTATTCCAGGTCTTTTTATGACTTGATAGTTCATTTCTCCTTATTACTGAACAATTTTCTATTGTCTGTATTACCAAAGTTGGTTTATCCATTCAGCTACTGAAAAACATCTCAGTTGCTTCCAAGTTCTGGCAATTATTGAATAAAGCTTCTGTAAATACCAGTGTGATTGTTAGATCATATAGTAAGAATATGTTGAGTTTTGAATGAAACTGCCAACATGCCTCCCAAAGTGGCTGTACCATTTTTAAATGTTTATTCATGTATTCATTTTAAGAGAGAGAAAGAGTACTCGTATATATGCATGTCCATGAGTAAGGGCAGAGAAAGAGAATCCCAGGTAGTATCCACACTCCCTGACACAGGAATCCATCTCATAGACCATGAGATTATGAACTGAGCTGGAATTGACAGTTGGATATTTAACAGACTGAGCCAAGACACCCCTGTAACATTTTGTATTCCCACCAGTAATGAGTGAATCCTCATGTTGTTTCACATCCTCACTACCATTTGGTGATGTCAGTGTTTTAGATTTTAGCCAGTGGTGTTTAAGTTTGAAATTCTCTAATGACATATGATGCTGTGTGTTTTTTCATATGCTTATTTGACATCCATGTATCTTCTTTGTTGAGTTCTGATCAGAATATATACTTATTTTTAATTGGGTTTCTTGTTTTCTTATTGTTTAATTTTAAAAGTTCTTTGTGGGGCACCAGGGTGGCTCACTTGGTCAAGCATCTGACTTCAGCTCAGGTCATGATCTCATGATTTGTGAGGTCTGTGTTGACAGCTCAGTGCTTGGAGCCTGCTTCAGATTCTGTGTCTCCCTCTCTCTCTGCCCATTCCCCACTCATTCTCTGTATCTCTGTCTCTCAAAAACAAATAAACATTGATAAAAATTTTTTTAATACAAAAAATATAAGTTCTTTGTGTATTTTATATACCAGTTTTTGTTTTGTTTTGATTTGTTTTGTTCATACTATGTGTTTTGCAAAGCTGTTTCTCACAGACTGTGGCTAGTTTTATATATTTCTGACAACTAATATGTCTTGTTTGGGACAAGACAATGTCTTGTCTGTTCATTTTTCCCATTTTCTACTGAGTTTATTGTATTACTGACTTGTAGGAGTTCTTCAAATATCCTGTCTACTACTTGTTTATTAGATATATATTTTGTGAATATTTTCTCATTTTCTGCCATATGTCTATACATTTTCTTAACAGTTTAGCTTAATGGGCAAAAAAAATATACTTAATAAGGTCAACTATATTATTTTATAGTATATTGCCTCCTTTAACCTCTCTTAAAAAATCTTTAACTACCACCATGTCTCAAAAATAATTTTCTGTGTTTCTCTAAAGGCTTTATGATTTAGCATTAATGTTTAGGTCAATGGTATATTTAGACTTAATTTTGTGTATAGTGTATAGTACAGTAAGAGAAAAGAAGTATATAAACATAAAATACCCAGAATGACTGAGATTGTAGGCAAGGTGTATGTAGAGTCCAGTGAGACCAAAACAGGCATGATTGAGGGATTATTTCATGAAGGTGACTCCAGAGCCGAGTCTTCAAGGATGAAAAAGATGTGGTGGGCAGATCAAGGGAAAAGGACATTTTTGGAGGAGAAAAAAAAACACAGTGTAAAGGCAAAATATGGTGTGATCAAGGAACTTCAATAGTTTAGTGAACCACAATCTGTGTGTTTGGTAGGGGCAGGGGAGGGAAGGCAGGGTTTGAGGCAGTATTTGAGGTGTATCTGAAGTGGTGAATCTTAGGGCTTGTCATCTCTCTCTTAATAAGATGCCACATTCTTAGCATATGATTTTTTTTTACCTCTAGCCCCACCTTTCCATGATGGATTTGCTCATTTCAGCTCACATTGAGCCAGAATGGGCCCAAACTAGGTCAGTTTCCCCTTTACTTGTGATTTCACTGTGCTGTCCTCCTTCCTCTACTGAGACTCCCAGCAAAGGAGAATAATTCCCACAGAGGTTCTAGGCTCTGGGAAGAGAAATCTCTGTCTGGCTTCTGAGACCAGGAAAACAGAAATCTCACCCTCTCATTTCAGAATCATCGTGAGCTGGCAGTAAAATAAATTAAACACCTATAGAGTAGTTAATGCAATATCTTCATATATCAAATCGATTCCTAAACAAAATTGTGTGGTCTTTTATTTATGATGGAACACAGTGGAGGTGAAGAAAATTGTGGGTAACAAAAAGACAAAGTACTCCAATGTCCTTAATTTTCTGGGCTTTAAAAAAACATGCAGAATGATGTTTGTTGCATGCTGCCAACAGATTTAGCATTCATTCTGAATGATTGGTATGAAATTAAAGGCTTTGCTGTAAATTTTTCATAATTTATTTATTTCAATAGTTTTTTTTTACTTGTATTAAATGCATATATCAAATGCAATGTTATTAGCAGAGAACCAGCTCTGTAATACACAGAGAAGATTTCTTTCAGAGATTTCTAATGACATTTCAAGACACAGTGTAGCAAGGGATAAAGAGACAGAAAATGGGAGAGAGAGGAAAAGCAGGAAAAAAGAGGATATAGGATAACAGGAGAGGCTGACACTGGCTGCTCTAAAGGAAAAGAAGGTGGAGTCATTTTCAGAAAGATAGTGAACTTTCCCCAACTGGGGCAGGATTGTTTGTCTGTTAGTTGTGCAGAGTACTTACTACTGTGTAAGGCACAGTGTTTAAGTGAAATAAATATTTGGTGAGCTCCAACAGTTGGGGCAGAAGGAGAGGAAAGGAGAGCAGAGCTGGAGCCCCAGCCAGGGAGGAGAGTAGGGTCGCAGTTGAGGGTGAAGTGGAATGAGGAACAGAGAAGCACAAATAAAGTGGGAAAGCAAACAAGAGACAGAAGAGGGTAGGAAAGAAGGATGAAATAAGGAAGGATAAAGCTAACAGAGACAAATAGGGGTGAAGGGGAGGAAGAAAACAGGACAGGGGTTTGATCACATTCCCACAGATTAGGGCATCCTCACGGGTCACCTCATGAGGACGTGCTAACCTCAAGCCCCTGAAGCCTGGTATTCCCACCCGTTCCCTTAGCTTAAAGGTACTGTGATTGTACAAGCCATCCTGTGCCTCATGCAGTTCTGCATGAACTTGGAGATTAGACATGATGAACTTGCTAGAGTAGGACCACAGACCAGATGGTGATGGGGACCCTATGCTGGTGCCTGAGGGCCAGGTACAGTCACCTCTGCTCTGGGAGGGAAAGACAGCGAAATTGTAGGGATGGAACCCACCTCAAACTCCACTCCACACAATGGGCATGTGAAAATCAAAGACACAGTTGGAGGAAGCAAGGAAGCAAGAAGAGTGTCCACACAGCAGGCACCCCCTTTCTCTTACAATCTAGTGTGTAGAGGAAAAGGGATAAGAAATTGTTAGACACCTGTCACATACCAGACTCTGTGCTAGGTGCTTCATAAAATTGTGTAACCTGCAGAACTATGTGAAACAAGTAATGTTATCCTTATTTTTATACATAAGTAAACTAAGGTTCAGAGAGTCTTCGTACCTTCCCTAAACCATAAGTGATAAAGTGGGGATTAAGACAAGTATGTAATGAACATAACATAAGGTAAAGCTCTACTCATACTTCTTTGTGACCAAAAGCACAGTACAGTGCCTATGAAATTATAAGATTCTCAATAAATATTTATTGAATGAATAAGTAAAGTAATATAAGTACCTAAGCAACTCTAAGGTGAAGGGATATTACGTTTGATTATGGAGAACTAAGGAGATGCCATGGAATTGGTGAACATATACAGTGTTCTTTTAAGGATACACAGATTGTGATGAGCAGGGATGCTCTGGGGCCAGAAAGGGGAAAAAAATCTAGGTACAAGATGGACCCAAATTTATCTGTATGATAAGTCCCTGCTGCCAATCCTCTAGTTTGGTTAGGTCACACTAATTTGTTTTCTCAAACTACATGGCAGATGACATTTATCAGCCCTGTTCTGCACACTGTATTTTAGACAGATGTGAACAGGATGAATACAGAGAGTGCACACTTATTTAATTATGGATGACATAGCCTGTTATGGGCCACTAGTAGATTGGATAACAAAGTAAGGATTCAAAAATAATTTTTAAAATATGGGCTAAAGCCAATAGCTGACATTTACAGAGATAAATGTGGAGTCATTTATTCAATAAACATTATGGAGGGCACCTGGGTTTTAAGACCCTTGTTCATTCTTGGGGATGTAGAGAAGCTAATATTTGAGCAGAGTTGTCAAGAAACAAAGAGGTTTTTTTGAAGAAGAAGATGGGATAAAGCACTCTAGGAAGAAAGAATGATATCAGAAAGTCATGGAGGCGCAGAAGATACATAATGTTTTGGGGAGGGTTAATGGTTTATTTATTTCATGTATAAATGTGTACTGAACCCCACCCACATACCAGGCAAGAACTAGATGCTGGGAACACAACAGAGAGATAACTCACAGATTTTGGATGGACTTGTGCTAATTGCTATAAAGTAACAGAGTAACAGAGTGATTAGGAGAGATTAAAAGTATGGGGGTGCTTCCTTTTTTAATGTAATTTATTGTCAAGTTGGCTAACATACATTATATATAGTGTGCTCTTGGTTTTGGGGGTAGATTCGTATGATTCATCGCTTACATACAACACCCAGTGTTCACCCCAACAAGTGCCCTCCTTAATACCCATCACCCATTTTCACCTCTCCCCAGCCCCACCACCATCAACCTTCAGTTTGTTCTCTATATTTAACAGTCCCTTATGGTTTTCGTCCCTCTCTGTTTGAAACTATTTTTCCCCTTCCCTTCCCCCATGGTCTTCTGTTAGGTTTCTCAAGGTTCACATATGAGTGAAAATATATGGTATCTATCTTTCTCTACCTGACTTATTTCACTTAGCATAATATCCTCCAGTTCCATTCATGTTGCTGCAAATGGCAGGATTTCATTCTTTCTCATTGCCAAGTAGGATTCCATTGTATATATGAACCACATCTTTATCCATTCATCAGTTGATGGATATATAGTCTCTTTCCATAATTTGGCTATTTTTGAAAGCTTTGCTATTGTTGAGTTATAGGATAGTTCTATTTTTAGTTTTTTGAAGAACCTCCACACTGTTTTCTAGAGTGCACCAGTTTGCATTCCCACCAACTATGCTTTCTCCACATCTTCGCCAGCATCTGTTGTTTACTGAGTTGTTAATTTTAGCCACTCTGACCAGTGTGAGGTGGTATTTCAATGTGGTTTTGGTTTGTATTTCCCTGATGATTAATGATGTTGAGAATCTTTTCATGCGTCTGTTGGACATCTGGATGTCTTCTTAGGAAAGTGTCTATTCATGTCTTCTGTTTTCTTTGGAAAAAATGTCTATTCATGTCTTTGTTGATCAACAAAACTTACAGTGCAGAAGTTTTTTTTTATTTTTTTTAAATTTTTTTATAGGTTTATTTATTTTTGAGACAGAGAGAGACAGAGCATGAATGGGGGAGGGTCAGAGACAGGGGGACACAGAATCTGAAACAGGCTCCAGGCTTTGAGCTGTCAGCACAGAGCCCGACGTGGGGCTCAAACTCACGGACTGTGAGATCATGACCTGAGCCAAAGTCAGCCGCTTAACTGACTGAGCCACCCAGGCGACCCTAGTTGTTCTTTTTTTTTTTTTTTTAATTTTGATGAGGTCCCAATAGTTCATTTTTGCTTTTAATTCCCTTGCCTTTGGAGATGTGTTGAGCAAGAAATTGCTGCAGCTGAAGTCAAAGAGGGTTTTGCCTATTTTCTCCTCTAGGGTTTTGATGGTTTCCTTCCTCACATTTAGGCCTTTCACCCATTTTGAGTTTATTTTGTGTATGGTGTAAGAAAATGGCCTAGTTTCATTCTTCTGCATGTTGCTGCCCAGTTCTCCCAGCACCATTTGTTAAAGAGACTGTCTTTTTTCCATTGAATACTGTTTCCTGACTTGTCAAAGATTAGTTGGCCATACATTTGTGGGTCCAATTATGGGGTCTATATTCTATTCCATCGGTCTTTGTGTCTGTTTTTGTGCCAATACCATACTGCCTTGATGATTACAGCTTTGTAGTGAAGGCTAAATTCTGGGATTGTGATGTCTCCTACTTTGGTTTTCTTTTTCAACATTACTTTGGCTATTTGGGGTCTTTCGTGGTTCCATACAAATGTTAGGATTTTTTTGTTCTAGCTTTGAGAAGAATGCTGGTGTGGTTTTGATTGGGATTGCATAAATGTGTAGATTTATTTGGGTAGTATTGACATTTTAATAATTTTTATTCTTCCAATCCATGTGCGTGCAATGTTTTTCCATTTCTTTGTGACTTCTTCAATTTCCTTCATAAGATTTCTATAGTTTTCAGCATACAGATCTTTTACATCTTTGGTTAGGTTTATTCCTAGGTTTGGTAGTTCTTGGTGCACTTATAAATGGGATTCATTTCTTGATTTCTCTTTCTGTTGCTTCATTATTGGTGTATAAAAATGCAACTGATTTGTGTACATTGATTTTGTATCCTGCGGCTTTGCTGAATTCATGTATCAGTTCTAGTAGCTTTTTGGTGGAGTCTTTCAGGTTTTCCATGTAGAGTATCATGTTATCTGCAAAAAGTGAAAATTTGACTTCTTCTTTGACATTTGGATGTTTTTATTTCATTTTGTTTCCTGATTGCTGAAGCTAGGACTTCCAACACTGTGTTAAACAGCAGTGGTGAGAGTGGACATCCATGTCATGTTCCTGATCTCAGTGGGAGGCTCTCAGTTTTCCCCCATTGAGAATTATATTAGCTGTGGGATTTTTGCATATGGCTTTTATGACATTTAGGTATGTTCCTTGTGTCCCAACTTTATTGAGGGTTTTTATTATGAAGGATGCTCTATTTTATCAAATGCTTTTTCTGCACCTATTGACAGGATCATATGGTTCTTATCCTTTCTTCTATTAATGTGATGCATCACATTGATTGATTTGTGATATTGAACAACCCTGCCGATATGAATCCCACTTGATCATGGTGAATAATTCCTTTAATATACTGTTGAATTGATTTGCTAGTATCTTGTGACAATGTTTGCATCCATGTTCATCAGGGATATTAGCCTGTAATTCTCCTTTTTGAGGGTGTCTGTCTGATTTGGGAATAAAGGTAATGCTGGCTTCAAAGAATGAGCCTGGAAGCTTTCCTTCTCTTTCTTTCTTTTCTTTTTTCTTTTTCTTTTTTATATATTATTATTTATTATTTTTTTTTGGAACAGCTTGAGAAGGGTAGGCATTAACTCTGCTTTAAATGTCTGGTAGAATTCACCTAGGAAGCCATCCGGCCCAGGAATCTTATTTGTTGAGCGATTTTTGATAATTGATTCAATTTCTTCACAACTTATGGGTCTGTTCAAGTTTTCTGTTTCTTCCCGTTTGAGTTTCAGTGGTGTGTGGGTGTTTAGGAATTTGTTCATTTCTTCCAGGCTGTCCATTTTGTTGGCATACAATTTTTCATAGTATTCCCTGATAATTGCTTTTATTTCTGAGGGATTTGTTCTAATAAATCCCTTTTTATCTGTGATTTTATCTATTTGGTTCCTCTCTCTTTTCTTTTTGAGAAACCTGGCTAGAGGTTTATCTTTTTTAATATATTTTTAAAAAACCAACTCTTGGTTCCATTGATCTGCCTACTGTTTTTTTAGATTCTATATTGTTTATTTCTGCTTTGATGTTTATTATTTCTTTTCTCTGCTGGGTTTGGTGTGTCTTGCTGTTCTTCTATTTCCTTTAAGTGTGCTGTTAGACTTTGTATTTGAGATTTTTCTTGTTTCTTGAGATAGGCCTGGATTGCAATGTATTTTCCTCTCAGGACTGCCTTCACTGTATCCCAAAGCATTTGGATTGTTGTATTTTCATTTTTAATTGTTTCCATATATCTTTTAAGTTCTTCTCTAATTGCCTGGTTGACTCATTCATTCTTTTGTAGGATGTTCTTTAACCTCCATGCTTTTGGAGGTTTTCCAGACTTTTTCCTGTGGTTGATTTCAAGTTTCATAACATTGTGATCTGAAAGTGTGCATGGTATGATCTCAATTCTTTTATATTATTGAAGTCTGCTTTGTGACCCAGTATGTGATGTATCTTGGAGAATGTTCCATGTGCACTCAAGAAGAAAGTCTATTCTATTGCTTTGGGATGCAAAGTTCTAAATATATCTGTCAAGTCCATCTGGTCAATGTATCACTCAGGGTCGTTGTTTCTTTATGGATTCTGTGTCTCCATGATGTGTCCATTGTTTTAAGTGGAGTATTAAAGTCCCCTGCAATTACCACATTCTTATCAATAAGGTTGCTTATGTTTGTGAGTAATTGTTTTTTATATTTTGGGGCTCCTGTATTCAGCACATAGACATTTATAATTGTTAGCTCTTCCTGATGGATAGACCCTGTGATTATTATATAATGCCCTTCTCCATCTATTACAGCCTTTAATTTAAAGTCTAGTTTGTTTGATATAAGTATGGCTACTCCAGCTTTCTTTTGACTTCCAGTGGCATGATAAATAGTTCTCCATCCCCTCCCTCTCAATCTGAAGGTGTCCTCAGGTCTAAAATGGGTCTCTTGCAGACAGCATATAGAAGGATCTTGTTTGTTTGTTTGTTTGTTTGTAATTAATTCTGATACCCTATGTCTTTTCATTGGAGAATTTAGTTGATTTACATTCAGTGTTATTATTGAAAGATATGGGTTTAGAGTCATTGTGATATCTGTAGGTATCATGTGTGTAGTGATGTCTCTCGTACTTTGTGATCCTTGCCACATTTTGTTCACAGAGTCCCCCTTAGGATCTTTTGTAGAGCGGTTTAGTGGTGATGAATTCCTTTAGTTTTTGTTTTTTTGGGGAAAACTTTTATCTAACTTTCTATTCTGAATTACAGGCTTGCTGGATAGAGGATTCTTGGTTGCATACTTTTCCTGTTCATCACATTGAAGATTTCCTGCCTTTCCTTTCTGCCAAGTTTCAGCAGATAGGTCTGCTACCACCCTTATGTATCTACATTTGTATGTTAAGGCCTGTTTATCCCTAGCTGCTTTCAGAATTCTCTCTTTATCCTTGTATTTTGCCAGTTTCACTATGATATGTCGTGCAGAAGACTGATTCAAGTTATGTCTGAAGGGAGTTCTGTATTCCCCTTGGATTTCAATGTCTGTTTCCTTCCCCAGATTGGGGAAGTTCTCAGCTATGATTTATTCAAGTACACCTTCAGCTCCTTTCTCTCTCTCTTCTTTTTCTGGAATTCATATGATACAGATATTGTTCCATTTGATTGCATCACCTAGTTCTCGAATTCTCCCCTTTTGACCCTGGATGTTTTTTAACTCTCTTTTTCTTAGTTTCCTCTTTTTCCATAATTTTATATTCTAATTCATTTATTCTCCCCTCTGCCTCTTCAATCCATGGTGTGGCCACCTCCATCTTATTTTTCACCTCATTTATAGCATTTTTAAATTCATTATGACTATTTTTTAGTTCCTTGATCTGTGCAGTAATAGATTCTCTGCTCTCTTATACCTTTTTCAAGCCCAGCGATTAATCTTATGACTATTATTCTAATTTCTTGTTAAGTTATATGCTTTTATCTGTTTTGATAAATTCTTTAGTTTTCACTTCTTCCTGGAATTTCTTTTGAGGGGAATTCTTCCGTTTCATAATTTTGACTAGTTTTCTGTCCCTTATGAGTTCTAAAAGCTTGTTGTGTATTCTGTACCTGCAAGCATTGCTATATTAAAGGGGGGCGGTCATATACTCTCTAGGGCCTGGCCCTTCAGGAGGTGTTTTATGGGAGTGTTACTTGGTCTCTGTTTTTGATACTTTGGTTGTTGTATTTATCTACTGGTAGTGATGATTTGGACCCTCCATGAGGTGTGTTTTGATTTTTTCCTTGAAGTCGCCCTGGAAAGGAAAACAAACAGACAAAAAAACAGGAAATAAAGACATGCAAACACACAGACATGTAAAACAAACAAACAGACAAACACACACACACACACACACACACACAATCCAGAAGCAAAAAACCAGAAAAACCAGCTACAAGTAAAGAACAGGGTGGAGGTGATGCTGATGGAAGAGCATATACAAAGAGAGGAAACAGGGGCGGGGACAAAGAGAAAATAAACATTGACTGGGCAGAGAGACTAAATGGCTTAATCCAGAGAGAGAGAAAGGCAATTAAAAAAAGAGGAGGGGGGAAAAAATGAAGATGAAGCTGCCCAGACAGATACCCAATCAGTTATCTCTGATTATTCCAGAGAGAGAGAAAGGAAAGTATACAAGGAGGTGTAGAACATGTATCAAGAGACTGGATTAAATATGTCTGTTTTAACAAACCAACAACCAGAGTAACCAGCCTAGAGGAGGGAAGAGATAGGAAGGGAGAATATATCTAAATAACAAGAATTGTCATGGAATTAATCCAGGCTATGCAGTGTCACTGGTATGGATGATGGAGCAATCTGATTCCACAGCATCTATCCAGCTTCAGCACATATGCAGTTACCTGGTACGGAAGGGCCTGGTTTGGTGTAGGCTGGTTCCACCTCCACTGTGGGCTATATATCTGACTAATTCCTGAGGCCCCGCCTTGGTGGCAGGGGCAGAAATGGTGATCCCCCAGTCTCTTCTTTAGGGACGTGGTGAACTCAGTTTGAGTCACCTTCACTGTGCCATGGGTGCAGATGGGGCAGTTCTTCTTGCTCCACTGACTCCCCTGACCTGGGGTTTGCCTAGGATTCAAAGTCCTGCTCTGTGCATTCTGGCACTGGGGAAGCACCTCTCAGTGTGGCCCAATATATGGTCCTGCCTGGCTTTGTCTGTTCCACAGCACTTCAGGGAGGACTGCCTTTTCCTACTGTGGACTGTGCCACTGACCTCGCAGCAAAGCCCAGTGGCAGATGCAGGCAGGCTTTGTTCTGTCCCACTGTACTCCAAGAGGGAGCTGCTTTCTCCTACTGTGGCCTACACCCTCACCCCTGCCACTGAGCCTGGGGATGACAGACACAGGAAGGCTTTTTCCTATACTGCAACACTCCAAGGAGTGGGCCACTTTCTTCTACTGCAGACTGAGCCCCTGACTTACCACCAAATCTGGGGTAGGCTCCCCTCTTCCCCAGGTGTGCAAACAGGGCAGCTGGCCCCAGTCCAAAGAAAGCCCTGCAGTTGGAGATGGGATCCCTTCCAGTCCCAGTCTGAGGTTTATCTCTTGTCCAGATACAGTCTTACGCTTCCCCAGCAGCTCTTTCTCTTCCCTTTGGCTCTCTGCAAAAGGGGATCCCTCCCCTCCATGCCTACGTGGCCTGTTTTATCTTCCCCAGTTTGCGATCACCATCAAGGATGTCCTGGTGTCTCCCTTTTAGTCTCAGCCTCTTTTCCTCCAAGACTCTTGGGTTCAGTCATTTGGCTTCAGCACTTCTTTGAGAGATGTGGGAAGTATGGATTCCCCTACTTCTCCACCATGTTGGCCTTTCTCCCAGATTTTTTTCTTCTATGCTTTTTTTAAGCCCAGCAATTAATCTTATGACTGTTATTCTAAAGTCTTGGTCAAACATATTGTTTTTATCTGTTTTGAGCAATTCTTTAACTATCATATCTTCCTGGAATTTCTTTTGAGGGGAATTCTTCCGTTTTGCCGTTTTGACTAGTTTTCAGTCCCTTATGTGTTTTAATAGCTTGTTACACTTCCTGCACTTGCGACCACTACTATATTAATAAAAGGGTCATACACTGTCCAGGGCCTGGCCCTTCAGCAGGTTTTTTTGGAGTGTGTTACATTTCTCTGTTGTTGTGACTCTGGTTGCTTTATCTCCCTACTTGTAGAGGTGTTTTGTACCCTCTACTTGGTGCGCTTTGATTTGTTCATTGAAGTAACCCTGGTTAAAAAAAAAAAAATTAAAAGGTGGTGGTGGTGGTGGAAGAAGCTTTATCCCATACAAAGAGAGAAATGCAAAAGTAAAAAGCAAAAAGCAAAAAAAGAAAAGCAGATTGGCCAGGCAGAGAAACTATATGGCTTAACCCAGAGAGAGAGGGGAAAATAAAGGAGATACAGAAGACTTGTAAAGATAATAAATTAAGTATCTTTGCTTAAACAAACTAACAACCATAATAATCAGATTAGAGAAGGGAAGAAATAAGAAGAAAAAGAAGAAGAAGAACACCCACACGTGTGTGTGTGTGTGTGTGTGTGTGTTATAATAAGAATTGACCAAGAATTAAATCAGAAAATGTAAAACTTCTGGGTGCCTTGGAACTTGTGGCTACACTGGCCTGGAGGAGGAGCAGTCTGGTTGGTCAGCGTCAATCTTGCTCTGTTAGATCACAGGTATCAGGCAGAGGGGCGTGGATTGGTGTAGGCGGGTCCCACCTCCACTGTGGCCCCTTGTCTGTTCCCTGAAGCCCCACCTTATTGGTGATGGGAAGAAAAATGGCAACTTTCCAGTCTTTCCTCCCTGACCGGATGTTGCAAACCACTCAGTTCAGGATGTCTTCACAAGGCTGTGTGGGCGTGAGCAGGCCAGTTTTTCGCACTCCACAGTCTCCGGTGTCTCCCAGGCACTTGGCTGCGATTCAAAACCCTGATGTGTTAAAGGATACCACTCCGTGTACCTGGTTCTGGGGAAGAGCTACTCTGCCCAGCCAATAAAGGGCCTCCGGCTGGCAGGGCGCAAGCAGGGTTCTTTGTCTTTGGAATGGCTCTTTTTCTTCTTCCCACAGCACTGAAGGGAGAGGATTGCTTTCTCTGACAACAGACCGCAACTCTGAGCTGGTTACTGAACCCAGGGCTGGCTCTCCTCCTCCCCAGGTATATGAACAGGGCAGCCTGCCCTGGTCTGGAGAAAGCTCTGCAGTTAGAAATTGGATCTTTCTCCATTTTTTTCTGATCGTCAATCTGTTTCTTTTCTTGTCTAAAACAATCATGCATTTCCACAGCCTCTCCTTCTCTTCCTTTTGTCTCTCTGCAGAAGGGGATCCCTGTCCTCCGTGTCTATGCCACCCATTTTACCTCTTCCAGCTCACCATAAGGCACCTATGGCCTGACCAGTTGTCCCTGTGGGCCCCTAGGAGTCTCTGTCACTCTGCAGCCCTGACTCTTGGAATTCCAAGTCCTCTGGCCTCAACACTGCTCTGTTTGAGGGACTAGGGAACTTCAGGTCCCCCTACCTCTCCACCATGTTGACTGCCCGAAGGTCTGGGGATGCTTCCTTTTGACAAAGATAGAGGGGGCAAGGAGGGTGACCAGAATTCCAGGGTATCCAGAATGTTTCTGTGTCAGCACTGAAAATCCAGCATCCAGGGCCCTGAGTCTAGGCATACAGGGTGGTTATTTATGCTAGCAGAGAAGATTTCTCAGAGGAAGTAGCAGCTAAACTGAGACATCATAGATGCTAGTGGGTCAGTTTTTCAAAGACCTGGGGAAAGTTTTACAGATGAGTAGTCAGTGTGTCTATAGGCCTTCCAGAGCATTTTCCATATGCATCGTTATAAAGTTTTGCTCTCTCTTAAGCCCCTAGCTTTAACCTATAGGCATCAGGACATCTGTCAGCAGGTGGCTTCACTGACCTTGACGGGCTTTTGTAGGACCTGAGATGTGTGTAGTAGACATTGCCTTCAGGAGGCTTGCAGCCTCTCAAAGGCAGTGTGTCCAAAAGATCATTCTCTTATCCAGGCATTTCTCTCAGGTTCCTAATAGCAATGATACAACACTGTCTAATCTTATGCTCTGGCACTGCTATCTTTCCCTGCACTAGTGGTGGGGTTCTGTGGGTGGCTCTCCCTATAGGCCCTCACTCTTGCTCTTCCACCTTGATGGCAGACTGCTTCCCTGTCTTTCTATTTCTCCATGTCCCCCTCCCACACATTCTCTATAATGCACACAGACAGGTCCTGAAAGCCCAGCCTAGAGCCTGACAAAGTCTGGTAACTTTTGGTTGTTACCATTGTCACTGTTAAAAGGAAAACTAGGCCATGACATGCCCTGGCTTCAGCTCTTTCTAAGGTTCTCTTCTTCCTTCATGGTGAAGCCCACAATTCTGTTCCCTGACTGTATTTCCAGCTCCTTTTACCACTCTGTCCCACACCTTCCCTTTCTGCCCGAGTTTCTTGTGGTGTCACCTTATCTTTGACATCCTACACCTTCATTATCTTGATCTTTCTATAGGAAACTCCCCCTCCTGGCTAACTCCTCATCTACCAGGGCTCAGCCAAGTTGTCTCCTCTTTAGTGAGGGCATCCCTGACCATCCCAGTCTGTGCTGCTCCACTAAGACAGCCCTGGAGTTTCCAGAGGTGATGTGCCCTGTCTTACCAGCGGAGGGCACTCTCCAGGTCTTATTGACATTTGCAACTCCAGCACTGGGCTACTACTCAAAGCATGTGGTAGATGCTTAGGAAATGTGTGCCGAATTAGTGAGGACTTTCCTCACTACCACTACTCAAAGCATGTGGTAGATGCTTAGGAAATGTGTGCCGAATTAGTGAGGACTTTCCTCAGTGGCAGAGAGGCTCTTTTCCTTCCCATTGTCTTCCTTTAGCAAGTTTTTCTCCCACATTCATAGCTCAAGTTCTTTTTCACAAAGCTTTCCTAACTCTGCTTAAACCCAGGAGAAATTCCTAACCACTCCTTTCCTCGGCCTCCCAGCTCCTAATTCTTTCTGCTGCTGCAGCACTTACCTCTTTGCTTATTTGAAAATTGCTTGCATTTTTGTCTTTAGGCTGCTCTGTGAACTCCTCAAGGGGAGGGAGGATCTTGTTCATCTTGGCCTGCTCAGCACTTTGCATAACGCCTGGCTAGGAGCAAGCACTGCAAATTTGCTGAAGGATTGATTGAATGAATGGAGAGAATTCTGCACAGGGAGCCAAAGTGCCACCCACTTCAAGTGTGAATTAGAAGAGCAATGCTCCCTTTGCTCTGAATGAAGGCAACTCACCCAAGTGTCTGTTTGTACAGCTTTGGTAACTGGATGTTCCCAGTCTAGTCTAAAAATTTAAGGAAATTCACCAAAGATCCCAACTCTTAGATTTTCTGTCACTAAAAGAAGCATAACTATAAAAATGAATTTACAGATAACGTAGAACTAACAGAGGATGCTGATGAAGGGACATAAACTACATTTTAGTGCACTCACTTCCTGGCTGGAGGTAAGGCCAAAGCCCGACCCTAATTAGATTAGAGATTCTCTATGAACATTATTGTATGCCCTAGAAGAAATGGCTACATATATCACTGAAGGGGCTTGTTCAAGATTCACAGAAGTGGCTGAGGACCCCATCTTTAAGGTCTGATCACTTGATTCCTCTCCCTGCCCCTTGGGGATCACAATGATTAATGTGACTAAGCCAGTGGTAGCTGGATGAACACATTAGTGCTACATCCGGGGCTGGCTTCTGTATTTCCAGAGAGGAAGATATATCAGGAAAGATGCTCTCCCTCCACACTACAATATCCTTTCTTTAGATCAATTCCCAAAGCCCCAATGTGTGGCTATAACATAAAAGTTCTAATAGTTCTCCAGTTTCACATGCATAGTGTCATGGTTCTAGGCCAGTGTACTCTGGGACCCTGATCTCTACCCTGGAGAGAACTTCATATA
Source organism: Prionailurus bengalensis (assembly GCF_016509475.1). Taxonomy (NCBI): domain Eukaryota; kingdom Metazoa; phylum Chordata; class Mammalia; order Carnivora; family Felidae; genus Prionailurus; species Prionailurus bengalensis. The sequence continues at coordinate 31,743,963 of NC_057346.1, read as the reverse complement.
TAGGGGCAGTCTCTGATGAGCGCTCCTCTGGCTTCTTACCTTCTTACTGTCCAAGCTGCACCACTGTGGGGAAGAGCAAACATCCCAAGCAGATGAGGAAAATAGAAGACTCCAGGGAGGAAGGAGAAGTGTGGTGTGAAGATGAGTCCCCTCCTGGTGTGGGAGGTTTGGGGGGTCACTCGTTTATACTCCATGTGTCAGCTGCTGGGCTCCAGCTCTGGGACCACAGTCTCCTCAACTACAAACACCAAAGGATTGCCCTGGTGCTTGTTAATGTCTCCCCCACAGGAGAGTTCCTGTGCTCAGGAAAACTGTGAGGAGAGACAGAGCCATAACAAAAGGAACACATGGGCCAGGCAATGTGAGTGAGGAGGACTGAGACATTACTGGGTTTCCAGCACTAGACTAAGAAATTTAATGTGATTTAAACCTCAGAACACGGGGCGCCTGGGTGGCACAGTCGGTTAAGCGTCTGACTTCAGCCAGGTCACCATCTCGCGGTCCGGGAATTCGAGCCCCGCGTGGGGCTCTGGGCTGATGATGGCTCAGAGCCTGGAGCCTGTTTCCGATTCTGTGTCTCCCTCTCTCTCTGCCCCTCCCCCGTTCATGCTCTGTCTCTCTCTGTCCCAAAAATAAATAAAAACGTTGGAAAAAAAACCAAAAAACCTCAGAACAATCCAAAGAAGTATGTATATTGTCCTCATTTTATATATGAGGAAACTGTGGAGTTTGGACATGCTATGTAGCTTACTTAGAGTTATACAGCTGACTGATACCCATGCTTCTACCTTCCATTCACACATCATATGCAGGGGACAGGGGCTCCTGAGGGCACCTGGCCTTATCAGAGCTCTTCTATTCAATACTTGGGAAGGCATGATACCTGTAGGGGGTACACATTCAGACTTACAGCCATTCTGACAGGTTGGTGGCACATAGAACATCCAGGCTATTTTTTAATTCCTTGTTATAAAACTTCCCAGCCACCTTAAGCTAACACCCTGGTATACTGGGAACTTCTGTGACCTCCCCTGGCTGTCCAGAGGAGAAGCTCTTTCAGATCTTGGATGCGTCTTAAACCAAATGAAATCTGGCTCTTCCAGCCTCTCAGGTTTCCCACTGAGCCATTCATTTACTCAATGAATGTGAGTGTTTATTGATCATCTACTAGGTCCTGGGACAGAGGTTTCCAGGAGTGATATCTATGTCACATAAATACATTAATTCAGACCTAGAGAGAGCAGGAGCCCTTTAATTAACACATTGCTCTTTTATAGCACAGACTTTCTTGTCAGGTTAGCTTGATTGTACATCTGGCAGAAGCTAGGGACTTTTATTTTTTTTAATTTTTTTTTAAATTTTTTTTAACGTTTTATTTTTGAGACAGAGAGAGACAGAGCATGAACGGGGGAGGGGCAGAGAGAGAGGGAGACACAGAATCGGAAGCAGGCTCCAGGCTCTGAGCCATCAGCCCAGAGCCTGACGCAGGGCTCAAACTCACGGACCGCGAGATCGTGACCTGAGCTGAAGTCGGACGCCCAACCGACTGAGCCACCCAGGCGCCCCGAAGCTGGGGACTTTTAAATGACCTGTCTAGAATAAGCACCAATTAAGGCATTAGACAAATTCAGCTTTGACAGCTTCCAACTTGCTTGCTTCTAGTATGAGTATTAAGTGAGGAATTGCTGCTGAAATGCCATACCAAGGGCCTGCTAGGCCCTGTGTGCACCCAAGAGTGGAGAATAGGAACCAGCCACTCAGATGATGCTGGTGTAGGGGTCAGTCTAAAAGGCTGGTTGGTTTCAAGAGGAGAAAGTGACTTTAATGCTTTTCAATCTCATTATCCAAATGTAAGAATTATATTTCTTAGTCCATGAGTTTTTGTTTATATTAGCTCAACTGCTTAAACAAACAGCTCCAACATTTCAATGGTTGTGATGGTTTCCTACTGCTGGTACAATGAAATGCCACAAGCTTAGCTTAAAAAACAAATTTATTGTCACAATTATGGAGGACAGAATCTGACATAGGTCTCAATGGGCTTGTATCTACGTGTCCACAGGGCTGCATTCCTCTGGAGGACATGGGGAGAATCCACTTCCTAGCCTTGTCCAGCTTCTAGATGCCACTGTGTTTACTGGATCTGGGCCCCTTCCTCCACTTTCAAATCCAGTCACTGCCTCACTCCACCTCTGCTTCAGTGCTTACATCTCCCCCTCTGACTCTGACTCTCATGTCTCCCTCTTTCCTTTGGAAGGATCCTTACAATTACAGTGGGCCATTGGATAATCAAGAATATTCTCCAGATCTCAAGATCTTTAACTTAACCATGTCAGTAAATTCCCTTTTGCCAGAAGGTAACACAGGTGCTGGGGATTATTTTTCTGCCAATAACACTTTCAAAATATTCAATTGGGTGTTTCTGGATAGTGGAATGTCTTCTTTGTGGTCCTTTCTGGATCTAGGATCCTTCCTTCCTATGACACCTTTAAGGCCACGAGGTCTTCTCCTTTCAGCTGTCAGAAAAGAGAAAGGGAAAAGAAGCATGCATACTTTTTTATGTTTTAAGTTCAGGAATCAGGGGTTAAAAATGGGAGTGGCCCTACTCACTATTACTACTAGAGACCCACTAGCAAAATTTTTGCTTCCTGTCCCCACAACTTTATTTTTTGTTGGCCTAGAGGTCTTAGTTCCAAAAGGAGGAATGCTTCCACCAGAAGACACAGCAATGATTTCACTGAATTGAAAGTTAACACTGCCATCCAGCCACTTTGGGATCCTCACACCTCTGAATCAACAGGAAAAAAAGAGAGTGATGTCGTTGGTTGGAGTGGCTGATCCTGACAACCAAGAGGAATTTGGACTGGTATTCCACAATGAAGGTATGGAAGAGTACATCTGGAATAGGGGAGATCCCTTAGGGCATGTTTTAGTAAGGATGGTGAACTACAATAACTCAATTCAGATAGGACTCCTAATGGCCCAGACCCTTCAGGAATGCAGGTGTGGATCACCCCATCATGTAAAGAACCACCACCAGCTGAAATGCTTACTGAAGACCAAAGGAATATAGAATGGGTAGTGGAAGATGGTAGTTATAAATACCAGCTACAACCAGGTGACCAGTTACAGAAACAAAGACTGTACTTGTCATGAGTATTTGTTCCTTAATTTGTAATAAATACTTTTGTGTGTGTATAAACAGACAAGTGAGCATGACACCATCACTACCCCTAAGGAATTCACAGTCTAATTGGACAGACATAAATATATACAAGCAACTTTAATGCAGTTAAATTGCCCTGACTGCTCTAAAGGAGACACAGGAAATTCCACAAGGAAGCCATGAGGGTCCTGTGAGAATTTACCAGAGGTCCTGCCAACAGGGGAGAGGAAAGGAAAGAAGTAGAGGTGAGAAGGCACCCAAACAGGTGTAATCACACTGCACAATCCTGCCTCCCTTCCTGGCCAGGGGAAGACAGTAGGTACTCCATACAGTGGGTATAGCAGTCCAAGGCCTAAGCTTGTACTAGAGAGAAGAGATTTTTTAAGAGAAAGAGAAAACAACGTTATGGACACAAAAGCAGTTTTATAGCAGTAAGTATTGTTAGAATAAAAAATCACAAAAAATTACCAACTTAAAATAATTGACCAAGAATCCTCACAAAATCTGAAAAAGTAACATACTACTTAACCAAATGTGACACACTTCTGAAGTTCTTTTACTGCTACATTTTTTCTTTCCTTTTTATTTATTTTTTGTTGTTGTTTGATATATCATAATTATTTTGTGACATAATTTTCTATTACAAGGACAGAAAGATCATCCAGTCCTTGCTCTTAGCATAGTTGATTGATTGATTGATGGATTGATTTTTGCAGTTTAATAAACTCTGTATTACTAACAGAATGTATATTTTTAAGATTGTTTTCAAACTAGGGGGAGTCCTTCTCACTTTTTCTGCTGCTCATGAGTACCAGTTTTCTTTCACATTGACTGGTCTTCAGGAACACTTCAGTAATGGTGCACACTAGCCTGTTGGTCACCATGTTCTTATTTAACAATGTATATATTTTGTTAACTTTTGTTATCAATGTATTTTTTATTAGATATAATAGTTTCTTCTCCTACATATATGTTATACTGTTCTTTATTTTTTTTAATTTTTAATGTTTATTCATTTTTGAAAGAGAGAGAGACAGAGCGTGTGCAGGCAAGGGGCAGAGAAAGAGGGAGACACAGAATCTGAAGCAGGCTCCAGTCTCTGAGCTGTCAGCCCAGAGCCCAATGCAGGGTTTGAATTCACAAACCATGAGGTCATGACCTGAGCTGAAGTCAGACACTTAACCAGCTGAGCCACCCAGGTGCCCCCATCCCTCTTTATTAATTATCACATAATCTAAGCGTTTATTTACCATTTGTATTAGACATACATCTCTCAACTGTTCACTTAAATGGCTGCAAACTGTATAAATACATACCACTGAACACAACTGAAGGGACCCCCGTACAGAATTCTTAGTATCCAATGTGCCCACAGCCTTGCCACTGCCTCAGGAAGTAGGGGAAAGGGCAGCAGTGTAGAGGGAGGAGACAGACTCAGGCTTGGAGGGCCCCTGCTCATGTTAGTTCCTCTCAATGTGAATTTCCCTGCCTCCACAACCACTCTATCATCCTAGGTAAGTCACTTAAATGTGCACCCTGGTGTTCTCTTCTTGAACATGAGTGTAAGGTTCATGTTTACAGTGTGCTTGAGAGCCAAAGGGGATCCATGCATGTAAATGGCCCAAGGTTGGTTTTGGCACACAGTAGGTACTCAATAAATACTGGCTAGCTCCTCCTTAAACTAGCTCATGCAGTGACTTAATCAGAACTTCCAAACAGGCCTATTCTTGGGCTGGCTACCCCAAGGGAATCCCTCTACAAACAGGAATTGGTTCTGCTGCTGTGGGAATGAGGTCTGGCTTTCTGTCTCTCATAAGCCCTTGGTGACCCAGCTGTCTCAGAGCTTTGCTTGAAGAGATTTCCAGATGCCATAGCTTTAATTTAACACACTCTGGCATCCAGAGGAATTGCTGGGGCTGGGCTTAGGAGAGGAGCTCTTGCTGAATCTAAAGAGCATGGGCTGCCCACACTATGAAATGATTCAGGGCTCTGAGCACACTCTGAACTTCATGATGCAGCTCAGCAGCCTCTGGGCATGAGAGAGTGTCGCTCTGTGAGAAGAGGGTCTGCATCCTGTACACCATCTTGTCTCCAGCCAGCAAGGAAAGAGGGACAGGGTGCAGAGCAGAGTGCAGTAAATGTTTAAAGTGATATAACAGCATATTTTTGTTTTTCGTGGATATTTATAGCTTAGGAAAGTTTTCTGTGATGTTATCTCACAATAACTTGCAAGAAGCCCATGAACTGCCCAGACAGGTACTTCACAGAAATAGGAAGATGAGGTTTCAGGATGGTAAAGGAGAAGATAGATAGCATAGAGCTGGGGTTGGAAGAGGTAGCAGGGTTAGAATTTGAATCCCTGCCTGTCCTCCTCTGACATACTTACTGACTCTCCAGAACCTGGCACATGAAAGTACAGTGGTTTCTGTAATTCTCCAGGTGGTCCCCAAACCAGTAGTGCCAGCATCACCTAGAATGAGTAGGAATGCCAACTCTCAGGACCCACCTCAGACCAACTAAGTCAGGACCTTGACAACAAGATCTCCAGGTGATTCTGACACAGGTTCCTGTTTGAGAAGTATGGCTAGAATTAAAGCAAAACCTCATATCCTCCAGAGTGTGACATAAGGAGAGCACCAAAATGAAAATGGATAAGGTTGATTGATGCTTTCCAGGTCCCCTTTCCAGGTCCCCTGATCCTGGAATTCTGTCATGTTGTTTCCTGTATCCACCAGCCTGTGAAGACCCCCAAGCATAAACTAATTATCATTAGTTTGGGTGACCCAAGTGCAAACAAACCCTCCTATCTTTGGTTTCCCCTTTTGGTTTCCTTCCAGTGTGATACACTGAGACTCTCAAAAGACTCTTCTTTAAACACTAACAAAATAAAATAGAAATTGCTAGAGAGTCCTAGTCAGAGACTGTTGAGTTCTGCCCTTTCCCCGTCCTTTCTCAGAAGGACATCCTGGAAGTGGGAGAGGATCATGGACAAAAGTGGAACCACTGCCCCAACCATGAGTGAACAGTGAGAGCCTGCCATGTATACTGAGCGGGGAAAGAACACTTGTCCCCTCAACCCTACAGGTGAGATCTGAGTCATTTGTTCATGGAAGCCTTGTGTTTCTGCCTTCACATAATTATGCAAATCCCTTACCAAGGGTGTCCCTGTCATTTACCTAAGTCCTATCCCTGCTCTCACCCCAGCTTAATCCTACCTCCTCCCAAAAACCTCCTGAATGACTTCATTAACCAGCAAGATATTACTATGTGTATTAATGGTTGGCATTTGATATTTGGCATCAGCTACCACATGTGCCTAATTATCTATCCTGTGTGTATAAGTTTTCTATTCCTCAGTTGGGTAGCAAATTTGTTGTGAGCAGCAATTGTGTCTTATTTATGTTTGTACTCCTGGAGAAGTCTAGCAGAGTAATTTTCAGTTCTGGCTGAAATTTGGGATTACCAGAAGGAGCTTTTAAGAGATATTGCCTGTAACTTACCCACAGATATTCTGAGTTAATCAGTCAGGTATGTTATATATAAAATGTATACTGTAACAGGCAAGATAGAGCATCTTGGCTGGCATCTTGGAAATATAATACATTATCAATAAATGTCTGCAGCAACAGTTTCTAATGATAGTAGTGACTACTAATATATATCAGAACTTTAGTATGTGAATCTACATGAGCAAATATTGCAAGGCTGAGTGGTGAAGAAATGACCCTTGGTCCCACCTGTCATGGTACAAGGCACCCAGTGACTTTTTTGTTGATGTACTCAGAAGAGAATAGGGTACTTGCTTGCGCAGCCTATGTACAAACGTGTGTGTCATGCACTGTCCCTTCTAGGCCCACACTTCCTTGCTTTCCCTATGGGCAGATGCTCAGTGCTCTCTAGGATATGAGCCTGTATCCCTGAACATCTACTGTTTGTGCTGCCTACTTTAAAAATCACTATGGAGGTGGCTGGGTGACTGAGTTGGTTAAGTGTCTGACTTTTGATTTTATGTTATTTTATGATCTCATGGTTAGTAAGTTTGGGCCCCACATCACATTGTCAGTATAGCCTGCTAGGGATACTTTCTCTCTCTCTCTCTCTCTCTCTCTCTCTCTGCCTGTTTCTCTCTCTCTTTCTTTATCTCAAAATAAATAAATAAATTAAAAAAATAAAAAAATAAAAATCACTATGGTTTCTTACTTTTTAAATTCTTTTAATGTTTATTTTTGGGAGAGAAAGAGCATGAGAGATGGAGGGGAAAAGAGAGGGGGAGACACAGAATCTTAATCAGGCTCCAGACTCTGAGCTGTCAGCACAAATCATGACATAGAGCTCAAACTCACGAGCCATGAGATCATGACTTCAGCCAAAGTCAGACACCCAACTGACTGAGCCACCCAGGCACCTACAGTATGTTTTCTTTATCAGAAGGTTAGATTTCCACAATAATGAAGGCTCTACCATCCCCTGAGTACAGGTCCTGGGTCCAAATGCAGAGGAAGACAGCAGTTCTGGACCTTCCATGCTGGCCCTGGTGTCAAAACTCACAGGGGGCACAATTGCAGTGAATCTCTTGGGGTCCATCAAGCCACTTGAAAGATGCATTTCTTTGTCCTGGGAACAAAGATGAGCCAGTGAAGCATTTCAAGCAGATTGGGTGTGGTAGGCAGAATAATGGCCCCCAAATATGTCCATACCCTAATGCTCAGATTTGTGTTTATGTTTCAGATAGTAAAGGGACATTGCATATACAATTACTGCCAAAGAACTTGAGATGGGGAATCATCCTAGATTATCCAGGTGGATTATCCTAGATTATCCTCATGGAAGTGGGGGAGAAAGGCACAAGAATGGGCCAGGGAGATGCAATAGTGGAAGAATGGGCAGGAAAGACTGAAAGCAGGAGCAGGACTCAATTTGCTATTTCTGGCATTGAAGGGGCACAAGGGACACAAGCCAAGGCATACTCTGGCCTCTAGGAGCTAAGAACAACCCTCAGCTGACATCCAGAAAAGGAATAGGGACCTCAGTCCTACAACAACAAGGAGTTGACTTCTGCTGAACAAGAAGTCTGATTCACTCCCAGAGCCTCTAGAAAGGAATACAACCCTGCTGATACCTTGCTCGCAGCCCAGTGAGACCCATGTTGGACTTCTGACTACAAAACTGTAAGGTCATTTATGTTATTTAAAGCGACTCTATTTGTAGTAATGTGTTTCAGCAGCTATAGGAAACTGTTATAGTGGGTAACATGGCCAGTCTCCTGCAAGCAGAGATTCTTGCCATTAGTTCTTAAAGGAAGCTTCCCAAGACCAGACAGAAGACTGCCGTCACCCGGACTACGACTGTACTGGAGATACTGATAAAGAGTGGGTTTAGAAAAGGTTAAGAATTAAAGGATCTGGTGAGAGAGTGGATATGGGGTGAGGAAGAAGGGTGAGCCCTAAATTTCTGGCTGTTGTTATTGGATGGGGTTGATATCATTGGCCCTGATATCATTGGAGCATGGTGCAAAGGTGTGGGGGACAGAACTCAGCTTATGACATGTCGAGTTTGAAGTGCCTTTGAGACACTTTCCCCATCACCCCCCAAACATGTGGTTTGAGTAGAGCTTCTGTACAGGGCAGGCTCACAGCTCCACACAAGCTGAGAACTTCTCTCAAATATTTCCTAGATGTTTCTGAGACACAGGATAGTGGCTTTCATTTTCTCCTGATAGCAAAGTGGCCCAATGAGCCTGAGAGATGCGGGCATCTTGTGTTCAGCTGTGAGAGAGGTGTCTGTCTGAGAACACACTAAATTTCAGGAGCACACCTTAAAGGTGCAGAAGATCCTACTAACAATCAAGTTCTGAATCCAGTCATTTCTCAAGGATCAGCCTTTACTGATGTTTGGTTACTTAAGGTAAAATAAGAATTTTTACCTAAGCTGTCATCTTTATTTGGGTTCCAGGGGTTCCAGGCACTTAACCAAAACTTGTCCTGGGACATCTCTGAAATAAGGAAGTATTCATTCTTTAGGAATGAAGGAGCTGTGGCTCAAAGGGTCTTCAATTAAGACTGGGTAGTGGCTGAGAAGGGAGAGAATCTGCCCTGGGAAGGGCTCCCTGCACTCCTGGATGGAGGTGCACTCTCTGAATGGAGCCTGTTCTGCACTGGGTGGGAGGGCTGTGTGGCAGGACTCAGCTCAGAGAAAGGAAGTTGCTTGTGGTTTCCCTGAGAATGACGTGTCTTATTTAGGGAATTATCCTCTGGTATCCAGAAGTGCTATCATACTACAAAGTAATGAAACTGGGACTGATACCACTTCTCTTAATCCATTGATTTCTGTTGATCTCATTGGGTCAGTTGTATTTGTCACTCAGTGGAGGGGAATGGAGAGTCTTCCTGCTCAAGGGAATCACTCTTTTGCCCCTGAAGCAGGACCCTTCCTGGAGAACTGGCTTCATGGCCAAGCACCCTTTACTCTCCACCACTGGGATATCCTTTAGGACCAGTGTTCACTGGGGCTCAGACCATGAGCAGGGGTGTGCTTGTAGGGGCTGCATAGAAAATAGGTTAATCTACATTATTGCTTCTTGAAGGAGATGTTTCCTCTGACTATCCAAGCTGAGCTTCATAAGAATCATATGACTACATGTTCATGAGGTTCTTTTTATTGGGGGTGGGGCATTGTGGCCTGAGCTTCCATACATCCAGCACCACTCTGCCAGGAGTCTCAGCTGAGTTGGATGTACATCAGATCAAGTACTCATGATATGCCTGCAAGGAGCACTGTCACCCCACTTTCTAGGTGAAGACACTGACTCAGAGAGACCTGTGATGTGACCCAAGTTGTCCCACTAGAGAGGCAGAAATTAGACTGGAACATGGATCTTCTGACTCCATATCCAGAGCAAGTTGAGCCCTGAGAGTCATCTCACTGCCAATATCCATTATTCTGTGTCTGTAATAATATTCTTACTTCTTGGGAATAAAACAGCCTTGTCAGCAACCAGATTCCCAACCACCTTCTCTCTGAGCTCCTGTCCTCCCCATCCCTGGAACTAGGGAGCTCCTGGAGGCAGGGGAAGTACCTCTAGAGATTCTTCAGCTGGAAAGACCACATCACTCCCCATTCTTAGACTATGGACTTCATCAGGAAGCAATGAGGCAGCAAGAGGGAACACTGTGATATCCAAGCAGGGACGTGGGGCCTAAAGGAGATAGTATCTCTGTAATGTGCCCCTTGCCTTTGGTCAGCCTTTTCCCTAGCATAACTATGATCAATTCTGGGGCCCCATTTTCTCCTAGTGCAGATGAGATCAGCCTGTCTCTCCTTTCTGGCCCTGCAGTCTTGTTCCTAGCCCTTTCCTTTCCCTAGGCTCAGGTTTTGAGGATAGTACTGGTGAGAACTAACACATCCCTGATATGCTAAGCATGTTGTCCTAGAAGCCTGGTGCAGCTGGACCAGTAGTGGCATGGAGGGAAATGTCCACCCTTTTTCACACTGACCATCTTACTAAGCTGTGTTGTTTCTGAGTGGATGTCCCTTCATGGATAGGACAACCCAGGCCTTCCTGTACAGTAGATACAGTCTGATTTTCCTCTCTGGCTGTCAGATCAACCCTTTCTCTGCTCTTGCTGCTTTCCTTCCCTTTTGCAGACTCACACTTTTCTTCATCTCCATCCCCTGGAATGATTTTTCTTCTCATATTCTTTCTGGCTCCTTTATCTCACTGAGATGCTCACTTTGATCTGCCCCCCCTCCTTCCCCACCTACCCTCTGCTCTAATCTCTCATGAATTCTGTCTTGCCTTTCCCCCACAAGCCACCCCTCAGCCATGGCTCTCTCCCTCTCTGCTCTTCTCTCATCTTTTCTTTTCTCGTTCACCCGCATCATCTCTGTGTCCATGTCCCATCTTCCTGCCTCTCCCCTCCCTTCCAAAGGCACTTCACAGGGCAACCACCATGAGCTCCAACTTTCCCAGGATGTCAGACTGTTTTAGAGTGAGAGGCCACATAGGTTGGAAAGACCAGAGGGATTTTTTCACCTTGAAAACACTGACTCTTTCATTTACCTGAAACTCAGTCATCACACATCCCAAACACAACCTCCCTGGTTAACCAACTTGAAAAGGAAAACAAAACAAAACAAAACAAAACAAAACATCAGTGTACTCGAGCTGGGGCCACTGAACTAACACTGCCCTGGGCAGAAATTTGGCAGCATGTGGTCAAGGCCTGTTCTTGTGATACGATGCAACTAAGGCCACCACCAAGACATTTTGTAGATAGGGAGAAGCCTGTCCTCTGTGGGGAACACTGCTGCCTCTCAGCCCCTCAAGCCATCAAGTTCACTGGATGCTTATTTGGAACCATCAGAAGACAATCTTCTCTGTGCACTTGATAATGAGCCATATTTCCTACAGGAAGCACGGCCAACTTTGCATCCTGGATTTTTTGGGGGGATGGGGTGGCATAGGGTTGGGCACATCTCCAAGGAGAGAAGTGAGAATGGAAGACTGCTTTTATTTCAGAAACTAGAGAACTGCATATTTCCTGGCACTTAAAAATTTTTTGATAAACTAAGGAGGAATATTGCAGGTAAATGAAACCTTAAAGAAGTGACCTGTCCAGTTCTGGCTTGTAAATGAGACCACAGTGGGCCTATGATGCTGACTTTACGCAGTAACTCTCCCCAGATGTCATTGTCACTGCTCTGCAGAGCACAGCACCCCATCATCTACTTTTCCCTGCCTGTCCCTCCCACATGGTTTGCTGTTCACTGCTGGGTGCACAGCTACTTCTCTCTCATAGAAAAGCAATCAGTGATGTCTTCATTTACAACTCTATTTCTTCCCAAAGACATATTTCTTTGAAAACATAATTACCAGAGCTAAAGGTAATAGACAAGATAAAGTAATATCCTCTTGGATATGGAAATCTTTTTCATTTGGTCCCCACAACACAATAATCTTTTCCCCCTTGGACACTGTGGGCTCTGGCATCCTAGCCCACTTTGCCCATGGGGTGTGCCCAAGGTGTCAGGATACAACATGCCATCCAGGATGCAGAAACCCAGTGTGCACATGGCCCTCCTCACTCCCAACATCCAGGATCTAGCAAAAGATATTTCCTTTCTCACAGGGAGTAACATGGACTAGGCACTCAGATAGGGCAGTCACGTTCACTAGGGACCTGTTGCCATACAAAGAGCTGTCTGATAGGAAGGCAGAGGGAAGAAAGAAGTTGAGGCCATGGAAGGGTGCCATTACACATCACACAGAGGAACACACCAGGCCTTGGCATGGGGAAGTTATGCCAAGTTCTGGAGAATGGCCTGCAATTAATGGATGGGCTTTCCAAAGAATCTGTCCTTGAAGATACTATATGGGCCAGATGTAGGAATTTGGAACACAGGCTCTCTAGCTGGAGGTAAGAACATGGCCTCAGAATAATTAGAAAAACACGGATCTACTACAATCTACTTTTCATTTCCATATTGAAATTAGTTGTCATACGCTCCTCCTCCTCACTTGATTGTCAGGGTCCTTAAGACAAGGATTTGATTCTATCCCTCAAGTTTCTTACATGGTGCCTTGTACATGGAAGACATTAAAAACTGTAGCTTGCATGTTACAATATAAAATATTGGCAAAGCTGGCTCTTTCTTCTTTGACCCTTTCAGGACTAAGAAAGCAACTCTTTCTAGAAAAAAAGGAGCAGTCCATTACTCAGTATAATTGCAGGATCACATTCTGTGCTCAGACTTTTTTTCTACTACTGTCTCAAACAAGCAGGTGTGGTGAATTTAAAGATAGCTGCAAATTCTTTCACAATATCCCCTCTTCCAAGATTTTAAGGAACTATTAGCTTCTACTTTCTGTTGGTTACAGTGCTTGTTCTCAAATATTCCCTTTGGGGACACTATCTGCAAACCCAAAAATCATGCTCTGAGAAGCCCAAGCCACATAAGTATAGCTGAAGGTTCTCAGATTTTGAGTCCATTGGAGCCCAGCCTTGCAACCACAGCAAGGAGTCAGACATGCCAGAAAGTCACCTTGGACACTTTGGACCAGACCATCTTCTGGGTGAGTGCCTCTAGGAGACCTCTGTCAAAGCCATGTGATCACAATAACCACCTAGTGAAGTTCTGTCTGTCTGACTGACAAAATCATGACTTATGATAACATGGTATTGTTTGAAGACACTAAGTTATGAGATAATTTGTTATACAGCACCATTTAACTATAACAGCAGGTAACTTACTCATCTGGTCTTGGTCCCTGTATCTGTCTCTGCTATTGGCCTCAAATCCCTTCCTCACATTCTCCCTAACAAGAAAAGCAAGCTATGGGTGAGAAGTCCAGAGAGGGAAGAAAAGAAAAGCCACAGGAAAGAATCAGAAGAACCCTGTTCAGTGCTCTACTTGGCAGGCACTTCAGACAGAGGCTCCAGTCATGGTTCCATGAAGAATACAGAGTGCTTTTTCATCTCTCTTCACAGGTCAAAAAAATCAAATTCCTGTCAACATCAAGATGGGTGTACATTTTCTTCACACAGTGCTCTTCTCTTACCTAGAAAGAGATGACAGTCTCAGAGAGTTTCAGGAAGTGTCTCTCCACACTGGCCCCACTTGCCTGGGTACTTTAAAGGCCAACTCACCTCATCTATAATCAGCTCCTAATCATTCATAAATATCCTCATTCTGGACTGGGGACAAAACCAGAGCAAAGAATGGCAACCTGGCTGTGAAGGGGCTGGCTGCCAAGAGTCCAGAGTGTCTGTGTTAAGCCAAGTCTCCAGAAAAGTTTCTAGATAAAAAATCCAACTGTGGAAGCTCCTCTAGAATATTTGAGTAATCAAAATTCAGCCACCCAAAGTTGGTTGCTCATCCTAGCAAAAACAGCAGTAACAGCAGTAGAGGAGTGAGGGTGAAGGGGAGAGGGCTTAGAACCTTGAATTTCTATTCTCAATTAATCAGCATTGAGCTTCCCATGCCCAGGATGGCCACACTTCTGCCTCAGTTCTAAATAACTAACATGTTTCATATTCAATATCCCCCTTCCTTCCCTTCTTCCCTCCTTCCTTCCTTTTTTTCCTTCCAGCCTTCCTTCCTTCCATTGCAAATATATGCCCAGATGCTCTGCAAGGTTCTGAGGTCTGGGATATGGCCACTGACAAATGTAGACATGAATTTGACCTCTGTGTGTTCAACATATTAGCTAGGAAGACTTGGACCATGGCCAAGCAATTTAGTGATTTTGAGTGTTTTTGACTTTAGAAAGGATCCAATAACACCTACTTTGTACCTATGATCCTCATGAGCACTTATTAAAGTGTCTGACAAATACTCAACAAATGGAGCAAATTGCAACAGAGATAAAGAAACAGTACTTGCCCTCAGGATAGTCAGGGCCCAGGTTGCAGCAAGCAGAAGGAAATGAATGCCCATGGCCAAATTGGGGGCTCCGAGTCTGCCAGTCTCTCCCACAAGGAACAGTCTGAGGACAGGCCCTGGATCCCAAACTCTGGCCTGTACACAGCTAAGGAATACATGTGACAAGAGCTAAATTCAGAGATGGGTCAGACCACTTGTGACCTAGACCACTATTTCCCATCTCTTTCTTGCACAAAACAGGCTGATTTTGCCAAGCATGTGAGCATTTCCATGGAAACCACTTCATCAGCTGTTCCCCATCTCACTGATACTACAGTAGAATTTTGTTGCTCTTGGGAAAGTGGACTGGATTATGAAATGGGACGGCATGGGCACTTGTATGATGATATGTTTGCAAGGGCATGTGTGCCTTCCTCTGTACATCTTTTTATTCCTGGAGCTTTTGACTAAGCTGTTTTGTTGCTGCTTAACAAGCCATGGTGTCATAATGCTTAAAAAACAAAAAGATACTTTTAGTCTGTCAAAAGCTTGGTTCTCATTCAAACACGTCAACAAGGAGACAGAAAGGAGGGGTTGGTGGTGAGGAAGAGATAAGATAAGGCCAGAAGTTGCAGGTAGTTATTAAGAAATGAGAGGTAGAAGGGGAGAAAGGAGGAAGAACACCTTATGAAAGTGTCCACAGAGTACACCGTGCACACAGAGATGATACAGGCTCTGTGAGCTCTGACAGAGACCCTGTGCTTGGAATACCCTTACCCTGCCTTCTGGCCCCACTCCCTATGCACACCACACACACATCACACAAATCATATGTATCACACACACACCATCTCTCATTCACACACACCACACACACAACACATCTCACACATGCCCAACATATCTCACATGCCCCACACATATATCATCTGTGTGTGCACACACACAGCACATCACACCACACATGCACCCCACATCGCACACACATCCAGCACATCTCACACACACCCAAGACATCTCACATGCCATACATACACATCATGCACACACCCAGCACATCACACAGACCCCCACATGTCATACATAACCTATATCTCATATACACCCCACATTTTCCACATACCTTATGTCTCACACACTCTCCACACATCATATACACATTCATCACACACACATCATACAAGACATACATAGACTCCACATTACATGCACACCACACATTACATACACACACCTACCATACCACAAGTATACCACAAATCAGACATACCATACACATGTATGCACATGTGCACAACACACATACACCACATACACACCACACACACACACACACACACTGAGTGCACAGATTTTATACTGTCAATCAACACACGCTGAACATCCCTATGAATAAAACTTTATAAGAAGTATTATGAGGGATATAGTGATGAGCAAGAAATGATCCCTACCCAGAAAAAGTTGTGAAAGGATGGAGAATGTGGATAGGTACAGAGAAAACAGGCATGGAAGGTGGTCTGTGTCCTGAGTATTAAGGATGCAACAGGTAGAGCTCTGAGCGCCGTTACATCTGGGATGAGAATCAGAAGTTCTGGCTCTGCCAGCCACAGAGTCTTAAGCCATCACCTGGCTTTTAGTTTCCATTTTCTCACCTATAAAACAGTGGTAAGGTGACTTACCTCACAGGATGGCTGCAGTTAGCAAATAAAGGTTGCCTGTAAAGTGCTATAAAACTGTAAGGAATTGTTATCACCAAATCTTTTTTCTAAGCTTTTTTTTAATGTTTATTCATTTTTGAGACAGGAGACAGATTGCAAGTGGGGGAGGGGCAGAGAGAGAGGGAGACAGAATCTGAAACAGCCTCCAGGCTCTGTGCTGTCAGCACAGAACCCGATGCAGGGCTCAAACCCAGGAACTGTGAGATCATGACCTGAGCCGAAGTCAGACGCTCAACCGACTGAGCCACCCAGGTGCCCCTGCTATCACCAAATCTTAAGGAATTTTCAGACGAGGCCTAGTAGAAGAAGATATAAGATGGTCCCAGAATTTCAATAAGCAGCTTCAAGCAGCAAAAGCCACGAGGATGATTATTGCAAAGGAAGCAATGTGAGCAGAGCCAGGCAGGAATCTGCTGTCCACCTTGGGGCAGCAGCGGTAGAGAGTGGCTGAAGTGTTTATAGCAGCATGTGAAGAACAGGAGAGATGAAGTTGAGCATAAACTGTTAATGACTTTTAGTTCCATGGAGCCCTGTTCCAGGCACTCAGAACCAGCTTAAGTTGTCCCACATGGAATCAAAGCAAATAAACAAATATTCCCTGCAGGGAATGTAATGGGAAACAGGATCCACAGACCTGTTGACAATGCACAGGCTTACACATCCTCATGACTTCTCTTTCAGATGCTAAAGCTGGGAAGCAAAGCTGAGGCAGTAAAGTGTCTAGATACTAGGCTAAATAATGCAAAGCAATTGAATATTTGAAATCAACTATTTGTCTAAAGTTTTACTTTTCATCCAAACATTTGATACAGAAGTTATCTACAATCTTTTTTTTCTAAATTCATCAGGAACCCCACTAAACATGTCACAATGAAAGGTTCATCTCTGTTTCCACAGAAGTGGGATTGGCCTTCTCAAACCACTACCCTGGAAACAAAGGCATGCATTTCTGAATATTGAAGACATTTCCAGGGGTGTCTGGGTGGCTCAGTCTGTTAAGCATCTGACTTCACCTCAGGTCATGATCTTGCAGTTTGCAGGTTTGAGCCCCACATCAGGCTCTGTGCTGACAGCACAGAGCCTGGAACCTGCTTCAGATTCTGTATCTCCCTCTGTCTCTGCCCCTTCCCCACTCACATTCTGCCTCTCTCTCTCAAAAATAAATAAAACATTAAAAATTTAAAAAAAGAAAACATTCCCATAATATTATATTAAATGAGACACAATAGGACCCAAACGCTAATCCTCAAGTCACCAAATGGAGACTTAATACCTAATTTAAAACAATTTCAGCCCCTTCCCCAAATGGAAATGAAACCATCAGTCAGCAATGACTAACACCAGTGAGGTAATCTGCCTGATAGATGCTACTATCCCCTAAAACAAGTGACCTTGCCTTTGCTCTTTGCTTTGATCAGCTTTTTGTTAGTATGACTCCCTTGGCCTGCACCCTTCTGCCTATAAAAGTCATTTTTTTCAACTCTTTAGAACTCCTTTCTATTTGCTGGATGGGATGCAGTCTGATTCATGAATCATTGAATACAGCCAATAAGACCTTTAAAATGTACTCAGTTGAATTTTGTTTTTTAACAATTTCAACAGCTAAGATATTGTTGGGATAAGGGTTTGGTTTCCCCTGATACTAAATGGTAATGTCTGTCAGACACTGTTCTAGAATAAGAATGAATTGCTTACTCCCAAGGCGACTTTGGAAAACCAACTCGCAAAGTGCTGCACACCACATTGAACCATTGAAATAAGCTACCTCATGATGTTTCATAATAACTTTGACAACAGTTAGTACTGAATCCAATTTAAGAAGAAGCTGAAGGTCAGAGAGTCAGACTCAGGATTGGAGCCCAGGTTTTTTAACTTCAGTTCCATGTGACTTTGACCCACACCTGCTTACAGCACAACAAACCAGCACCAAAACCATTTACCACCAACAAAAACAGCCACATTCTGTTGAGCATTGACCTTGTACCTCCCTGCAAGGTAATAAGCATCCCTTTGAAGACTGTGCTTATTCCTTGGCCCACCTCACTGACCCTCCATTTTCACAGTGACTTTCTATAACTCATAGGGCCAGTGAACCCTGA
Source organism: Prionailurus bengalensis (assembly GCF_016509475.1). Taxonomy (NCBI): domain Eukaryota; kingdom Metazoa; phylum Chordata; class Mammalia; order Carnivora; family Felidae; genus Prionailurus; species Prionailurus bengalensis. The sequence goes on along the minus strand of NC_057346.1, from coordinate 31,725,619 downwards.
CAGTGGAAGCTCAGATCTTCCCATGCTGACTGCTTCTGTGTCAGAGGGAGTCAAATGACCAGCCAGTTAAACGTTACACTGTCAGCCAGGGAAAGTAGAAGATATTAGAGGAAAAACTCTATAGTGAAGAATAAAATATGAGTACTTAGTGCCCAGAAATGTGCAAATTGCATCTAGGAGAAAGGAACAAGTTTCTTCCATCAAGAATGATTCCAATCTGTTAGTCTTCTTTAGACACACAGAGGTCTGGAAGGGAGACTCAGCTATTAAAATGGCTAACTACTCAAAATGTACCAGTATTCCTGGGGATAAGTTCATCCACATGTGAATTAGTTGTCCAGAATAGTTAAAATCATCTAATTATGTTCTCAGGATAGGAAAAGTCAATTGAAGACAGAAACAATGAAACTGTCTCAGGTCACAGGGGTGTGTCTAGAAAATTGGGAGGGTGGTGGGGTTGTGAGCTTCAGTGGTGAATGCCAGGCAGTACAGAACAATATTATGCCTACTGAGGAAAAAAAAACTGTCTGTTGACTGCCTACAATAGGCCAGGGAGTGTGTATGGGTTGACAGCATGACTTTGAGTAGTCATTTTGGAAAACCAGAATTGTTTAGGAACTCATGGGGGGAGGGGAAGGCAGGAGGGAATCTTCTGATATTGCTTGCTAAATGAAAAAGTCTGTGAGGAAAGAGAAGGGACCATCTCTCTCCACCTCCATATTCACCCCTTTCAAGTGCCATATGCATTACTTCCATGATGGTCATGGTCATCTGGCCAGCCAATCTAGCAGGAAATTTAAGACAGAGAAAGAGGAAAAGAGCAAACCCATGAAGCAGAATGAAGAGCCCTAACACACCTCTTATAGGGAAAGAATGTATAATTAAGCATCCTTTTGCAGTCTTGCATGGAGAAGATAACACAATGGCTCCTCAATACTGGGGCTTGCTTTATTTTTCTGTTCACATTAAACATTGTATAAAGGAATAAAAAAGTTACCACATATTTCCAAAGAAGGTTTCAGAATGAGTTTAAGAAGAATGCTAAGCCAATCTGGTGCTATGTAAGACAGATACAACATCTGTTTCTCCATGGCATAGAAAATGGCAGAGGAAAGATCACAGGAATGAGAAAGAGTGTTAAGACTTAGGAGAGCATATGGCAGTCAGCAAAAGCCAGCCCAACATCCCATAGATCTTGTTCTGTTCATTCCAATGAGTTCATAAGCACTTAAATACAGCCCTCTCTTCTCCTTTTGGAATTATAAACAAATATATCAGCCCCTTTTCCATAAATAAGTTTACATGAGCAAAGAGAGTCTAGATAGTGCAAAACCAGGTTTTTTAATCAAAATTAGTTCATAGATTCAATGCATCCCCAACAAAAATGTTATCATTATTAATATAAAAATGAGATCATTCTAAAACTCTTATAGGCATGCAATGGTCTGAAAATAGCCAAAATGATACCAAAAGACAAAAACTAAAACTAAAGGATTTACACTAACAGCTACCAAGCCACATTATAAGGTTATATTAACTCATATAGCATGTTATTGATTCAAGAGTGAGCAAACTAACCAGTGGAATAGAAAATAAAATTCAGAAACAAGGACATGAATATAGGATCACCTGATTTATGACAAAAATAGCACTGGGTGAAAAGAATACTCTTTTCAGTGAATTGTGTTCAGACGGTACATATTTGTGTGTGTGTGTGTGTGTATGTGCGCATGTGTGTGTGTATGTGTGTGTGACTTACATCATAATCATGCACAGAGATCAATTCCAAGTGTATTATTTCAGAGATAAACATAGGAGATACCTTTATGACCTTGAAATAAGCACGTTTCGTCAATAGGACACAAAGAAACAAAATTGAAAACGGATAAATTAGATACTATTATTAAATTAAATCATCAAGTAAAGACAGAGTAACTTGTATCAGACTAATCATCCTGCCAAAACAATAAAAAGCTCAGGAACACACACACACACACACACACACACACACACCACACATACACCAAAGAGCGTTGCAAAATAGGCAGAAACTAGAGGAGGTATGAGAGTTGGAAGAAAGGAATTATAGTAGGTGAGATCACCATTGATCCAGCTTTACTCCCAAGGTACTTTCCTACTTTACACAGAACATAACAGATATAGATCAAGCAGAAATCAGAAGTCTTGAGGTGAAGTGTTGGAAGTCAGTTGAGAGACATTTCTCCAAGGAACTCTACCATTCTTGCACAAATTATGAGAGAAGAACTGACCAATATTTGTTCCAGAAAATCTTTTCAAGAATGTTGGTGCATCAGACAGCCTTGAATGATAAATATGTATCACCCTACAGAGCAAAGGTCGTGTTTGCTTATTTTCTAGCATTATCCATTATCTAACATTATCCATTATCCATTATCTAATAGAGGTAATATTTCCTTCTGGAACAAAGAGTAAGCATGCTTAACCCTCTTTTAAAATATTCATATTCTCTGAGTTCAGGGTTCCTATCATGTGACCTAATCTATTGCATATGCAGATATCATCTGGCCTTTTTCACATCACCCTGAAGGGAATTGGGGCTCATGGAATTGGCACACAAATTCTGATATTCCGGCTACTGCTGTTGCTATGAGCAATAATCTATCTTTTGTCTCTGATCCACGAATCATGTGCCTTCTACTACCGCCCTTGAAACTAGGATGAAATACCTTGTTAGAGTGCAAATAGAACAAAATCTCAGACCCTCCACAGCTATTGGAAGTTGTTGTAAAGAAGATAGAATGTTGAGCAAAACATGGCTTTCTGTAAGAGGAAGTAGGAGGACCTCAAAGCTTTATTGACAGAAGTTAAGGGAAGTTCTCAGGAATTGGTAACAAAGATATTTGGTAAACTGTATGGTTCACCAGGAAATCAATGGGCACAACATTCATATTATTGCCTGAAAATGAGGAGGAGGTGGCTGCAGGCTGAAAAATGGAAGTAGGTTAAAATTGTTCAAAGGTATCTTCCTGAATAGTGTATTGGTTGTTGTTAGCCCTCCTTAAGATGGAGGATTCAGTTGCCAATCTGGTAGTGAATCTTAGTGCCTCCCCCATTTCAATAACTAGTACTTACATTCATCATGGGTGGGCAGATGGTTTTGCCCCTTTCGTACAGTAATTAGAGAGACACATATCTGCACTGAGTGTGAGAGGAAGGAAGACAGCAAAACTAATTCTTAAAATCCTGACTGATTTGTGAGGAGATGGGGAATGCTGGAAAGGAAGAGGGTGGTAGTTGGACTTTCTTGCAGCTCAGTATCTCCTACAGTGTCTCATCCCAACCTGAGATAATTTGGAGATTACAGCAGTCTCACTGTTTCTCCCCTTGCCCACTGGGTCCTGGGCTTTGGTCCCTTCAAGATATTCCCAAGACACACAAACTCTCACTGGAAAGCACAGGTGAAACATTGGCTCATATCTTGACTCTTAGTGCTGACAAAAGTAACAAAGGTGGAGAATGAGAAACTGACTTTAAGGAAACTAGATAGATTCTTAAAGGTCAGCCTGATGCCCTAGGAAACCCTTATCTCTCATGTTAAAAGCAGGGGGACACACACACACACACACACACACACACACGAGATACTATCACCATAGCAAGGCAGCAAGTGCCCCAGATTAATGTGGACTCTTTTTAAAATGTCACCGCGGTGCTGGTCAAGCCTGTGTGAGGCTGGAATTCATATGGCTGTGGCTGATGAGTGAGGGTAGCCCCACAGCTAACATGGATAGTTTCAGTAATGATGATGGGAAACTTCATAAATAGACTAGAGCTGTGAGCAGCCTCTGGGCCACTCAGAACTAAAAGTGAACGTTCCCAGTTCAGATCTGTTCTCCCTACCTCCCACTCTCCCCAGACCTCAGATACTCTAGAGAAGAAGATGATGAGAAGTGAAGGGAGGCCCCTGCCCCAAGGCAACCAGAGATCATAGGTACCTGTATGTTGGGGAGTTCTGGTAGGGGAAGGATTCAAATTTTTATAGTTTTGTTGGGCACAGGCAGCTGTGCCACCATCCTACCCGGTTCAACAGCTGAAAAGTTGAAGGAAATCCAAATTCAACTAGTAGAGTTAGAAGCAGTTTTGCAAGATGGAATACAACTGTAGTGATATTGTGGATGGGGCCCGCAAGCACCTCCACCAATAACTGGAAGCACGATTTTAAGTATGTTTTCTTTCTTTTTCCTCTATCTCTTCAGATCTTAGTTATCCTAGCTAGTAACTTGGCCTTGTATATTGAGCTCCAGCTATGCATCAGGTGCCAAATTGGAAAAGCAATTCGTACCTTGATTCAGAAAAGTATCAGATACAGAAATAAAATAACAGATGCAAAGTTGTTATGAAGAAGAATACCTATAGCAGGAAGGGATTACTGGTATTGGGCACTGGGATGGGAGCATAAAAATGGTTGGGGCCAGCAAGTGATGCTTGCAGGGTGCCAAGGAAGCAGGAAGAGCTGCCAGGTTAAGCTTATTCTTAGTGTCCCTTGCATAGATTTTGGTGGCTGTTTTTATCTTAATTGATCATTCTTATGATTTCTTTGCTTCCCCCACCAATTCCACCTGACATGTGTCCACTAAGTAATATAAGTGACAACAGTGTTTTGTCCTACCCAAAGTCTGTGCCACAGTTTCCACTCCTTCTCATCAGGCACTTCATCCGGAGACAAGCTTGGCAGGACTAAGTACAAAGAAATAGATCCACATACATACATACATACATACATATGAAAGGGGAAAACCAACACACAATATCAGATCTTTTAAGGCATCTCATAGGAATAATGAGGACAGGTAATGTGGAAGTACTATGGTCATAGCAAATGAATTTATTATTGATTAATTTATTTTTAAATAATTCAGTGGAAAAAGTGATTGGGGGTTGTTCAGTTGATTTTCAATGTCTTACTATGTGTGAAATTATCTAGTCATGAAAAAAATAATATTTTGATTTTCTTCCTAATAACAGCATACCATGCATATTGAAAGCCATAGTAATTTGGTAAGAACTGCCATATTTCATTTCATGGTTATTTTTTTGCCACTATTGCTGTGTGTGTGTGTGTGTGTGTGTATGTGTATGTTTCTGTGCACCCTTCTTACCTTTCTTTCAAATGGTTATTCTACATTTCTTGCTCCTTTTCCCCCTCTTTTTCTACCCTGTGATTTTCTCCATAGGAGGACATCATCATACTGTCTTTTTCTCCAGATTGCTCCTTTTCTCCTGAATTCTCACTTCTAAATTTATTTCTTCTATCTCTGCTCTCAATGCCTTTGCTGAGCCTCACAGACTAAATCTGTTGTCCCAGTGTCATCTCTCCCCTGTAGAGAGGAGACCAACAGGAAACATAACCCCCCTTAAGTCTCTCTGGAAAGCACAAAGCAAGCTGGACTCAACACTGAGATGTCAAGACAGAATGGGTTGTAGGAGAAGGAGCTGTGGCCATAGAGGCCATTGAAGGTAGCAGACAGCACCTGTGAGTCACAGTGCAGTCACGACAGAATGGCCCTCACACCCATAAATTCTATAGCAATTTTACTCCTGATAAGAGAGATTTAAAAAAAGGTAAATTTTGAGTGAGAGAAACATGTTTCATTCAAAAATGTATATTTCATTATTTTAAGAAGAGCTTAAACCTCAAACAAGCACTTCAGGTGTGTTGTATCACATCTTGTAAAAGAACACAAGCCCCAGGTTCTAGCATCAGTGTTACCACTCATTGCCTCAGGAATTCAATATTCTCAGTATAAAACCAAGGAAAATGTCCACTAAGTACTGCAGAATTGTAATCTCTAGCTAGATCTAGATTCCAAATATTGTACATGTGTGGGGAATAAGCTTAGAAACTCCCTGGGCTTACACCAATGAGTTAAGGCATAAAGAATTATAAAGCCATAGGGTGCTCTCACCCAAGCTTGGGTGAACAAGACCCCCAGAATAATGTAAGGGGGGGCAGAGCCCCCAGACTAGAGAGGGATGGGCAAAGGCCCTAGAATGGGGGGGGGGGAAGGCCCCAAATACAAAGGCATATGAGGTAAGCAAGATTAGGCATTCAGGGTGAAAATGCCCCCCCCCAATTTAGTAGTAGAGCAGAAAGCTGCTTTCACGGAAGGAAGGACCAAATTAGGTAAGCAGGTAAGTAGGGCTATAGACCGTGCTGCACTGCAGGTGATGCTGCCCAGAGTGCAGCTGATTAACAAAAGAAAAGGTGCCTTGTTAACCCTGAGGTTATTTGCCCTATCTGTTTTATCCCCTAGGCTAGCTAGATAAACAGACATGGTGCCTCCTGTCTGCCATTAACAACCATCTGCCCATCTGCCCAGTGCCAGGATTTTGTTTTATATTGACCCAAACCCCAAACACTGTATATCTTCAAAACCCCCTTTTCCCTCATGCCTATGAGTTAATATTCACGGATTCATTGTCTCTTTGTGCACACCCACAATGGTTTTTTTTTTTTTTTTTTTTTATGAAATTTATTGACAAATTGGTTTCCATACAACACCCAGTGCTTATCCCAAAAGGTGCCCTCCTCAATACCCATCACCCACCCTCTCCTCCCTCCCACCCCCCATCAACCCTCAGTTTGTTCTCAGTTTTTAAGTCTCTTATGCTTTGGCTTTCTCCCATTCTAACCTCTTTTTTTTTTTTTCCTTCCCCTCCCCCATGGGTTCCTGTGAAGTTTCTCAGGATCCACATAAGAGTGAAACCATATGGTATCTGTCTTTCTCTGTATGGCTTATTTCAGGTATCACCCACAATGTTTTTAAGCCTTCTGATCTTAATAAATACAGGGACAAGGACCCTTATTCGGGGCTCTTGTCTTTTCCTGGACACTAGCTATCTCTCACTTTTAATCCTGCATCCCATTCTCTTGCTAGACAAGAGAGAACTTTAGACTTAGAGTCTACGATATACATGGTATCACATACACAGTGAATTTGAATGCCTTTGCATGACTCTTGTGGAGTCCCATTGGCACAGTCTGCATGATGCCTTATTATTTAGCCCTTGTCCATTCAATGTAATTGTGACAGGCTGTGCCCACAGAAGACTGGAACTTCAGAAATGGGGATGTGGTCTCTGCTCTGGGATGGAGAGGAGACATGAGAAGGGACATAACGGGGAGAAGAAAACTGAGGCAGAGACACATTTGTTGCATATCTGGCTACTTGGGAAGCCTGGGAGGGAGTGGGTTTGCCATCACATCACAGAGCTGTAGCTTGACACTAATTCTCTCCTCCAAACTTTCCTAATTAGATCTTAAGGGAATAGATGGGTGGGTATTAATATAAGAATTTTAAATATGTTCCTATTTAGCTAAGAAGTCAGAATGTGGCAAATGAGACAAGAGACTAATTCACACAAAGCAGGGTGAATGGTGTGGTATGAAGTGGAGATAGGTTCCTCACCACATGAAACACTGGAGTCAGAAGGAGGAATGGGGCAGGAGTAGTAGGAAGAGGACAAAGGATAAACTTCACAGATTTGTGCAAATGCCACACGTTTCAATGACACCATAGGCTCCAGAGATGCAGGCTCCTTGAGGCAGTGACTTTGCTCTGTGGTCAATGATATTTGAAAAATATCACACAGTTCCTAGCATGTAGCACTCTCTCAATATTTGTAGATTGACCAAATGATGTCATATATGTGTTTCCCCAGCACCTGTCCTGTGAAAATAATTGAGCATATTTTTGTGTAAACATTCTTGAGTGTTTGAAAAAGTCATATGCAATTCCTTTGCCTTTGAGATAAGACTGATATCACTGAGGCCCAAAAGCACACAAGAGTGGAAAGCATCTAATGGAATGAGAAGAGCATCTCTACCTGCAGCACAGCCTCTTCTGCAGAAACCCTCTCTGTCTGCTCATAGCACTGTTGGTATCCTTGAAGGCTAGCTTCATCATTCACTTTGTCACTTGTTTCTTAGGTAGAGCCCAAGAGAGAGTTCCATGTACTTGTTGGAGGGAAATAAGATGCTCAAGAGAGAATATCTTGCACTTGGATAAACATATATCATAGTCCACAAGAGGAATGTCAAGTTGGTTCTACCATTAACTAACTGTAACTGTGACCAAATTTGTTAATTTTTCTTAAATTCAGTTTCCACATCTCTAAATAGAGATTATAATACCTTTCCTGTGGAGTTATTGTGAGGGAAAAATCAGTTTCCAGGAGTGGAGTACTGCCTAAATTTCCGGCACACATTCAGAACTTTATCAAAGCGGTGGTTCCCTTCTGTCACCAGTTCTGGAAAACCTTTTCCCAGCACAAGAAATTTCCAAATAATGATGTTGCTTGTGACAATGATGGGAAGGAGAAGGATCTGAAAGGACTTAAAAGCTCCAGGAAGTTAAAATTCTCACTCTAGGTCACACACTAGTTAATGGTGGAATTGGAGGTCCAATGTAGTGCTTTCTGATTCCAAAGCCCATGATATTTATCCCTTGCCTTCAGTTGACATGACATTCTCAAACAGCCTTCATCATGTGCTCTGAGCAAAGACTATCTCTTCACATGTGAAAAGAACAAATAGCCTCATCCCGCTCTGGTGTTTTAAGGCCAGGAAATAGTAGGACAAGCCACTGTGGGATTACACTTTGGCTGAGCATTCATCCACCCCTTAAAGGCCAATCTGAAACAGAGAGATAGTTTGTGTGTTCAGTTTTCAGAATACATTTCATCCCTTGGGGTTAGAGGTGGCATTATATCCAGCTAGGCCCTTAGATCCTCTATCCCAGCCTGAGTTCTTCCTCCTCTGAATGTAGAGAGTATTTGGCGTGCCTGGGGAGGGAGTTGGTTTGTCAAGCTAGCAGTAAGGATTTCTCTGAAAGCCTGTAAGAATATTCATTTTAGAAAGGAGCTGACTCATGATTATCAGCAGGCTGGAAAAGAGTTACTGGGGGAAATTAAAATGTATATACCACAGGGAAGAAATGCTCTGTACAGAAAATAACATTTCCACTTTAAGATGGCAAGATTTACACACCTTACATTATTTCACCCGTAGGACCAATCTATCAGGCATGTGTGATTTTTATCACCACTTTATGGGTGGCACAAAGAGTCACAGTGTGGTAAAGTGACTTGTCCAAGGTAAGAGAGATATTGCCTGGTTCCAGTTACCCTGCACAAAGGTGCTCTGACCAGACCCCAAATGCACATTACAAACATGTGCTCAGGCACACACAGACACATGCAGCCACACACTATTTGGTGCTTTAAAAATAAACTATGAGAAGAGAAGACATGTTGTGCTGCAGAATATAATAAAAAGGACCCAGGCTCTTCTTACATGTAGGACATCTCACTCATTCTCTAAGGGTGAGGGGTGAAGGAGGATTAGTCAGCAGGAAGAATTTACTTTATGGCTCAGCAACACTGGTTTGTGATGCCCTTCAGCTTCTCCCTGCCTCACTGCTCCTGCTCATTTCTGGGGCAGCTCTTCTTAACATCTCAACTCGCCCAGCTCCAACAAAAACACACACAGGAACACACACAGACACACACATACCATTGCTGTTGAGTGCTCAAGGAATGCAAACTCATTTTAATATTGATGTAGGCACAATTCCATTTTGAAGAAAAATCTGATGACAAAATAAATCTAGAATAAAGTCAAATCAAGAGTCTCTTCTTGATGATAAATTTGGGTGTTTCTCCCATAAGACTGCACATCCTTCTATTAGAATGTGTCATGCTGTTCAGGGATCAACCTTACACCTCTAGAAGGAATTAGGTATAGTGATTAAAAGTGTGAGATTTGAAGTCAGATTTCAAGATGCATGACCTTGGACAAATCCCTTTACCTCTCCATGGCATTGATAAATGAGCATAAGAGTCACATCTACCTCACAGGGCAGTTTTGACAATTAAATGATGTAATACACATAAAGAATGTGAAAAAGTATCTGGCATGTAAGGTAACACTTAAGCATTAACTCATTACAGTTTACACTCCAGCCCTGCTTAAAAGTCTGGTGGAAGAAACTCTCTCATTTGTTAGTATTTTTTCCAAATCACTAGCAGCTGTAAAATGGGCAATAAAGTCCCATCAGCACAGCGCGGGTCTAAGGCATTGGGGCAGAACCAGTGCAAACCCCATAGTTTGGGCTGGGTCAGAGGTCAGAGGCTGCATTTTCTTCCTTCCCAGGGGCCCAAGGAAGAGAGAAGAGGAGGAGACAGCCCTTAGGCGCCCAACTCAAAGGAAAGTATGAGGACTGAGAGGCCAGATCTTCCTGAGCCACAGGAGCTCTAGAAGAAAGCAATGGTTCTGCACATGAGGTGCAGGGCATGGTGGTGTTCACATGGTCATCATGGGGAGACCCCTGGCCCCATAAAACTTTGGTGCACACCTAGACTCTACCACTCCTTAGCTGTGAAGCCTTAGGCAAGTGGCTTCTTCACCTCTGTATCTCTGTTTCCTTCTAGAGAAAATGAGGCTAGGGATGTAGATATATTGAAGATTATATGGGCGCCAAATGGAAGAAAAATGTGCTTGGATCCCACAGCAGGATGCATTTGAGATAGGAGGCTGGGAAAACAACATTTGGTGAAATCTCAGCCAAAGTGGGAGAATCTCATACTGCTTCAAACAGTCTCATGGAGAAGCAGAAAAGGACAAGGAGAATCTGGAAAGAAGCCAAGATAAATGGCCTCCAGTGACAGCAAAGGGAGAACAAACCCAGATGGCCAGACAACATGCCAGGGATGAAATGTTCCTGTCAGGGGAAGAGGGACAGAGCAGGGTGGCTCTTGTCAAAGGTCAGTGCTGCAGAGAAGTGAAGTCAGAGCCAAAGGGAGTGACGATTCCACTTAGCATCAGCTCCAGACAAGACAGTGATGAGCTCACTATAATACTCAGAATACAAAGCACAAGTGTGCAGCAGACTTCTGCCACATGCACAAAAGTACAGAGAAAGGAGGAGGTATCCTCTGGAACTTTCCATTGGAATCAACTTAAGGGAAGGTGAGAAGACAATGTTCTGTTTGTTTTTCCTGTCTCTCCTGTTCTGTTTCCTGTCTGTTTTCTGTCTGTTTCTCCTATCCTTCCATAGCTCATTGCCTTCTCCAAAACCATTACCCTCTCCAGAGAACTGTGACTCAAGTAAATGGGTTTTTTCCAAGGTCACAGAGCTAATAACTGAGCCAGGATTCAGATCCACGTGTATTATTATCAGATCCTATAGTCATTCTTCCACACTATGAAGCCACCTAGACAACCCATGGAAGTACTTTTCAAGGAAAGATGCTCATGGGTCACCTTCATTTAGTTACAGCAATGGTTTTCAAGGAGAGGATGCATCCCCTCAGGGTACATTTGGTGGGGTCTGGAGTTTGGACTGTCACTACTTTGAGACAGGTGCAAGTATTTTTAGCATCTAGCAATCTAGTAGGGAGAAATCCAGGATATTGCTAAGTACCCTAACATGCACAGAACAGCCACAGCAAAGATTATTGAGCCCAAAATGTTGATAGTGAGGAGGTCAAGATGCTCTGATTTACCATGATAGAATGTCCTCCTCTGATGAGTCAGTCAGGAAGCCTTCATCAGTTCATGTTTCTGCTTCCCCAAATATCCCCATTCCTTTAGTACCTCTAGGAAGAATTCTGAAGGGTCAGTTACCACTTTTCACACTAAGGAGAGGGGCAGAATGTACAGGATGTCTGCTTCATCCATGAATAAGCTCCTTGTTCTCAGCATGCTGTTTGTGTAGCCCAGGAAGTCACAATCCATGGTCACAGAGCCTATTATCAACAGATGGCATCAAATATCAGCTGGTTGTCACTCCATATGTCCCAGAACATGCCTGGTAGTAGGATGGCTGACCACACAGAAACACTCTGTATGCTGAATTCCAAATTCTCATCTAGGTGAAAGCCTTCTAATGCCACTTCAGAGGATACCCTTTCTGCATATCCAGTGCCTCCGCAATCATTTGCTTTCCAAGAAGACCAAGCATAAATCATCCTCATGGAATGATGAATGATCCAAAATGAATAAAGGACAATGGGCTCAGTTGAGTGACAGAAGACAATGATGGTGCAATGTCTGACAAAACTGTAATGACACCTCTGAGAGCAGACCCATGCAGTTAGTGTCTTCCTCCCAAATACAGCAAATTACCTAGCAAGGGCACAAAGTCTTGGCAGAATTATTCATTAGATGGAAAAAAATTTCACACTAGAATAAACAGAAGAGATAGAGAATAAAAAATGCATTGCATTGTCCAGTTCTTAACCTGGGATTTGATATATGTTTAAAAAAAAGTCAATTATTTTCATCAATGACATAAACTCATCTTGTTTAACAAAATAAGATAAAGAGGTCTTGGGGTGGAGAGCCAGATATCTGAGGAAAGGCATCCTGAGATGATAAATATCTAATGTCAAGCCTTCACTCAGACGCAGGCTTCTAAGGGACAGATGCAGCCAAGTTAGTTATGTCTGAGAGCAGAGGAAGGAGAAGCAGCACAGAACATTATAAGAGGAAACAGTATCAGTTACTAGGGAGTTGCTATAAAATATAGAAAGCAAAACATTAAAAAAGGAGTTATTTTTCAATAAAAGCTTCCTGTCTCTCTGTGTGATTTAGTTCCTGCTTTCACATTCTATGCAGTGTCTTGGAAATGCATTTGACTTTATGTGAGGAATCAGAATATGAGACAGGAAGATGTGCTTATTTCCCAAGACAAAGCTGTGTTGTTTTCTTCATCATCTCCTGGACAGATGGACTTTCTGCACTGATGTTAAACCATTCAAGAGGCATTCAAAAGAAAACACTTTAATCCTAGAGTAAATGGGCTTTCATACTTATAGATCCATGATGCAAACAAATAGGAAACATTCTACCTTTGATTCCTGGAACTGAAGTTGTATGTGTTAAGAGTCTCCCGGGCTTTCTGGAGCAAGACACCAGAGCATGTGGCAGGGAAAATGATCAAGTTATATTCCGGGCAGTGGAAGTGTTCTATAATAAACTAGAATTGCTTTTTCTGTCTAAGATGATGGTTGCAGTGCTCCCTGGAGTATAGACGTGCCCTTGAAAATCGCTTACATTTTGAAGAGCCTGTAATTCTCTTATGCCTTATAATCCATGACCCTATCTGTTTGCTTCCAGACATCGACAAGAAGAGTAGGATGATGCATTAAGTTGCAGTTAAGCATCTAGTTGTTTCTGGATGATCAGCCAGTAACACAATGGCCAAGGCATTTCAGACATTCTTGAGCATGACTTGCATGACCAGTCTAATTCACACATGAAAATGTATAAGAAAAATATGTCATGAGCTTCTCCAAAGCAAATGTGCCTATGTAGACAAAGTTTATTTATTTTATTAAAATACACACTAAGTTCTGTAAGGAGCAAAGTCCCCTTCCTTGTTCTCTAATGTGTCCTGAGTACCATTTAGAGCTTTGCTCACAGTAGCCACATAATCAATCATTAGTAAGTAAATGAATAAATCTGTTTTATTCATTACAGAAAAGTCTTCTCATTTCCTTGTTCTGGATCCCCCTCATCCAACTCTCTAGCCCTTTCCTTTATCCACAAACTGACCATTCCAACAGGAGATGACAGAACACAGAATTGAGCTTTTGTCTGAGGGCTCTGGATCATGGAGAAAGGACAGTAGGGGTCTGGTCCTTCTGAAGCACATATAAGGCTCTCATAAAGCCTTCCCAGGGAAAGGATGAAGCAAGAAGGAAGGCTGAGCCTGGGAGTATGGCCTAAAAGAACATGGAAGGTGCCCTACCTAATGGAAGCTGTGTGCAATTTTAAGAGATGAAAGAGAAGCCAGACACCACAGAGAAACTCAGCCAGGAAACTGGAAAACAAGGATCTCTCTTAATGATAAGAGCTGCAATGTTCTTTAATTTCTAAAACCTTTTCTTAAACATTCTAAAAACCTCATTAGCCTTAAACATCAGGATGCTTTACGTATGCTGGTATAAGAGCTTTCTAGATACGCGTGTGTGTGGCTGCCCCACAAACCTTACATAAATCAGGATGATTAAAGAAGCTGTTAATAGGTACTATCCCCAGACCCAGACAGGGACAGGCTCCTGAGACCACTCAGGTGACAGGGCAACAAGTGGGGCATGCCTCTTGTTTAGTTGAATGAGAATTCTGTGTTGTGTGTAGAAGATGCTGGGAAAGACTTTCTCCTCAAAAATATTACTTTTCTGGACTGCCACGTGCCTGAAATTCTTCATCATAGTTCTAAGCTTGATTTTATATCTTCCTTCCCCAGGTGTCTGCTACTCTCAGGGCTACATAATCCAGAAGCCACGCTACACCTTGAGCCTGTCTTATGAATTAATGCATTCATTTTCTCCACTGTGGGACAGCAAGGACTGGCCTTTTGCTGAGATGTAGAAATGTGCTCTACTGTTGCAAGAGAGGAGCTAGAGCAAAAGTATTAAAGGGCTTGACCCAAAAGTCTAGGCCCTAGAAAAGAAAAATTCCCTGAGCATCTGGCCACCATGAAAATAAATGGCTATGGAAAGGTCAAGAGGAAAGAGACAGGACCAAAGGAGCTGTGGGGGTCCCAAAGAGTCCCATGTCTGTGTGGCTGAGCCCTCCAAGTCTGCACCTCCAGCCCTTCCTCCATCTCTGCTCACAGGGCTCACTGAGGCCCATGATCTTACCTTAGGAGTGCCTGACCCAGTGTGGGCATCACCCAGGGCCATTCAGGCATGACAGGTCAACTAACATGACATTTATATGATGTTATCTTAATTCTAATCACTCTCCATCTCCCCATGGGGAGTCATATGTGTCTGTGGAATGAAAATAGGTAAACATTAATTATTACTTAATAAAGGCACTTGTGAAAATTTGCTGTGCATGGACAGGTAAAAAGCTCAGGAGCCACAAATCTAGAAACCTCTGATTTTTTTGGAAACTTGAAACACTCTGTTTATATAAGTAAGGTGAACAAGGATGATGAGCACTACTTGTACGTCAAAGAGGTATTGTAGGGAGGGATACTTTTGTTTTCCATGGGAATTTTGACCATGAAACAATGTTCAAAGGATCAATCACCTACTGTCACCCTGAAAGTATGGCACAAATAAATGCACCGTGGCCCAAAAGGGAGAAGTTAACCCAAGGACAAAGAACAAATATTAGAGGCAGAGCCAGGCCCCAAGGCCTTTAACCAGTGACCTCCAGCTGCTGAGGGAGAAGTCAGTGAAGGTCAGAGCTCTCCCCAAAACCAACACCTAATCCTCCTGAACAGTCCTTGCTCAGTCTTTTCCAGGCCTTGCCTGTGCCTCAGCACCCCAAAATTCTTCCCTCATTGAATTTCAGTCTTGACGTTTTTTGCCTCTGCTGAGAGAGCCTGGCCTCCCTCTTTCTGTCTATATGATGCTGAGAGCAAGAGAGGCCATTTATCATTTTAATGGGATTCTCACACTCAGATAGTTTATGTCTCTAATTTATTGGTGCTGTAGGATGAGAGACAAGGCAGTCATCGCTGACTGATTCTGTGAGGCCTTTTAGCATAACCCCAGAGACAACCTCAGCTAATCCATCTGGTCTTGGCATAGTTTCACCCCCAACCCCTGCGCTTCACACCCCAATCCCTGACCTGGACTGTTCTTCATTCACTGGGCACTCACTGGTCCCCACTTCCTCTCTCTCACCATTATATGCTTCTCAATTTCAACTTGCATAAATGCCGTGACTGAGAATGGCTGTCCATTATAAGTGTAATGGGGTCACATCAGTTGGCTGTCCCACTCTGCACAGACTTCTGCCTCTGAGGTCTCCCTTCCTCACCAAATTTCCTCTAGTGGATGAAAGAGTCTTGCTGTACCAGCTGATCTGAGCCGTCACCTACTACTTTCTGGCAACCTTCTTCCAACCAGTCCATAGATGGTCCAAGGGTGCTGAGTCCAAGGGACTCAGGGATGGACACTGAGACAGTGGAGAAAAGCAGCACCTCTGGTTCCCCTGGGCTGGGGAAGAGATGGAGCAGGGCAAGACCCCAGGGGTTTCTGCTGGGGATACCATCACTTGGCTGGAGGGCTGGGAACATATCTGACTAGGAGAGATATTTCCATACAAGGGAAACTGCTGGAAGACAGAAATTATTACCACAGTTTTGTCATATACAAGCTGCATCCCTCAAGTCCTACCAACCACTTCAAACCATATTATCTCTCTGAGACTCAGTTCCCTCCAATAAGATATCTCTGACTGCCCAGCTACCATACAAATAGGTGTGGAGCTAAATTAAATAGTATCATTTATAACACTAAGTATATCTCACCTGAGAGTTACTCAGGTTTCACCCACTTAGGAGCACCAAGGAGGTCACATCCAGTTATCTGGACATTCCCTGACTCTGAAGTACCATGATGTATGATATTCCTCGCCCTGGAAGGACAATCCTCATGCCCTCCTGCTGTCCTGTCATCAGTTTAGCCGAGGTAGGACACACCCGGGCAACGATGCCTGAGGATTTCTTGCTACTGCTATATCTCATCATGCTAGACCACTGCACAACGACATTTGTGAGGCTCATCTTATTTAATCCCCATAGTGATCCTACCTGATACTGTTGTCGTCCTTTTTAGAGATGAATAAACATAAGTCTTTTAGAGGTGAAGTAACTTCTCCAAGGTCTCACAAGCAGTGGTGATGGGAACAGATTTGAACCTGTGGATCCCAGGCCTGACACTTCTACTGTTTTGGTTTGTTTTGGCTGTTCTCAGAGGCCACAAATCCTGGTCTGCTTCTGCAGAATTTCTTACAGTGAAGCCTCTCTCCAGGATGGTCAACACCCACTTCTTTGGGAGAAGTCAGCCTCCCCTTGACCCCAGAAAGTACCAGTATTCACATTTAGACATCCTTCATCATCCAGAACCAAACCACAAGTCCCACAGAAAGACACTTCCTTGTTCACACCTGAACTCAAGCCCACATTCCAGGCCTGGTTTCCTGTCTCACAATCAGTATCTTCCAGGGAAAAGGTACCTTGGCCTCCTTCAAGGGCCACCTCACCACCCATCCCCAGGGTCTTACCTCTCCCTTGGTCAACAGCACAATCATGAGAGAAACCACTACCAACAGTAGTGGGAGTGTTCATTCCTCATGGTCATTTATTCTAAATTTAAAAACAAATGTGTCTCTTTTCATTTTTATATTTTCTAACCCCATATTATTCAATATTTCAGTGTACTTAAGTTTAACTTTTATTAGGAGCCCAAGCTGTAAGCTTTCTGCCCACCAGGCTCTGCCATGGTTTAAGCAGAGACAATGACCCTGCTTCATGATTGTTGTGTGTTATAAAATTATCACACGAGAATCACAGGGAGTGTAACGAATGCCTAGAAATGAGAAAGCAATTGTCTTTTAAACCTATATGGCCATTAATTATGTGTTGCTTTAGCATCAAGTGTACATTTTTGAACTTTAAAAATATCTTTTGTTGATTAACTTGCTTATGTATATGCCTTATCTTCTTAATTTCTAAGTTACTTGAATTATTTTTGGATAGATTTCATTTATCAGGCTACTTCCATGTGCTAGATAAGTCACAGGTGATCTGTCCGTCCTATTTATTCAGTACTCATGGTTACTCTGTGAGTTCATCTGAAGTGCAATGTGACTTGTCTAGTGTCACAGTTTGTGTGAGAGAGTCTGACTCCTGGCCTGTCTGACTGCCAGAACATACTGGTTGCTCTACAAGGGATTGTCAGAACATGGCCAAGCCCTGTCCTTCCTTAACCAAGTGCTATGAGCAACAGAGTCTTTTCTGAAGAATTTCATATTCCTATTATTAGAAACAGGTAATGAGTAGGGGGTGACCAATATTTCCAGGCTCAATCATCCTGAGATTTACTCGATGAAAAGGGGACCCCATTTTTTTAAAGTAATGAATTTTTTTGGTACTTGATGTGTATTTTCTTTTCCTTTTTTCCATTTGGAGAACCAGGTATGTAATTATTAAGACATTTAAAAATAACTACATCTAAGAGGATATTTAGAAAACCGTCACAAGAAAAATAACACACTTGGAAAGGACCTGAGAAGACATTAAACTTTCACTACAGGCTGATCTCTGGCAAAGAGATCTTCAACATTAAAAATGAATCAAACCTTGGGAACAGGGAATAATCTGACTTCCAGAGTTACCATAAAGATTCAAATGTCCAGTTTTCAGCAACAACAAAAACATCACAAGGCATGTGAAGAAACAGGAAAGTATGGCCCATTTAAA
Organism: Prionailurus bengalensis; assembly: GCF_016509475.1. Taxonomy (NCBI): domain Eukaryota; kingdom Metazoa; phylum Chordata; class Mammalia; order Carnivora; family Felidae; genus Prionailurus; species Prionailurus bengalensis. The sequence continues at coordinate 31,707,347 of NC_057346.1, read as the reverse complement.
GGAATGAAATGAACTGACAGAAGCCAACCCAGGGAAAACTAAACACTGAAGCAGCTAGAGAAAGACTAGAAAACATCTGTTTGAAAGCTGCTTAAAGAGAAGAAGGAAGACATAGTCAAAGACAAGAAAATGATGTATTAACAAAATAAGAATATCAACAAAGAGAAAGGAATCATAAAAAATTCTGGAGTTGCAAAGTATAATAATTAAAATCATTATAGAAATTCAAAAGAAAACGTGAGCTGTCAGAAGAATCATTAAACTTTAAGACAGAAAATTGAAATTGCTGTGTCTGAAGAACATTAAGAAAAAATAAGGAAGAGAAGTAAACAAAACTTAAGGGACTTGTGAAACATCATTAAGTATATGAACATAGGCATTCTTGGAGTCCCAGAAGAGAGAGAGAAAGGGGCTGAAAAACTATTTGAAGAAATAATAAAAAATTTTCTAAGTTTGATATAATATATGAATGTGTAAATCCAACAAACTCAAGCAAAGTCCAATTAGGATAGATTTAAACAGACTCACACAGAGAACTATTACAATCAAAAGACAAAGACAAAGAGAATCTTGAAACCAGTAAGAGAAAAGTGACTTGACACCTACAAAGCATTCTCAATAAAATTATCAGTTGATTTCTCATCAGAAACCTTGGAACCAGAAAGTAGTGTGTTCATATATTCAAAGTGCTGAAGAAAACCAAAACATTGTCAGTTGAGAGTTTTATATTCTGTAAAACTATTGTTCAAAAATGAGGATGAAATTAAAACATTATCAGATAAGCAAAAGCTGAGAGAATTTATTACCATTGGATCTGCCATGCAAGGTATGTTAAAGGGATTCCTTCAGGTGGAAATTAAAGGACACAAGACATCAACATGAAACTATATAAAGGTATGAAGATCTCTGATAAAGGTAAATACAGTTGGGCAATTATAAAAGCTGGCATTATTGTAATTTTGACTTGTAATTCCACTTTTTCTTCTCAATGTGATTTCAAAGACAAATGTATAAAAATAATCATTAATAAATTTTGCTGGTCACAGAATTTGTAAAGATGTAATTTTTGACACTAGTAACAGAAAGAAGGGAAATGGAGCTGTAAAGGAATAGAGGTTTGTATGATGATGAAGTTAAGTTGGTATAAATTCAAGTTACATTGTTGTAGCTTTAGACTATTAAATATAATATCCATGGTAATCATAAAAAGTACATATAGGATAAATAAAAAAGAAATAAGGAAAAAAATGTCAAAATGTTTTACTACAAAGAAGCATCTGAACACAAAAGAAGATAATGGAAGACATGAGGGACCAAAATCTGTAAGGCATATAGAAAACAAATAGCAAAACGACTATTCTCTTTCTTACCAGTAGTTACTTTAAATGTAAATTGATTAAATAGTTAATCAAAAGACAAAAATGAGAAGATTTTTTTTTCAACGTTTATTTATTTTTGGGACAGAGAGAGACAGAGCATGAACGGGGGAGGGGCAGAGAGAGAGGGAGACACAGAATCGGAAACAGGCTCCAGGCTCTGAGCCATCAGCCCAGAGCCCGACACGGGGCTCAAACTCACGGACCGCTAGATCATGACCTGGCTGAAGTCGGACGCTTAACCGACTGCGCCACCCAGGCGCCCCATGAGAAGATTTTTTTAAAAGAATTCAGTGTGCTCCTCACCAAGGGACTTAAATCATACCCACATAAGAAGGTTGAAATTCAGGGTGGGAAAAACCTATTGGGCAAATAATAAATATACAGATGGCTTGCTTATTCCAGTATCAGACAAAATAGGCTTTAAACCAACAAAGGTTAAAAGAGTAAAGGACATTATATATTAATAAAATGTTCACTACAGCAAGAAGATATAAAAATTATTAATAACTATACACCTAATAACACTCTCAAAATATATGAAACAACACTGAGAAAATTGAAGGGAGTAATAGGCAATTCTACAACAATGGTTGGATATTTCAATACTTCACTTTCACTGACGGATAGAACAAGTAGACAGAAAATAAGTAAGAAAATAGAGAACTTAATAACACAATACATAAACAAGACCACACAGGCTTGTTTGGTCCAATCTATCCTAATTGGAGTTTGTTGAGTTTATTGGATTTGTACTTGTTTAGAATGAAACGTTCTATTCACAGAAGACCACACATCCTTCTCAAATGCGATATGGGAAAAATTTCAAGATAGACCATATGATAAGGCAATAAAACAAGTCTTAATGCATTTAAAAATATAGATACCATACAATGCATTTTCTCTGACCATGATGAGATTGAGTTAAAAGCTAAAAGATTCACAGATATGTGAAAATTAAATAACACACACCCAAATATTAAGTTAAATAAGAAACTTTATTCTTTAAAAGAGAAAGAAATTAGATAATACCTTGACACTGTTGAAAATGAAAACTCATCACACCAAAAGTTAAGGCATACAGCAAAAACAATATAAGAAGGAGATTGTAGCTATAAATTCTTACATTAAAATAAGAAGAAAGGCCATAAATCAAAACCTAAATTTATATCTTAAGGAACTAGAAAAAGAAGAGCAAACTAAACTTAAATCTAGAAGAAGGAAGGAAATAAAGATTAGAGTAGTGATAAATAAAATAGAGAATAAAAAAAACTGTAGAGAAAATCAACAAGATTTGGTGTTTTGAAAATATCAACAAAATTGACGAATATTTTGCTTTCTTGCTTAAGAAAATAAAGAGAAAACTTAAGTAACTAAAATGAAAAAATGAAGAAATACTACCGTTGACTTTACAGAAATTTTACAGAAAGATTATAAAAGAATTCTATAAACAATGGTACAGCAACAAATGGAGAATCTATATAAAATCAACAAAGTCCTAAAAATATGCAAGACATCAAGACTGAATCATACAAAATATACAAAATCCGAAAAGACCTATAACTAGTAAGGAGATTGAATAATCTAGAACCTTCCAACAATGAAAATTTCTAGACCAGAAGAATTCTAGCAAATATTTAAAGAATTAACAGCAACTCTTCTGAAACTCTTATAAAAAATAAAATAGGAGGAAATACTTGCTAATTCATTCTATGAGAATAGCATTACCCTGATACCAAAACCAGATAAAAAGAAAATTGTAGATAAATAACCCTTATGAATATAGATGCAAAAATATCCAACAAAATATTAGCAATTGAATTCAATAACATATTAAAATAATTTTTATTATGACCAAGTGGTCTTTATTCCAGAATGCAAGTGTGGTTTAACATAAGAAAATCAACCCGTGTAATGCATTTCATTAAGAACAGAGGGGGTCAGAGTCAAATTCACAAAAATGCTCAGGCAAGGAGAAAATCATGAAAGCAGCAATGGAAAAAAAGTCCCTATCTACAAGAGAACACAGATCGGGTTTGCAGCAGACCTACCCACAGAAACTTGGCAGGCCAGAAAGGAGTGGCAGGATATATTCACTGTGCTGAATGAGAAAAATATGCAGCCAAGAATTCTTTATCCAGCAAGGCTGTCATTCAAAATAGAAGAAGGGATAAAAAGTTTCCCAGACAAACAAAAATTAAAAGAGTTGTGACCACTAAAACAGCCTTGCAAGAAATTTTAAGGGGGACTCTCTGAGGGGAGAAAAGATGGAAACAAAAATATATATATATATATATATAGAGAGAGAGAGAGAGAGAGAGTATGTATATATATATATATATATATATATATATATATATACAGAGAGAGAGAGAGAGAGAGAGAGAAAGGACCAGAGAACACCAACTCTTCAAGCATCATAATTGCAATAAATTCATATCTTTCAGTACTCACTGTAAACATCAATAGACTCAATGTTTCAATCAAAAGACATAGGATAACAGAATGGATAAGAAAACAAGATCCATCTATTTGCTGTTTACAAGAGACCCACTTGTCTCTTGTAAAAAGACACCTTCATCTATCATGCTAATGGTTAACAAAAGTAAGCCGGAGTAGCCATACTTATATCAGTAGACTTTAAAATAAAGACTGTATCAAGAGATACAGTCATCAAGAGACACCTTCATCTATCATGCTAATGGTTAACAAAAGTAAGCCAGAGTAGCCATACTTATATCAGACAATCTAGACTTTAAAATAAAGACTGTATCAAGAGATGCAGAAGGGCTTTATGTCATAATCAAGGGGTCTATCCACCAAGAAGACCTAACAATTGTAAACATTTTTGCACCAAATGTGGAAGCACACAAATATATAAATCAATTAATCACAAACATAAAGAAATTCATCGATAGTAATACCATAATAGTAGGAGACTTCAACAACCCACTCACAGCAATGGACAGATCATCTAATCAAAAAACCAACAAGGAAACAATGGCTTTAAATGACACACTGGACCATATGGACTTAACAGATATATTCAGAACATTTTATCCTAAAGCAGATATACATTCTTCTCCAGCGCACATGGAATGTTCTCCAGAATAGACCATATACTAGGACACAAATCAGCCTAAGAGAGTACAAAAAGATTGAGATCATACCGTGCATATTTTCCAACCACAATGCCATGAAACTCGAAATCAACCACAAGAAAAAATTGGAAAGGAAACAAATACTTGGAGACTGAAGAACATCCTACTAAAGATGAATGGGCTAACCAAGCAGTTAAAAAAGATATTAAAAAGTATATGGAAGTCAATGGAAATGATAGCACCACAACCCAAAACCTCTGGGATGCATCAAAGACTGCATTCTATATAAGAGGAAAGTATATAGCAATCCAGGCCTTCCTAAAGAAGGAAGAAAGATCTCAGATACACAACCTAACATTACGCCTTAAGGAGCTGGAAAAGGAGCAGCAAATAAAACCCCAAACCAGCAGAAGACAGGAAATAATAAAGATTAGAGCAGAAATTAATGGTATCAAAAGCAAAACAAACAAACAAAAAAACCAGTAGAACAGGTCAATGAAACCAGAAGCTGGTTCTTTGAAAGAATTAATAAAATTGATAAACAACTAGCCAGCCTGATCAAAAAGAAAAAGGAAAGGACCCAAATAAATGAAATAAAGAAGAGAGTAGAGATCATAACCAGCACAGCAGAAATAAAAACAATAATAAGAGAATATTATGAGAAATTATATGCCAATAAAATGGCAATCTGTAAGAAATGGACAAATTCCTAGAAACATATACACTACCAAAACTGAAACAGGAAGAATTAGAAAATTGAAACATACCCATAACCAGTAAGGAATTTGAATTAGTAATAAAAAATCTGCGAAAAAAAACAAGAGTCCAGGGCCAGATGGCTTTCCAGGGGAATACTACCAAACATATAAGGAAAAGTTAACACCTATTCTCTTGAAGGTGTTCCAAAAATAGAAACGGAAGGAAAACTTCCAAACTCTTTCTGTGAAGCCAGCATTACCTTGATTCAAAAACCAGACAGAGACCCCACAAAAAAGGAGAACTACAGACCAATTTCCCTGATGAACATGGATGCAAAAATCCTCACCAAGATATTAGCCAATGGGATCCCACAATACATTAAAAAAAATATTCACCACGACCAAGTGGGATTTATACCTGGGATGCAGGGCTGGTTCAATATCTGAAAAACAATTAATGTGATTCATCATAACAATAAAAGAAAGGACAAGAACCATATGATCCTCTCAATAGATGCAGAGAAAGCATTCCACAAAATACAACATCCTTTCTTGATAAAACCCTCAAGAAAGTAGGGATAGGAGCATACCTCGAGGTCATAAAAGCCATATCTGAATGACCCAACGCTAATATCATCCTCAATGGGGAAAAACTGAGAACTTTCCCCCTAAGGCCAGGAACAAGACAGGGATGTCCACTCTTGCCACTGTTATTCAACACAGTATTGGAAGTCTTAGCCTCTGCAATCAGACAACACAAAGAAAAAAAAGGCATCCAAATCAGCCAGGAGTAGGTCAAATTTTCACTCTTTGCAGATGACATGATATATAGAAATGGAAAACCCAAAAGATTCCACCAAAAAAAAATGCTAGAATTGATTCATGAATTCAGCAAAGTTGCAGGATATAAAATCAATGCACAGAATGCAATGTTGGTTGCATTCCTATACACCAACAATGAAGTGACAGAAAAGGAAATCAAGGAATCAATCCCATTTACAGTTGCGCGCACACACACACACACACACACACACACAAAACCCCCATAAAATAACTAGGAATAAATATAATCAAAGAGGTGAAAAATCTATACACTGAAAACTATAGACAGCTTATGAAAAAAATTGAAGAGGACACCAAAAAATGAAAAAAGATTCCATGCGCCTGGATAGGAAGAACAAATATTGTTAAAATGTCGATACTACCCAAAGCAATCTACATATTCAATGCAATCCCTATCAAAATAACACCAGCATTCTTCACAGAGCTAGAACAAATAATCCTAAAATTTGTGTGGAACCATAAAAGACCCCGAATAGCCAAAGCATCTTGAAAAAGAAAACCAAAGCAGGAGGCATCACAATTCCAGACTTCCAGCTGTACTACAAAGCTGTAATCATCAAAACAGTATGGTACTGGCACAAGAACAGATACTCAGATCAATGGAAGAGAATAGAGATCCCAAAATGGACCCACAAATGTATTGCCAACTAATCTTTGACAAAGCAGGAAAGAATATCCAATGGAATCAAGACAATCTGTTCAGCAAGTGGTGCTGGGAAAACTGGACAGTGACATGCAGAAGAATGAACCTGGACCACTTTCTTACACCATGCACAAAAATAAACTCAAAATGGATGAAAGACCTCAATGTAAGACAGGAAGCCATCAAAATCCTCAAGGAGAAAGCAGGCAAAAACCTCTTTGATCTTGGCTGCAGCAACTTCTTACTCAACACATCTCCAGAGGCAAGGGAAACAAAAGTAAAAATGAACTCCTGGGACCTCATCAAAATAAAAAGTTTCTGCACAGCGAAGGAAACAATCAGCAAAACTAAAAGGCAACCGACAGAATGGGAGAAGATATTTGCAAACGACATATCAGATTAAGGGTTAGTATCCAAAATCTATAAACAACTTATCAAACTCAACACTCAAAAAACAAATAATCCAGTGAAGAAATGGGCAAAAGACATGAACAGACATTTCTCCAAAGAAGACATCCAGATACCCAACCGACACATGAAAAAATGCTCCACATCACTCATCATCATGGAAATACAAATGAAAACCACAATGAGATACCACCTTACACCTGTCAGAATGGCTAACATTAAAAGCTCAGGCAACAATAGATGTTGGCAAAGATGCAGAGAAAGAGGATCTCTTTTGCATTGTTGGTGGGAATGCAAGCTGGTGCAACCACTCTGGAAAACAGTATGGAGGTTCCTCAAAAAACTAAAAATAGAACTACCCTGCAACCCAGCAATTGCACTACTAAGCATTTATCCACGGGATACAAGTGTGCTGTTCGAAGGGACACAGGCACCCCATGTTTGTAGCAGCACTATCAACAATAGCCAAAGTATGGAAAGAGCCCAAATGTCCATGGATGGATGAATGAATGAATATATATATATATATATATATGTGCATGTATATATATGTATATATATATGTGCATGTATATATATATATATATATATATATATATATATACATATATATATAGGAGTATTACTCAGCAATAAAAATAATGAAATCTTTCCATTTGCAACTACATGGATGGAACTGCAGGGTATTACACTACGTGAAATTAGTCAGTCAGAGAAAGACAAAAATCATACGACTTGACTCGTATGAGGACTTTAAGAGACAAAACAGATGAACATAAGGGAAGGGAAACAAAAATAATATAAAAACAGGGAGGGGACAAAACAGAAGAGACTCATAAATATGGAGAACAAACTGAGGGTTACTGGAGGGGTTGTGGGAGGGGGGTTGTGCTAAATGGGTAAGGGGCATTAAGAAATTTGCCCCTGAACTCAGTGTTGCACTATACGCTAATTTAGAAGTAAATTTTAAAAAATAAAAAATAAATTAAAAAAGAAAAAAAGAAAAGGGAAAAAACACATGATCACCTCAACTGATTCAGAAAAGGCATTTAATAGTACTCTACATACTGTAATAACAAAAACTCTCAGAAAATTATGAATAGAGGTAAAACTCTTCAACATGGTAAATAATATTTGGGAAAAAAACACAAATAACATCATACTCAACAGGGAAAGACCGAAACTTTTCCTCTAATATTAAGAGCAATATAAGAATGCTCACTTTCACTGCTGTGTTTTAACACTGTACTGAAGATCTAGTCAGACATAGTATGTAATAGAAGAAATAAAAAGAAACCAAACTGCAAAGGAAAATGAAAAACTATCTCTATTCACAGATAACATTTTACCGTAAAATAGAACTTTCCAGGAATCCATAGGAAGGTATTAGGGCTAATAAACAATTTCAGTAGAATTTCAGGGTAGAAGATCAGCACACAAAAATAAGTTATGTTTATCTACATTGGCACTGGACAGTCCAAAAAGGAAACAAAATCAACTTCATTTCTAGTAGTACCTAAAATAATTTAATGCTTAGAAATAAATCTAACCAAGGAGGTAAAGGCTTGTACACTGCAAACAAAGCATTGCTAAAAGAAATTTAGAAAGACAAGAAAAGAGAAAGGCATCTAGTGTTCATGGGCAGGAAGACTTAACATTATTAACATGTCACTACTACCCAAAGTGAAATACACATTCATCACAACCCTTAACAAAATTCCAATGGCCTTTTTTAGAAAAATGAAAAAGTCAGTCCTTAAGTTCATATCAATTGCAAGGGAACCTGATACTCAAAAATATTTTTCAAAAGAAGAATAAAATTGAACTTACACATCCCAACTTCAAAACTTACAGTATTTAAAGATAGAAAAGTTTAGTAGTTAAGACAGTATGATACTAGCCTTAAAACAGACATATATCAGAGGAATAGAATAGACGTCCCAGAAATAAACACTCATATGCATGATTCATTGATTTTCAACGAAGGTCCAAATTTAGGCAATAGGGGAAGAACAGTCTTTTGAACAAACAGTGTTGAGAAAATTGTATACATGACAAAAAATCTCTCCATTTTCCTATACCATGTAGAGAAATTAATTCAAAATAGATGAGAGGCCCAAACTTAAGGGCTAATACTATAATAAAACTCTTAGAAGAAAACTTTAAGGACGATTTTTGTAACATTATATTTCACAAACTTTATAGATCTGACACCAAAAGTTCAGGAAACAAAATAATATATAGATAAATTAGACATTATAAAAATTAAGAAATTTTGTGTATCAAATGATACTATCAAGAAAGGAAAGAGATAACCTTCATAATGGAGATCATTTGCTAATCATGGATATGAGAATGTATTAATATACAAAATATATATGGAACTCCTACAACATAAAAACAAAACAAAACAACAACAACAAAAACACATATTTTTGAAATATTGAAAGGATTAGGGGATGCCCGAGTGGCTCAATTGGAAGTTTCCAATTCTTTCTCTCTTTTTTTAACATCTTTTTATTTTTATTACTTTTATTTTATTTTTTTTATTTTTATTTTTTTTTCAATATATGAAATTTATTGTCAAATTGGTTTCCATACAACACCCAGTGCTCATCCCAAAAGGTGCCCTCCTCAATACCCATCACCCACCCATCCCTCCCTCCCAACCCCATCAACCCTCAGTTTGTTCTCAGTTTTTAAGTGTCCCTTATGCTTTGGCTCTCTCCCACTCTAACCTCTTTTTCTTTTTTTCCTTCCCCTCCCCCATGGGTTTCTGTTAAGTTTCTCAGGATCCACATAAGAGTGAAACCATATGGTATCTGTCTTTCTCTGTATGGCTTATTTCACTTAGCATCACACTCTCCAGTTCCATCCACGTTGCTACAAAGGACCATATTTCGTTCTTTTTCATTGCCATGTAGTACTCCATTGTGTATGTAAACCACAATTTCTTTATCCATTCATCAGTTGATGGACATTTAGGCTCTTTCCATAATTTGGCTATTGTTGACAGTGCTATAAATATTGGGGTAGAAGTGCCCCTATGCATCAGTACTCCTGTATCCCTTGGGTAAATTCCTGGCTGTGCTATTGCTGGGTCATTGGGTAGGTCTATTTTTAATTTTCTGAGGAACCTCCACACTGTTTTCCAGAGTGGCTGCACCAATTTGCATTCCCACCAACAGTGCAAGAGGGTTCCCGTCTCTCCACATCCTCTCCAGCATCTATAGTCTCCTGATTTGTTCATTTTGGCCACTCTGACTGGCGTGAGGTGATATCTGAGTGTGGTTTTGATTTGTATTTCCCTGATAAGGAGCGACGTTGAGCATCTTTTCATGTGCCTGTTGGCCATCTGGATGTCTTCTTTAGAGAAGTGTCTATTCATGTTTTCTGCCCATTTCTTCACTGGGTTATTTGTTTTTCAGGTGTGGAGTTTGGTGAGCTCTTTATAGATTTTGGATACTAGCCCTTTGTCCGATATGTCATTTGCGAATATCTTTTCCCATTCCGTTGGTTGCCTTTTAGTTTTGTTGGTTGTTTCCTTTGCTGTGCAGAAGCTTTTTATCTTCATAAGGTCCCAGTAATTCACTTTTGCTTTTAATTCCCTTGCCTTTGGGGATCTGTCAAGTAAGAAATTGCTACAGCTGAGGTCAGAGAGGTCTTTTCCTGCTTTCTCCTCTAGGGTTTTGATGGTTTCCTGTCTCACAACCAGGTCCTTTATCCATTTTGAGTTTATTTTTGTGAATGGTGTGAGAAAGTGGTCTAGTTTCAACCTTCTGCATGTTGCTGTCCAGTTCTCCCAGCACCATTTGTTAAAGAGGCTGTCTTTTTTCCATTGGATGTTCTTTCCTGCTTTGTCAAAGATGAGTTGGCCATACGTTTGTGGGTCTAGTTCTGGGGTTTCTATTCTATTCCATTGGTCTATGTGTCTGTTTTTGTGCCAATACCATGCTGTCTTGATGACTACAGCTTTGCAGTACAGGATAAAGTCTGAGATTGTGATGCCTCCTGCTTTGGTCTTCTTCTTCAAAATTACTTTGGCTATTCGGGGCCTTTTGTGGTTCCATATGAATTTTAGGATTGCTTGTTCTAGTTTCGAGAAGAATGCTGGTGCAATTTTGATTGGGATTGCATTGAATGTGTAGATAGCTTTGGGTAGTATTGACATTTTGACAATATTTATTCTTCCAATCCATGAGCAGGGAATGTTTTTCTATTTCTTTCTATCTTCTTCCATTACCTTCATAAGCTTTCTATAGTTTTCAGCATACAGATCTTTTACATCTTTGGTTAGATTTATTCCTAGGTATTTTATGCTTCTTGGTGCAATTGTGAATGGGATCAGTTTCTTTATTTGTCTTTCTGTTGCTTCATTGTTAGTGTATAAGAATGCAACTGATTTCTGTACATTGATTTTGTATCCTGCAACTTTGCTGAATTCCTGTATCAGTTCTAGCAGACTTTTGGTGGAGTCTATCGGATTTTCCATGTATAATATCATGTCATCTGCAAAAAGCGAAAGCTTGACTTCATCTTTGCCAATTTTGATGCCTTTGATTTCCTTTTGTTGTCTGATTGCTGATGCTAGAACTTCCAGCACTATGTTAAACAACAGCGGTGAGAGTGGGCATCCCTGTCGTGTTCCTGATCTCAGGGAAAAAGCTCTCAGTTTTTCCCTATTGAGGATAATGTTAGCTGTGGGCTTTTCATAAATGGCTTTTATGATGTTTAAGTATGTTCCTTCTATCCCGACTTTCTCAAGGGTTTTTATTAAGAAAGGATGCTGAATTTTGTCAAAGGCCTTTTCTGCATCGATTGACAGGATCATATGGTTCTTCTCTTTTATTAATGTGATGTATCACGTTGATTGATTTGCGAATGTTGAACCAGCCCTGCATCCCAGGAATGAATCCCACTTGATCATGGTGAATAATTCTTATTATATGCCGTTAAATTCGATTTGCTATTTTGCATCCATATTCATCAGGGATATTGGCCTGTAGTTCTCTTTTTTACTGGGTCTCTGTCTGGTTTAGGAATCAAAGTAATACTGGCTTCATAGAATGAGTCTGGAAGTTTTCCTTCCCTTTCTATTTCTTGGAATAGCTTGAGAAGGATAGGTATTATCTCTGCTTTAAACGTCTGGTAGAACTCCCCTGGGAAGCCATCTGGTCCTGGACTCTTATTTGTTGGGAGATTTTTGATAACCGATTCAATTTCTTCACTGGTTATGGGTCTGTTCAAGCTTTCTATTTCCTCCTGATTGAGTTTTGGAAGAGTGTGGGTGTTTAGGAATTTGTCCATTTCTTCCAGGTTGTCCAGTTTGTTGGCATATAATTTTTCATAGTATTCTCTGGTAATTGTTTCTATCTCTGAGGGATTGGTTGTAATAATTCCATTTTCATTCATGATTTTATCTATTTGGGTCATCTCCCTTTTCTTTTTGAGAAGCCTGGCTAGAGGTTTGTCAATTTTGTTTATTTTTTTCAAAAAACCAACTCTTGGTTTTGTTGATCAGCTCTACAGATTTTTTAGATTCTATATTGTTTATTTCTGCTCTGATCTTTATTATTTGTCTTCTTCTGCTGGGTTTAGGCTGCCTTTGCTGTTCTGCTTCTAGTTCCTTTAGGTGTGCTGTTAGATTTTGTATTTGGGATTTTTCTTGTTTCTTGAGATAGGCCTGGATTGCAATGTATTTTCCTCTCAGGACTGCCTTCGCTGCATCCCAAAGCGTTTGTATTGTTGTATTTTCATTTTCGTTTGTTTCCGTATATTTTTTAATTTCTTCTCTAATTGCCTGGTTGACCCACTCATTGTTTAGTAGGGTGTTCTTTAACCTCCATGCTTTTGGAGGTTTTCCAGACTTTTTTCTGTGGTTGATTTCAAGCTTCATAGCATTGTGGTCTGAAAGTATGCATGGTATAATTTCAATTCATGTATACTTATGAAGGGCTGTTTGGTGACCCAGGATGTGATCTATCTTGGAAAATGTTCCATGTGCAGTTGGAAGAAAGTATATTCTGTTTTTTTGGGATGCAGAGTTCCAAATATATCTTTCAAGTCCATCTGATCCAATGTATCATTCAAGAACCTTGTTTCTTCGTTGACCGTGTGTCTAGATGATCTATCCGTTTCTGTAAGTAGAGTGTTAAAGTCCCCTGCAATTACCACATTCTTGTCAATAAAGTTGCTTATAGCACTCTCAACAATAGCCAAATTATGTAAAGAGCCTAAATGTCCATCAACTGATGAATGGATAAAGAAATTGTGGTTTATATACACAATGGAATACTACGTGGCAATGAGAAAGAACGAAATATGGCCTTTTGTAGCAACGTGCATGAAACTGGAGAGTGTGATGCTAAGTGAAATAAGCCATACAGAGAAAGACAGATACCATATGGTTTCACTCTTATGTGGATCCTGAGAAAGTTAACAGGAACCCATAGGGGAGGGGGAGGAAAAAAGAAAAAAAAGAGGTTAGAGTGGGAGAGAGCCAAAGCATAAGAGACTGTTAAAAACTGAGAACAAACTGAGGGTTGATGGGGGGTGGGAGGGAGGGATGGGTGGGTGATGGGTATTGAGGAGGGCACCTTTTGGGATGAGCACTGGGTGTTGTATGGAAACCAATTTGCCAATAAATTTCATATATTAAAAAAAATAAGGTTGCTTATGTTTATGAGTAATTGTTTTATATATTTGGGGGCTCCGGTATTTGGCGCATAGACATTTATAATTGTTAGCTCTTCCTGATGGATAGACCCTGTAATTATTATATAATGCCCTTCTTCATCTCTTGTTACAGCCTTCAATTTAAAGTCTAGTTTGTCTGATATAAGTATGGCTACTCCAGCTTTCTTTTGGCTTCCAGTAGCATGATAAACAGTTCTCCATCCCCTCCTTCTCAATCTGAAGGTGTGCTCAGGTCTAAAATGAGTCTCTGGTAGACAGCAAATAGATGGGTTTTGTTTTTTTATCCGTTGTGAAACCCTATGTCTTTCAGTTGGCGTATTTAATCCATTTACATTCAGTGTTATTATAGAAAGATACGGGTTTAGAGTCATTGTGATGTCTCTATGTTTTATGCTTGTAGTGATGCCTCTGGTACTTTGTCTCACAGGGTCCCCCTTAGGATCTCTTGTAGGGCTGGTTTAGTGGTGACAAATTCCTTCAGTTTTTGTTTGTTTGGGAAGACCTTTATCTCTCCTTCTATTCTAAATGACAGACTTGCTTGATAAATGATTCTCGGCTGCATATTTTTTTCTGTTCAACACATTGAAGATCTCGTGCCAATTCTTTCTGGCCTGCCAAGTTTCAAAAGAGAGATCAGTCACGAGTCTTATAGGTCTCCCTTTATATGTTAGGGCACGTTTATCCTTTGTTGCTTTCAGAATTTTCTCTTTATCCTTGTATTTTGCCAGTTTCACTATGATATGTCGTGCAGAAGATCGATTCAAGTTACGTCTGAAGGGAGTTCTCTGTGCCTCTTGGATTTCAATGCCTTTTTCCTTGCCCAGCTCAGGGTAGTTCTCAGCTATTATTTCTTCAAGTATACATTCAGCACCTTTCCCTCTTTCTTCCTCCTCTGGAATACCAATTATGTGTATATTATTTCTTTTTAGTGTATCACTTAGTTCTCTAATTTTCCCCTCATACTCCTGGATTTTTTTATCTCTCTTTTTCTCAGCTTCTTCTTTTTCCATAATTTTATCTTCTAGTTCACCCATTCTCTCCTCTGCCTCTTCAATCCGAGTCATGGTCATTTCCATTTTATTTTGCATCTCGTTTAAAACGTTTTTCAGCTCCTCGCGACTGTTCCTTAGTCCCTTGATCTCTGTAGCAAGAGATTCTCTGCTGTCCTCTATACTGTTTTCAAGCCCAGCGATTAATTTTATGACTATTATTCTAAATTCACTTTCTGTTATATTATTTAAATCCTTTTTGATCAGTTAATTAGCTATTGTTATTTCCTGGGGATTCTTTTGAGGGGAATATTCCATTTGGTCATTTTGGATAGTCCCTGGAGTGGTGCAGGACGCGGGGCACTTCCCCTGTGCTCTCTTGAATAACTTGCAATGGTGGGTGGGGCTGCAGGCAGACCTGATATCTGCCCCAGCCCACTGCTGGGGCCACAGTCAGACTGGTGTGTGCCTTCTCTTACCCTCTCCTAAGGGAAGGATTCACTGTGGGGTGGCTTGGCCCATCTGGGCTACTTGCACACTGCCAGGCTTGTAGTTCTGGGGATCTGGTGTATTAGCTGGGGTGGTTAGTAGGCAAGGTGCACATGGGCAGGAGGGGCAGGCTAAGCTTGCTTCTTGCGTGATCCACTTCAGGAGAGGCCCTGTGGCAGCGGGAGGGAGTCAGACCAGCTGCCAGATGCGTGGCTCCGCAGAAGCACAGCGTTGGATGTTTGCGTGGAGCAAGCAAATTCCCTGGCAGGAACTGGTTCCCTTTGGGATTTTGGCTGGGGGATGGGTGAGAGAGATGGTGCTGGCGAGCGCCTTTGTTCCCAGCCAAACTGAGCTCTGTCGTCCAGGGGCTCAGCAACTCTCCCTCCCATTGTCCTCCAGCCTTCCCGCTCTCTGAGCAGAGCTGTTAACTTATGACCTCCCAGATGCTAAGTCCCGCTCGCTGTCGGAACACACTCTATCTGGTCCCTCTGCTCTTGCAAGCCAGACTTGGGGCTCTGCTTGGGGGTAGGCTGCCCCTCTGCCCCAGCTCCCTCCCGCCAGTCCCTGCAGTGCCGCATCACCTCTCTGCCCTCCCTACCCTCTTCCGTGGGCCTCTTGTCTGTGCTTGGCTCTGGAGACTCCATTCTGCTCTTCTTCTGGTGGTTTTCTGGGTTATTTAGGCAGGTGTACATGGAATCTAAGTGATCAGCAGGACACGCCATGAGTCCAGTGTCCTGCTACGCTGCCATCTTCCTATCCCCTTTATTTTATTTTTAATTTACATCCAAATTAGCATATAGTTCAACAATGATTTCAGTAGTAGATTCCTTAGTGCCCCTTACCCATTTAGCACACCCCCCTCCCACAACCCATCCAGTTACCCTCAGTTTGTTCTCCATATTTATGAGTCTCTTCTGTTTTCCCCCATCCCTGTTTTTACATTATTTTTGTTTGCCTTCCCTTATGTTCATCTGTTTTGTCTCTTAAAGTCCTCATATGAGTCAAGTTATATGATTTTTGTCTTTCTCTGACTAATTTCATTTAGCGTAATACCCTGCAGTTCCATCCACGTAGTTGCAAATGGAAAGATTTCATTCTTTTCGATTGCCGAGTAATACTCCATTGTTTGTGTATGTATATCTTTATCTATATCTCTATATCTGTATCTGTAGAGATATCTTCTTTATCCATTCATCCATCGAAGCTTCTGATTGTTAATAAAGCTCAGGCCTTTCTCTTATGGTTTGTGGGTTCCAGCCCCACATTGGACTCTGCTCTATCAACACAGCACATAGCCTGCTTCAAATTCTCTCTCTCCTCTTACTCTGTTGCTCCCCTGGTACTGTCTCTCTCTCTCTCCTCTCTCCCTTTCTTAGAATGAATAAATAAATAAAATTTTTAAAAAGTAAAAAAATAAAATAAAATATGCAAAGGTATGAACAAACATTTCTTCAAAAAAGATATGCAAATTGACATTAAGCACATGGAAGATACTCAGCAGGATTAGTCATTCTGGAAGGGCAAATCGAAACTACTATGAGATACTACAAAAGTACCTGTCAAGGAGATGCTGGGGAAGATGGCGGTGTAGGAGGACGCTGGGCTCACCGCGCATCCTGCTGATCACTTAGATTCCACCTACACCTGCCTAAATCACCCAGAAAACCGCCAGAGGATTAGCAGAACGGAGTCGCCAGACCCAAGCGCAGACGAGAGGCCCACAGAAGAGGGTAGGAAGGGTGGCGAGGCGGTGCGCGCTCCACGGACTGGTGGGAGGGAGCCGGGGCGGAGGGGCGGCTCTGCGGCCAAGCAGAGCCCCCGAGTCTGGCTTGCAAAAGCGGAGGAGCTGACGGACTGTGTTCCGACAGCAAGCGCGACTTAGTGTCTGGGAGGTCATAAGTTAACAGCTCTGCTCGGAAAGTGGGAAGGCTGGAGGACAAAGGGAGGGAGAGCTGCTGAGCCCCCGGATGACAGAGCTCAGTTTGGCGGGGAACAAAGACGCTCGCCAGCGCCATCTCCCCCGCCCATCCCCCGGCCAAAATCCCAAAGAGAACCAGTTTCTGCCAGGGAACTTGCTCCCTCCACGCAAACACCCAACTCTGTGCTTCTGTGGAGCCAAACCTCCGGCAGCGTATCTGACTCCCTCCCGCTGCCACAGGGCCCCTCCTGAAGTGGATCACCTAAGGAGAAGCGAGCTAAGCCTGCCCCTCCTGCCCATGTGCACCTTGCCTACCAACCCCAGCTAATACACCAGATCCCCAGCATCACAAGCCTGGCAGTGTGCAAGTAGCCCAGACGGGCCACGCCACCCCACAGTGAATCCCGCCCCTAGGAGAGGGTAAGAGAAGGCACACACCAGTCTGACTGTGGCCCCAGCAGTGGGCTGGGGGCAGACATCAGGTCTGACTGCGGCCCCGCCCACAAACTCCAGTTATACACCACGGCACAGGGGAAGTGCCCTGCAGGTCCTCACCACGCCAGGGACTATCCAAAATGACCAAGTGGAAGAATTCCCCTCAGAAGAATCTCCAGGAAATAACAACAGCTAATGAGCTGATCAAAAAGGATTTAAATAATATAACAGAAAGTGAATTTAGAATAATAGTCATAAAATTAATCGCTGGGCTTGAAAACAGTATAGAGAACAGCAGAGAATCTCTTGCTACAGAGATCAAGGGACTAAGGAATAGTCAGGAGGAGCTGAAAAACGCTTTAAACGAGATGCAAAATAAAATGGAAACAACCACGGCTCGGCTTGAAGAGGCAGAGGAGAGAATAGGTGAACTAGAAGATAAAGTTAGGGAAAAAGAGGAAGCTGAGAAAAAGAGAGATAAAAAAATCCAGGAGTATGAGGGGAAAATTAGAGAACTAAGTGATACAATAAAAAGAAATAATATATGCATAATTGGTATCCCAGAGGGGGAAGAGAGAGGGAAAGGTGCTGAAGGGGTACTTGAAGAAATAATAGCTGAGAACTTCCCTGAACTGGGGAAGGAAAAAGGCATTGAAATCCAAGAGGCACAGAGAACTCCCTTCAGACGTAACTTGAATCGATCTTCTGCACGACATATCATAGTGAAACTGGCAAAATACAAGGATAAAGAGAAAATTCTGAAAGCAGCAAGGGGTAAATGTGCCCTCACATATAAAGGGAGACCTATAAGACTCGTGACTGATCTCTCTTTTGAAACTTGGCAGGCCAGAAAGAATTGGCACGAGATTTTCAGGGTGCTAGACAGAAAAAATATGCAGCCGAGAATCCTTTATCCAGCAAGTCTGTCATTTAGAATAGAAGGAGAGATAAAGGTCTTCCCAAACAAACAAAAACTGAAGGAATTTGTCACCACTAAACCAGCCCTACAAGAGATCCTAAGGGGGACCCTGTGAGACAAAGTACCAGAGACATCACTACAAGCATAAAACATACAGACATCACAATGACTCTAAACCCGTATCTTTCTATAATAACACTGAATGTAAATGGATTAAATGCACCAACTGAAAGACATAGGGTTTCACAATGGATAAAAAAAAACAAGACCCATCTATTTGCTGTCTACAAGAGACGTATTTTAGACCTGAGGACACCTTTAGATTGAGAGTGAGGGGATGGAGAACTATTTATCATGCTACTGGAAGCCAAAAGAAAGCTGGAGTAGCCATACTTATATCAGACAAACTAGACTTTAAATTAAAGGCTGTGGGGCGCCTGGGTGGCGCAGTCGGTTAAGCGTCCGACTTCAGCCAGGTCACGGTCTCGCGGTCCGTGAGTTCGAGCCCCGCGTCGGGCTCTGGGCTGATGGCTCGGAGCCTGGAGCCTGTTTCCGATTCTGTGTCTCCCTCTCTCTCTGCCCCTCCCCCGTTCATGCTCTGTCTCTCTCTGTCCCAAAAATAAATAAAAAACGTTGAAAAAAAATTTTTTTAAAAAAAATTAAAGGCTGTAAAAAGAGATGAAGAAGGACATTATATAATAGTTATAGGGTCTATCCATCAGGAAGAGCTAATAATTATAAATGTCTATGCGCCGAATACCGGAGCCCCCAAATATATAAAACAACTACTCATAAACATAGGCAACCTTATTGATAAGAATGTGGCAATTGCAGGGGACTTTAACACCCCACTTACAGAAATGGATAGATCATCTAGACACATGGTCAATAAAGAAACAAGGGCCCTGAATGAGACATTGGATCAGATGGACTTGACAGATATATTTAGAACTCTGCATCCCAAAGCAACAGAATATACTTTCTTCTCGAGTGCACATGGAACATTCTCCAAGATAGATCATATACTGGGTCACAAAACAGCCCTTCATAAGTTTACAAGAATTGAAATTATACCATGCATACTTTCAGACCACAATGCTATGAAGCTTGAAATCAACCACAGAAAAAAGTCTGGAAAACCTCCAAAAGCATGGAGGTTAAAGAACACCCTACTAACGAAAGAGTGGGTCAACCAGGCAATTAGAGAAGAAATTAAAAAATATATGGAAACAAACGAAAATGAAAATACAACAATCCAAACGCTTTGGGACGCAGAGAAGGCAGTCCTGAGAGGAAAATACATTGCAATCCAGGCCTATCTCAAGAAACAAGAAAAATCCCAAATACAAAATCTAACAGCACACCTAAAGGAACTAGAAGCAGAACAGCAAAGGCAGCCTAAACCCAGCAGAAGAAGAGAAATAATAAAGATCAGAGCAGAAATAAACAATATAGATTCTTAAAAAACTGTAGAGCAGATCAACGAAACCAAGAGTTGGTTTTTGAAAAAATAAACAAAATTGACAAACCTCTAGCCAGGCTTCTCAAAAAGAAAAGGGAGATGACCCAAATAGATAAAATCATGAATGAAAATGGAATTATTACAACCAATCCCTCAGAGACACAAACAATTATCAGGGAATACTATGAAAACTTATATGCCAACAAATTGGACAACCTGGAAGAAATGGACAAATTCCTGAACACCCACACTCTTCCAAAACTCAATCAGGAGGAAATAGAAAGCTTGAACAGACCCATAACCAGCGAAGAAATTGAATCGGTTATCAAAAATCTCCCAACAAATAAGAGTCCAGGACCAGATGGCTTCCCAGGGGAGTTCTACCAGACATTTAAAGCAGAGATAATACCTATCCTTCTCAAGCTATTCCAAGAAATAGAAAGGGAAGGAAAACTTCCAGACTCATTCTATGAAGCCAGTACTACTTTGATTCCTAAACCAGACAGAGACCCAGTAAAAAAAGTGAACTACCGGACAATATCCCTGATGAATATGGATGCAAAAATTCTCAATAAGATACTAGCAAATCGAATTCAATGGCATATAAAAAGAATTATTCACCATGATCAAGTGGGATTCATTCCTGGGATGCAGGGCTGGTTCAACATTCGCAAATCAATCAACGTGATACATCACATTAACAAAAAAAGAGAGAAGAACCATATGATCCTGTCAATCGATGCAGAAAAGGCCTTGACAAAATCCAGCACCCTTTCTTAATAAAAACCCTTGAGAAAGTCGGGATAGAAGGAACATACTTAAAGATCATAAAAGCCATTTATGAAAAGCCCACAGCTAACATCATCCTCAACGGGGAAAAACTGAGAGCTTTTTCCCTGAGATCAGGAACACGACAAGGATGCCCACTCTCACTGCTGTTGTTTAACATAGTGTTGTAAATTCTTGCATCAGCAATCAGACAACAAAAGGAAATCAAAGGCATCAAAATTGGCAAAGATGAAGTCAAGCTTTTGCTTTTTGCAGATGACATGATATTATACATGGAAAATCCGATAGACTCCACCAAAAGTCTGCTAGAACTGATACATGAATTCAGCAAAGTTGCAGGATACAAAATCAATGTACAGAAATCAGTTGCATTCTTATTCACTAACAATGAAGCAACAGAAAGACAAATAAAGAAACTGATCCCATTCACAATTGCACCAAGAAGCATAAAATACCTAGGAATAAATCTAACCAAAGATGTAAAGGATCTGTATGCTGAAAACTATAGAAAGCTTATGAAGGAAATTGAAGAAGATTTAAAGAAATGGAAAGACATTCCCTGCTCATGGATTGGAAGAATAAATATTGTCAAAATGTCAATACTACCCAAAGCTATCTACACATTCAATGCAATCCCAATCAAAATTGCACCAGCATTCTTCTCGAAACTAGAACAAGCAATCCTAAAATTCATATGGAACCACAAAAGGCCCCAAATAGCCAAAGTAATTTTGAAGAAGACCAAAGCAGGAGGCATCACAATCCCAGACTTTAGCCTTTACTACGAAGCTGTAGTCATCAAGACAGCATGGTATTGGCACAAAAACAGACACATAGACCAATGGAATAGAATAGAAACCCCAGAACTAGACCCACAAACGTATGGCCAACTCATCTTTGACAAAGCAGGAAAGAACATCCAATGGAAAAAAGACAGCCTCTTTAACAAATGGTGCTGGGAGAACTGGACAGCAACATGCAGAAGGTTGAAACTAGACCACTTTCTCACACCATTCACAAAAATAAACTCAAAATGGATAAAGGACCTGAATGTGAGACAGGAAACCATCAAAACACTAGAGCAGAAAGCAGGAAAAGACCTCTCTGATCTCAGCCATAGCAATCTCTTACTCGACACATCCCCAAAGGCAAGGGAATTAAAAGCAAAAGTGAATTACTGGGACCTTATGAAGATAAAAAGCTTCTGCACAGCAAAGGAAACAACCAACAAAACTAAAAGGCAACCAACGGAATGGGAAAAGATATTTGCAAATGACATATCGGACAAAGGGCTAGTATCCAAAAGCTATAAAGAGCTCACCAAACTCCACACCCGAAAAACAAATAACCCAGTGAAGAAATGGGCAGAAAACATGAATAGACACTTCTCTAAAGAAGACATCCGGATGGCCAACAGGCACATGAAAAGATGTTCAGTGTCGCTCCTCATCAGGGAAATAGAAATCAAAACCACACTCAGATATCACCTCACGCCAGTCAGAGTGGTCAAAATGAACAAATCAGGAGACTATAGATGCTGGAGAGGATGTGGAGAGACGGGAACCCTCTTGCACTGTTGGTGGGAATGCAAATTGGTGCAGCCGCTCTGGAAAGCAGTGTGGAGGTTCCTCAAAAAATTAAAAAAAGACCTACACTATGACCCAGCAATAGCACTGCTAAGAATTTACCCAAGGGATACAGGAGTACTGATGCATAGGGCCACTTGTACCCCAATGTTCATAGCAGCACTCTCAACAATAGCCAAATTATGGAAAGAGCCTAAATGTCCATCATCTGATGAATGGATAAAGAAATTGTGGTTTATATATACAATGGAATACTACGTGGCAATGAGAAAAAATGAAATATGGCCTTTTGTAGCAACGTGGATGGAACTGGAGAGTGTGGTGCTAAGTGAAATAAGCCATACAGATAAAGACAGATACCATATGGTTTCACTCTTATGTGGATCCTGAGAAACTTAACAGGAACCCATGGGGGAGGGGAAAAAGAAAAAAAAAAGAGGTTAGAGTGGGAGAGAGCCAAAGCATAAGAGACTGTTAAAAACTGAGAACAAACTGAGGGTTGATGGGGGGTGGGAGGGAGGAGAGGGTGGGTGATGGGTATTGAGGAGGGCACCTTTTGGGATGAGCACTGGGTGTTGTATGGAAACCAATTTGACAATAAATTTCATATATTAAAAAAAAGAAAGTTAAATAAAAATTATTGTCCATGAACCAAAAAAAAAAAAAAAAAGTACCCGTCAATGGGTTAATGAGTAAACAAGATATAGTATATGCATACAATGGGATATCATCCAGTGCTAAAACAGAAATGAAATTTTGATAAATGCTTCAACATGGATGGACCTTGAAAAACTTACATACAGTGAAATAGACCAGACACACGAGGAATGATATTGTGACTTCACTTATATTAGTTACCTTGAGTAGGTAAATTCATAGAGACAAAATTAGAATAGAAGTTAACAAGGGCTGTTGAGAAGGTGGGATGGAAAGTTACTGTTTAAAGAGCACAGTTTAGGCTGGAGTGATGAAAAAATTGGCGGTATAATTAGTGGTGATAATTATATAACATAGTTAATATATTTTGTGCCACTGAATAAAGAAAAATTAACAAAGCCAGCAAAAGTATCCTTCAAGAAAGAAAGTTATCTCCAGTTAAAAACTGAGAGAATTTTTGCTACCAAATATGCTTTATGAGAAATAGTAAGGAGAGCACTCCATTATTAAATAAAAATACAATAGCCCAACAAGTGGCTAAAATGGTAAATATTTTATTATTTATATTTTACTACAATGAAATAATTTTAAAAAAATTAAATGCATCTGCCGTACTTCCAGAATAGGAGAACAAGTACTTAAAATAATCTCTCTATATAAAAGCAGTAAGAATATTGACAAAAATTGCCAAAGTCTGCTTTATTACAACTCTGGAAAGTAACTGAAAGCTTGAAACCTTCTGAGAAATATTTATTAAAGAAAAACATCTGAGGGCCACCTGGGTGGCTCAGTCGGTTAAGCCTCCAACTTCAGTTCAGGTCATGATCTCACCCTTGTGGGTTTCAGCCCCACCTCAGGCTCTGTACTGACAGCTCAGAACCTGCAGCCTGCTTCAGATTTTGTCTCCCTCTCTCTGCTTCTCCCCTGCTCACACTCTGTCTCTCTCTCTCAAAAATAAACAAACACAAAAAATTAAACAAAAAGAAAAGCATCCAAATATTCATAAGAACAGCCAGTTTTGTGACATTTTAAAATACCTTATTTCCATC
The DNA here is from genome assembly GCF_016509475.1 of Prionailurus bengalensis. Lineage (NCBI taxonomy): Eukaryota > Metazoa > Chordata > Mammalia > Carnivora > Felidae > Prionailurus > Prionailurus bengalensis. Next base: position 31,683,289 of record NC_057346.1, on the reverse strand, counting down.
CTGTTATAGCCAGTTCTATGGCAGCTTTGAATATCATCCTCCATATGTCATGGTAGTTGTGAAACACAGCAGTCAACTAACCTTTGGGTTTGGAACTCCTGGAAAATCTGCACCTAGAAAATTGTCAATATCTAGTTGTGCCTTAGAAAAGTCCCATTAACAGTTTGAACTGAGCACTTTCTCAGAGGGAAAATTCCTATCCTCGGGGCATTTGTTAAAAACAATTAGCAACATTATTTATTGTCACATCTTCCTGAGGCAATAATCAAGTTGGGGAAAACAAAACTGCCCATGTACCAAAACCAAACCAAACCAAACCAAACCAAAACACCATCTCATAAGGATGATCTGGGGAGCAAGATATCCATAGGAGGTTTTGAAAGGCTCCAACATATTTCTGAAAATCTAGAAGTCCATGCACACGTGCACATAAACCAGAAAACTGGAAAGTCCTGATTTGAGCCCTTGTGCAAGAAGGAAGTGAAGACTATGTTAGAGTTTTGCATTTCCAAAGTGATGAGGACAACCCCAAACACACATACACAATGTCTTGGCAAAGAATGGAAGGTATGTTGGTTCAAGCATTTAAGGAAATCTAAGTTGAATAACTAGTAGGCTGCTAAGCTAACCAAACATGCTAAATGGCCACACAGGCAATAAATGTAGAGTTTACAGATTTAGTCCAGAAAAGTCACTAAACACACAAAAAACAAAACTAAAAAACAGCAAAAACAAATCCTAGGGAGCAGAAGTCTGATTCCAAAAGTTTCCATATTATATGATTTAAAATGTAGAGTTTTCAACATTACAAGATACACAAAGAAGAAACAGGAAAACATAGCCTATATGTAAGAGAAATAGCAATCAGTAGATACTATTCCTGAGAAAGCTGAAATGTTGGGTTTATTGCACAAAGGCTTAAAATATGTTATTGTAGTATGTTCAAAAACTATAGAAAATCATTTCTAAAGACTTAAAGGATTTTATTTTATTATTACTTTTTAATATGAAATCTATTGTCAAATTGGCTTCCATACAACACCCAGTGTTCATCCCAACAGGTGCCCTCCTCAATGCCCATCACCCACCCTCCCCTCCCTCCCACCCCACATCAACCCTCAGTTTATTCTCAGTTTTTAAGAGTCTCTTATGGTTTGGCTCTCTCCTTCTCTAACTTTCTTTTCCCCTTCCCCTCCCCCATGGTGTTCTGTTAAGTTTCTCAGGATCCACATAAGAGTGAAAATATATGGTATCTGTCTTCCTCTGACTAACTTATTGCACTTACCATATTACCCTCCAGTTCCACCCACGTTGCTACAAAAGGGCACATTTCATTTTTCCTCATTGCCAAGTAGTATTCCATTGTATATATAAACCACAACTTCTTTATCTATTCATCAGTTGATGGACATTTAGGCTCTTTCCATAATTTGGCTATTGTTGAAAGTCCTGCTATAAACATTGGGTACAAGTGCCCCTATGGATCAGCACTCCTGTAGCCCTTGGATAAATTCCTAGCAGTGCTATTGCTGGGTCATAGGGTAGGTCTATTTTTATTTTTTTGAGGAACCTCCACACTGTTTTCCAGAGTGGCTGCACCGGTTTGCATTCCCACCAACAGTGCAAGACGGTTCCCGATGCTCCACATCCTCGCCAGCATCTAGCCCCCTGATTTGTTCATTTCAGCCACTCTGGGGTGAGGTGATATCTGAGTGGTTTTGATTTGTATTTCCCTGATGAGGAGTGACATTGAGCAACTTTTCATGTGCCTGTTGACCATCTGGATGTCTTCTTTAGAGAAGTGTCTATTCATGTTTTCTGCCATTTCTTCACTGGGTTATTTGTTTTTCAGGTGTGGAGTTTGGTGAGCTCTTTGTATATTTTGGATAATAGCGCTTTGTCTGATGTGTCATTTGCAAATATCTTTTCCCATTCCGCTGGCTGCCTTTTAGTTTTGTTGTTTGTTTCCTTTGCAGCTCAGAAGCTTTTTATCTTCATGAGGTCCCAGTTGTTGATTTTTGCTTTTAATTCCCTTGCCTTTGGAGATGTGTCAAGTAAGAAATTGCTGCTGCTGCGGCCAGAGAGGTTTTTTTTCCTGCTTTGCTCTCTAGTGTTTTGATGGTTTCCTGTCTCACATTCAGGTCCTTCATCCATTTTGAGTTTATTTTTGTGAATGTTGTAAGAAAGTGGTCTAGTTTCATTCTTCTGCGTGTTGCTGTCCATTTCCCATAGCACCATTCGTTAAAGAGAGTGTCTTTTTTTTCATTGGATATTCTTTCCTGCTTTGTCAAAGATTAGTTGGCCATACTTTTGTGGGTCCAATTCTGGAGTCTCTATTCTATTCCATTGGTCTATGTGTCATTTTCTGTGCCAGTACCATGCTGTCTTGATGATTACAGCTTTGTAGTAGAGGCTAAAGTCTGGGATTGGGATGCCTCCTGCTTTGGTTTTCTTCTTCAATATGACTTTGGCTATTTGGGGTCTTTTGTGGTTTCACGCAAATTTTAGGATTCTTTTTTTTAATTTTTTTTAACATTTATTTATTTTTGAGACGGAGAGAGACAGAGCATGAATGGGTGAGGGTCAGAGAGAGAGGATGACACAGCATCTCAAACAGGCTCCAGGCTCTGAGCAGTCAGCACAGAGCCCGACGCGGGGCTCGAACCCACGGACAGTGAGATCGTGACCTGAGCCGAAGTCGGACGCCCAACCGACTGAGCCACCCAGGGGCCCCTAGGATTCCTTATTCTAGCTTCGAGAAGAATGTTGGTGCAATTTTGATTGGGATGGCATTGAATGTGTGTATTGCTTTCGGTAGTATTGACATTTTAGCAATATTTATTCTTGCAATCCATGAGCATGGAATGTTTTTCCATTTCTTTGTATCTTCTTCAATTTCCTTTATAAGATTCTATAGTTTTGAGCATACAGATCTTTTACATCTTTGGTTAGGTTTATTCTTAGGTGTTTTATGCTTCTGGATGCAATTGTGAATGCGATTCATTTCTTTACTTGTCTCTCTGTTGCTTCCTTATTACTGTATAAGAATGCAACTGATTTCTGTACATTGATTTTGTATCCTACGACTTTGCTGAATTCATGTATCAGTTTCAGGAGAATTCTGTTGGAATCTCTCAGGTCTTCCATGTATAATATCATGTCATCTGCAAAAAGTGAAAGCTTTACTTCATCTTTGCCAATTTTGATGCCTTTGATTTCCTTTTGTTGTCTGATTGCTGATGCTAGCACTTCCAACCCTATGTTAAACAACAGCTGTGAGAGTGGACACCCCTATCTTATTCCTGATCTCAGGGGGAAAGCTCTCAGTTTTTCCCCATTGAGGATGATATAAGCTGTGGGCTTTTCATAAACGGCTTTTATGATGTTTAAGTCTGTTCCTTCTATCCTGACTTTCTCGAGGATTTTTATTAAGAAAGGATGCTGAATTTTGTCAAACGCTTTTCTGCATCGATTGACAGGATCATATGGTTCTTATCTTTTCTTTTATTAATGTGATGTATAACATTGATTGATTTGCAAATATTAAGCCAGCCCTGCATCCCAGGAATGAATATCACTTGATCATAGTGAATAATTCTTCTTATATGCTGTTGAATTCGATTTGCTTGTATCTTATTGAGAATTTTTGCACCCATGTTCATCAGGGATATTGGCCTGTAATTCTTCTTTTTAATGAGGTCTCTGTCTGGTTTGGGAATCAAGGTAATGCTGGCCTCATAAAATGTGTCTGGAAGCTTTCCTTCCCTTTCTATTTTTTGGAACAGCTTGAGAAGGATAGGTATTGACTCTGCTTTAAATGTCTGGTAGAATTGCCCTGGGAAGTCATCTGACCCAGGACTCTTATTTGTTGGGAAATTTTGATAACTGATTCAATTTCTTCGCTAGTTATCGGTCTGTTAAATTTTTCTATTTTTTCCTCTTTGAGTTTTTGGAAGTGTGTGGGTGCTTAGGAATTTGTCCATTTCTTCCAGGTTGTCCATTTTGTTGGCATATAATTTTTCATAGTATTCCCTGGTAATTGCTTAGATTGCTGAGAGATTAGTTGTAATAATTCCATTTTCATTCATGTTTTTAGCAGTTTGGATCATCTCCCTTTTCTCTTTGAGAATCCTGGGTAGAGGTTTATCAATTTTGTTTATTTTTTTCAAAAAAACAACTCTTGGTTTTGTTGATCTGCTCTACAGTGTTTTAGAGTCTCTATCGTTTATTTCTTCTCTGACCTTTATAATTTCTCTTCTTCTTTTGGATTTGGGGTGTCTGTGCTGTGCTGTTTCTATTTCCTTTAGGTATGCTGTTAGATATTGTATTTGAAATTTTTCTTGTTTCTTGAGATAGGCCTGGATTGCAATGTATTTTCCTCTCAAACTGCCTTCCTTGCATCCCAAAGCATTTGGGATTCTTGTATTTTCATTTTCATTTGTTTCCATATATATTTTTTAATTTCTTCTCTAATTTTCTGGTTGACCCATTCATTCTTTAGTAGGATGTTCTTTAACCTCCATGCTTTTGGAGGTTTTCCGGAGTTTTTCCTGTGGTTGATTTCAAGTTTCATAGCATTGTGATCTGAAAGTGTGTATGGTAAGATCTCAATTCTTTTATACTTATGAAGGGGTGTTTTGTACCTAGTATGTAATCTATCTTGGAGAATGTTCCATGTGCATTCGAGAAGAAAATATTTTCTGTTGCTTTGGGATGCAGAGTTCTAAATATATCTGTCAAGTCCATCTGATCTAATGTATCATTCAGGGCCCTTGTTTCTTTATTGACCATGTGTCTAGATGATCTATCCATTGCTGTGAGTGGAGTGTTAAAGTCCCCTGCAATTACCACATTCTTGTCAATAAGGTTGCTTATGTTTGTGAGTAATTGTTTTATATATTTGGGGGCTCTGGTATTCGGCGCATAGATATTTATAATTGTTAGCTCTTCCTGATGGATAGACCCTGTAATTATTATATAATGCCCTTCTTCATCTCTTGTTACAGCCTTTAATTTAAAGTCTAGTTTGTCTGATATAAGTATGGCTACTCCAGCTTTCTTTTGACTTCCAGTAGCATGATAGATAGTTCTCTGTCCCCTCACTTTCAATCTGAAGGTGTCCTCAGGTCTAAAATGACTCTCTTATAGACAGCAAATAGATGGGTCTTGTGTTTTGTTTTGTTTTGTTTTTCCATTCTGTTACCCTATGTCTTGGTTGGAGCTTTTAGTCAATTTAGATTCAGTGTTATTGAAAGATATGGGTTTAGAGTCATTGTGATGTCTGTAGGTTTCATGCTTGTAGTGGTGTCTGTGGTACTTCGTGGTCCTTGCAACATTTCACTCACAGAATCCCCCTTAGGATCTCTTGTAGGGCTGGTTAGTGGTGATGAATGCCCTCAGTTTTTGTTTGTTTGGGAAGACCTTTATCTCTCCTTCCATTCTGAATGGCAGACTTGCTGGATAAAGGATTCTCAGGTGCATATTCTTTCTGTTCATCACATTGAAGATTTCCTTCCATTCCTTTCTGGCCTGTCAAGTTTCAATAGATAGGTCTGCTGCTACCCTTATGCATCTGCCTTTGTATCTTAGGGTGGGTTTATCCCTAGCTGCTTTCAGAATTCTTCTTTATCCTTGTATTTTGCCAGTTTCACTATGATATGTCATGCAGAAGATTGATTCAAGTTACGTCTGAAGGGAGTTCTCTATGCTTCTTGGATTTCAATGCCTTTTTCCTTCCCCAGATCAGGGAAGTTCTCAGCTATGATTTATTCAAGTACCCCTCCATCCCCTTTCTCTTTGTCTTCCTCTTCTGGAATTCTTATTATACAGATATTGTTCCATTTGATTGCATCACTTAGTTCTCTAATTCTCACCTCAGACTCCTGGTTTTTTTTTTATCTCTCTTTTCTCAGCTTCCTCTTTTTCCATAATTTTATCTTCTAATTCACGTATTCTTTCCTCTGCCTCTTTAATCTGTGCTGTGGTTGCCTCCATTTTACTTTGCATCTCATTTATAGCATTTTAAAAATTCCTCATGACTAATTTTTAGTTCCTTGATCTCTGTAGCAACAGATTCTCTGCTGTCCTGTATGCTTTTTTCAAGCCCAACAGTTAATTTTACAACTATTATTCTAAATTCTTGTTAAGTAATATTGCTTAACTCAATTTTGATCAATTCGTTTGCTGTCGTTACCTCCTGGAGTTTCTTTTGAGGAGAATTCTTCTGTTTTGTCATTTTGGGTAGTCCCTGCCACAGCTCCAACCTGCAGGGCACTTCCCCTGTGCTGTCTGGTGAAACTTGTGTTGGTGGGCAGGGCCACAGTGAGACTGGATGTCTGCCCTCAGCTGACTGCTGGGGCCACAGTCAGACTGGTGTGTACCTTATAGTCCCCTCTCCCAGGGGCAGAACTCACTGTGGAGTGGTGTGGCCCCTGTCTGGGCTGCTTGCACACTTCCAGGTTTGTGGTGCTGCTTTGATGGGATCTGTCCAAGAGCGTATTACATGGGGTGGATCCGTAAGGTGCATAGGGGCAGGAGGAGCAGGCTTAGCTAGCTTTGCCTTCAGTGGTTCCCTGCAGAAGAGGCCCTGCAGCACCAGGAGGGAAGCAGGCCCATGAGAGTGATGGATCCACAGAAGCATTGGCACAGTGCAAGCAAGTTCGGTGAAGGGAATTGGTTCCCTTTCAAATTCTGTCTGGGGGATGGGACAGGGAAATGGCGTTTGCCAGCGCCTTTATTCCCTCTGAGCTCTGTCCTTCTGGGGCTCAACAACTCTCCCTCCCAGCATCCTCTTGCCTTCTCTGCTCTCTGAGAGCAGAGCTGCTGACTTTTAACTTTCCAGATAAGTCCAGCTGGCTGTCAGACCTCATGGAATCCGGCCCCTCTGCTTTTGTAAGCCAGATTTTGGGGACTCTGCTTTGCCCTGCAGGCAGCTCCCCACTACCCTGGCTTCCTCCCACCCGTCCGTGTAGCAGACACAGTCTCTCCACCCTTCCTACCCTCTTCTGTGGGCCTCTTGTATATGCTTGCCTCTGGAGAGTGCATTCTGCTAGTCTTCCAGGGGTTTTCTGGGTTATTTAGGCAGATATGGGTGGAATCTATGTGATCAACAGTGTGAAGTGAGCCCAGCATCCTCCTATGCTGCCATCTTCTAAAGGACTTTATTAAAGCAAGATTTTACCAAATAGAGAATACCAATTAAAAGTAGAGACATTAAAAAAAAACTCAATGGTATTTTTAGAATTGAAAAGTATCATAACTGAAATGTAAAATTCACTAGAGGGACTCAAAAAAGCAGATTTCATTTGAAAGAAGAAATAATTTGAAAATAGTTCAATTGAAATGATGTGATCTGAGAAAAAAGAAAAAAAATGAACAAACACATAAAGACAGCCTGAGAGATCTGCTATAACAAGCACATCAATATAGGCAGAATGTGAATCCCAGAAGAGAGAAAAGAGGTAAAGGAATAATGGCCAAAACCTCCCAAAAGTTTATGGGAAAACATTAATCTACATGTCCTAGCAGTTCAGTAAACTACAAGTAAAATCAATTCAAATACAGCCATACTTAGGAGCTTCATAGCCAAACTTCTGAAAGACAAAGACAAAAAGAAAATCTTCAAAGCTGCAAAAGAGAAGTGAATCAGTATCTACAAGAAATCCTAAATAAAGCTAACAACTGACTTCTCATAAAATATCAAGGAGGCCAGAGGCAGTGGAAGAATAAATTTAAATATCTGAAAGAAAAAGACTGTTAATCAAGAATTCTATATCTAGTAAAATTGTCCTTCAAAAATGAAAAAGAGATCAATTCAACAAAAGTGTAAAGACTTCTGAAAATTATCTCCTCCATAAAAGGAATGGAAACCTGACAATATTGACAGAATCCTTCCCCCGCCGCCCAGAACTCCGGAAATAAATCAAAGGCTTAAAGCAATTTAGGGAGTTTTTTTCCCCTAGAAAAACAGCTGAATCTTGATAAGAACAGCAAGCTTTGTGGTGTCTCAACTTTCCCTATTTCCATCCCCTTCTTTCCAACTCTGTGATTGCTTGAAATCCAAGTCTACAGAAAAACTAGTGAAAACTAGCAGCCAGTAGCCAAGTGGTAAAAAAAAAAAATAATAAGGTTAGAGCTTCTTCAAAACCTCATTCCCAGAAAATTTACATTATTTGGTTTGTCTGCTAGTTTCCTATAATTCCTATTGTTAAAGCTGCCTTTATTTGACCTGACTCGGAGCATAACTAATATGAAAACCCTTGCCCAAGGGGCATTTGTCGAAAACCTCTGGAGGTAATTGTTCAACTTCATGCCTGCCCAAGGTGGTAAATAACAGTTGGAACAAATAACAGGCTAACCAAAAAGCTTGAAAGAAAAAGCTGGGGATTTATATGTTGACAGTACCATTGAAAAGCTATGGCATATTCCTGAGAAAGTAGAAGGCTACAGGTATATGTAGAACAATGTTCATTCCAGAATGTGTGCATGTTCATGAAAGACATAAAGCCCTAAGTGCTTATGTCTACCTGATATTAAGGTTCTGAACAAGCAAGATGTGAGGGCTCATGCAGTCACCAACTGCCTCACTAGATGCTGACAAGCACAAGGAGTATCTTGGCAAAGGCTAAAAGATTTGTTTCAGATATTTACAGAAATTGCTGTCCATATTGTTAGCTGATAACTCAGCTAAATGAGGTGGCCAGACACTACAAGAATACACATTTTAAAGAATTCATTTGAAAAAACTCCTAGACAAATAACCACCACCACCACAACAACAAAACAGCAGCAAAACAAACTCTGGGGAGGGTATAGAATTTGATCTCCAGGGTTGCAACATATTATTTAATATATACCAGTTTTTAAGATCAGCACAAAAAAATATGAGACATGCAAAGAAACAAAACATGTAATCGTTATACAGGAAAACAAAAATCAGTCAATAGAAGCTGTTCCTGAGGAAGTGTAAATAATTGACTTAATATACAAAGATTTTAAGTCAGCTATTTTAAATGCTTAAAGAACCAAAATAAAAGATGTCTAAAAAACCTAAAAGAACATTTGAGGACAATGTTTTGCCAAATATAAAATATCAATGAAGTGATAAAACAATTTTTAAAAATTAAAATTCTAGAACTAAAAAGTAAAATGACAAAAAATTGACTGGAGTGTCTCAACACAGATGCAAGTAACCAGTATAAAAAATAAGCAAATGTGAAGATGGGTCGATTGAGATTATCTAATTTTAGAAACAGAAAAAATAAAGCAAAATTAACAAAACCGACAAAACTATCCTTCAAGAAAAAAGTTATCTCTTGGGGCGCCTGGGTGGCGCAGTCGGTTAAGCGTCCGACTTCAGCCAGGTCACGATCTCGCGGTCTGTGAGTTCGAGCCCCGCATCGGGCTCTGGGCTGATGGCTCAGAGCCTGGAGCCTGTTTCCGATTCTGTGTCTCCCTCTCTCTCTGCCCCTCCCCCGTCCATGCTATGTCTCTCTCTGTCCCCAAAATAAATAAACGTTGAAAAAAAAGAAAAAAGTTATCTCCATGTAAAAACTAAGAATTTTTGCTAGCAAACCTATTTATGAGAAATAGTAAAGAGAGTACTCCATGTTTAAATAGAAAGACAATAGGGACACCTAGGTGGCTTAGTCAGTTAAGCTTCAGACTTCAGCTCAGGTTATGATCTCATGGTTCCTGAGTTTGAGCCCTGCATTAGGCTCTGTGTTGACAGCTCAGAACCTGGAGTGTGTTTCACATTCTGTGTCTCCATCTCTCTTTCTGTCCCTCCCCTGCTCATGTTCTTTCTTTCTCTCAATAAATAAAATTATTTTTTTTAAATAAAAAACAATATACAGGACTTAGAATCCACACGAAGAAAGAGCACTACAGAGTAAACACAAATAAGAGTTGCAGTGCATACAACATATAAACATGTAGTTTGTATGACAATAGTGACATGAATGAGGAGAGAATGAACAGACGTTTTTGGAAGCAGAATTTTATATACTACTGATAATAAATTTCTTTTAATCCAAACCTATTTTAATTAGTTATAATGTTAATTGTAATCCCTAGAATATCCACCAAGAAATTAACTCGAAAGAAACTTTTAAAAATAATAAAATAATAAAAAGGGAGAAATAAAAGAAATTTAAATGGTGCATTAGAAAAGATCTATTTAATGTAAATGGTAATAAAGAAACAAAATAATTTAAAAAGTGGAAGACATATATAAAACAAATAGCAAAATGGCAGACACAAATCTTACCTCATAAGTAAGTGCATTGAATGTAAATAAATTAGACACTCCAATCAAAAAGCAGTAACTGGCAGAATGGATTGATTTTTAAGAAAAACTTTTAAATACAGAGAACAATCCAGTGATTAACAGAAGGGAGGTGTGGGAGAGAATGGGCGGAATAAATAAAGAATATTTAGAAGAAACTTTCAGTTATAAAATAAATAAGTCATATAGATGAAAAATACAGCTTAGGGAAGATAATCAGTAATATTGTAACTACATTTATCATGGTGAGTTTTGAGTAATGTCAAACCAAGCCTCAAGTTACTATACCATTACATATTACTTATACCTCAGCTTGAAAACTGATTATCTTATATATGGTCTTCAAGAGAGATATTTTAGATCAAAAGACACAAATAGCTGAAAAGTAAAAGGACAGAAAAAGATATATCATGCAAATAGCAACCAAAAGAGAGCTGGAGTGACTATATGAATATCAGGCAAAATAGACTTTAAGACAAATACTGTTTCTAGAGAAAAAGAATAGTTTACAATGATTAAATTGTCAATCTACCAAAAATTATAACGATTATAAACATACATGTATCCAACAAGAGGTTAATGAAGGAAATAAATAAAAATCTTTTAGAATTTGAGGGAGAAAAAAAAGTAATTCATGAAGATAATCGGAAACTTCAATAGCCCACTTTCAAAAATAAACAGAAAAACTAGACTGCATATTATAAAGGAAATAGTAACTTTTAACAACACTGTGTACAAGATATACTTAACAGACATATAGATGTAGAACACTCCACTCAATAACAGAAGAATAAACATTCTTACATGTATATGGAACATTGTTTAATGTATACAATATGTTAGGCTATATAACAAGCCTTAATAAAGTTAAAGTTTTGTGGTGCCTGGGTGGCTCAGGTGGTGTCTGACTTTGGCTCAGGTCATGATCTCACAGTCCGTGGGTTTGAGCTATATGTTGGGCTCTGTGCTGACAGCACGGAGCCTGGAGCTGCTTCAGATTCTGTCTCCCTCTCTTTCTGCCCCTCCCCTTCTCTCTCTCTCTCTCTCTCTCTAAAATAAATAAACATTAAAACTTTTTTAAATAAAGTTAAAAGTTTTGAAATTATACAAAGTATGTTTTCCTAAAAAAACAGGAATAAGATTACTAATCAATAACAGAAGAAAATCTAGAAAATTCATAAATATATAAAAATATAAACAACATATTCTTGAAAAAATAATGAGTCAAATGATAAATCACAAGGGGTATCATAAAATAGTTTGAGATGAATGGAAACAAAGGTATAATGTCCTAAAACTTCTGGGGCACAGAAAAAAAGTGATTGGAGATATGTTTATAGCTGTAAACACCTATATGTATACTTTAAAAGAAATACCTTAGCTGACAAATGGATAAAGAAGATATGGATTATATATACAATGGAATACTACTTGACAATGAGAAAGAATGAAATCTGGACATTTGCAGCAACGTGGATGGAACTGTAGGGTATTATGCTAAGTGAAATAAGTCAGGCAGAGAAAGACAGATACTGTATGTCAGTCATATGTGGAGATTGAGAAACTTAACAAAAGACCATGGGGGAGGGGAAGGGGGAAAAATGTTACAGAGAGGGAGGCACGCAAACCATAAGAGACTTTTAAGGACTGAGAACAAACTGAGGATTGATAGGCAGTGGGGGAGAGGGGAAAGTGGGTGATGGGCATGGAGGAGGGCACTTGGGATGAGCACTGGGTGTTGTATGGAAACCAATTTGACAATAAATTATATTTAAAAACCAATTCGACAATAAATTATATTTTTAAAAAACCCAAATGGATGGACCTTGAAAAAAAACAAGAGTATTTCTAAGTGTCAAAAAAAAAAACCCCTCAGATAAATAACCTAACCTTACACTTTAAGAAACCAGAAATTAAGAGCAAACTAAATCCAAAGTAGAAAGGAAATAATAAAGATTAGAACTAAATAAATGAAATAGAAATAGAAAAACAGTATATAAAATAAAACTAAAGATTGTTTCTTTGAAAATACTAACAAAATCAAAAGATTTTAACTAGACTGATCAAGGAATAGAGTATTCAAATTACTAAAATCAAGAATAAAAGAGGGTGATGACATCACCAAAAATGGTGTAATATGAAATAAAAATTCTCATTATAATTCTAGGAAGTCAAATCCAGTAATATATTAAAAATAATAGGGGCATCTGGGTGGCTCAGTCAGTTGAGTGTCCAACTTCAGCTCAGGTCATATTACAGTTTGGGTCTGAGCCCCGCATTGGGCTCTGTGCTGACAGCTCAGAGCCAGGAGCCTGCTTTGAGTTCTGTGTCTCGCTCTCCCTCTCTGCCCCTCCCTGCCCCTGCTCACACTCTGCTTTCTCTCTCTCGCAAAAATAACTAAACATTAAAAAAATTTCTTTAATAAAAATAATAACACACCATGACTAAGTGGATATTGTTCCAGGAATGAAAAGTTGTTTCAATAGACAAAAATCAATCAATTTAATACACTACATTTATATAATAAAATACAAAAACTGCAATATCATCTTAATATATTCAGGAGTAAAATTTGGCAAAACACAAAACCCTACACTCTTTCATTAGGAAAACACTAAGACCATATCAATAAAATTAGGCATAGAAGGGACTATCATGAGTTAATACAAGGTATATATGGCTAATATATTAATAGTGAAAGAAGGAAAACTTTCTCCCTAAAATCAGGACAAACCGAATGTCCACTCTTATGACCTTTAATCAATCATTGTACTGGACTTTCTAGCTAGGGCAGTTAGACAACAACAACAAAAAAGAAGTAAAATACATCTAATTTAGAAAGGAAGAGATAAAACTCTTTATTTGCAGATGACATGATCTTACATACAGGAAATCCTAGAAATATCCCTAGGAAGGGACCTGGGTGGCTCCATTGGTTAAGGGTCCGACTTTGGTTCAGATCATAATCTCAAGGCTCATGAGTTTAAGCCCCATGTTGGGGTCTCTACTCAGTGCAGAGTCTGCTTCTCATTCTCTGTCTCCCTCTCTGTCCTTCCCCCGCTTGCATGCACACCTGTGCTCTCTCTCTCCCTCTCTCTCTCCCTCTCTCTCTGAAAAATAAACTTAAAAAAAAGAAATATTTTCAGGAAAAAAAAATACCCAAACTAATGAGTTCAGCAAAATTGTGGGATACAAGCCCAATGTACAAAAAGTCAATTGAATTATATAAAGTGGCAATGTACAATCCTAGAAAGATATTTTAAAAATCAATTTCATTTAAAATGTCATGAAAAATAATAAAGTAATTAGGAATAAATGTAAAAAGAAAGGAACAAGACTTATACTCTGAGAAAAATAAAAAAGATATTTCAAAGAATTAAATACCTAAATTATGAAATACATCCACATTCATGAATTGAAATGCTTAATATTTTTAATATGGAAATTCTCTCCCAAGTGATCTAGAGATTCAATGCAACCCTTATCAAATTCCAGCAGTCTATTGTGTTAAAATTGATAGACTTATCTCCCCCCCAAATTTTTATGAAATTTTGAAGTATCTGGAAACACCAAAAGAATCTTGGAAAAAAACAAAGTTAAGAGATTCATTTGTACTTCTTAATTTCAAAACTTTCTTCTAAAGATAGAATAATCGGGGCTCCTGGGTAGCTCGTTTGGTTAAACATCTGACTCTTGATTTCTGCTCAGGTCATGATCCCAAGGTCATGGGATCAAGCCCTGCATTAAGCTCCATGCTGAGTGTGGAAACTGCTTGGAATTCTCTCTTTGCCCCTCCCCTGCTTTCTCTCTCTATGCTGCCCTCTTGCTCTCTTACTCTCAAAATAAATAAAACTTAAAAAAAAGAGTAATCAGAACTGTGCAGTATTAGTATAAGGATACACATACATATTAATGGAATACAATTTAGAGATAAGAAATAAGCCTTTAAATTTGTACTCGGGAGGCGGCAAGATGGCGGCTTAGGAGGACGCTGGGCTCACCGCACGTCCTGCCGATCACTTAGATTCCATCTACACCTGCCTAAATAACCCAGAAAACCGCCAGAGGATTAGCAGAACAGAGTCGCTGGAGCCAAACGCAGACCAGAGGCCCACGGAAGAGGGTAGGAAGGGCGGCGAGGCGGTGCGCGCTCCACGGACTGGCGGGAGGGAGCCGGAGCGGAGGGGCGGCTCGCCAGCCAAGCAGAGCCCCCGAGTCTGCTTGCAAAAGCGGAGGGGCCGGGCTGACTGTGTTCCGATAGCAAGCGCGACTTAGCGTCTGGGAGGTCATAAATTAACAGCTCTGCTCGGAAAGCGGGAAGGCTGGAGGACAAAGGGAGGGAGAGCTGCTGAGCCCCCTGACAACAGAGCTCAGTTTGGTGGGGAACAAAGGCACTCGCCAGCGCCATTTCCCCCGCCCATCCCCCAGCCGAAATCCCAAAGGGAACCGGTTCCTGCCAGGGAACTTGCTCGCTCCGCGCAAACACCCAATTCTGGGCTTCGGTGGAGCGAAACCTCCGGCAGCGAATCTGACTCCCTCCCGCTGCCACAGGGCCCCTCCTGAAGTGGATCACCTAAGGAGAAGCGAGCTAAGCCTGCCCCTCCTGCCCCCGAGCACCTTGCCTACCCACCCCAGCTAATACGCCAGATCCCCAGCATCACAAGCCTGGCAGGGTGCAAGTAGCCCAGATGAACCACACCACCTCACAGTGAATCCCGCCCCTAGGAGAGGGGAAGAGAAGGCACACACCAGTCTGACTGTGGCCCCAGCGGTGGGCTGGGGGCAGACATCAGGTCTGACTGCGGCCCCGCCCACCAACTCCAGTTATACACCACAGCACAGGGGAAGTGCCCTGCAGGTCCTCACCACGCCAGGGACTATCCAAAATGACCAAGCGGAAGAACTCCCCTCAGAAGAATCTCCAGGAAATAACAACAGCTAATGAGCTGATCAAAAAGGATTTAAATAATATAACAGAAAGTGAATTTAGAATAATAGTCATAAAATTAATCGCTGGGCTTGAAAACAGTATACAGGACAGCAGAGAATCTCTTGCTACAGAGATCAAGGGACTAAGGAACAGTCACGAGGAGCTGAAAAACGCTTTAAACGAAATGCATAACAAAATGGAAACCACCACAGCTCGGCTTGAAGAGGCAGAGGAGAGAATAGGTGAACTAGAAGATAAAGTTATGGAAAAAGAGGAAGCTGAGAAAAAGAGAGATAAAAAAATCCAGGAGTATGAGGGGAAAATTAGAGAATTAAGTGATACACTAAAAAGAAATAATATACGCATAATTGGTATCCCAGAGGAGGAAGAGAGAGGGAAAGGTGCTGAAGGGGTACTTGAAGAAATCATAGCTGAGAACTTCCCTGAACTGGGCAAGGAAAAAGGCATTGAAATCCAAGAGGCACAGAGAACTCCCTTCAGACGTAACTTGAATCGATCTTCTGCACGACATATCATAGTGAAACTGGCAAAATACAAGGATAAAGAGAAAATTCTGAAAGCAGCAAGGGGTAAACGTGCCCTCACATATAAAGGGAGACCTATAAGACTCGTGACTGATCTCTCTTTTGAAACTTGGCAGGCCAGAAAGAATTGGCACGAGATTTTCAGGGTGCTAGACAGAAAAAATATGCAGCCGAGAATCCTTTATCCAGCAAGTCTGTCATTTAGAATAGAAGGAGAGATAAAGGTCTTCCCAAACAAACAAAAACTGAAGGAATTTGTCACCACTAAACCAGCCCTACAAGAGATCCTAAGGGGGACCCTGTGAGACAAAGTCCCAGAGACATCACTATAAGCATAAAACATACAGACATCACAATGACTCTAAACCCGTATCTTTCTATAATAACACTGAATGTAAATGGATTAAATGCGCCAACCAAAAGACATAGGGTATCAGAATGGATAAAAAAACAAGACCCATCTATTTGCTGTCTACAAGAGACTCATTTTAGACCTGAGGACACCTTTAGATTGAGAGTGAGGGGATGGAGAACTATTTATCATGCGACTGGAAGCCAAAAGAAAGCTGGAGTAGCCATACTTATATCAGACAAACTAGACTTTAAATTAAAGGCTGTAACAAGAGATGAAGAAGGACATTATATAATAGTTACAGGGTCTATCCATCAGGAAGAGCTAACAATTATAAATGTCTATGCACCGAATACCGGAACCCCCAAATATATAAAACAATTACTCATACACATAAGCAACCTTATTGATAAGAATGTGGTAATTGCAGGGGACTTTAATACACCACTTACAGAAATGGATAGATCATCTAGACACACGGTCAATAAAGAAACAAGGGCCCTGAATGAGACATTGGATCAGATGGACTTGACAGATATATTTAGAACTCTGCATCCCAAAGCAACAGAATATACTTTCTTCTCGAGTGCACATGGAACATTCTCCAAGATAGATCATATACTGGGTCACAAAACAGCCCTTCATAAGTTTACAAGAATTGAAATTATACCATGCTTACTTTCAGACCACAATGCTATGAAGCTTGAAATCAACCACCGAAAAAAGTCTGGAAAACCTCCAAAAGCATGGAGGTTAAAGAACACCCTACTAACGAATGAGTGGGTCAACCAGGCAATTAGAGAAGAAATTAAAAAATATATGGAAACAAACGAAAATGAAAATACAACAATCCAAACGCTTTGGGACGCAGCAAAGGCAGTCCTGAGAGGAAAATACATTGCAATCCAGGCCTATCTCAAGAAACAAGAAAAATCCCAAATACAAAATCTAACAGCACACCTAAAGGAACTAGAAGCAGAACAGCAAAGGCAGCCTAAGCCCAGCAGAAGAAGAGAAATAATAAAGATCAGAGCAGAAATAAACAATATAGAATCTAAAAAAACTGTAGAGCAGATCAACGAAACCAAGAGTTGGTTTTTTGAAAAAATAAACAAAATTGACAAACCTCTAGCCAGGCTTCTCAAAAAGAAAAGGGAGATGACCCAAATAGATAAAATCATGAATGAAAATGGAATTATTACAACCAATCCCTCAGAGATACAAACAATTATCAGGGAATACTATGAAAAATTATATGCCAACAAATTGGACAACCTGGAAGAAATGGACAAATTCCTGAACACCCACACTCTTCCAAAACTCAATCAGGAGGAAATAGAAAGCTTGAACAGACCCATAACCAGCGAAGAAATTGAATCGGTTATCAAAAATCTCCCAACAAATAAGAGTCCAGGACCAGATGGCTTCCCAGGGGAGTTCTACCAGACGTTTAAAGCAGAGATAATACCTATCCTTCTCAAGCTATTCCAAGAAATAGAAAGGGAAGGAAAACTTCCAGACTCATTCTATGAAGCCAGTATTACTTTGATTCCTAAACCAGACAGAGACCCAGTAAAAAAAGAGAACTACAGGCCAATATCCCTGATGAATATGGATGCAAAAATTCTCAATAAGATACTAGCAAATCGAATTCAACGGCATATAAAAAGAATTATTCACCATGATCAAGTGGGATTCATTCCTGGGATGCAGGGCTGGTTCAACATTCGCAAATCAATCAACGTGATACATCACATTAACAAAAAAAGAGAGAAGAACCATATGATCCTGTCAATCGATGCAGAAAAGGCCTTCGACAAAATCCAGCACCCTTTCTTAATAAAAACCCTTGAGAAAGTCGGGATAGAAGGAACATACTTAAAGATCATAAAAGCCATTTATGAAAAGCCCACAGCTAACATCATCCTCAACGGGGAAAAACTGAGAGCTTTTTCCCTGAGATCAGGAACACGACAAGGATGCCCACTCTCACCGCTGCTGTTTAACATAGTGCTGGAAGTTCTAGCATCAGCAATCAGACAACAAAAGGAAATCAAAGGCATCAAAATTGGCAAAGATGAAGTCAAGCTTTCGCTTTTTGCAGATGACATGATATTATACATGGAAAATCCGATAGACTCCACCAAAAGTCTGCTAGAACTGATACATGAATTCAGCAAAGTTGCAGGATACAAAATCAATGTACAGAAATCAGTTGCATTCTTATACACTAACAATGAAGCAACAGAAAGACAAATAAAGAAACTGATCCCATTCACAATTGCACCAAGAAGCATAAAATACCTAGGAATAAATCTAACCAAAGATGTAAAGGATCTGTATGCTGAAAACTATAGAAAGCTTATGAAGGAAATTGAAGAAGATTTAAAGAAATGGAAAGACATTCCCTGCTCATGGATTGGAAGAATAAATATTGTCAAAATGTCAATACTACCCAAAGCTATCTACACATTCAATGCAATCCCAATCAAAATTGCACCAGCATTCTTCTCGAAACTAGAACAAGCAATCCTAAAATTCATATGGAACCACAAAAGGCCCCGAATAGCCAAAGGAATTTTGAAGAAGAAGACCAAAGCAGGAGGCATCACAATCCCAGACTTTAGCCTCTACTACAAAGCTGTCATCATCAAGACAGCATGGTATTGGCACAAAAACAGACACATAGACCAATGGAATAGAATAGAAACCCCAGAACTAGACCCACAAACGTATGGCCAACTCATCTTTGACAAAGCAGGAAAGAACATCCAATGGAAAAAAGACAGCCTCTTTAACAAATGGTGCTGGGAGAACTGGACAGCAACATGCAGAAGGTTGAAACTAGACGACTTTCTCACACCATTCACAAAAATAAACTCAAAATGGATAAAGGACCTAAATGTGAGACAGGAAACCATCAAAACCTTAGAGGAGAAAGCAGGAAAAGACCTCTCTGACCTCAGCCGTAGCAATCTCTTCCTCGACACATCCCCAAAGGCAAGGGAATTAAAAGCAAAAGTGAATTACTGGGACCTTATGAAGATAAAAAGCTTCTGCACAGCAAAGGAAACAACCAACAAAACTAAAAGGCAACCAACGGAATGGGAAAAGATATTCGCAAATGACATATCGGACAAAGGGCTAGTATCCAAAATCTATAAAGAGCTCACCAAACTCCACACCCAAAAAACAAATAACCCAGTGAAGAAATGGGCAGAAAACATGAATAGACACTTCTCTAAAGAAGACATCCGGATGGCCAACAGGCACATGAAAAGATGTTCAGCGTCGCTCCTTATCAGGGAAATACAAATCAAAACCACACTCAGGTATCACCTCACGCCAGTCAGAGTGGCCAAAATGAACAAATCAGGAGACTATAGATGCTGGAGAGGATGTGGAGAAACGGGAACCCTCTTGCACTGTTGGTGGGAATGCAAATTGGTGCAGCCGCTCTGGAAAGCAGTGTGGAGGTTCCTCAGAAAATTAAAAATAGACCTACCCTATGACCCAGCAATAGCACTGCTAGGAATTTATCCAAGGGATACAGGAGCACTGATGCATAGGACCACTTGTACCCCAATGTTCATTGCAGCACTCTCAACAATAGCCAAATTATGGAAAGAGCATAAATGTCCATCAACTGATGAATGGATAAAGAAATTGTGGTTTATATACACAATGGAATACTACGTGGCAATGAGAAAAAATGAAATATGGCCTTTTGTAGTAACGTGGATGGAACTGGAGAGTGTGATGCTAAGTGAAATAAGCCATACAGAGAAAGACAGATACCATATGGTTTCACTCTTATGTGGATCCTGAGAAACTTAACAAGAACCCATGGGGGAGGGGAAGGAAAAAAAAAAAAAGAGGTTAGAATGGGAGAGAGCCAAAGCATAAGAGACTGTTAAAAACTGAGAACAAACTGAGGGTTGATGGGGGGTGGGAGGGAGGAGAGGGTGGGTGATGGGTATTGAGGAGGGCACCTTTTGGGATGAGCACTGGGTGTTGTATGGAAACCAATTTGTCAATAAATTTCAGAAAAAAATAAAATAAGTGCACTGAAAAAAAAAATTGTACTCAACTGTTATGTAGCCTGCCAAGACAATTCAAGGGGGGAAAAGGATAGTCTTATCGACATGTGATGTTGAGACAACTGCATATCCACAGGTAAAAGACTGAAGTTGGATTTTAACCTCACCTTGAACCATACATAGAAATTAATCTATGGAAAAATGATAAAAACAGGGAGGCAAAGCATAAGAGACTCTTAAATACAGAGAACAAACTGCAGGTTACTGGAGGGGAGGTGGGGAGATGGAATAAATGGGTGATGGGCATTAAGGAGGGCACTTGTTGGGATGAGCACTGGGTGTTATATGTAAGTGATGAATCACTGGGTTTTACTGCTAAAACCAATACCATACTGTATGTTAACTAACTTGAATTTAAATAGCATTTTAAAAATCTACTCAAAATTGATCAAAGACCTAAGTGTAAGAGAGCAAACTTATCAAATTTTTGGACGATATGGGTATCAATTGCTGTGCTCTTGAATTAGTAAATTGTTTTTTAGATATGACATCAAAAACATAGCAATAAAAAAATAGGTACATTGGATTTCATAAAAATCCAAAGCTTTTGTGCTTTGACATACTACCAAAGAAGTGAAATAACACCCCACACAATGGAGAAATATTTTCATATCACATATGTGATAGGGAATTAATATCCAGAATTACAACTTAACAGGCAACTAACCCAATTAAAAAGTGGGCAAAATTTATGAAAATAAATTTGATTTATTTTTATTAAGGTACAATTGCTATACAACATTACATTAGTTTCAGATGTAAAACATAATGATTTGATATTGTATATATTATGCAATGTTTACTACCTAAGTCTAGTTAACATCCACCACCTTACATAGTTACAGACTTTGTTTCTTATGATGAGAACTTTAGAGATATACTCAGAAATTTTTACATATGGAATATAGGATCATTTACTAGAGCTGGCAAGATGTACATTACATACCCATGACTATTTATTTTATAACTGGAAGTTTTTACCTTTCCGCTCCTCTTACAAATTTGACCATTCTCCCACCCCCACCTCTGGCAATCAGCAATCTGTTCTTTATATCTACGAGTTTGTTTGTTTGTTTTTATGATTTCATATATAAGTGAGATTATATGGTATTTGTCTTTCTCTGATTTATTTCACTTAGCATAATGCCCTCATGTTTCATCCACGATGCCACAAATAGCAAGATTTCATATATATAACACGTTTTCTTTATCCATTCATCTTTTGGTGGACACTTAGAATATTTCTATATCTTGGCTAGTTATAAATAATGCTGCTATGAACATGGGGGTGTAGATATCTTTTTCAGTTAGTTTTTTTGTTTCCTTTGGATATCAGATATTGAATTGTTGGATCATATGGTAGCTCTATTTTTTAATTTTTAGAGGAATCTCCATGCTGTTTTCAATAATAGTTGCAAGAACAGTTCACATTCCCACCAATAGTGAAGAGCATTCCTTTTTCTCCACATCCTTGCCACACTTCTTATTTCTTTTCTTTTTGATAATAGCCATTTTAACAGGTGTGATGTATGTCATTGTGGTTTTGATTTGCTTTTCTCTGATGATTATTGATTTTGATTACCTTTTCATGTTAGCTATATGTATATCTTCTTAGGAAAAAATGTCTATTCATATCTTGTTCTCATTTTGTAATTGAATTGCTTATTATTGTTGTCTTGCTATTGAGTTGTAAGCCTCTTTTGCCAAAAGGCTGGGTGTAGGTTTCAATCTACTGCCTCTACAATGTCCTGGGACTGCTCTCCTACCAAGAACTGTCTCTATGATTGTTACAGTCCCAGAGAACCCTGAAAACAAGCCCCCCCCCCCCGGCTGCAAGAGCCAGATGATCAATGTGTATTCCCTAGGCAGCAACCATAAAACTGGTGTACCAAATATAAAAACCAAGAGCTCCCTAGAAAGATGCTGGCACTCTGTGGCATGAGAGAAGGAGTATGCAAAATTAGTGCCCATCCTCTGAGGTCTCAGAAAAAGTTGCAGTCAAGTCAGGTATGTGTTTAATTAGATGCCTGTCCCTCAGGCTGAAGCTCTGATGATAAGCTAATAGGACTCTCTCACAGATGATGGAGCTCCTGAGTCTGTTGCCTTTTGCTGTGCCGTAGGGTTTATAGCTGTTTAAGAACTTTTCTTCTGTAGGATACAGTCTTGTGAGATGTGTGAGTGTAAACCTCACTGGATACCAAAGCCAAGAGATGTAAAAGTGTCTCCTAGCAGAACCCACAAAAATCATGGCACCAGACAAGGGTAAAAGCTCCTTTCTGGAAGATACCATTGAGCTGGAGTGTGGCATAGAAAGTGATTTTGTGATCACAAATTACATGCCTACATCTCCACCACCTATTAAACTGAAGTTTAAACATAAAATGTATCTTTCCAAATACCGTTGTGTCCCATTCCCTTTGAACCTTTAGCCTCTATGGACACAGTATAGTACTTCAGTGTAGTAGATTAAATGATCTGACCACAAAATATCAACACCAGCCCTAAGCCCTCTTTGCAATTGAAAAAACTTGGGCAACAAGTATTAAGTGTCTACAATCCAGTTCTGCTGTTTTTTAACTAATATCTTGCTGCTTACTCTCCTTTTCAGGAGCCAGCAGGTGATAGAGTCAGTGCTGAGAAGGTGAGGACCATGCTTCTGAGAATCCATGATCAGGGCTGACATGGGTTAGGAACAGATGGAAAAGATGATGCACCCCTCAGTGAGTTGCCAAAGCTTAGAACAGAGATATGGCTGGAATTCAGGTCATACCCCTTCCCTCATAAAGATGTACTTATATATGTTCCCCTAGCTATATAGACAGAGCTTCACAGAGTTGCATGATGAAATGAAAACCATATGTTTGGAATCTTCCTGGGTTTCTTTAAAATTTTTTTAACATTTATTTATTTTTTTAGAGACAGAGAGAGACAGAGTGTGACCAGGAGAGAGACAGAGAGAGAGGAAGTCACAGATTCCGAATTAGGCTCCAGGCTCTGAGCTGTCAGCACAGAGCATGACATGGGGGCTCAAACTCACAAACCGTGAGATCATGACCCAAGCCAAAGTTGGATGCTTAACTGACTGAGCCACCCAGGTGACCCTACCTGGGTTTCTTTTAAATACCAAAACCATTAAAGAGACTTTAGCCTGAGATAAGGGCTGGTGATTTGCAAAGTGCTGTCCGTTTTGAGATACATACACCATGTTCTTATTTCAGAAGAGATTTTAGCAAGTTTAACATTGACCCCACTATTTCCAGGGTCCCACACTAGTACTCAAGTTACCTCTGCACTCATGTCCCACAAGAGCTGTTGCTCTTCCCATATGCAGAGACTTTTCCTCTATCTACTTTTATTCACTCCATACTGCAGGTTGCACCTGATATAGCACAGGCCAAATGGAGCCCGCAAAATGCTCCCAGCCCAGCCAGACCCTGTCCCCTACTTACTTTTATTTCACACAGACATCTCAGCCTATTTCTACATATATTTCTTCTGAGGGCTTAGCATATCACAGTGATGTCAGCCTCATTTAGCTGTAGTGACCACAGGAGCTCTAGAGCTGTGAAAATATCAGTCCTCAGCATTGGCTTTTGGCCATTTTGAAGCCCTAATAGGGATAAGCAGAATGGGTAGCATGAGACAGAGGAGAAAAGACACACCAGGGGACAGGTGACAGATGTGTTGAACCTCATAAATCATTTTGATGCATATCTTTTTCTACCTCTCATGGCCTCTCTTGTCCTTATTTGGATCTGAAAATTTGGCATCACACAGAAAACACTACTGTCCTTAGCTGGTAATTCCTCTGTCAAGAAGACTCTAGAAGAGTCAGCTCCTAGTCACCATTTATAAGCTAATCATTCAACTGAAGCACTAAGCAAAGCAATATCACACTAAATCAACAGTTCTGATTACATTTGTATGTATTTATCTTTGAGTAATACACAAAACACACATTAATTCCCCCCTTCTCCCCTCAGGCCATGCTCATTCATGATACCATAGGATCTGGAGAGATAGCCTTAGCCACAGTGATTTTCTGATCTGCTCTGGCATTACCTCTGGCTTTCAGTTAATCTGATCTGGAAGAGGATTCCAAGGGCCCCCATTAGTGTGCAGTTTGAACACAATACACTTTTCCAGGAAGCAGCAATCAAAAGGGGGCACCAAGAGGACCCCAGTGGAGAAGCAGTGTCTAGATTCAGAAGTTCTGACAAAGTGCAATAACTACTAATTCAAAAGAAATCATATAATGGCTTTTAAAAGTAGTGTCTCCTAGAATCAGCCCAGAAAGCTTTAAAAATATTGAGTTCTCTGCCAGTTATCATCAGGCCAATGGTGTGAAGTCAGACACTGCTGACTGGTAACAGGTACCATGAGGCAACTCATGGTTTTCAGAACCATGAGTTCTGAAACATAGCTGCTGCTTCTCACCAGGAAATCCATCCTTATGTAGCTACTAAGTTTGACTTTTCTCCTATCCATTTTGCAGACTTGCAAATCAATATCCAGGGTTTGATGACTTGCTCACATTTAACCTATGCCAGGACAGTGCATTAAGAAAAACTATTAAAGCTACAGGAACCAATGAGACCTTGTCCCTGTCAGATACTTTATACAGGCTGTCACATCAAATTCTCACAATCACCTTGGGATGTAAATAACATAACACTCATGTTACATAAATAAATGTAGGTTCATGGGATTATATAACCTACCAAGGTTTCAAGGTTGCTGAACTATTAATTTTTGATCCTAATATTTTTACTTCCTCATCCCACCTGCCAATTCAGTCAGATTTGGGCCCTTTTATGGTAATTCCATCACTGAGTTTTTTTTTTCAAGAAAGAAACAAAAGCAGAGTGTCATTAGGCACAATTCTTGTCTATTTATAAAAGCCCACAACCACCAGAAAAGTGATGCCAAATATCTACATCAGGGAGAAAGTGACATTTAGAAGAGCAAGCAGTGATGAGAGAAAAGATTAAGGTAGAGAAAGGATACATGGTGTCCTGTGGCAGTAAATGCCTATCTGAGCTTCTTGTAGTGTCTGAGTTGACAAGATGTCCAAGGAAGATGTGTGAAGTGCAAGAGACATTACCTCAGCACCAGAGTCTCCATCCTGACATAAATCCTAAGCTCTGGCACAGACCTACAAGAGTCCCCAGACCTGAAGGGACCACATGGACTAGGATATCTGGTATCTAAGAGAGACCAGGGGAAACAGATGATCGGTGGCCAGAAGGCATTTCCCAATGCTTTAGGCACAACATATGCCATACGAACTTTGACCACCTGAACCATGAAAAAGAATGGCTCAGTAACAGGGACTGAGATAAAAACAGCCCAGTAGGAGTAGACTGAGAACAAAGAATAAAGTGATTTAAAAGAAATAAAGTTTGCGAAGTTTGTCACCTTAGAGTAAGGTTCCTATCTACTAATTTAATGTTGATGGAACCACCTTATATGTGTTAGCCCAGCCTCACACTGTATCATTTTGGAGAACTCTGACATTATTTAAGTTTATCTTCCTTTATTAGATTCAAAATGGATAAGGGAATTTGCCTGTTTTACATACAGATGGTCTTACTTCACATCGCATGCTCTTTCTGCTGAGCTAGGTGGATGGGAAGGCCACTGTGTGGGTTTCCCTGATGAGGGTAGAGTTGTGCCTGAGCTTATTGTGGGGGTAGGTACAGTGTGGGCTATGGCTGAGAATGTATGTATTAGTCAAGATTCTCCAGTGGCGCCTGGGTGGCTCAGTTGGTTAAGTGGCCAACTTCGGCTCAGGTCATGATCTCGCGGTCCGTGATTTTGAACCCCGCGTCGGGCTCTGTGCTGACAGCTCAGAGCCTGGAGCCTGTTTCAGATTCTGTGTCTACCTC
This sequence comes from Prionailurus bengalensis, assembly GCF_016509475.1. Taxonomy (NCBI): domain Eukaryota; kingdom Metazoa; phylum Chordata; class Mammalia; order Carnivora; family Felidae; genus Prionailurus; species Prionailurus bengalensis. The sequence continues at coordinate 31,657,189 of NC_057346.1, read as the reverse complement.
TCTCTGACCCTCCCTTGTTCATGCTCTGTCTCTCCCTGTCTCAAAAATAAATAAAACGTTAAAAAAATTATTTTAAATAAAAAAAGATTGTCCAGAGAAACAGAACCTGTAGGGTATATACTATTATATTTTATTTTAAAAGGTATAAACAGAAATGATCCTGAAGAGTAATCATGTATTTGTCTTTTCTAGAGAGCTATAGGATATCTATAGGAAATATATCTCTGTTTTATCATCACCTGAGATTTACTATAAAGAATTGCCTCCCATCATTGTGGAGGCTGAGAGGTCCCAAGATCTGTGGTTGGCCAGTTAGAAACCCAGGTGAGCTTCTCCTCAGTTATAGCTCAGGTCTGATTTTGAAGACCTGAGAACTAGCAAAACTGATGTTATAGTTTCCGTCCAAAGGCTGGCAGGCTGAAAACATAGGAGGAGTTGATGTTTCAGGTAAGTCTGAAAGCTTGGTGTCCCAGTTCTATGCAGTCAGGCAGGAGTTCCCTCTTATCCTTTGCAGGGGCTGCCTTTTTATCTCTTCACACTTTCAATTGATTGGATGAGGTCCATCCACTTGAGGGAAGGCAATCTGTTTTACTTAGTCTCCCAATTCAAATGTTATTTTTTGCCAAAAGTGACCTCACAGTCAAAAAATTGTTTGCCTAAATATCTGGGGATCCAATGGCCCTGTCAACTTGACACATAAAATTAACCATTACAGAATGGTAGGTTTTCATACCACTCTAGCACCTGGCACATAACTGGCATCACCAGGACACAAATGATGTACTCATGATAGTTGGGTATTTGCCTTAAAACAAAGCTAAAACATTGCATTTCTGTAGCAAACATTTTATAAAACTAAATTGATATATGAATGTAGAAGTCAAAATAAGGGACAGGAATAACATATCTGTTAATTTTAACCAAAAGCTATTTAATCATCTCAGAGCATTTACCCTCATTCTACATATCTTCAGGAAAGATAAATATAATTTTACTCCTAGATCATTTCTAGTGTATAGCAATGCCATGGTGAATGTTCTTTTTGAAGTTTAGCTGAAAAGAAAGTGCTATGGCAATATTGTCTGCTATCAGGAATTAAAAGTAACCAGGATATACATGAATATAAAAATGCATGAATGAAATGTGGTGAATGCACATTTAGACATACTACACAGTAGTCAGAGGAGATGAAATATGTCTATACTCAGGAGCATGAGCAATGTTGTGGTAAAACAAACAAAAAAAAGCAAGAAGCAAAAAATTATCCTTAGAACAGTGCTATTGAGAAATAATAACAATATGAAGAGAGAATTATGTCAGCAAGACAATGGACTAGGAAGCTCCAAGCCCTTGTTTCCACACAGAAACATTAAATAAACAACTAGAGACTGGTTAAAATAACTTTATATGAGTTTTGAAAATCAGTCAAAGTTCTCTAGCAACAATGATTACCCAAGCAAGAAAAAGCCATTAAAACAGTAGGAAATTTCATGGCATTTTTACTCACTCATGGTCCGTTCCCTACCTGGCATTTCTGTGGTTTGAGGAAAGCAGCAGCCTAGTGCTGAGTTCTGTTCTGTGAAGTGGAGAGACCAGGGAGTGCATAATTTGCAACTATCTAACCTGTCTGGAGACTTGCAAAGGAATCGGTTTCTGTGTCATCTAACTTAACAGTCATGCAGCTAAAAGTGGCACAGTTGAGATCTCAAGTTAGGCAAAGCTTCAGGAGGCAAAGGGAACAGCACATTCACAGACTAATACAAGTGAACTGCTAAGGCCACAAGAGAAACAGGATTGAGATTCTGAGAGAATTTAAAATTAGCCATGTATATTGAGGAATCAGAGAACAGGGAAAGCACATGTCCAGAAGATATTTGTGAACATATGTTTCTATTCAGGCTGACCCAAAAGCATAGGACAAGCCCTGATAATTAGTGAAGATATTCCCCTCCATGAATCCAGTCTATCAATTTTCAACAAAAGACCACAAGCCATACAAATAAAAAGGAAAAATGACCCATTCAAAGGAACAAAATAAATCTCCAGTAACCATGCTTGATGAAAGACAGACATAAGACTTACTAGACAAAGACTTTAAAACAACATTCTTAAATGTGCTCAAAGAATTAAAGTTAAACAGAGACAACACTACGAAAAATCCAGAAAATTACATATGAACAAAATTAGAATATCAAAAAAGAGATATAATTATTTAAAAGAATCAAATTCTGTATCAGGGAAATAAAGTAATTGAAATGAAAAAGTAAATAGAGTAGTTCAACAGAAAATTTGAACAGAAAGAGCATGTTACTCGAAATCATCAATTTTATGAAGCCAAAAGAATAAAGAAAAGTAAACAGAGTAAAAGATTTATTGGACATGATCAAATGGAATATATATATATATATATATATATATATTCCCAGAAGGAGAAGAGATACAGAAAAGGGCAAAGAGATTATTTGAAGAAATAATGGCCAAGACCTTGCCAAATTTGAGGAAAGGCATTGAGCTACAAATCCAAGACGTTCTATCAACTCTATGTAAGATCAACTTAGTCACACTGAGACACATGATAATTAAAGTGTCAAAAGTGAGAGAGGAAGAGAGAATCTTGAAAGCAACAGAAGAAAGGTGATTCACCATGTACAAGAGAGCTTCTATGAGATTATCAATGGATTTCTCAGCAGAAATATTGCAGACCAGAAGGCAGTGGAATGATACATTTAAAGTACTAAAAGAAAAAAAAAACTATCAACAGAGAATTCCATATCCATAAAAACTGTTTATTTTTCAAAATTGAATGAGAAACATATATTCACAGATAATAGCTAAAGAAGCTCATTATCGCTAGACCTGTCCTACAAAAAAATGCTTATGGGAGTCATTTGGCTTGAAATGAGAGGTTGATAGTCAGTAACTCACAGCTATATAAAAAGTTCTCCAGTAATGACAAATACGTGGACAGATATAAAAAACAAATATTAGTGTAATTTTAGTTTATAACACCACTTTTTATTTTTCTATAGGATTTAAAAGACAAGTATAAAAAATAATTATAAATATACATAGTGCATATTTATATGTATATTATGTACATAATATGTATAACATAACATAATATGTATAACAAAACATAATGTGGGATAGGAAGTTACAAAGGATTACAGTGTTAGTATATAATTTAAGTTTAGATTTAAAATAGATTGCCATAGCTTTAGAATGTTATATGCAATCCCCATTTTAACCACAAAAAATACCTATGGGATATACTCAAAAGGGAATGAGAAGGTATCAAAAATTTTCACTATAAAAAAAAAAACTAGATGCAAAGAAAGTCAATATGGAAGAAAATGAGGCATACAAAGGCCATACAAGGAGACAAAACAAATTACACTATAGTAATAGTAAATCCTTTCCTATCAGTAATTGTTTTAAATGTTAAATGTCCATCAGCAGTATAATGGATAAATAAATCAAGTGTATTATTATGGAATTCTATCGTATATTGATTTAAACATAGGGAATTATATTGTTTCTATGTTTCTGGCAATGCTGATATCGTTCTAAAGTCCTAGGATTTTGAATGATCCAGGGGCCAACATGGTAGAGAAGTAGGGGGATACATATTTCCTGTGTCTCTTAAAGAAAGAATGCTGAAGCCAAAGGACTTTGAACCCCAGAGTCTGGAAGGAAAAGAGACTGAATGTACCAGGAAGAAAATGAGACAACTTGAGAAAAGATAGGTGGGTGATTGTGAGCTAGGGGAGATAAAACAGGCTGTGTAGGCACAGAGGGGAGGGATCCCCTTCTGCAGAGAGACAAAGGGAAGAGAAAGCGTGGATAGGGAAGTGTAGGACTATATCTGGACAGGAGAAAGACTTCAGACTGTGACTGAGAGGGATCCTATCTGTGGGGCTTTCTTCGGACTCGGGCCAGCTCCCTGTTCATGCACCTGGGGAGGAGGGGAGGCAGCCCTGTGTTCAATGGTAGATCAGGGGCGCAGTCCGCAATAGAAGAAAGTGACCCTCTCCCTGGAGTGCTGCGGGACAGAACAAAGCCTGCCTGCATCCACCACTCTGCCGGTTTGGCGCAATCTGTAGTCCCCTTCCCTGGAGTGTTGTGGGAAAATACAAAGCCTTCCTGCATCTGCCTGTGTCCACCACCCCCGGGGCTCGATGGTGAGGCTGGTGGCACAGTCTGCAGTAGGAAAAAGTGGCCCTCCCTGAAGTGCAGTGGCATGGACAAAGCCAGCCGGGACCAAATATCAGGCCACACTGAGAGGCTCTTCCTAGGTACCAGAGCTCATGGAGGAGGACTTTGAATCCTAGCCAAGTGCAGAGTCAGGGGAGTTGGCAGAGAGAGAAGGACCACCTCGTTTGTGCCGAGGTCACTATGAAAACTACCCAAACAGTCCACCAGGTCCAGGTCCATGGAGAAGAGACTGGGGAACTGCCATTTCCACCCACCACCACCAAGGTGGGCCTCAGGGATCATTCCCAGGACCCATAATGGAGGTGGGTCCAGACTACACCAAACCATGCCCCTCCTACACTGGGTAACTATATATCCACTGGAACTGAACAGACCCTATTTAACCAGATGGACGGCTCCTCTAGATCTGTGCTGCAGCATTGCCTGGATTAACACTAGGTCAACTCTGGATATATAGATATATTCTACCCCCCCCCCCCCATTTCTCCTTCTTATCTCTTCCCTCCTTAGACTGGTTACTCTGGTTATTGGTTTCTCTAAACAAACATACTTAATCCATTTTCTTGATATACGTTCTACACCTCCTTCTTTACATTCCTTTCTCTCTCTCTCTCTCTGGAATAATCAAGCCATATAGTTTCTCTGACTGGGTAACTTTATCTTCATTTCTTTTTCCCCACCTCCTTCTTTATTTTCCTTTCTCTCTTTATGGATTAAGCCTTTTAGTCTCTTTGCCTAATAAGTGTTTATTTTATCTTTAACCCTGCTCCTGTCATTTCTCTCTTTGTATGTGATCTTCCATTAGCACTGCCTCCACCCTGTTCTTTACTTGTAGTTGGTGTTTTGGTTTTTTGCTTTGAGTTTTTAGCTTTTTATTTTTATTTATTTGGGTTTTTTTGTTTTATTTCTTTGTGTGAGTGTTTTTGTCTCTTGTTTGTCTGTCTGTTTGTTTGCCTTTAAAGGGCCACTCTAAGGAAAAAATCAAACCACACCTGGTGGAGTGTCCAAAATATCACTATGAGTAGGGTAATTAAATAACCAAAGACACAAAAACAGAGAGCAAGTAACAATCTCTAAAAAAAAAAATTACTCCTGAAGGGTCAGGATATGGACAGTGTACAACGTCCTTTTAATATAGCAGTGCTTGCAGGTGCAGAGCACACAACAAAATTTTAAAACACATAAGGGACAGAAAACTAGTCAAAATGATGCAACAGAAGAATTCCCCTCAAAAGAAATTCCGGGAAGAAGTGAGAGCTAAAGAATTGATCAAAATGTATATAAGCAGTATAACTGAACAAGAATTTACAATAACAGTCATAAGATTAATTGCTGGGCTTGAAAAAGGTATAGAAAACAGCAGAGAATCTATTATTGCAGAGATCAAGGAACTAAAAAATAGTCATGATGAATTAAAAAATGCTATAAATGAGGTGAAAAATAAAATGGAGGTGGCCACACCATGGATTGAAGAGACAAAGGGGAGAATAGGTGAATTAGAAGATAAAATTATGGAAAAAGATAAAACTGAGAAAAAGAGATATAAAAAAATTTTGATCACAAGGGGAGAATTAGAGAACTAAGTGATTCAATGAAATAAAACAATATCTGTATCATAGTAGTTCCATAAGAAGAAGAAGAGAGAGAAAAGTGCTGAAAGTGTACTTGAACAAATCATAGCTGAGAATTTCCCCAATCTGGGAAGGAAACAGACATTGAAATTAAGGCGGCGCAGAGAACTCCCTTCAGATGCAACTTAAACTGATCTTCTGCATAACACATCATAGTGAAACTGGCAAAATACAAGGATAACGAGAGAATTTTCAAAGCAGCTAGGGACAAATGGGACTCAATTGTATATTGTGGACACATAAGGGTAGTAGTAGACTTATCTACTGGAATTTGGCAGGCCAGAAAGGAATGACAGGAAATTTTCAATGTGATGAACAGGTAAAATATGCAGCCAAAAATCCTTTATCCAGCCAACTTGTCATTCATAATAGAAGGGGAGATAAAGGTTTTCCCAAACAAACAAAAACTGAAGGAATTCATCACCACTAAGCCATCCCTATAAGAGATCCTAAGGGGGATTCTGTGAGTGAAATATTGCAAGGACCACAAAGTACCAGAGACATCACTACAAGCATGAAACCTACAGATAACACAATGACTCTAAACCCATATCTTTCTATAATAACACTGAATGTAAATGGACTAAATGCTCAAACCAAAAGACATAGGGTATCTGGATCATATTGTTATCTGGATGGATAAAAAAACAACACCCATCTATTTGCTGTCTATAAGAGACTACTTTAATCCTGAAGGAGGACACCTTCAGATTGAAAGTGAGGGGATGGAGAACTATTTATCTTGCTCCTGGAAGTCAAGGGAAATCTGGAGTCGCCATACATATATCAAACAAACTAGACTTTAAATTAAAGGCAGAAGATAAAGAAGGACATTATGAAATAATTACAGAGTCTATCCATCAGGAAGAGCTAACAATTATAAATATCTATGAAACAAATTCGAGAGCACTCAAATAAATAAAATTTTAATCATAAATATTAGCAACCTTATTGATAAGAATGTTAAAGAATGTCGTATTTGCGGGGGACTTTAATACTCCACTTACAACAAAGGATAGATCATCTAGACAGAGAATCAGTAAAGAAACAAGGGCCCTGAATGATACAATGGACCATAAGGACTTGACAGATATATTTAGAACTCTGCATCTTAAAGCAACAGAATATACTTTCATCTCGAGTGCACATGGAACATTCTCCAAGATAGATCACATACTGGGTCACAAAACAGCCCTCAATAAGTATAAAAGAATTGAGATCATACCAGATTTGAGATCGTACCATGCACATTTTCAGATCACAATGCTATGAAACTTGAAATCAACCACAGGAAAAAGTCTGGAAAACTTCCAAAGCATGGAAGTTAAAGAACATCCTACTAAAGAATGAATGGGTCAACCACGCAGAGAGAGAAGAAATTTTAAAAAGGTATGGAAACAAACTAAATGAAAATACAACAATCCAAAAGCTTTGGGTTGCAGCAAAGGCAGTCCTGAGAGGAAAATACATTGCAATCCATATCTATCTCAAGAAACAAGAAAAATCCCAAATATAAAATTTAACAGCACACCTAAAGGAACTAGAAACAGAACAGCAAAGATACCCCAAACCCAGCAGAAGAGAAATAATAAAGATCAGAGCAGAAATAAAAATATAGAATCCAAAAACAAAACAAACAACACACACACACACACACACACACACACACACACACACACAAAACAGTAGAGCAGATCAATGAAACCAAGAGTTGTTTTTTTTTTTTTTGAAAAAATAAACAGAATTGATAAACCTCTAGCCAGGCTTCTCAAAAAAAAAAGGGAGAGGACCCATATAGATATAATCATAAATGAAAAGGGATTCATTACAACCAATACCTCAGAAATACAAGCAATTATCAGGGAATACTATGAAAAATTACATGCCAGAAAAATGGACAACCTGGAAGAAATGGACAAATTCCTAAACACCCACACACTACTGAAACTCAAACGGGAAGAAATAGAAAATCTGAACAGACAAAATATTAGTGGAGAAATTGAATCAGTTATCAAAAATCTCCCAACAATTAAGAGTCCTGAACCAGATGGCTTACCTGGGGAATTCTACCAGACATAGAATTAAAGCAGAGATAATACCTATCCCTCTCAAGCTCTTCCAAAAAATAGAAAAGGAAGGAAACTTCTGGACTCATTCTATGAAGCCAGCATTATTTTGATTCCCAAACCAGACAGAGACACAGCAAAAGAACAGAAATACAGGCCAATATCCCTGATGAATATGGATGCAAAAATTCTCAACAAGATACTAGCAAATTGAATTCAACAGCATATAAAAAGAATTATACACCGTGATCAAGTGGGATTCATTCCTGGGCTGCAGGGCTGGTTCAACATTCGCAAATCAAGCAACTTTAGAGCAGATCAACGAAACCAAGAGTTGGTTTTTTGAAAAAATAAACAAAATTGATAAACCTCTAGCCAGGCTTCTCAAAAAGAAAAGGGAGATGAGGGGCGCCTGGGTGGCGCAGTCTGTTAAGTGTCCAACTTCAGCCAGGTCACGATCTCGCGGTCTGTGAGTTCGAGGCCCGCGTCAGGCTCTGGGCTGATGGCTCAGAGCCTGGAGCCTGTTTCCGATTCTGTGTCTCCCTCTCTCTCTGTCCCTCCCCCATTCATGCTCTGTCTCTCTCTTTCCCCAAAATAAATAAACGTTGAAAAAAATTTAAAAAAAAAAGAAAGAAAAGGGAGATGAGCCAAATAGATAAAATCATGAATGAAAATGGAATTATTACAACCAATCCCTCAGAGATACAAGCAATTATCAGGGAATACTATGAAAAATTATATGCCAACAAACTGGACAACCTGGAAGAAATGGACAAATTCTTAAACACCCACACACCTCCAAAACTCAATCAGGAGGAAATAGAAAGCTTGAACAGACCCATAACCAGCGAATAAATGGAATGAGTTATCAAAAATCTCCCAACAAATAAGAGACCAAGACCAGATGGCTTCCCAGGGGAGTTCTACCAGACATTTAAAGCGGCGATAATACCTATCCTTCTCAAGCTATTCCAAAAAATAGAAAGGGAAGGAAAACTTCCAGACTCATTCTATGAAGCCAGTATTACTTTGATTCCTAAACCAGACAGAGACCCAGTAAAAAAAGAGAACTACCGGCCAATATCCCTGATGAATATGGATGCAAAACTTCTCAAAAAGATACTAGCAAATCAAATTCAACAGCATATAAAATGAATTATTCACCATGATCAATGGGATTCATTCCTGGACTACAGGGCTGGTTCAACATTCACAAGTCAATCAGTGTGATACATCACATTAATAAAAGAAAAGGAAAGAACCATATGATCCTGTCAATTGATGCAGAAAAAGCATTTGTCAAAATTCAGCATCCTTTCTTAATAAAAACCCCCAAGAAAGTTGGGATTGAAGGAACATACTTAAACATCAAAAAGCCATTTATGAAAAGCCCACAGCTTATATCATCCTCAATGAGAAAAACTGAGATCTTTCTCCCTGAGATCAGGAACATGACAGGGATGTCCACTGTCACTGCTGTTGTTTAATATAGTGTTGGAAGTCCTAGCACCAGCAATCAGAAAACAAAATGAGGGGCGCCTGAGTGGCGCAGTCAGTTAAGCGTCTGACTTCAGCCAGGTCACGATCTCGTGGTCCGTGAGTTCGAGCCCCGCGTCAGGCTCTGGGCTGAGGGCTCGGAGCCTGGAGCCTGTTTCTGATTCTGTGTCTCCCTCTCTCTCTGCCCCTCCCCCGTTCATGCTGTCTCTCTCTGTCCCAAAAATAAATAAAAAAACGTTGAAAAAATTAAAAAAAAAAGAAAACAAAATGAAATCAAAGGCATCAAAATTGGCAAAGATGAATTCACTTTTGCAGATGACATGATACTCTATATGGAAAACCGAAATTATTCCACCCAAACACTGCTAGACCTGATCCATGAGTTCAGCAAAGTCACAGGATACAAAATTAACGTACATAAGTTGGTTACATTTTTATACACCAATAATGAAGCAACAGAAAGAGAAAGAAACTGATCCCATTCACAATTGCACCAAGAAGCATAAAATACCTAGGAATAAACCTAACCAAAGATATAAAAGAGCTGTATGCCGAAAACTACTGAAACCTTATGAAGGAAATTGAAGAAGATACAAAGAAATGGAAAAACATTCCATGCTCATGGATTGGAAGAGTAAATATTGCTAAAATGTCAATACTACCGAAAGCAATATACACATTCAATTCAATCCCAATCAAAATTGCACCAGCATTATTCTCAAAGCTAGAACAAGAAATACTAAAATTTGTATGGAACCACAATGGAACCACCCTGAATAGCCAAAGTAATATTGAAGAATAAAACCAAAGTTAGAGGCATCACAATCCCAGACTTTAGCTTCTACTAGAAAGCTGTCATCATCTAGACAGCATGGTACTGGCACAAAAACAGACACATACACCAATGGAATAGAATAGAGACCCCAGAATTGGACCCACAAATCTATGGCCAACTAATCTTTGACAAAACAGGAAAGAGTATCCAATGGAAAAAAAGACACTCTCTTTAACAAATGGTGCTGTGGGAAATGGACAGAAACACGCAGAAGAATGAAACTAGACCACTTTCTTACACAATTTACAAAAATAAACTCAAAATGTATGAAGGACCTGAATGTGAAACAGGAAAGCATCAAAACCCTAGAGGAGAAAGCGGGAAAAAAACCGCTCTGACCTCAGTCTCAGCAATTTCTTACTTGAGGCATCTCCAAAGGCAAGGGAATTAAAAGCAAAAATGAACTATTGGGACCTCATGAAGATAAAAAAGCTTCTATGCTGCAAAGGAAACAATCAACAAAACTAAAAGGGAACCGATGGAATAGGGAAAGGGATTTGCAAATGACATATCGTATAAAGGGCTAGTACCCAAAATGTATAAAGAACTCACCAAGCTCCACACCCGAAAACAAATAATCCAGGGAAGAAATGGGCAGAAGACATGAATAGACACTTTTCTAAAGAAGACATCTAGGTGACCAACAGACACATGAAAAGATGCTCAATGTCACTCCTCATTAGGGAAATACAAATCAAAACCACAGTGAGATACCATCTCGCACCGGTCAGAGTGGCTAAAATGAACAAATCAAGGGACTATAGATGCTGGAGAGGATGTGGAGAAAAGGGAACCCTCTTGCACTGTTGGTGGGAATGCCAACTGGTACAGACACTCTGGAAAACAGTGTGGAGGTTCCTCAAAAAATTAAAAATAGATCTACGCTATAACGTAGCAATAGCACTGCCAGGAATTTACACAAGGGATACAGAGTGCTGATGCATAGGGGCACTTTTACCCCAATGGTTATAGCAGCACTTTCAACAATAGCCAAATTATGGAAAGAACCTAAATGTCCATCAACTGACAAATGGATAAAGAAGATGTGGCTTACATATACAATAGAATACTACTTGGCAATGAGAAAGAATGAAATATGGCCATTTGTAGCAACGTGGATGGAACTGGAGGGTGTTATGCTAAGTGAAATAAGTCATACAGAGAAAGAAAGATAACATATGTTTTCACTCATATGTGGATCCCAAGAAACTTAACAGAAGACCATGGGGGAGGGGAAGGGGAAAGTTACAGAGAGGGAGGCAGGCAAACCATAAGAGACTCAAATACTGAGAACAAACTGAGGGGTGATGGGAGGTGGGAGGGGAGGTCAAAGTTGGTGATGGGCATGGAGAAGGGCACCTGTTGGAATGAACACTGGGTGTTGTATGGGAACTTATCTAACAAAAAATTATATTTTGTATAAAAAGTAAACTCCTAGAGTTTTAAAAACCTTCCAGAAAAAAGAAATAAAAAAGAACAAGAGAAGACATATGTGATAACTATCTATATCTATGTGTGTGTATGTGTGTGTGTGTTTATGTGTATATATTAATGTCCAGCCAGTATATCTATCTATATCTATATCTATATCTATATCTATACCTATATCTATATCTATACATCTATATCTGTACATCTATACCTATATATCTATATCTATACATCTATATCTATCTATATCTATATCTATATCTATATCTATATCTTTATCTTTATCTTTATCCATATCTATATCTATCTATGCATAGCCCTAAAACTATCAAGATTTTGGTACTGGTAATAAAAACCTTTGAAGCTACTAGACAATCCCTCTCCATGTTGTTCACTAAGGTGTAGTAAATTAAATATGGCTATAAATCCTTTCCTATGGCTCCTTGTGAGAGGTAAAGTCTAATTCCTTTCTTTTTGAATCTTTGATAGTTTTAGTGATTTGTTTAACATATGTAATATGGTGAAAGTGAAATTTGGAGACATTCAAGGCTAGGGCATAAGACAGCCTGCAGCTTTCACCTGTCTCTTAGAACGTTTACTCTAAGTGAATGTAGACACCATGAAAAAGCTGGATGACTCTAAGGTAGTCAGGCTAAAGAGGCCATGTATAGGTTTTCCAGTCAATAATCCAGCTGAGTACAATTTCCCACCATCCCTGCATAAGTACCAGGACATGTGAAGGAAATTATTAATGATCCCATACCTGACCATCCACCAGCTAAGTCCCACTGAGTGACCTCAATATATGCCACAAGTAGCAGAAGAATCACCAAATGAACTCTGGTAAATTCTAGACTCATAACCAGTGAGATACAATAAATGGATATTACTGTAAGTCACTAAGTATTACAGTGATTAATATATATTTTCTTTTGAAATCAGCAACATTGTCATTTGGTTTGGAATTGGTGGCAAACAGAAGCTAGAAGGTCTTCAAGAAGACTACTAGCAAAAGATGGAGGAGCAGGAAGAAAATTTTACTGGAGACAGAATGCAAGGGAACCCTTTTTATATAGTGGTAAGATTTGAAAATATTTTCACCTATAGTAATATGGAATGAAGAATATGAACCTAATAAACTGGTGGATTTTGCAAAGATTTCCAGGTAGAATGCAGAAGTGACAATTGGTTTCTCATAGCATCCTATAACAAGATATAGATAAAGAAAAAATGTAATAAAAAGTTCTCAAGCAAAATTTAGAGATAAATGTAAAGGATCAAGGACTTGCTGAGGTCTACAATAGGACTTTCTCATTTCCAGCCTCCCTAGAAGCAAAGAGTTCAAAGAATAAACAATAACCTCAAGGAATGAATCATCTCAAAGGTGTGTCTATAAGCCCTTTTTCTTTTTTTAAAATTTTTTGACGTTTATTCATTATTGAGAAACAGAGAGAGACAGAGCATGAGCATGGAAGTGGCTAAGAGACAGGGGGACACAGAATCTGAAGCAGGCTCTAGGCTCTGAGCTGTCAGCACAGAGCCCGACGCGGGGCTGTAACTCAGAAACCATGAGGTCATGACCTGAGCTGAAGTCGGACGCCCAACCGACTGAGCCACCCAGGCCCCATATAAACCCTTTTCCTAAGATATCCAAAATATTTGAGTATGTCTTATAGGTGTTCACAACTAGAGAAGAATGTTTCCAAAAGTGTCAAGACTGTTCACTTGACACTGTCAGTCCAAGCCAGGAAGAGATTATCTTAAAGAAATTTGTGAGTATAACTTCTGCTAGTTGACAATAATATACTTATATGAAATAAAATCACAGAAGCCCACAAAGTTTTTAAGCAGATTGTATTAATAAATGCACCTTCAATTTGCACTGAAAAGAACAGAGGCTAAAATAGTCTTCTGGGTCCATAACTTTCCATAAGCAGGAAGCAACCTGAGAAAGTTTTCCAGCTGCAAAGACAGATCATTTCTTATATAGGGAAAAATTATTCAGAGGGCCAAAAAAAGATTTAAGAAGGAAGAGTCAAAAACCACATATAGTTATTTCTGGGGAGAATTGTGTTATAATTAAGGAATTAGAAGCATGTGCCTAACTGGATTTCAGAATTGCTGTGACCTTTACATTCTCTCCCTTTCTAAACTGAACTATGGTGGTTATCCTATATCTGCCCCACCATTGCCTATTGAGAGCAAAGGGGACAGATAACTTGTCCTTTTAGTACTTAGGTCTTTGGGAGGAACTGTAAATGATAAAGTATATTCAAGAGCCTTACCTTCTCCTTGATCTGACTTGGGAAATGATATCTGGATTTAGATACTGATGTTCAGGCATTACTATCAAGGTGCCAGATATAAGTGAAGCCATTGGGATCCTTAATAATTGCCTATCTCCCATCCAAGAACCACTAAATAACCTCAGTCAATGCCACAAGGAATAGAGGAATCACCCAGTTGAACCATGCATAAACTTGCACCCCACAAAATTATGTTAGAATAAATGGATTGTTTCAAGCCACTAAGTTTTACATAGCAGTGGAAAGTCAGAACACATGACTTATGTACATGCCACGTATCATAAAACTTTTTTCATCCTGCCTCACAATTTACCTGGTTCTTATCTATATATCTTGTTAGAATGTAATTTCTTCAAAAGAATTACTGCCTTAACCATGGTTATATCCTTCACAGCACTTAGCATAATCTCGAGCCTACTTTAAGTACACAACATGGCAAAATTAAGACCAGAACCAGGTGGCTTTCTGTTTTCATTTTTCCCACAAGCACTTTTTAGTCCTTTCTCTAACTCTAAGCACTGTATTAATGAGTGGGCATATTGGGGTGCCTGGGTGATTCAGTCAGTTAAGCGCCGACTTCGGCTCACGTCATGATCTCATGGTTGGTGAATTTGAGCCCTGCATCAGGCTCTGTGCTGACAGCTCAGAGCCTGGAGTCTGCTTCAGATTCTGTGTCTCCCTCTCTCTCTGCCCCTCCCCTGCTCATGCTGTCTTTCTCTCTCTCTCTCTCAAAAATAAAATAAACATTAAAAAATTAAAGAGTGGGCATAACAAGGTGCAAGACCGAACCTTTGTCACAATCTATAGGGAAAAAAGGAGAAGGAAGTGTAAAATTACATAACAGTGATAAATGTTGGTTTTGGAACATCTATCCCAGTTAGGGGAAGTTAGGAAATGTTTTCAAGAAAGAACAGCATATAATCTGTGCCTTGAACAATAATAGATAATTTAAAGAATGAAGATGGGAGATAGAAATTTTATTAAGAAGGAAGAGTATATACAATGAGAGAGGTGCATGAAAGAATCTTCTTGTCTAGAAACAGCAGATAGAACATGATCACTCACGGGAGCATTTGGCAGTTGTGGATAATTGGTAGAGAGTAGTGCTAGAAAAGTCAGCATGACTTTGTATTCCATAGTGAATATTTTAAATCAAAGGGAATGGGAATTTGTTCCAAGATTTGAGCAAGATATGGAAAAGAGACTATTGCTGTTTGAAAAAGTTTGTCCCAGTAGCAGAAGCCATGACAGCAATTCATACAGGAACTGATGAGGCTGAGAACTCAGGCAGTGATGGTGGGGATGGAGAAAATAGGTCAGACTCAAGAGGCATTTAGAAATCAGAGTCAGCAGAACTTGGTGTGGCAATACAAAGAAGTAACCAGAAAAAAAACCAGGTTACAGGTTTGGGTAAAAGAGAGAGAAGGGGAGATGGGACTCTGGAGGTGAAGTAGAGTAAGATTTGAGGCATATGTTGGAGAGAGGGCATGTGATTAGGGCTGGAAACAGAGGAAATCATAAATTCCAGTTCAAATATGTTGCATTCCAGTTTCCTGTGCAGCATCGTCTGGAGATGTATAGCACACTGCTCCAATTCAGAAGAAGCCATGGGGCTACAGATTCAGACTTATAAGATAGCTGTGCCTTGGGTGTGACTGCGTCCATGGGTTTTGCATGAGAACACTTAGAGAGAATGAAAAATTGACCAAAAGGTATGTGTGGGTGGAAGGATGCAGTTTGGAGAAAGCACTGAGAAGCTGTACCTTAGATAAAAGGAAACTTCAGGGAGAGCAATACAACAAAGAATGACCATGTTTGTGTGTGTGTGTGTGTGTGTGGGAGGGGGGGTTCAAAGCTTCAAGAGTAGAACATAGTCATGTGCTTCACATGCCATAATGAAGTTGAGTATGTTCATGTGAGTGTAGCGAGAACAAATTTGTACATTGACAAGAGTAATGTCAATTGTATGGTGTGTGGGAGGAAAGATTTTAACAAAGACAGTCAGCATAGACTTTCTTTTTTTCTTTCAAGGGAAGTACATTTTTGGAAATAGCCATCCATGGGACCTAGGTGAGCATATTCTGACTGAATGTATGAGCTGGAGAAGGATGAGCCATCCCTCCTAAGACATGCTGCAAGGGAGCCATGTTCTCAAGGGAGAGAAGGGTGGCAGTTTTACAGAAAGAAACAAGGACCATTCAGTAAGGAGGCTATTACTAATTTTTTTTTGTATTTATGTTTCTTTTTTTTAGGTTTATTTATTTTTGACAGAGACAGTGTGTGAGCATGAGCTGTGGAGGGACAGAGAGAGAGAGGGAGACACAGAATCTGAAGCAGGCTCCAGGCTCCGAACTGTCAGCACAGAGCCCGATGTGGGGCTCAAATTCACAAACTGTGAGATCATGACCTGGGCTGAAGTCAAATGCTTAACTGACTGAGCCACCCAGGCCCCCCTTGTATTAATTTTTCTAAGTGACATAACCACTTTCCAGAACAAACAGTTGAAATGTTTGAGAAGGGTTGTAGCAGATGAGCTATAGAGGAATTAGAGTAACACACGATTGAAATCATAAGAGACAATACAGAACTAGGGCCTCTGACACTTGGGGAAATGGCTGATATTAATGGTAATGAGGCACAGAAGCCAGAGGCTCCGTCATTCATACCTGAAAAACATCAGGCTGAAAAATGACTGAAAGCACTTTCTTTAGAAATTAATTTTTTCCTATCTAGAGTGGTGAAATCACCATGAATTTTCCATTTCTCAATGGGGTGTCTTTTACAAAATAAAATACCATGAAACTTAACAGAATAGGTTCTAGAATAAGACTGCTCACAGTCAACTCCTGAATCCACCATTTATTAGCAACTTGAACTTGAGAAACCTATTTTCTGTATATTCCGTGGTTTGTAAAATAAATAAGGCTCTTCTTAGCTCAAAGGGTTGTTGGAGGATTAAATGAGATAATGCATAAAACACTTACAATGCTTGATTCAGAGTAAGCATTTTGTAACTGTAGTTGATTATAATTATCAATAATAATTATTCTCCACTAGTCCCTCCAGGAGATTCTTTCCAGGTTTGCTTATGAACAGGGAAAGGCAGAAGTTGTTGAGTATACAAGTCAGAATGCCTTCTGCTCTGACAGGGGCTCCCAGCTGGTTTCTTTGTCCATGACACTAATTCTAGGTGCCTTCCCTATTCTACTGATCTAACTCCCATGCTATCAAAGCAAATAAGTAGGATAATGAAAATGATAATTTCTTCAGGAACTAAGGGAGTCTTTACTGATATTTTTTGTACTCAGAATAAATAATTTAGGAGACTTTCAATCAGTCTAAGAAATATTATTTTACTTTATCCTTATAACAAACTTGTCAAGGAGGTAAGATGAATGAACTACCCCATTTTACTGATAAATTTCTGAAGTGCAGGAGAGTGTGGTAAAGATCGCATTTTACTCAACCTCCATGGCCCCTCTGAATATCCAAGGTCCCAAGCAGTATCTTCCTGGTGCAGGAAAACAACCATGAGATCACTCAAGAATTATTCACATAGGAAATTCTTTTGGTAACTCAAAGGAGTCTCTTCACAATGATGTCAAGGGTATACTATTAAGGTATCCCTGGGGGCTGCTCTGGGCTTGGAAAGAGAAGTTAGAGAAGACAGAAAGAAGGTACTGTTTTCTCTTACATCCTCCCTTCCTTTCTCCTCATTCTTGCCACCCTTAAAAGCCAGTCAAGGGGCACCTGGGTGGCTCAGTCGGTTGAGTGGCGATTTCAGCTCAGGTCATGAACTCACGGTTTGTGGGTTCGAGCCCTGCATCAGGGCTGTGCTGACAGCTCAGAGCCTGGAGCCTGCTTCAGATTCTGTGTCTCCCTCTCTCTCTGCCCCTCTGCTGCTTGTGCTCTGTCTCTCTCTTTCTCAAAAATAAAATAAACATTATAACAATTAAAAAAAAACAACAAAGAAGCCAGTCAAAGCCCTGGCCTGCTTCTTTTTTTTTTTAATTTTTTGTAACGTTTTATTTATTTTTGAGACAGGGAGAGAGCATGAACAGGGGAGGGTCAGAGAGAGGGAGACACAGAATCTGAAACAGGCTCCAGGCTCTGAGCTGTCAGCACAGAGCCCGACGCAGGGCTCGAACTCAAGGACCGCAAGATCATGACCTGAGCCAAAGTCGGCCGCTTAACCGACTGAGCCACCCAGGTGCCCCAACCCTGGCCTGCTTCTAAGATGATGACTGAGTGGACTCAGAACAAGTTGTTTCTCCAGTGGAGACAGCAGTGAAATCCAATTTCCAATGAATCCTCCTAACAAGGTGCTCATTGATACAAGACACTTTAATGAGCCTACCTGGAATTATGGCCTGACACCAGGCCAGAGGGAGAGGAACAATGATGAGATGCCACCATCACAGGTGCAGGGGAAAATAATGGACATGGTCAGAGGGCAGCTGGTTCAACAAGAATATAAACCTCTAATCAGGAATCAAGTACTCCTTGGCGATGAGAGGGTGATTGGCAGAGCCTGGAAGTGGGGAGAAAAGGAGAAGGAGAGATGGTTTGTGCAGAGCTGTGGAGAGGGAAAACCCACACATAGCTCTGTTCCTATAGCAGATCCATATTTGCTTGTCATGAACTTGACCTCCACTGCCTCCAACACCTGACATGTCCTGGTAAAAGTAAGGATAGGTGGGTGATGTGTTTTCATTTCAACAATGACTCTCCAGAAAATAAATTCATCTGCCTCCCTGGAGAATTTATTTGAGTACCTTAAATAGCAGAAATCGCCATGAAGTCAATAGATCCAGAAATACAGATTACAGTCAGAATAGATAAATATTACCCCGGCTCTTGGTGTTATGTACCTTTATGTACATCCAGATTTGTTACTTGTAGTTTATCTTCCAGAGAAGGAGTATAGTGACACAATTTGCTTTTATAAGCATCTGTCTGTACCTGTGGTGGTCTGGTTTCCAATCTATAAAAAGATAATATGACAGGTATGCATAACAGAGCGTGTAAGAAACAAGTTGGAGGTGGGAAGTAGCCTGGTGAAATGCAATGAGCATTGGGCTAGAGTCAAGTTGAACCCCTATGCTGGGTACATTTTAACTGTTCAACTTTAGACAGTCAACCTACTGGATTCCAGTTTCGTTAAAGGTAAAATGATGAGATTACCTATTAGTAGTAGACTATAAAAATAATGGTGTTATCACCAAAAGGTCACTAAACTGCAAAGAGCAGCAACAATCTACAACCACATTGAGAAATGGATTTCTCAAGCATAATGTTGAAGAAAACCAGCTAGATATAAACAAGTATATGTTGTACCACTCAGTTTCTATAAAGTACTAAATGAACAAAACTAATATATGTTAGATACATTAGTGACCCTTGAGAGGGGCATGAATACAAAAGAGCTCAATCAGGGCTTCTAGGGTGTTGGCCATTTTGATTTCTTGATCTATATGCTGATTACATGGATGTGTTCAGTTTGTGAAAACTTATCAAATGTACACTTGGGATATATATATATATATATATATATATATATAACACAAAACTTAATGTATACTTCAGTAGAAAGTTAGAAAATGAGAGTGAGGACAAGAAAAAATTGAATAATTTATAAGGTTTCATTCAGCCCTCACATGTCATCTTTCTAGTTTGTTAATCATTATAGTTTGTTAGTCATTATAGTTTTTAGTTTATCTTATTTTTAATGTTTCCTTCCCTTCCTTTGACACTTTTTTTTTCATCAGTATATGAAGACTCAAAGGTGGATTGCACAGAGTAGACTGGGAGATTTAGCGTTTTCACTTGGTTTCCCATAAGCAGCTCTGACCTCAAGCTCAGTGGGAAGGTAGTCTGGGCCCAGGAATTTCCATCTGGCTTGGTTTTATCAGTAAATGTAGATGGTTGTTATTTCTGCATCACTAGTATACAGTTCTCAATCTAATCCTTATCTCTGAACAGATAAATTGAAACTGTACTAGCATTTGGTAGTTTGTAAAAATCATTATAGGTGAAAAAGCATTTTTTTTAAATTTTCTGTGAACGGATATATTTTTCTTAATTTTCTTTAATTTTCTTTGAACTATATTTTTTCTCATTATCTTCTTTATTTTGATCCCCCATTGTTCATGAAGAGCACAGGGCATTTTGCCCTTGATTAAAAAGTGCTATTTAGCACTGCTAGGAATTTATCCAAGGGATACATGAGTGCTGATGCATAGGGCCACTTGTACCCCAATGTTTATAGCAGCACTCTCAACAATAGCCAAATTATGGAAAGAGCCTAAATGTCCATCAACTGATGAATGGATAAAGAAATTGTGGTTTATATACACAATGGAATATTACGTGGCAATGAGAAAAAATGAAATATGGCCTTTTGTAGCAACGTGGATGGAACTGGAGAGTGTGATGCTAAGTGAAATAAGCCATACAGAGAAAGACAGATACCATATGGTTTCACTCTTATGTGGATCCTGAGAAACTTAACAGGAACCCATGGGGGAGGGGAAGGAAAAAAAAAAAGAGGTTAGAGTGGGAGAGAGCCAAAGCATAAGAGACTGTTAAAAACTGAGAAGAAACTGAGGGTTGATGGGGGGTGGGAGGGAGGGGAGGGTGGGTGATGGGTATTGAGGAGGGCACCTTTTGGGATGAGCACTGGATGTTGTATGGAAACCAATTTGTCAATAAATTTCATATATAAAAAAATTAAAAAAAAGAAATGGAATCCTCAAGTTTTAAAAAATTGAACATGCCATTTTCGGACACACTTTTTATTTTATATCTAAGACCTATGGTTCTAGAAGCTGTAGATATCCACAAAAATGGCAAACTCTTACAAAGACAACCTAGAATTACAAACATGATTTTTCATTTGATAAGTGCAATGTAAGAGTTCCCAAATCAAACAAACAGAATGGGATAGTCATTGTAATTGGCATGCAGAAGCTTCCAAAAGGTTTCAAAAGTCCAAAATAACTTAATTGAAATATTCACTGCAAAAAACTAATGAAAATTAAAGACATAGAGGTACGTAAAATCAAAGACTGCAAGACTGACATGACCCCTATTACTTTATCCTCCTTTATCTGAGTATTCAGATTATACTAATCCTCTGATTGTCTTTCCATTCTGAAGAGACTATAAGACCATGAGCAAAAGTTTGCCAAGTTAGTGGCCTACAAATACCCTCAGATCTACTTATAAAGGGGGTCCCTTGTATGGGTCATTGCCAGGGTTGACAAGAGTCTGGGGGTTTTCCTATGAACTGCTACCAGTTACTTCTGGTACTGGTTACTTCTTAAAGGTCAAGGGGAAACTAAAATTAAAAGTAATTGAAAAGTTTAACAAATTTGGTAGATACCAGTGCTATGTTCTCTACTTTAGTCCCTACTATCTCAGGAGCCTGCAGATGGGATCTTGGTAAAACTGGAAGAGTCCAGCGGAGGTTAATAATTCTTACCAGTCATATCTGGATTTCTGTCTGTAGTGCCCAGACTATCTTCAGAAGTGACCCTGAATCTTCAGAGGGTAGTATATTTTGCACCCTCTTTGGGGATGTTTCTTGGGTCCATTGAATTTTTCAATATGGCCAAGAATATTTGCTGTTTGTTCTGGCTGACACCTGACAAGATCTTCAAAAGAATTTTTTTTAAGTATCTCTAAATTCAGAAGTTGGCCAAATTGGAAGTCGATATTCAGAGCCTACTAGGAACTATTCACAGGCCTTCTCACCTAAGTTTTAATGAAATTATGTACACAGAGGGAGAGAAAAAAGTTTCTGAAGCCTTTGTCGAAGAATTTACTAAAATATTCTAAAGACAAACAGCTCTAGATCTAGAACATAGTAACCTTGGTTTCCATCGTTGTTGAAGATCTTCCCTCAATCTGAAGAAGCAAATTAAAGATGATGTAGTTGGATGGATGTGCCAAACTATGATGTCATTTAGGCTACAACCCCATTCTTTGAAGAATTAGAAATAATTGTCCTTGTCTTATAGATTGAATATTTCCAAGAACAGAAAATGCAGCTATAGAAACAATCCAAGACACTCCTGTCCTGTTAATCATCCCCAAACCTCTTCTATGCATTCCAAAATGTTTCTAAGGATCTCAAAATTCTAGATTTAGGAAACAAAAGTCTTTCTTGGAAGAACTTTCTTTTCTTGGGACATTAAATGCAAATATTCTACCCTGTCTTCTCCAGAAAGTTATTTAGGCCATCTCTTTGAATTGCAAACTTCAGGGAGAAAATTCTTACCAGAAATTAAAAAAAAGGAGGAAGACATTTCTTGGAAAGTAGGCCTATAAAAATATTAAAAATCTTCTCCACAAATATCAGAAAATCTGAGCAGATAACCTTAACATAAACCATCTTCCAGAAACACTATTTGGATTCAACTGTTTAAAAAAAAATTAAGTTTATTTATTAATTTTGAGAGAGGGAGAGAGACAGAGGCAGAGAGAGGATCCCAAGCAGACTCCACGCTGTCAGTGCAGAACCCCATGCTGGGCTCCAACTCACAAACCATGAGATCATGACTCCAGCCAAAATCAGCAGTTGGACACTTAACCGACTGAGCCACCCAGCTGCCCCTAGATCCAACTGTTCTTTTATTAACTAGTGACCTTTGCATTATCATGCTGTCTCCTGGCTAAAATTTTAAACAGAAGCTAAAAGACTTCTGCTTTTACCTGTCTTTCTGTTTATGTATGTCTATGTATGCCTGTTTTAGATGTGTAGTATGGTTCTACCTCCATTGGTATTTATTTTTTTTAATATTTTTTTTTAGAGAGAGAGAGAGAGGGCACACACGAGTGGGAGAGGGACAGAGAAAGAAGGAGAGAGAGAATCTCACACAGGGTCCACACTCAACATTGAGCCCAATACAGGGCTTGACACAGGGCTTGATCTCGTGACCCTGAGATAATGATGGGAGATGAAATCAAGAGTCAGATGCTCAACTACTATACCACTCAGGTGTCCCCTCAAAAATTAATTAATCTGAACTCTTTTGGATTGGGTTAAAGACAAGCATGGACTATATAAATTAAGTTTACTCTCAGAAAAACTTAAAAATCTAAATTATTTTTAAGTTCATATGATTTAGGGTAACCTTGTATTAATAAAAGCTAGTTTAAGTTTGTTGGCTTAATTAAAACAGGCAGGTCTTTAGAGTTATCAGTATTAAGCATAGCACTTTTATTCCATCTAGGATTACAAAAAGTTAAATAAGCTCATGTCATCTCTGCTACAAAATTTGATGGCAAAAAAGACAATTAAAAATTATGGTTAGGGGCTCCTGGGTGGCTCAGTTGGTTAAGCATCCAACTTCGGTTCAGGTCATGATCTCGCAGTTTGTGAGCTCGAGCCCCACGTCAGGCTCTATGTGACAGCTTTCTCAGAGCCTGGAGCCTGCTCTGGATTCTGTCTCCCTTTCTTTCTTCCCCTGCCCTGCTCACACTCTGCCTCTGTCTCTCTCAAAAATAAATAAACATTATTTTTTTTAAATAATGGTTAGTTGTTTAAGATCTCATGAACTTTTCGTGAGTAATCTAAACATAATTGTTAAGAACAAATAAATTAAGTAGAAGTATGATAAGAGTTTATAAATAAACTTTTCAACAATAATTATGTTTTATGGTATATCTACTTAAAAACTGTTTCCAAACATCTTTTTGGTAACCTGAAATTTTAAAATTATACTGAGATAAGTTGAAAGGGGGAAATTCATTGGATATCTAGATCAATTTCAAATAAGATAAAACACTGAACATTAATTACAGTATATAGGTTTATCCACTTTGGGTTTCTTTTAAAGAGAAATTAAAGATATGTGGGTCTGTTAGTAAACATGGTTGTGCCACCCAGAAAAATTTACCACAAGGAAGAATATACTTCTAGAAATTATAAAATGTATTTATAAGTATGCCAATCCATAGACTGCTAGTTTTACACACAGTCCGCAATTAGTTACTTTTTAGTTTTCACTAGGAATTAAGGATTCTAAGGGTTAAGAATTCTAATTAACATATTTAATTAAACTTAATTAGAAATAATAGGGGTGAAGAGGGGTGCCTGCATGGTTCAGTCGGTTAAGTATCCAATTCTTGGTTTTGGCTCAGGTCATGATCTCACAGTTCATGCATTTGAGCCCCATATCTGGCTGTCTGCTGTCAGCACAGAGTCTGCTTCAGATCCTCTGCCCCCCTCTCTCTCTGACCATCCTCTGGTCTCTCTCTCAAAAATATATAAACATAAAAAAATTTAAAAATCAAATAAATTCAATGTCATTATCAAAGATACATGGTACAAAATTATAATTTTGGGACCAATAAAGGGACAAAGTTTTCTTGGACCTTTGGATTGACTTTGATAATAGATTAGGAAAGTTCCTTTACCTTTTAATCTGCCCAGACAGCAAGGATTTCATGCCTTACAAAAATAATTACTCCACTTCACATTGACTATATCAGGTCCTTGATTACTTAAGAAAACCCAGTTTCTCAATATTAAGAAAGCTAAATTTTGTTCACAACTTTATAATCTTTTGTATTTGGCTTAACCTCTTCTGTGGTCACTTTGGTTAAAAAGATACTTAGATATAATTTTATAATGATTTGTGCTTTTATGTACTCAAATGTTCAAACCTTTTGATATTTTGACAACTTTTTGAAAATCAAATCCTAAAATGGAGTCCTTTTGATCTCAAAGTAACTTTGAGATTTCCCAGAGGGCTCCTAGAAAATCTCAAAAGACTTATCTCTCACCTGTTAAAATGTTAAACTATCAGGTTTATTTGATATGTTAAATTATGTGTGAAACATAATCAAGTAAAAAGTAATGTTTAAGCTTATATTTATATGGATACATGTTATTAATGTAAATGTTCTAGAAATTGTGTGAAATCTCTAGATCTGATATGCCCTAGTATAATGTTAGCAGTTGTAATTCCAGTATGTGTGTCACAGAAATAACTAAATTTCCTTGTCAGTCCCATTTTAATGAATTCTCATTAACACCTGGGCATTTTATAGTCTTTTGTTATTTACAAAGTTATTTTGTTGTGATGCTTTTTGGCAAAAGTGAGATTCATGGAAAGGACCCTACCAAGTGCTCTTCACTAATGACAATCTACCAAATTACATGGTATCAAAGCTTGGATGCATATTTCACAACTTAAGTAGGTTCCACCTGGTATGTTGTCTTGTACAAAAGCTGGAGACCTCAAAATCAAATTAACAAGGAAGAGATATAGCTGACATCAAGCTAGACTGCTTCCCCCCAATACGTTGGATCAGGAACATTTCTTTCCATCCCTCCTTCCCTCTCTGACCATATTTTTCTTAGCATTTATATCACAAAAGTTTTTATGGTACTTTTGTTCACCTTCACCTTGCCTGGAAAGATAATGCCAATGTTCACATATGTCAGACCATTGCAAAGGGGGATAATCCAACCTCCAAATTAACTATTTTATTTGCCATGATGCTGATGACCTTAGAGTTCTGCCCACCACGAACTTCTCTCTTATTTTCAATGTCTCAGTTTCTCTGGAAAAAACTCATCCCTTTCTCTCTATCTGACTTCCTAACACTGGGGGTTCCTTTCCCTATTTCTGATTAACAGTCCCAAACATGGAACCTTGCATCCAAACTCTGTAGAAAGGGAAACAAGACAAGGGTAACCAGAATAAAACCACCTGTGAAGTCTACATACCCTAAAATTGACTGGCTTTCATGGCCATCATCTTTCCAGGCCTGAGCCAGACTCAAAGGATAATTATCAGGAAGCATTAATAATTCAAAATTTGCTTCCTTTGATAAATCACTACTCTCCTGGGTATAAATAAATGCAAAAAGAGGCTGTGATCAGGAATCTCTCCTTAACCTTTGGAGCAATTGCAGAGCCCACCACTCAAGCAATAGGTGCCCCTCTAAAACCCTAATCTCTGGCCAAAGTCGTTCATTAAATAGCCTTAGGTTATCTTGTAGCTGAACAAGGAGATATCTGTCATAGCCAATACCACTTGCTTCATTTGGATTGACATTTGTGTGGATGTTGAAACTCAGTCGCACAGGATGAGCACTGGGTGTTGTATGGAAACCAATCTGACAATAAATTGTATTTAATATAAAAAATAAAATCTTTGGGAAAAAAAGAAACATAGTCACACAAAATCTGAGAACAAGCCCATTGGTTACAAGTCTAATCTAACTCCTCTTGGAATTGTGATTTATTCAACTGGTTACCAATGGATTGGGTTCATGGTTAAGATCTATACTCAATTTTATCTTTCTATCCTATTTTTCATTATAGTTTGTGTTGTGTTTTTAAAAGTACTTAGTTGTTGTCTATCCAGCCTTTGTAAAACCAACAGACCTGACTGACTGATGTTTACCCTTCACAAATCCTCCCTGCTTTCACTCTACTTTTACCTAATCTAAAGAGTTGCTCAAATGTGGTCTTTGGTACAAGCCCTGAATGCTTCTCTCACCTTGAAGAAAGATGTCCAATCATGGAATGGTGAAGAAAAATAAACAACATGAGTAAGCAGTCAAAACGCAAGGTCCATGCAGAAAAAACACGTAGAAATATATTGAGTGATCAGCATCCCATAATAGGGACTTGATCAAAAGGGAGGAATATAAAACCAGGCTAAAATGGAGTTATTTATATCAGGGACACACCATAAACAGTCAACACAGGTGTATAAAATAAACGTAACCTAATCTTACAGGAGTTTACAGTTTTTCTCAGTAATCAGCAGAGGACATGAGCCAATCCCCCAAAACCAAGTCTGTTCATGCCCTCTCTGGACTTCCTTGTTTCCTCTGACTCAGCTAACCTGACCCAAATAAGAAAGAAGACCACCAGGCAACCAAGCAGCTGAAAAATATAAATAACTTCCACAATTACCCCTTAAAAATCTCCTAGTCTGGGGGCGCCTGGGTGGCGCAGTCGGTTAAGCATCTGACTTCAGCCAGGTCACGATCTCGTGGTCCGTGAGTTCGAGCCCCGCGTCAGGCTCTGGGCTGATGGCTCAGAGCCTGGAGCCTGTTTCCGATTCTGTGTCTCCCTCTCTCTCTGCCCCTCCCCCGTTCATGCTCTGTCTCTCTCTGTCTCAAAAATAAATAAACGTTGAAGAAAAAAAATTAAAAAAAAATCTCCTAGTCTGTAAACAACTTGGAATTCATTGCTTCAATAGCCTTGAGTTTCCTAGCTTGCAGATCAAAAACCTTGCAATAAATTCACCTTTCTGTTTTGTTTTATTCAGCATGCAGTTTGTTTTCGACAGTTCAAAGCACATAGACAATAAAAGAAGGCAGACTCTGACTTGAATCCAAGCGATATGACTCTAAAAATTAAGCACCTTAGGTTTGAATTCAGGCCCCTCTGGTTCAAAACACAATATTGAAATATTACACTGAGCATGCAAGGGAAGTTTTGAGATTCAGGGTTATGAAGACCCCACCACAGGTGTTTCCTCAACTGTTTGTCTAATGACAATATCACATCAAGGGAGAAAGAGTCCTCCTCAAGCCTGTGGCTTTGACTTCTGATTCAGAGGGATTGACGAGGTCTCATCTGTGTACCCTGGTGATGACTTTATGGTAGAGCCACCTGACTTATTAAATCAACAACTTTTTCCCTAGTAGCCACCCCAGATGAATACACTGTACTTGGGTTGATCTCTATTATAGTCAATAGACCCTTGGGCCCAGGCTTGATAAATGCTCCTACTCTGACCCTTAAAAAGATAATAAATAAGGAACTGTGTCTGGCTGCAGACCCAGTCTGCATATCCAGCCCTGAATTGCATGAGGGCTCAGCCTCTGCTTGGAGCTAGGGTTTAATGGATCCCATGAGGAAATGGGTACCTCCTCATGGAATACAAGAAGGAGTTTCTCCCTAAGCCTGTGAATTCCAGACTATACAGGAGTCCTCACTGGAACTTGGTCTTTTAGGTCTCTAGCAAGTTCTCATTTCTACTTTTCTTCTTGCTATTATCCCTGCTGTATCCTTCTCTGTAAAACTCTCATACTCTTCAGCATAACTCACTCAGCCTCTCAATTGATCTCTGAGACTTCTTCAAGACTTCATTTTCCATGAAAATGTATCCATGTTCAAGAAACTGGATGTTGCCTTCATATACATTTTTTCTTTGATTCCTTTACTGAACACTTACCTTCTTCCTGGACTCCCACCTCTTCTGCATCATGGGAGGAAATTGACCAGGGATCTGTTATTACATTCTTCCCATATTTGTCACTTTTCTTTCCGGCGATCCCATTGGTTCTCAGACTGTCCCTGCTGCGATCATAGCTTTTCTCTCGCATTGCCACCTTGAATGGTCATATCTCCAGTGCCCAGAAAATGACACTTTACCAAGGACTCTGAGAACACAGATTATATCCAGAAGAAGGTGAGAACATTGAAATTAGTCACTAAATCTAGTCAAACCCCTGGAGTCCGGTCTTCATCTCCTGCAGGAAAAAAAAAAAAAACAGCATCTATTTATTGCCACCTCCAATCCACTAAGCATTGTTGCAACAGCAATCTTTGTAAGCCATTATTTCACATCCCTAGACAAAAAACCTCTAAAAATAATAAGAAATTATTGTACTAATTTGTACTATCTAATTTAAAGGTCACATAATTTTGTGAGGTAGGCCTCTCCATTCTTGCCTCTCCATTTATACTTAAGGAAAACTGAGAATCAGATTGGTTAAATAACTTACATAGTGCCACAAATTTAAAAAATGGTAGAGGTGGGTGAATCCAGCCACTTTGAGCCTTTGCCTTTGATCACAACTGTATACAATTTTCAACTTTGTGTTTGTAAACATTAACATGGAAAGCAACACATTATATTTAATCAAGTTATAACCCAGCCATCTCAGTCAGTGGAGCATGAGAGTCTTAATCAAGATATATAATATATAGATAGATAGATAGATAGATATAGATATAGATATAGACATAGACATAGACATAGATATAGATATAGATATAGATATAGCTTTAATTTATCCATATATGCACCACACAGACACACACAGGAGTGTATGTGTGTGTGTATGTGCATCCATGCACGTGTACCCATGCCTGTGTGTAAAGCAATTTATAAAATTATATGAATATACAAATAGGCAGAGAGGTGAAGATATGTGCTTATGTCATTCTTATAGCTCATTGTAAATCTCTTATGAAGAGGGACTGCATTCCTTTTCAATAGTTATACATCATATCTCGTATCTCATTAAGGATTATAATTATATCTGCTTCAGTAACATCCCCATGTCACTGGGACCAGAGGGAAAATTAATGTGATTGGTCAAGCGGCAATCATCTGCCCAGCTGGGGAAATGGATAGGCTTGAGTTAGCCCTACTACTCCACTTATAGTAGAGAATGGAGATTCTCTAAAAATAGCAAGAAGGCACTTTCTTCTCTTATTTGAAATACTTCTGTTTTTCCTTTAAACATCCCTTCCACAAACCACCTGTCCTAGTGGAGAGCCTCTAGACTCCCACCCCAATCCTTATTGCCAACTTTCATGTTGCTAACTAAATGTCTTTGTTTATGCTGTTCCTTTGGCTGATTTCTTTTTCACTGTCCTCCAC
The DNA here is from genome assembly GCF_016509475.1 of Prionailurus bengalensis. Lineage (NCBI taxonomy): Eukaryota > Metazoa > Chordata > Mammalia > Carnivora > Felidae > Prionailurus > Prionailurus bengalensis. Next base: position 31,627,561 of record NC_057346.1, on the reverse strand, counting down.
CTATTCAAATTATACTGGTACTTTAAAGCATAACTCAACTCCACCTTCCTATGGGATCTTATGATCATTCAATTATTTGCTTATTCAAAAATAATTATTAAATGCCTTTAAATGCTAGGTGTTATTTCAGGCTGAGAGGCAGGAATGGAAGTGGGCCCCACATAACTCAGTTTCTTCTCTTATCGAGTGTATATTCTGGTGGAAATTGTCTATGAACAAGTGAACAAACATATTAAAAAGGAAATTTTACTTTGGGACAAGTACCATAAAGGGAAATAAACATGAGGTTAAGACAGTTATTGTTCAATCAATGCTCTTTACAGAGGAGGGGATATTTGAGCTGAAACCTAAAAGATAAGAATGAACCAAATATGTGATGAGCAGCAGGAGGAGAAGGTTCCAAATAGAGAGAACAACATTTTCAAAGTCCCAGAGTTATGTGCTTGACTTTTGAGGAACAGCAAGACTGGCATAGTTGGAGTCATGGTTGGAGACAGAGGTGAGAATGAGAACAGAGACAGTAGGAGGTCAAACCATGTAGGGCCTGTGGGTCATGTCCAGGATTTGGATGCTATTCTAAGTGCAATAAAATGTATCAAAGGGTGTCAGGCAAGGGTAGGACATAATCTGATGTGTATTGCTGAAGGCTTACTCCAGCCATCTTATAGAGAATGGCTTGTAAGGAGCAAAAGTAGGATCAGGGATTAATAGTGATCAAGCTACTGAAGAAACACAAGGTAAAGATAACTGCTTTCATTAGAGTTATGGTATCCCCAAAAGAATCCCACATCATCAAATTATATTATCCTTTTTGTGTTGCTGGAATCTATAGACTAATTTTTGAGGGGTTTTACTTCCATGTTTACTTCCATGTATATTTTTATTTTGTTTTTCTTGTGAAATATTTGTCAACTTTTGGTTTAGAGTTACGCTGGCCTCATAAAATGAGTTAGAAAGCATTCTCTCCTCTGTTTTTTGGAAAGAATTTGTATAATATATTTTTTATTTTTATTTTTTATTTATTTCTGAGACAGAGAGAGACAGAGCATGAGTGGGGGAGGGGCAGACAGAGAGGGAGACACAGAATCCAAAGCAAGCTCCAGGCTCTGAGCTGTCAGCACAGAGCCCAACACGGGGCTCGAACTCACAAACCGTGAGACCATGACCTGAGCCAAGGTCGCTCGCTCAAGTGACTGAGCCACCCAGGTGTCCCGAGTTTGTATAATATTGATATTGTTTCTTCCTTAAATTTTTGATAGAGTTAACCAATAAAATCATCTGAGCCTGAAATTTAGCTTATGAGAAGACATTTTATTAAAATTTTGATTTCTTCCCGGATAGATTATTTAGCTTTTTCCTTCTTAAAACTGTTTTGAAAGTGACTATTTTTTCACTAAATTTGTTCTTTTAATGTAAGTTAGCAAAGTTATTACAAAAACACTTTTCTTATATACCTTATTATCATTTTATATCTGTAAGGTCATGTAGTGATGTCCCTACTTTTTGTTGATAATCTGTAATTTCTTTTTTTTTCTTAATCATTCTTACCAAGAGGTTTTCAAATGTATTATTCTTTTCAAAGAATTAACTTTTTTAATGAGGTGAAAATCACATAACACCAATTAACTATTTTAAAGTATAGAATTCAGTGGCATTTAGTGTATTCAGTGTTGTATAACCACACTTCTTTCTGGGTTCAAAACTTTCAAAATCCCAGAAGAACACCCTATACCCCATTTCCAGTTTTGACTGGTTGCCTTGGACCACTCCCTTACTGCCTCTAATGTCAAGAATGCGTTAAAAAGTATTAAGAATTTGGTTATTTTGAGATGTATAAAAGATGGCGGCTTAGGAGGACGCTGGGCTCACCGCACGTCCTGCTGATCACTTAGATTCCATCTACACCTGCCTAAATAACCCAGAAAACCGCCAGAGGATTAGCAGAACAGAGTCGCCGGAGCCAAACGCAGACGAGAGGCCCACGAAAGAGGGTAGGAAGGGCGGTGAGGCGGTGCGCGCTCCACGGACTGGCGGGAGGGAGCCGGGGTGGAGGGGTGGCTCGCCGGCCAAGCAGAGCCTCCGAGTCTGGCTTGCAAAAGCAGAGGGGGCTGACGGACTGTGTTCCCACAACAAGCACGACTTAGCGTCTGGGAGGTCATAAGTTAACAGCTCTGCTCGGAAAGCAGGAAGGCTGGAGGACAAAGGGAGGGAGAGCTGATGAGCCCCCTGACAACAGAGCTCAGTTTGGTGGGGAACAAAGGCGCTCGCCAGCGCCATCTCCCCCTCCCATCCGCCAGCCAAAATCCCAAAGGGAACCAGTTCCTGCCAGGGAACTTGCTCGCTCCGCGCAAACACCCAACTCTGCGCTTCTGCAGAGCCAAACCTCCGGCAGCGGATCTGACTCCATCCCGCTGCCACAGGGCCCCTCCTGAAGTGGATCACCTAAGGAGAAGCGAGCTAAGCCTGCCCCTCCTGCCCCCGTGCACCTTGCCTACCCACCCCAGCTAATATGCCAGATCCCCAGCATCACAAGCCTTGCAGGGTGCAAGTAGCCCAGACAGGCCACGCCACCCCACAGTGAATCCCGCCCCTAGGAGAGGGGAAGAGAAGGCACACACCAGTCTGACTGTGGCCCCAGCGGTGGGCTGGGGGCAGACATCAGGTCTGACTGTGGCCCCGCCCACCAACTCCAGTTATACACCACAGCACAGGGGAAGTGCCCTGCAGGTCCTCACCATGCCAGGGACTATCCAAAATGACCAAGCAGAAGAATTCCCCTCAGAAGAATCTCCAGGAAATAACCACAGCTAATGAGCTGATCAAAAAGGATTTAAATAATATAACAGAAAGTGAATTTAGAATAATAGTCATAAAATTAATCGCTGGGCTTGAAAACAGTATACAGGACAGCAGAGAATCTCTTGCTACAGAGATCAAGGGACTAAGGAACAGTCACGAGGAGCTGAAAAACGCTTTAAACGAAATGCATAACAAAATGGAAACCACCACAGCTCGGCTTGAAGAGGCAGAGGAGAGAATAGGTGAAGTAGAAGATAAAGTTACAGAAAAAGAGGAAGCTGAGAAAAAGAGAGATAAAAAAATCCAGGAGTATGAGGGGAAAATTAGAGAATTAAGTGATACACTAAAAAGAAATAATATACGCATAATTGGTATCCCAGAGGAGGAAGAGAGAGGGAAAGGTGCTGAAGGGGTACTTGAAGAAATAATAGCTGAGAACTTCCCTGAACTGGGGAAGGAAAAAGGCATTGAAATCCAAGAGGCACAGAGAACTCCCTTCAGACGTAACTTGCATCGATCTTCTGCACGACATATCATAGTGAAACTGGCAAAATACAAGGATAAAAAGAAAATTCTGAAAGCAGCAAGGGATAAACGTGCCCTAACATATAAAGGGAGACCTATAAGACTCGTGACTGATCTCTCTTTTGAAACTTGGCAGGCCAGAAAGAATTGGCACGAGATTTTCAGGGTGCTAGACAGAAAAAATATGCAGCCGAGAATCCTTTATCCAGCAAGTCTGTCATTTAGAATAGAAGGAGAGATAAAGGTCTTCCCAAACAAACAAAAACTGAAGGAATTTGTCACCACTAAACCAGCCCTACAAGAGATCCTAAGGGGGACCCTGTGAGACAACGTACCAGAGACATCACTACAAGCATAAAATATACAGACATCACAATGACTCTAAACCCGTATCTTTCTATAATAACACTGAATGTAAATGGATTAAATGCGCCAACCAAAAGACATAGGGTATCAGAATGGATAAAAAAACAAGACCCATCTATTTGCTGTCTACAAGAGACTTATTTTAGACCTGAGGACACCTTTAGATTGAGAGTGAGGGGATGGAGAACTATTTATCATGCGACTGGAAGCCAAAAGAAAGCTGGAGTAGCCATACTTATATCAGACAAACTAGACTTTAAATTAAAGGCTGTAACAAGAGATGAAGAAGGACATTATATAATAATTACAGGGTCTATCCATCAGGAAGAGCTAACAATTATAAATGTCTATGCGCCGAATACTGGAACCCCCAAATATATAAAACAATTACTCATAAACATAAGCAACCTTATGGATAAGAATGTGGTAATTGCAGGGGACTTTAACACCCCACTTACAGAAATGGATAGATCATCTAGACACATGGTCAATAAAGAAACAAGGGCCCTGAATGAGACATTGGATCAGATGGACTTGACAGATATATTTAGAACTCTGCATCCCAAAGCAACAGAATATACTTTCTTCTCGAGTGCACATGGAACATTCTCCAAGATAGATCATATACTGGGTCACAAAAAAGCCCTTCATCAGTTTACAAGAATTGAAATTATACCATGCTTACTTTCAGACCACAATGCTATGAAGCTTGAAATCAACCACCGAAAAAAGTCTGGAAAACCTCCAAAAGCATGGAGGTTAAAGAACACCCTACTAACGAATGAGTGGGTCAACCAGGCAATTAGAGAAGAAATTAAAAAATATATGGAAACAAACAAAAATGAAAATACAACAATCCAAACGCTTTGGGACGCAGCGAAGGCAGTCCTGAGAGGAAAATACATTGCCATCCAGGCCTATGTCAAGAAACAAGAAAAATCCCAAATACAAAATCTAACAGCACACCTAAAGGAACTAGAAGCAGAACAGCAAAGGCAGCCTAAACCCAGCAGAAGAAGAGAAATAATAAAGATCAGAGCAGAAATAAACAATATAGAATCTAAAAAAACTGTAGAGCAGATCAACGAAACCAAGAGTTGGTTTTTTGAAAAAATAAACAAAATTGACAAACCTCTAGCCAGGCTTCTCAAAAAGAAAAGGGAGATGACCCAAATAGATAAAATCATGAATGAAAATGGAATTATTACAACCAATCCCTCAGAGATACAAACAATTATCAGGGAATACTATGAAAAATTATATGCCAACAAATTGGACAACCTGGAAGAAATGGACAAATTCCTGAACACCCACACACTTCCAAAACTCAATCAGGAGGAAATAGAAAGCTTGAACAGACCCATAACCAGCGAAGAAATTGAATCGGTTATCAAAAATCTCCCACAAATAAGAGTCCAGGACCAGATGGCTTCCCAGGGGAGTTCTACCAGACGTTTAAAGCAGAGATAATACCTATCCTTCTCAAGCTATTCCAAAAAATATAAAGGGAAGGAAAACTTCCAGACTCATTCTATGAAGCCAGTATTACTTTGATTCCTAAACCAGACAGAGACCCAGTAAAAAAAGAGAACTACAGGCCAATATCCCTGATGAATATGGATGCAAAAATTCTCAATAAGATACTAGCAAATCGAATTCAACGGCATATAAAAAGAATGATTCACCATGATCAAGTGGGATTCATTCCTGGGATGCAGGGCTGGTTCAATATTCACAAATCAATCAACGTGATACATCACAGTAACAAAAAAAAAAGAGAAGAACCATATGATCCTGTCAATCGATGCAGAAAAGGCCTTCGACAAAATCCAGCACCCTTTCTTAATAAAAACCCTTGAGAAAGTCGGGATAGAAGGAACATACTTACACATCATAAAAGCCATTTATGAAAAGCCCATAGCTAACATCATCCTCAACGGGGAAAAACTGAGAGCTTTTTCCCTGAGATCAGGAACACGACAAGGATGCCAACTCTCACCGCTGCTGTTTAACATAGTGCTGGAAGTTCTAGCATCAGCAATCAGACAACAAAAGGAAATCAAAGGCATCAAAATTGACAAAGATGAAGTCAAGCTTTCGCTTTTTGCAGATGACATGATATTATACATAGAAAATCCGATAGACTCCACCAAAAGTCTGCTAGAACTGATACAGGAATTCAGCAAAGTTGCAGGATACAAAATCAATGTACAGAAATCAGTTGCATTCTTATACACTAACAATGAAGCAACAGAAAGACAAATAAAGAAACTGATCCCATTCACAATTGCACCAAGAAGCATAAAATACCTAGGAATAAATCTAACCAAAGATGTAAAGGATCTGTATGCTGAAAACTATAGAAAGCTTACGAAGGAAATTGAAGAAGATTTAAAGAAATGGAAAGACATTCCCTGCTCATGGATTGGAAAAATAAATATTGTCAAAATGTCAATACTACCCAAAGCTATCTACACATGCAATGCAATCCCAATCAAAATTGCACCAGCATTCTTCTCGAAACTAGAACAAGCAATCCTAAAATTCATATGGAACCACAAAAGGCCCCGAATAGCCAAAGGAATTTTGAAGAAGAAGACCAAAGCAGGAGGCATCACAATCCCAGACTTTAGCCTCTACTACAAAGCTGTCATCATCAAGACAGCATGGTATTGGCACCAAAACAGACACATAGACCAATGGAATAGAATAGAAACCCCAGAACTAGACCCACAAACGTATGGCCAACTCATCTTTGACAAAGCAGGAAAGAACATCCAATGGAAAAAAGACAGCCTCTTTAACAAATGGTGCTGGGAGAACTGGACAGCAACATGCAGAAGTTGAAACTAGACCACTTTCTCACACCATTCACAAAAATAAACTCAAAATGGATAAAGGACCTAAATGTGAGACAGGAAACCATCAAAACCTTAGAGGAGAAAGCAGGAAAAGACCTCTCTGACCTCAGCCATAGCAATCTCTTACTCGACACATCCCCAAAGGCAAGGAAATTAAAAGCAAAAGTGAATTACTGGGACCTTATGAAGATAAAAAGCTTCTGCACAGCAAAGGAAACAACCAACAAAACTAAAAGGCAACCAACGGAATGGGAAAAGATATTCGCAAATGACATATCGGACAAAGGGCTAGTATCCAAAATCTATAAAGAGCTCACCAAACTCCACACCCGAAAAACAAATAACCCAGTGAAGAAATGGGCAGAAAACATGAATAGACACTTCTCTCAAGGAGACATCCAGATGGCCAACAGGCACATGAAAAGATGTTCAGCGTCGCTCCTTATCAGGGAAATACAAATCAAAACCACACTCAGGTATCACCTCACGCCAGTCAGAGTGGCCAAAATGAACAAATCAGGAGACTATAGATGCTGGAGAGGATGTGGAGAAACGGGAACCCTCTTGCACTGTTGGTGGGAATGCAAATTGGTGCAGCCGCTCTGGAAAGCAGTGTGGAGGTTCCTCAGAAAATTAAAAATAGACCTACCCTATGACCCAGCAATAGCACTGCTAGGAATTTATCCAAGGGATACAGGAGCACTGATGCATAGGACCACTTGTACCCCAATGTTCATAGCCGCACTCTCAACAATAGCCAAAGTATGGAAAGAGCCTAAATGTCCATCAACTGATGAATGGATAAAGAAATTGTGGTTTATATACACAATGGAATATTACGTGGCAATGACAAAAAATGAAATATGGCCTTTTGTAGCAACGTGGATGGAACTGGAGAGTGTGATGCTAAGTGAAATAAGCCATACAGAGAAAGACAGATACCATATGGTTTCACTCTTATGTGGATCCTGAGAAACTTAACAGGAACCCATGGGGGAGGGGAAGGAAAAAAAAAAGAGGTTAGAATGGGAGAGAGCCAAAGCATAAGAGACTGTTAAAAACTGAGAACAAACTGAGGGTTGATGGGGGGTGGGAGGGAGGAGAGGGTGGGTGATGGGTATTGAGGAGGGCACCTTTTGGGATGAGGACTGGGTGTTGTATGGAAACCAATTTGTCAATAAATTTCATAAAAAAAGCAAAACAAACAAACAAAAAAGAACACCCTATACCCACTGAGTAATCACACCTAATTCTTTATTCGCAGATCATCACACATTTTTCCCCAATTCCCAAGTGACCATTAATCTACTTTCAATCTCTAAGGTCTTTTCCTTTATGGATATTTAATCTAGAAGAGTTCATACAGGGGTGCCTGGCCGGCTCAGCCTGTGGAGCATATGACTCTTGATCTCAGGGTTGTGAGTCCAAGCCTCACATTGTGTGTAGAGATTACTTAAACATAAAATATTTTATTTAAATGAGGTCATACATTATGTGACCTTTTGTATCTGACTTCTTTAACTTAGTATGGTGTTTCCAAGGTTTATATTACTCTGCTCAGGCTGTCATAACAAAATACCAACAACTGGTGACCTAAACAACAGAAATTCATTTTCTCACCATTCTGGAAGCCAGAAATCCAAGATCAAAGTGCCAGTATGGTTGGTTTTTGGTGAAGATTCCCTTTGGGGATTTCAGGCAGAAACCTCCCACTATGCCTTCATATAACTTTTTTAGTACTCATAGTAAGAAAAGGATGGAGGCTGACCTTTCTGGTGTCTGTATGAGGACACTAATCCTATCAGAGTGACTAGTGTCCACTCCTCATAAGGTTAAATGACTTCTCTTAATCTTAATTATTTCCTTAGCAGCTACTTCTCAAAATACAGGCTTACTGAGCGTTCAGGATTCTACACTGGATTTTGGGAGGACACATTTAATCTGTAACAATATCCACTCATGTGATAGCAAGTATTAACGTGTTATTTTCATGAATTTGATACTACATCTATGAATCCATTGCCAAATCTGGGGTCATGAAGATTGACCCCCATGTCTTCTTGTAATAGTTTGAGTCTGTGTTCTTATATGTTTGTCTTTTACCCATTTCAAGTTAGTTTTTATATATTAATGAGGTAGAAGTCAAATTTTCTGCTTTTGTGTATAGTTATCCAGTTTTCCTAGCACCATTTGTTGAAGAGACTATTCTTCCTCAATGAATGATCCTGCACCTTTGTCAAAAATCAATTAGCCAAAGATGTTTAGATTTCTGGACTCTAACGTACATTCATTGATATCTATATAAACCCTATGCCATTACCACACTGCTTTGATGATTGCAGCATTGTAGTAAATTCTGAAATTGAGACATATGTTTCATCCAAATTTGTTTATCTATTTCAGTCTTGTTTTGTCTTTCAGGGATCTTTTTAATTCCATATTAATTTGAATATTGACTTTTCAATTTTCAAAGAATTAACTTATGACCTTGTAAGTTTTATCTTTTTTTGCTCTGTATTTCATTGATTCTGGTTATTTCTTTGCCTCTTTTTTTTATTTTTTAATGTTTTATTTATTTTTGAGGGGGGGGAGGGGCAGAGAGAGAGGGAGACACAGAATCCAAAGCAGGCCCCAGGCTCTGAGCTGCCAGCCCAGAGCTTTACACGGGCCTTGAACAGACAAATTGGAGATCATGACCTGAGCCAAAGTCTGATTCTTAACCAACTGAGGCATCCAGGCTCAGTTCTTTGCTACTTTGGATTTAATTTGCTTTTATTTTTCTATCTTCTTTTGGTAAAAATGTAGTTCATTAATGTTAAGCTTTCTTCTTTTCTAATATAAGCTTTTGAAGTCATAGATTTTCTATATAGGTGTAGAAAATTCCACAAATTTTGATTTACTGTATTTTCAAATATCATTTGGTTCAGAATATTTTATAATTTCCCTTGTGATTATTATTAGTTATTTGATCCATGGTTTATATCAACACAGACTACATAATTTTCACATATTTGTAGATAGATACTGCTTTGATGCCTAATTAAATTCAAATATAGTTAAAGAATATATTCTACAATATTTTAATTTTTTAAAGTTTATTGATACTGATTTTGTGGTCTGGCATTGGTTAAACATACATGATTTCCTAATGAGTCCTTTAAAGTAATTTTTATTTTCAGTTGGTTGCAGTGTTCTATAAATATTAATTATTTCAAATGGGTTAACAAATTCTTATTTATTTTTGTCTGTTTTATCAATTATTGAGGGATGTATGTTAAAACATACAGCTATGCCTATGAACTTTTTAAATTCCCTTTTAAAATCTATGAGGTTTCTCTTCATTTACTTTGAAGTTACGGGGGGAAGGCTTAGGCAAAAAAAGAGATGATTCTGAATTCAAAGTGAGACTCTGTAAGTGTGCAGGAGGCTGTCCACCACAGAATTTGACCAAAAGTATGTGAAATTACATTTGAATAGTCTTGAATCCAAATACTAATACCTTTCGTATTCTTATTTTATATTGGGCTTTTTTTCCTTTTTGTATAAGAAAATGTGAATGAGTCTGTAGAGTGAAACGTCTCCTGGTAGTACTACATGTGGTAAAAACAACACAAAACAAAACAAAAACAGAAACATCTGTGTATGCCTGTCACCCATCAGATCAGAGTCAGGGTCTTGGAAGTGGGGGGAGGTCACGGTATTAACCTGATTTTCATTTGAGAGCTTGTGGAACGAAATGGATGCATGCTCCCCGTGACCCATTGTAGAGCATTTTGGCCTCTGCCCCTGGGTTTTCTGGATCTCAGTGAAATTCTGCTTTATCTTCTTGAGCTCAAGTTTTTCATGGAGGCAGAAGAAACACAGGACTTCCTCATGCTATTTATATCTCCAATCTTCAGGATAAAGAAGGTAGGAAAATAAGGAAGGAGAGATGGATGGAGAAATGTTAAAACAAAAAAGGGGGGCAGGGGAGTAAAATCCACCACGATAACTGGAAAACTCTGTTCCCATTCATCCCTAATTCCCACAATCTCAGCAAAAGCTGTTCTTTTTTTTTAGTCTTTTTGTATTTTTTTAATATATGAAATTTATTGTCAAATTGGTTTCCATACAACACCCAGTGCTCATCCCAAAAGATGCCCTCTTCAATGCCCATCACCTACCCTTCCCTCCCCCCCCCATCAACCCTCAGTTTGTTCTCAGTCTTTAAGAGTCTCTTACAAGCAAAAGCTGTTCTTAAAAGCACTTCTGAATTGCCAACCTAAATGGAATCCCTATCCAGTCCAGCATTTCCCTAGATTAGCCTTCTCCAGTATTTTCAGATTATCTCCTTTTAATAACCTATCATCAAACCCTCCATACTTTCCTGCACACACAGAGAGAGTGAGAGAGAGAGAGAGAGAGAGAGAGAAAAGAAAAAAAAGGTGAAGAAGGAAGGGAAGAAGGAAGGAAAAATAGAGAAACACAAAGTCCTATACTCAAAGAGAATATTGTTTCTGGCATATGCCCTTATATGCCTAGGGCTTCTGCACATTTTGTGTGTGTGCATGTGTGTATGTGGGTGTGTATACAACAGTCTTGCTATATCTATCATTAACTGAAAAATTTCTATAGTCCTGCACTGGACATTTCCCATATGTCTATTGCAGTAGAGTAGGTATATACTAATTGATAATAACATAACAACAGCAATAATAATGATTGCTGCTGCTGACTTCTCCATATTTCTGTGATCCAGCAACAGCATCTGCTATTTCTGGAAAGAACACAGGTGAGGGAGGAGATATATTTTCAAACCAATTTACCAGAGTTCCATTTATGATTTTCCATAATAAGACACACATTAAATTGTTTAACAATTATGAAAGAACACTAGTTAATGAGGAAGCTTAGTTATATATTTTTAGTGGTGTCCAGTAAAAATTTAAGTTTTGATTCTAATGAGAGATATTTAATTTCTAGACAAATAATTAAGGGTATTTTTGTATTGACTTATGATTTTATCTTCTATCAAAGTTCTTCAAGGAATAGGTACATCAATGTGTATATCTGCTATCTTGAACTTATTTCCAGTAGGAGTCTTACTATTACTTTGATACTTTAGTGTTAATTTGTCCTGATGTATTCTTTGATCACTGTGATTACTTAAGTCATTTAAAGGATCGGGCAAAACAAATTACTAATCTGACACTTCAGTGTTTTTTTTTTTCTAGAAAGCTTTGGGATTTATAAAACTCTGCTTGTTTTCAGGGAGGTTGTTCTTCCTAGCCAGGTGTAGAATACCATTGGGAGGGTGGGGTGTTTTCCTTCCCATATTCTACCCAAGACTGGGAACAGTCTGTGTTTTCTTTCCTGTTTTGACACCTGGTCCTCCAGTCACCCCAGTTGACAAGGAAGCCCTCACCCCCAGGTATTCAGTCCTTGACTAACAGTACCTTCTGAGTTCCTAAAGGGGAAGAGAGGCTTCTATTCCATGCTGACACTGAGCAGGGACTGCTGACACTGCTGACACTGGGCAGGGGCACTAGGGGGCAGGTACTATGCACCAAATTTACTTTTGGTCTGAAAAATTTACACAGACACTGTTTATTTGTTTGCCCTTTCTTTCACTTGGTCATATAATCATGCTCTGCTTGCTCATTTCTGTGCTGCTCTGTGGGGAGAGGGTAAATCAACTCCTTTCTTGCTTTTTCTACTTTCCTTTACTTCAAGCTGGGTGAGAAGTTTGAAGCAAGGTATGCTGTGAAGGTTTTCCTTATTTCTGACATGCTACTCATCAGAAGGGTAGAAGCTTTAGATTTAGACTAGAGGGAGGGGTTGATTTCTGGACCCCACTTGGCCGTGAGCATAAAATGCATGTTTGGCCATATGATCTTTACCAAGTTCTTAATTAAGTGTTAGTTGATTATTTCAGTCATTAATAGTGTTACTTTGAGCTTAGAGATGAGTCACCAGACAGGATCTATGCATTTCTGAGTCATAATTATAATATAGCTTACAATACAACAAAGAGGGTCATGCCTACACCATAATACCTAACGTACTGTAGTAGGAGTTGGTAGGTAAAACACAAGATGCCCAGTTAAAGTTGAACTTCATATAAATATTTTAAGTATAATTTAATCTCAAATATTTAATGGAGCATATATGTACAAAAAAATATTTGTTGCTTATCTGAAATTCAAGTTTAGCTGAAAACCCTGCTTTTTGATTTGTTTGCTTTGTTTTTTTTTCAAAATATTGCAACAATAAATGGCTGCAAGTTTATTCAACATAAACTCCAGTGCCAAATTGCCTGCATTTCAAGTCCCTGCTGTGACTTCCAAGATCCATAGTGATCTTGGATAATTTTATTTCAATGAATTCTTCCTTAGTTTCCACAATTTTAAGAGAAACATAATAATATTACCTATCTCATGTGTTTAATGTGAGGATTATGTGAATCAACATACATTAAGTGCTTAGAACAGTGCCTGGCATATAGTAAGTAGCTCACAAACACTAGCTGATCTTTAACCTGTGCTTAGTTCAAATTCCCAGGTCTTTTCAGAAGTTCTTTTTATAAAGTTTTCCCACTTTCCACATTGTGTGACTGATATATTTCTAGGCAAAATAAAAATGTTTTATTTTTAAGTTCACTGTATACGAATTTAGATGTGTGTATATGCATGAATATGTATGCATGTATCCATCCCTCTTCTTTTTTGCTTGTCACTCACTCCTTTGCTTGTCTCATTCAGTGTCCTTCCTTAGCAGACCAGGGGGCACTGACAAAGGGGACAAATTTTGGGATTAGTTAAGGAAACCTGGGTATGATAATGGAAAGTCCTTTGCAGATAGCAGCAGATATGAAGGCCAGAGGATGGATTATATAAAAACTGCCCAGAATGGAAACAGAGAACTGATGACCAACAAGCCCTAGAGAGGTAAGGAAAAACAGCAAGTCCCTGAACTTGAGCTTGTCTGTGCTCTCGTAGACTGATCAGAGCTGATATTATGGATAGCCAACCCAGGGAAGAGGCAGGTTGTGCTGGAAAAAGTGCTTTCTAAACCATCATTGAAGTTATGATTAAATTATTGGAACTGGCATTCCAGAAGGTAGGGCACCAGCAGCCTCCTCTAGATGAAATTTCCCAAATGTATATGAATCCACCTTTTACATGATCATCCTGCCTGCCATTCTCCATCTCCTTTACTAGGAACTCAAGAATATAATTGTTGAAGTTCTTGTGAAATACAGATCTGCATCTAAGCAGGACTCCAACCTCTCCAGAAATCCCACCTCAGTACACAAAAACTCCCAGGGACTGTGAGACCTCACAACCACTTGGAAAAAAACAGCCTCTAAAACTAACTTTGCTTTTATTTCTCATGTCCATTCCTTCTCCTGTCTTCACTCTCACATCCCCTCTGATATCAGCTGTGAGACCAGCCTGAGCTCTTCTCCTGGGGCAGAGTGGACAGCTGCAAAGCCAAGAAAATAGTAAAGCCTGTGACCCCCTCTCAGCCCCCATCTCCCTGCCTGGTGTGTTGAACATCCTTCCTCACCTTTTCTGTTCCTAAGGAGTGACTTTCCTGGCACTAACAGAGAAGGAGAATCAGGTTCAGGGTATGCATTGTGTCCCACAGGGAAAAGCACTCACCATCGGAAGCATCTTTCTCTCACACATTCTCAGAGGTTGACTCTAGTCTCTAACCTGTCTCTGTCAGTTCTGAGGGCAAGGCTGTGCCTTTCTGTGTTTGGTATGGCAAGTATTGTTTTAGAAGCATTTAGTATTTTATATTAGCATTTAGCAGTATTGGTATGGTTTAGAGGCTGAAAAATGAGATACTGAAAGAAACGTATCACCCAAGTACCAGTGCATTTTGGTCTTTACCAACAAAAAGTAGCAGAGATCAAGGGCAATTACGTGTATAATTAGTGCTTAAAATTTTCTTTGCTTCACTTTATCTGAATATGTTAGGTCAATTACCTGATTTATTACCTATATTATTCATTCATTGTATCAGTAAAAAGTCCATGGACTTTGGCACTAGTTTCAAAATTGGCTTAGCAAATGTTTATTATCATAATTGTATCCTTGTGTTAATTAGTATACATTATATTCATATATTATAATAAATATATATTATCATTATTGTAATTTCATCAGTATCATACTTATAGCCATTATTGTTATTCATTAGTGTCATATGAAAAATTATTTGAAAGAAAAGAAGAAGCAAGGACTTGAAAATGGTTTCCCTTGAAGATATTAAAAGAATAAGAGTTACTGAAAGTTTTTTTTTCTAAATTCTGGCAATCTGGGAAATAATCACAAGCATGTCTTTTAAAATTCTTTAAGTAATTAAGAAAAAAAACACATATTTTAAAATTGGCTTATTTGCACAAAAAGAAGCTTTGGAAAAATTAAGATATTCTAGCAAATGGAAGGAAATTGCAGTAGAATGGGAAACCTAGGCCAAAGGGAGGATCTGTGTTTCCTGATTTTGTATCACCTGGGGCCCCCTGCCCTAATTTATGATTCATGAATATCTTCCTCAGAAGACTCCTGCATGATTGTTGAAAGACTTGCTTCTCTTTGACCAAGGTCACTGAGTATATATTTCTCTTAGCACCATGTAATGAAGAATTTTTATGAATGGTAGCACCTCTAGTTCAATTGCCCATTTGTGCTCATTTGTTCTGGCATACGACATGTCACATACCTCCTAAATGTTAGCACAAGGATTAAAATCAAGCCTGGGTTTTCCCACCACACCCTGCTCTCTTCCCTCTCCACTTGTGATCTTGGCTCAGGGCCAGTGTCCCACAGCACCCTTTATCTGGTTGATGCAGGACTTTCTCCCCACCATGGGGTCCACAGGATTCTACAGGAGTCTCTTGAGTCAGTGGAAGACTGAGTCAGAGTTTTCCCACTGCAACACTTCCATGCTCTGTCATCATGTGTGGACTGCCCCAGGAATAGGGTGACCTTGAGTGAGATGGGGCAACCTTGCAGTAGCTGACTACCAGAACTATTTTCAGTCTGTACTCCTCATTCTACTGTTGAAATAAATTTGTAGGCCTAAGATGGAGCTTCTCTTGCCTGGGGCCATGTCAGCAAATCAAAACTTAAATAACTTTTGTGTCCATGTAAATGCTCCATTTGACCAGGAAGGTAGTATGCCCTCAGCCAGTCCCCAAATGCCCTGACCAACTCTGAGTTCTGTACTTACTTTCTTGTCTCTAATTCTTTATCCTATAAACACTTCCTGCATTTCATCCCATTTTGCAGTTGTCTGGACTCTTGGGAACTTCTTTTCCAAGCATTTAATAAAGTTTGTTTGTATCACCTAAATTGTCTTCTTTAATAATTTTTAATACTACGCAGCAAGCACTTCTTTGAAGGGGGATTTGGAAAGTTCATCTGTGTTTCTACCACAGTTCATACCTTTTACTATTGAGACCCACTTCACACATGTTTGGGGAGCAGCTCTTCCACAATTATAGTGGACTTCTCTTTCTAGCCTTCTAGAAAGGCTAGTAGGGTAGTTCTATGGTTCAAGGGTGTTTTCCCTACCCATCAATAGTTTCAATTGGTCAAGAGATTACCTAGCTGGTCACCTGGGATCCTGCCCACATCATGTAATGTCAGACCTTCCTTCTCCTGATGTTTAGAACCATTATCTCTGGCAGCACAATGACTCCTTTCTTGCCTGATGATCCCTGGACAAGAGGATCTCAACATGTCCAGGAAGCAGCTATTCATAATTCACAGGAAGTGTTGCTGTGTTTCTGAAGAAAACATATCCACATTGGAAACCATGGCCTCAACACCTACAGAGTACAGTGGGAAAAACAAGCACAAAATCCTCCACTGGGTCATTGTAAATGAGGGTAAGTGGGCCCATTCTTCTTTCTACCTATTGTTCCGATAGCTATGTTTTCTTCTTCTTGGCAACATTGTGCCATATAAAGGTCTCTGATTAAATGCACCTGGAGGATAGTATCTGATCATCAGAGAGCCTTGACTCTAAGCTTCCACTTTGGATATGCCTTTAGAAGGCTGTTTTGGCAGTCTTTCCGGCCAGTAGTTTCTGAGTGGTGTGGTATGTGATACAGTGAGCTCTATGCTGTAAAGTGAGCCACCTTACCTGACATGACATTATGTGAGACCTCAGGCCTGTGGATCAGACACTTCAGGAGTCCTCAGGCAGTGTAGCACCACTGCTGGCAGGAAATGTGTATCATATTTATAATGTTGTCTGTTCCTGTGAGAACAAACCATCTTACCTTGTAATGAGAAGGGAATACAAGTTTGTGATATTGGGTGACAACTGCTTAACATAATACCCCTTTGACCAGGGATACCTTAGCAAGGTCCTTATACTTGCCTCTCCCCAGGTCCTTCCCTCCTTAATTGACACCCTAGATATACCATGTGTTAAGTTGATAAGTGACCCTTATGGCATGCTATGATAAACTAAGAAAAACAAGTTCTTTTTTGGTGTCATCTTTAAAGGATCCATTAGGATTCAAATTCGACCAACTGGGTAAGACTCCTAGGAAATGTCGCTCCTCCCTACTTAACACATAGGTAACTTTTATTTCTGCAATTCTGTTCCTTACAAGTTATTCCACCAACAAGCTTTGCCTCTTCTCCTTTGGGATAAGTGTTAATAAACTTTGATCTCATGGCTGATGTTATAAATATAGCCATCTGATAAATTCCCAGGTGAGGGATTGTGAAAAGGAGCTTTGGAGTGGTCATTGGAAACATGCATATAAAATGAAAGGGGTCTAATGTGGTCGACTTGCCACCAGGTGGCTGTTGATTTCCTCAGGGAATGTTGCCACATTATGGGTGCACCACTGGTCTTTGTTAAGGCCATTAGGACATCCAACAGAGACAGAAGCTCAAGAGTTTAGAGTGGCAGTTCATGCTGTTGGATCCTTGCATAGCCTCCATCTCTGCTTCTGTGGCCCTTTCATTGCTATACCCATTTCCGTTGGGTGCCTGATGACAGAGTCTGGTGACATGAACTGGCTAAATCATTTATCTAGTTGCTGGTTTACTGTCTCTTCCATGGCAGCTACTTTCTCATGAGCCTTAATATATGATGGAGAAATATGTGCACTTCTTGTATACTCCAATATGTGCATTCTTATGCCTCTATCACCTCTATCTCAGACCCTGATCTTCCAATATTTTTCTTTCTATGTCTCAGATCAGCAAGATAGGTCCTTTGCCATTGCTTCCACGTATGCATGTATGATGTATCATGTATAATTTATATAGGCCACAATTTCTCCATGCCACTTTTTTTCTACAAAAAGTGAACCATCATGACCATCACCCAATGTTTTTTATTGTGAAGCTCTCCCCTTGTCATTGTTTTCAAAGGCCACCTTTATGTAAAGTTATGCAGCTGCTATTCATTTTTGGCATATATTCATATACTAAGCGAATCCATTTGTGAACCAAAATTTTAGACTTTTTCCTCTTTCTTCACCTATTCATACATGATCTCTCCACAAAACAAAACAAAAAAATGAGCTGAGGGAGTACTGGCTCCCTCTCATGGAGGTCTGAGATACTTGTTATATAGTTTGTTTATATCCTATGGTTATGCTCCTGCTTGATTCTTGGATGTTAGACTTCTACCTCTCAATGGATCAGTGTGGCACCTGCTCATTTCTAATAGCATAGTAGATTTAATGGTACTCAACTCATGTTGGCAGTTTTGGATGCATGGTCACTTGAATGGGGTCACTTGCATTCTCACCCAACCATGGGTTCAAGTGATCTGTCCCTACCAGGGTCAAGCAGCATGCCAGAAGTCCATTTTCAACATTTGTGCCTTTCACCATGAATGACATGGTATATAGCAGCTTTTCCCACCTCCATACCTCCAACATCAGTGGTTCTGTTGGATAATATGCCCAAAGAGCAGAGCTGCTTCAGCTACAGCATGTACATACTGCAAAAGGCTTTTCTGCTCTAGGCCCCAGTAAAGCCAGCAGTCTTTTTCAGTCCTGGTGTGTGAGCCAGAGCAGTATCCCTAGGTGTTAAATGTAATGCTTTCTGAACTCAAAGAAGCCAATCAAATTCTATGCTTTCTTCTTCAAGACAATGAGTACAAGATTCAATAATGTGTATTTTGTGTGCAAGGGATGGCCATGGGACCCCTGAATTCTTGTATAAGACTCTTGAATATTTGCAGTATTTATCTCCAAGTCTCTGAATTGTGCATGTCTTACCAAGGTCTCTAGTGTGTCAGCTGTTTTTACCTATGTGGTCCAACGTACATATCACATTAATGTAATGGAACACTGAGATGTTCTAAGGGATGACCAGATGGTCTGGATCTTCTTGGACTATATGATGACAAAGGACAGGAGAGTTAACATAGATCTTGTGGAAAACTATAAATGTATATTGCTATTCATCATATGTGAATATGAACTGTGTCTGATTCTCTTTTTATTAGAAAGAGAAAAGAACCTAAAACAAAACAAAACAAAAAATCATTTGCCAAATCATTGATGTCATTCCACGTACCTAAAGCCTCATTAATATGTTCTAGCAAAGGTAGCACATCTGACCCCTTTCAAATGAGAAAATTACCTGTTTGAATTTGTGATAATTTATAGTCATGTTTCTGGATTCATTCTGTTTCTAACAGGTACCATAGCATTATGTGGGAATATTATAAAGACCATCACTTTCATCCTTTAGATCGTTAAGAATGACACTAATCTCTGCAATCCTCACACCAGGATGTGAAATTTGTTTGTTTGTTTGTTTTTGTTTTGCTTTGCTTTTTTTAAATCTATCTTCCCAAAGAGAGAGGAGTTTCAGAGGTTTCCACTTGGCTTATCAACTTGATGGCTCTTACTATATGCAATGTGGAGATTACACTAATGCCAAGAATATCCACACCAATTATCCATTTGAGGACAGCAGAAATGTCTATCACATGGGTTTGTATGGCTAGTAGACCCACTCTAAGCCAGAACTTGACATGACTTTGTTATTATCAGGAACCACTCTATTATTATGCTTCAAATTTCCCAGTATTTATGGCAACTAGATTCTGTGTCCAACAGTCCTAAAAATGTTGGGTCCTTTTCCTCAGTGCACAGATACATAAGTAAATTAATAAATATCCATTTGGAGAAAGACTGGAGTAGTCAGGTGTTTTTCAGTGTTTCAAGGTCCTTCCCTCTGGGAAATTAGCCACCTCTTCTGTCAGTGCGTTCAGATCTGAAAACTGATTCAGGTCAGGAACCTGGGCAAAGGATCACAATATATTATTGAAGCAACTGTCCTCAGCCTCCCAGTCATTCACCCTTAACTCATTCGCTGGTATGAACTGAATATTACCCTTGTCAGCTGCCTATCTATTTGACCTCTAGGGATGCCAGGCTCTATTAATCATTTCTACAACTGTTTATGAATCAGGCCCCCTTGGCTGTCATTCTCATTTTGCCAGTCATGATAATAATTGCAATGCCATGGCTTCTGACCACATGGCCTCTATTATTTTAGGGTCATGTTATTCCAATTCTATTATAGAATCACCTTTTTACAGAGGATAAATACCAGTAAAATTTCAGTGGTTCTAATATTCCTATGCACAGTGTACCTTGATAAACGGTGGGGCCTCTGAAATTCTCTTGGGAAATAATTTCCACTGGCTCTTCCAACCATACACAGTATATTTATTCCAACATTTCCATTTCTCTAAGCCTTTTAATCCTTTTCCCCAATGTCTTCTAGGGAAATTTTGGTCATCACTTTCCCATGTTTCTAGGTGCTATCCTTGCAGCAAGTTCACACTAACTTCTGGGGTCTTTGCTAGGATGTTAAACCCCAAGTCAATATACTTTCCCTATCAAGTTAAATGCTCCAGCCCCCTTGGCAAAACACTCTTGGAACTCAGTCCCATGTGCTCTCTCCAGTTTTGTCTGGTACATAATGGCTAGGATATGGAGAATTGAGGAGTAGAGGCCCTTACCTCTATTTTCTGACTGAGAATATCCTCAATTTTATTATGCCGTGAGTAAATTATGAGGAGGGTGGCACATGATTTCTGCCTCCAATTCCAGTAAGGGTCAGTACTAGCTCTGAAATGAGAGACACAGGCCATGTGTATAGGCACAAATGGTTTAGAGAAACTAGTCAAAATCTTGCTTAGATTAGTCAAAATCTTTGGGTCATATGTCCATATATCCCCAACTCGGGCATTAATATCCATGATTTTCCCCATCAGAGTGCTGGTCTCAACATAACAGACCTCCCTTGCTTGGCTGTTTAGTCATATTTGAAGTTTATACATTCTATTAAGTCCTGGGTATGGTCCTTGGTAGGAACCACTTTTTAGGAGTTGACAGATTTTTTTTTGCCTGCAGTCAGGCCCTCTGGATGTCACTCTTCATTTTACATTTTCAGTTAACCCAGATGTTCATAATATCTCTGAAGTGCATCTCTCAAGTGCATTCACTTTGAAATGGCCATACAATCTCTTCATGCAAAATACTACTATTTTCTCCATTTGTTGTATACCTGAAATTAAAACAAAAACAAAAACTAAAAAACAAAACAAAAAAATCTCTTCCACTGATACACAACCCTGGTCTCACCTCCTGTGAAAATTTTAACATATGGACTACCACCTGGTGTCAGAGACTAATTGTCATCTGCCTGCCACCACGTCATTGCCAACAGGACTGTGAGTGATCCAGCTCCAAAGTCCCTACTCTTACCTTCTCAGGACACACCAAGTACCAACTGTAACTGTTAAGTTTCTCTAAAAGCAGAATCTGAGACATGCTTGGGGTGTAAGATGGTTATCAGGGGTCAGTACTTGTGAAAGGAGAGAGGAGAAAGCAGGATTGGACAGTGGAAAACATTGAATTGTGACATGGCTCAGCAGAGTCTTGCACAATCCAATTGGAAGCTCTGGAATGAATACTGATGATCAGAGTTGTCTTATACTGTGCGAAAATTGTTCGACCTGTATGTCTCTATATCACTCAGTCATTGGATGTGGACTACTGCAGAAAAGGGTATAATCTGGAGCCAGGTGGGCTTCTGCTGAGGCAGACCCAAAGGAACAGAAATCTGGAGATTGTCTACTGACCTCACTATTCATAACTGAGAAATAATTGTTCCTGAAGGGAGATATGGTCAATGTATGCCCATGTCTACCATACACTACCAAAGGTTAAAGATAATGTACATGTATAAACAACCCAGCAGATTATAGGCATCTGATAAATATTATATAATACTCCTTCTTAATTTTATTTATTTTTAAATATTTATTTATTTGTGTGTGTGAGAGAGAGAGCTAACAAACAGGGGAGGGGCAGAGATAGAGGGAGAGAGAATTTCAAGAAGCTCCATGCTGTCAGCCCCCATGCAGGGCTCAAATTCACGAACCTTGAGATCGTGACCTGAGCTGAAATCAAGAGTCAGTTGCTTAACCAACTGAGCCACCCAGGTGCCCCTATTCTCATTTAATTTTATAAGGACAGTCTTTTGAAAAATAGAGTAGGTAATAGTGTTTATAATGACAAGGATTAGA
This sequence comes from Prionailurus bengalensis, assembly GCF_016509475.1. Lineage (NCBI taxonomy): Eukaryota > Metazoa > Chordata > Mammalia > Carnivora > Felidae > Prionailurus > Prionailurus bengalensis. The sequence goes on along the minus strand of NC_057346.1, from coordinate 31,605,434 downwards.
GAAAGATATCCTGTCTTTATAGGGATCCCAAGGATGAATTCTGCAATCAGAATCATACAACTGATATAGACTAATCCTGACTAATGGGACATTATTTTTCAAGTTACAAAAGAAGATCCTAGGGTTCATGGTGAGGTGACTTGTCCACATATTGGAAAGTGATAGAGTCCAAATTTGACATCAGGTTTTGTTCTCTGTTGCTCTCTCAAACAACAAAATTCCAATGCAAGTGTTTGTTTTTATGTGTGCTGTAGCACATTTTTTAGCAATATGGACCCCACCCTTTCTCTACAGAAGTCATTAGTCCCATTTTCCAGGAAGTCCAACAATTCCTAGGATACTCTAAAAGTGCCATGTTTTTCTATTGCTAATGTTTTGGACTCCAGAGCTGAAGGACCAGAGAGGTGTTTTTCAAAGGCCATCAAGGACTTTATGAGGAAAGAAGAGAGAGAGAGAATTGTCAGTGACAGAGTGAATACAAAGGCTTGAATTTGAGGATATAGAAAAGAATGGTAATAAGAGGGGATGTGCCAAATACAAGCCCCTCCTCCAGGGAAAAAAAAATATATATGGCCTGAGAAGGAAAGCCAGCCTACTGCCAGGGAGGTACTTGTAGCGAAGGGCATGGGGTAGGTTGAAGGATAGAGAGGAGGAGGAACCTTGGAGCACTTGGAGAATAGTGTCTTAAAAGAGAAACTTTATTGCCGGCACCCCAGTGTGATGCCAGCTCACATTCTATAATTCAGGTGAGTCAAAATGCAACCCACAGACACCCACTAGAGATGTGAGCCTAAGCACAGCTTCTGGATATAAGCATGACTAAATCAAGGGAAAGAATTCCAGTGCACATCAGCATTGCCTTTAAACCACTGCACTTCAGAACAGGGTTTTTTTCAAAATGGCATAAAATAAGCTTAGTGATACATTAATCATAAATTTAATTGAACTAGCAAATAATATATTTTGAAATTATGGAAAATTGAATTTATATTAAATTTAAATTTATACTTAAATTATGGAAGTTTATATTTTAAAATTCCCTTTAGAGCAGCATCATTAAAATCACACACACATGGGGGTGCCTGGGTGGCTCAGTGGGTTAACCGTCTGACTTCGGCTCAGGTTATGATCTCGCAGTTCACAAGTTCAAGCCCTGTGTTGGGCTCTGTGCTGATAGCTCAGAGCCTGGAGCCTGCTTCAGATTTTTGTCTCCCTCTCTCTCTGCCCCGCCCCTGCTCATTCTCTCTTTCTTTCTCTTTCAGGAATAAAGAAACATTAATTTTTTTAATATCACACACATTAATAAAATGTGTATAAGCCTGTACACTAAACACTATACAACACTGTTGACAAATTAAAGAAAACCAAATTGATCTACACAGTTAATACCATGTCAGTCAAGTTCTAGTAGTATTATGACTTTTACATTAAAATAGTTTCATAAGATAAATTTATTTTGCAAAGCTGTAGGGTTCCAGAACATGGTTTAAAATCTCCAGCCTAATTAATTCAGTCTTTGGCTCCTCTTCCAGCCCACTTTATTGATTTTTGTCCTCCATTCAAATATCCAGATTGCCTTGCTACAGAATACTTAAAAGATTGAAAAATATGAGACTCATTTATTATTCAGTAATAAGTGTGCCTAGAATTTTCTTTTGCTGCATAATCCCAAGTGTTTTATTATTACATTTTACAAAACTGAGAAGGACAAATGAATTCTGGCAACTCTCCAAGGAAAATGTATTAAGACATCTACTGCTTGTTTATTTAACTTGATAGGTAAGGTTTTAGTCCTTACAATGGGTTGAAATTTTTAATGTCAGCATCGCCTCCAAAGGAGGATCTGAGAAGTTTTATTCCAGAGTTAAAAAGCCTTTAGTTAGGATTGACAGTGTGTTATAGAGATTCTTAGCTTTAACTAAGGAAAATGAATTCTTTAGAAAAGAGAAAAGAACAGAGATTCTCGGCTTTTCCTTGCTCAGAACAACTTGACCTGAAGGTAATTAGAATATATGGGTGGCAGGTAAAGGTTGCCAAAGTAACCCTAACACAACTGCCCCAGGACCACTGTCCTTCACATCTCTTGGGGCATCAAGCCTGCCTAGCTTCCAGCTTCTGTATCCCTCCCTCCAACTTGGAAGACTCTATTCTCCAAGGTCAGCTATGGAGGGAGAGTCTCCCCATGCAGACACTGAGCCTCACAGGCCTCCTCTCTTCTGTGATTCATATCATCTAAGGATTTCTCTAATTGTTGCTTCTGGCTCTGTTCTGGTTTTAGGGGATTTTGTAGTCCATTTAATGATTTTAATCTAGTTTTGAACACTTGAGATCTGGCTGGAATTTTTAAACAAGACTGTACTAACAGCCCAGAGAAAAACAAAGGGAACAAAACACTATGAGTAATGACAACCAGGTCATGGGAATCATAAGATTGAGTTATTTTTCTTTCCTGTGGGTTCCCTCCAGATCTGTCTTCCTCCATAGATCCCAGGTCATTTCCAATACAATGGAGGTGTACCACTCCTGAGAGGTGTCCCCATGCAAGCCAGGGCTCTTCAAAGATCAAGTCCAAGAAGAACATAGTCTCACCTACAGAGATGGAAGAAATGTGAAGAGGCCCAAGGGCTACTATTAACTGTCCAACTTATCACCAGCACGGACCATGGCTGAACTCAACATAAAGAAAAGGCTGATGTACAAACAATGATAACTGGCTCTAAACCTGGATAATACTATAGGGAGAAATCCTAACAAAGGCATATATAATTCCAAGCCCCTGTTCACATAAACAGCAATCCTAGTAAGCTTCTCCCTTGCTCTACTCCCAAGCAGTTACTCTGCCCCTAATCTCAACAGTCTGCATCCCTTTTCAGGCCCAGTGGTTGGCCCATGTACATACATTCAGCTCTTGCATAACCCTCTTCAGAAGAGAAGATAAAGAGATGTGTAGAGTAAGAAATTGCTGCAGCTGAGGTCAGAGGTTTTTTCCTGCTTTCTTCTCTAGGGATTGGATGGCTTCCTGTCTCACATTCAGGTCCTTCACCCATTTTGAGTTTATTTTTGTGAATGGTGTAAGAAAGTGGTCTAGTTTCAATCGTCTGCATTTTGCTGTGCAGTTCTCCCAGGACCATTTATTAAACAGTCTTTTATCCATCGAATACTCTTTCCTGCTTTGTCAAAGATTAGTTGGCCATACTTTTGTGGGTCCAATTCTGGAGTCTCTGTTCGATTCCAATGGTTTTTGTGTCTGTTTTTATGCCAATACCATGCTGTCTTGATTACAGCTTTCTGGTAGAGACCAAAGTCTGGGATAGTGATGCCTCCTGCTTTGGTCCTCTTCTTCAAAATTACTTTGGCTATTCGGGGTATTTTGCAGTTCCATACAAATTTTAGCATTGTTTGTTTTAGATTCGAGAAGAATGCTGGTGCAATTTTGATTGGGATTGCATTGGTTGTGTAGATTGCTTTGGGTAGTATTGACATTTTGACAATATTTATTCTTCCAACCCATGAGCACAGAATGTTTTTCCATTTCTTTGTATCTTCTTCAATGTCCTTCATAAGCTTTCTATAGTTTTCAGCATACAGATCTTTTACATCTTTGGTTAGGTTTATTCCTAGGTATTTTATGCTTCTTGGTGCAATTGTGAATGGGATCAGTTTCTTTATTTGTCTTTCTGTTGCTTCATTATTAGTGTATATGAATGCAACTGATTTCTGTACGTTGATTTTGTATCCTGTAACTTTGCTGAATTCTTGTATCAGTTCTAGCAGACTTTTGGTGGAGTCTTTCAGGTTTTCCATGTATATTGTCATGTCATCTGCAAACTGTGAAAGCTTGACTTCATCTTTGCCACTTTTGATGCCTTTGATTTCCTTTTGTTGTCTGATTGCTGATGCTAGAACTTCCAACCATATCTTAAACAACAATGGTGAGTGTGGACATTGCTGTCGTGTTCCTGATCTCAGGGGGAAAGCTCTGTTTTTCCCCATTGAGGGTGATATTAGCTGTGGCCTTTTTGAAAATGGCTTTTATGATGTCTAAGGATGTTCCTTCAGTCCCAACTTTCTTGAGGGTGTTTATTAAGAAAGGATGCTGTATTTTGTCAAATGCTTTTTCTGCATCTATTAACAGGATCATATGGTTCTTATATTTTCTTTTATTAATGTGATGTATCACATTCATGATTTGTGAACATAGAACCATCCCTCCAGCCCAGGAATGAATCCCACTTGATCATGGTGAATAATTCTTTTTATATACTGTTGAATTCACTTTGCTAGTATCTTGTTGACAATTTTATGCATCAGCTCTTCCTGATGGATAGACTCTGTAATTATTTCATAATGTCCTTCTTTATTTTCTGCCTTTAATTTAAAGTCTAGTTTGTCTGATATATGTATGGCGACTCCAGATTTCCTTTGACTTCCAGGAGCAAGATAAATAGTTCTCCAACCCCTCATTTTCAATCTGAAGGTGTCCTCCCTCAGGTCTAAAAGTAGTCTCTTGTAGACAGCAAATAAATGGATGTTGTTTTTTTATCCATCCAGATAACAATATGATCCAGATACCCTATGTCTTTTGGTTTGAGCATTTAGTCCATTTACCTTCAGTATTATTATAGAAAGATATGGGTTTAGAGTCATTGTGTTATCTGTAGGTTTCATGCTTGTACTGATATCTCTGGTACATTGTGGTCCTTGCAACATTTCACTCACAGAATCCCCCTTAGGATCTCTTATAGGGATGTCTTAGTGGTGATGAATTCCTTCACTTTTTGTTTGGGAAGACCTTTATCTCTCCTTCTATTCTGAATGACAGATTTCAGAATAGGATTCTTGGCTGCATATTTTACCTGTTCATCACATTGAAGATTTCCTGCCATTCCTTCCTGGCCTGCCAAGTTTCAGTACATAGGTCTACTACTACCCTATGTGTCTACCTTTGTATGTTAGGGCCTGTTTATCCCTAGCTGCTTTCAGACTTCTCTCTTTACCCTTGTATTTTGCCAGTTTCACTACGATATGTCGTGCAAAAGATCGATTCAAGTTACATGTGAAGGGAGTTCTCTGTGCCTCTTGGATTTCAATGCCTGTTTCCTTCCCCAGATCAGGGAAGTTCTCAGTTATGATTTGTTCAAGTACACCTTCAGCCCCTTTCTCTCCCTCATCTTCATCTGGAATTCCTATGATATGGATATTGTTCCATTTGATTGCGTCACTTATTTCTCTAATTCTCCTCTCGTAGTCCTGGATTTTTTTTTATCTCTCTTTTTCTCAGCTTCCTCTTTTTCCATAATTTTATATTCTTTTCTTTTAACATTTATTTTTGAGACAGAGACAGAGCATTAATGGGGGAGGATCAGAGAGAGGGAGACACAGAATCTGAAACAGGCTCTAGGCTCTGAGCTGTCAGCACAGAGCCCCACGTGGGGCTCGAAATCACGGACTGCGAGATCATGACCTGAGCCGAAGTCGCCGCTTAACTGACTGAGCCACCTGCTTAACCGACTGAGCCACCCAGGCACCCCTTATATTCTAATTCACCTATTCTCTCCTCTGCTTCTTCAATCCTCACTGCAGCCACCCTCATTTTATTTTGCACCTCATTTATAACATTTTTTAATTCCTCATGACTGTTTTCAGTCCTTCAGTCTCTGTAGCAATAGATTCTCTGGTGTTCTGTATGCTCTTTTCCCACCCAGCGATTAATTTTATGACTATTATTCTAAATTCTCGTTCTATTATATTGGTTAAATCTGTTTTGATCAATTAGCTGTCGCTACTTCCTGGAATTTCTTTTGAGGAGAATTCTTCCATTTAATAATTTTGACTAGTTTTCTGTCCCTTATGCATTTTAAAAGCTTGTGTGCTCTGCACCTGTAAGCACTGCTATATTAAAGGAGGGTTGTACACTGTCCGTGGCCTGGCTCTTCAGGAGGTGTTTTTTCAAGGATTGTTACTTGCTGTCTGTTGTTGTGACTTTGGTTATTTTATTACCCTACTCATAATAATATTTTGTACCCTCCACCAGGTGTGCTCTGATTTGTTCCTTGGAGTAGCCATATAAAGGAAAACAGAGAAACAGGAGACAAAAACACGCAAATAACACAAACAAACAAATAAACAAAAACAAAACCTAAAGACTAAAAACAAAAAGCCCCAAAACACTGACTACAAGTAAAGAGGGTGGAGGTGGTCCTAATGGAAGAGCACATACAAAGAAAGAAACGACAGGAGCAGGGTGAGGGTGGGGGAAATAAACATTGATTAGGCAGATAGTAAAAGGCTTAATCCAGAGACAGAGAAAGGAAAATAAAGAAGGAGGTGGGGAAAATGAAAGGAAGATAAAGTTACCCAGACAGAGAAACTATACCGCTTGATTATTCAAGAGAGAGAAGGGAGTGTAGATAAGGAGGTGTATCAAGACAATGGATTAAATATGTCTGTTTAGATATTCCAATAACCAGAGTAACCAGCCTAGGGGAGGGAAGAAATAAGGAAGTGAAATGGGGGGGGGGAATATATCTACATATCCAGAATTGAACTAGAGTTAATCTAGATAATGCTGCATGGCTTGTGGGGAGTGGCTGACAGCAGGGTCTATGCTGCTCTGGTGAATATGCAGTTACCCAGTGCAAAGGGACATGGTTTGGCATAATCTGAACCCACCTCCATTATGGGCCTGATAGTGATCCCTCAGGCCCTGCCTTGGTGGTGGTGGGGCAGGGGGGAAGTGGTGATTTTCCAGTCTCTTCTCTATGGAGCTGGACCAGTGGACTCAGTTTGAGTCATCCTGACTGTGCCCTGGGCACAGATGGGGTGGTCCTTCTCTCTCCACCAACTCCCCTAACCCTGTGCTTGGCTAGGATTCAACATTCCACTCCAGGCACTCTGGCCCTGGGGAGGTGCCTCTCAGTGCAGTGATACGTGGTCCCAGCTGGCTTTGTCTGTGCCACAGCACTTCAGGGAGGACGGCCTCCTCCTAAGGCGGACTGAGCCACTGCCATCCCCGTGAGCCCCCAGGGTGGTGGACACAGTCAGTCTTTGTCTTTTCCCACAGCACTCCAGGGAGATGGCAGCCTTTTCCTCCTGTGGACTTCACCCTCAGCCCAACCAATGCACGGGGGGGGGGGGGGGGTGGGGGGCGGATGCAGGCAGGTCCTATACTATCATGTAGCCCTCCAGGGAGGGAGGGAACCACTTTCTCCAGCTGCAGACTGAGCCCCAGACACACAACCGCACCCAGGCCTGGCTACCCTCCTCCAGTCCGAAAAAAAGCCCTGCAGTTAGAGATCGGATCCCTCTCAGTCTCAGTCCGAGGTCTTTCTCCTGTCCAGATACAGCCCAACACTTCCCTAGCGGCTCTTTCTCTTCCCTTTGTCTCTCCCTTGAAGGGGGCCCCTCCCCTCTGTGCCCACGCAGACTTTTTTTTAATCTCCTCCAGTTTGCAGTTACCCACCTATCTTTTCTCCAGCTTTCCATTTTCTTCCTAGTAGATTCAGTCTCTTTTCCTCCCAGGCTCTGGTGTTCAAAGTCCTTTGGCTTCTACACTTCTTTGTTTGAGAGGCACCCTTAAATATTTTGGATGTTAACTTCTTATCAGAAGAGACACCAAAGACTTTAACCGAAAATCAAGAAATATATGTATATATGTGTATATATGTATATGTATATATATACATACATACATACATATATACATGTATACATATATACACATGTATGTATGTATATATATATACATATATACACATATATACACTTCATTTTTATCACATTATCTGCTTATCAAAATACATTATTAAAACTAAATAAGCAAATGACAATTGGGAAAATATATAGATAGATACAGATACAGATATAGATATAGATATATGTAGATATAAAATAAGAAGAGTCATTCTTTTTATGTAATTCAACAATTATTGCATTAAAAATAAGTGAAAATGGGAACAAAATTCAAACAAACTTTTCACAGAAGAAGACATATGAATAAGCAATAAGCACATGAAATCATATTCAGCATTATTATTTATCAGGGTAATGCAAATTAAAACCACAATGAATTAACATTTACAACCAACTAAAATCACTTAAATAATTTTTTTTAAGTGCTAACAATATCATACCCTGTGAAGCATGTGAATTTACTAGAGCTTTCATACATAGCCGAGGGATTTAAATGAAATATTTACTTTGTCAAATTCTTTGACAGATTTTTTTAATGTTTATTTATTTTTGAGTCAGAGAAAGAGTGCATGAGTGGGGGGGGGGGGGAAGAGAGGGGAAAAGAGAGGATCCAAAGTGGCCTTTGGGCTGACAGAAGCAAGCCCATTGTGGGGCTTGAACTCCAAAACCTTGAGATCATGACCTGAGTCAGATACTCATATGACTGAGCCATCCAGGTACCACGACAGATTTTTTTTTTAAATAAGGTACATGTCTTAGCAATTTCACTCATAGCTATTTACCAAAAAAAGGTTAAAAAGTGGGTCTACAAATGAATTGTGCAAGAATACTTATACCAGCCTTATATAACAGTTGAAAACTGAAAACAACTCAAATATTCATTGACTGAAGAGTAAATAACAAAACTTTGGAATATCCATATAATGGGATACTACTTAGCAACAATAATAATGGAATAACATGGTTGAATATCAGAAACATTATTCTGAGTGAAATAAGCCACCCACAAAAGAATACATGCTATGTGGTTTCAGTTATATGAAGTTGAAGAACAATCAAATCTAATCTATGGTGATGAAACTCAAGAGTATAGGTATCTTATTAGGAAGGGAAGAGTTACATAAAAGAAAATATTATGTAACATGTTTTTTCAGTAGTTTTATGAGTATATATAATCAACAAAATTAATCTAACTAAGCAGTTAGGATAAATTAATGACTTTAATAAATAAACAATGTGGTGTTAAATAAGAAACATTATCTAATGTTGGCTGTTCAATTTTTTTCTGACCAAGATGAAATGGCAACCTGAATAATTACCATTGGCACAGCTATACTGTTTCATTTTATGGTACTTCCTGAGATACTGTTTGCTGACAGGTAACAGACATGATCTAAATCACTCTTTCAAACTCTTCAGACACAATCGGCTATCATCTCACAAAGTAATGAATCTGCCATACTAGAGAATCCCAGAAGGTATTGAAAGAATCAACCTCTCGAATTTTGTTTCTAACCTTACCCTTTCTTACTCTTGAAATACTTCAAATTCTAGCAGCTTTCCTCATTAGCGTCAGGCACAGAGATTTAGCATGAAATAAAAATACAAGTACCATCATTAGCTCTGTTATACAGCCAAAGATATGAAGTTAAATAGTGAAAGCACAAAAAAGAGAAGGAAGATTGAGAGTATGCAACAGGAGGTGAGATAAAGGAAGTGAACAAGTAGGAAAAAGGAGAGGGAAAGAAAAGGGTAGAGAAAAAGAGAAATAAAAGTTATTTACTTCTGATAAGAAAAAGAAAGGCTCAGGCCATGGTGAAAATTTATATTTTCAAACTACGTTTTTAATCCAGAAAGTGCCATAAATTGGATAGTAACAGATGTCTCAGTATCCCCAAAATAAGCACATTGGACAACTCCCCTACTCTACAAACACTAAATCCTTGTTTTACAATAAAGCAACTCCTCTCAGGATTAACACTTTTTATTTTTTGAGACACATCTTGTGCATACTTAATGATCCTGGAATCTATAATATATTTTTCCTCATGAAAGCTTCTTTAGCATCAGGGACCATCTGTTTCTTGTTACTTCTTAGAATTTCAATTCTTTTTTTTTTTCAATATATGAAATTTATTGTCAAATTAGTTTCCATACAACACCCAGTGCTCATCCCAAAAGGTGCCCTCCTCAATACCCATCACCCACCCTCCCCTCCCTCCCACCCCCCATCAACCCTCAGTTTCTTCTCAGTTTTTTAAGAGTCTCTTATGCTTTGGCTCTCTCCCATTCTAACCTCTTTTTTTTTTCCTTCCCCTCCCCCAGGGTTTCTGTTAAGTTTCTCAGGATCCACATAAGAGTGAAACCATATGGTATCTGTCTTTCTCTGTATGGCTTATTTCACTTAGCATCACACTCTCCAGTTCCATCCACATTGCTACAAAAGGCCATATTTCATTTTTTCTCATTGCCACGTAATATTCCATTGTGTATATAAACCACAATTTCTTTATCCATTCATCAGTTGATGGACATTTAGGCTCTTTCCATAATTTGGCGATTGTTGAGAGTGCTGCTATAAACATTGGGGTACAAGTGCCCCTATGCATCAGCGCTCCTGTATCCCTTGGGTAAATTCCTAGCAGTGCTATTGCTGGGTCATAGGGTAGGTCTATTTTTAATTTTCTGAGGAACCTCCACACTGTTTTCCAGAGTGGCTGCACCAGTTTGCATTCCCACCAAAAGTGCAAGAGGATTCTCCTTTCTCCACATCCTCTCCAGCATCTATAGTCTCCTGATTTGTTCATTTTGGCCACTCTGACTGGCATGAGGTGATATCTGATTGTGGTTTTGATTTGTATTTCCCTGATGAGGAGTGACGTTGAGCATCTTTTCATGTGCCTGTTGGCCATCCGGATGTCTTCTTTAGAGAAGTGTCTATTCATGTTTTCTGCCCATTTCTTCACTGGGTTATTTGTTTTTGGGGTGTGGAGTTTGGTGAGCTCTTTATAGATTTTGGATACTAGCCCTTTGTCCGATATGTCATTTGCAAATATCTTTTCCCATTCCGTTGGTTGCCTTTTAGTTTTGTTGGTTGTTTCCTTTGCTGTGCATAAGGTTTTTATCTTCATAAGGTCCCAGTAATTCATTTTTGCTTTTAATTCCCTTGCCTTTGGGGATGTGTCAAGTAAGAAATTGCTGTGGCTGAGGTCAGAGAGGTCTTTTCCTGCTTTCTCCTCTAGGGTTTTGATGGTTTCCTGTCTCACATTCAGGTCCTTTATCCATTTTGAGTTTATTTTTGTGAATGGTGTGAGAAAGTGGTCTAGTTTCATCCTTCTGCATGTTGCTGTCCAGTTCTCCCAGCACCATTTGTTAAAGAGGCTGTCTTTTTTCCATTGGATGTTGTTTCCTGCTTTGTCAAAGATGAGTTGGCCATACGTTTGTGGGTCTAGTTCTGGGGTTTCTATTCTATTCCATTGGTCTATGTGTCTGTTTTTGTGCCAATACCATACTGTCTTGATGATTACACCTTTGCATTAGAGGATAAAGTCTGGGATTGTGATGCCTCCTGCTTTGGTCTTCTTCTTCAAAATTATTTGGCTATTTGGGACCTTTTGTGGTTCTATATGAATTTTAGGATTGCTTGTTCTAGTTTCGAGAAGAATGCTGGTGCAATTTTGATTGGGATTGCATTGAATGTGTAGATAGCTTTGGGTAGTATTGACATTTTGACAATATTTATTCTTCCAATCCATGAGCACGGAATGTCTTTCCATTTCTTTGTATCTTATTCAATTACCTTCATAAGCTTTCTATAGTTTTCAGCATACAGATCTTTTACATCTTTGGTTAGATTTATTCCTAGGTATTTTATGCTTCTTGGTGCAATTGTGAATGGGATCAGTTTCTTTATTTGTCTCTCTGTTGCTTCATTGTTAGTGTATAAGAATGCAACTGATTTCTGTACATTGATTTTGTATCCTGCAACTTTGCTGAATTCATGTATCAGTTCTAGCAGACTTTTGGTGGAGTCTATCGTATTTTCCATGTATATTGTCATGTCATCTGCAAAAAGTGAAAGCTTGACTTCATCTTTGCCAATTTGATGCCTTTGATTTCCTTTTGTTGTCTGATTGCTGATGCTAGAACTTCCAACACTATGTTACACAAAAGCATTGAGAGTGGGCATCCCTGTCGTGTTCCTGATCTCAGGGAAAAAGCTCTCAGTTTTTTCCCATTGAGGATGATGTTAGCTGTGGGCTTTTCATAAATGGCTTTGATGATGTTTAAGTATGTTCCTTCTATCCCGACTTTCTCAAGGGTTTTTATTAAGAAAGTGTGCTGAATTTTGTCAAAGGCCTTTTCTGCATCGATTGACAGGATCATATGGTTCTTATCTTTTCTTTTATTAATGTGATGTATCACGTTGATTGATTTGTGAATGTTGAACCAGCCCTGCATCCCAGGAATGAATCCCACTTGATCATGGTGAATAATTCATTTTATATGCTGTGAATTCGATTTGCTAGTATCTTATTGAGAATTTTTGCATCCATATTCATCAGGGATATTGGCCTGTAGTTCTCTTTTTTTTTTACTGGGTCTCTGTCTGGTTTAGGAATCAAAGTAACACTGGCTTCATAGAATGAGTCTGGAAGTTTTCCTTCCCTTTCTATTTCTTGGAATAGCTTGAGAAGGATAGGTATTATCTCTGCTTTAAACGTCTGGTAGAACTCCCCTGGGAAGCCATCTGGGCCTGGACTCTTATTTTTGGGAGATTTTTTTTAAAATTTTTTTTTCAATGTTTATTTATTTTTCGGACAGAGAGAGACAGAGCATGAACAGGGGAGGGGCAGAGAGAGAGGGAGACACAGAATCGGAAACAGGCTCCAGGCTCTGAGCCATCAGCCCAGAGCCTGACGCAGGGCTTGAACTCCCGGACCGCGAGATCGTGACCTGGCTGAAGTCGGACCCTTAACTGACTACGCCACCCAGGCGCCCCATGGGAGATTTTTGCTAACCAATTCAATATCTTCGCTGGTTATGGGTCTGTTAAAGCTTTCTATTTCCTCCTGATTGAGTTTTGGAAGAAGTGTGGGTGTTTAGGAATTTGTCCATTTCTTCCAGGTTGTCCAGTTTGTTGGCACATAATTTTTCATAGTATTCCCTGATGATTCCTTGTATTTCTGAGGGATTGGTTGTAATAATTCCATTTTCATTCATGATTTTATCTATTTGGGTCATCTCCCTTTTCTTTTTGAGAAGCCTGGCTAGAGGTTTGTCTATTTTCTTTATTTTTTCAAAAAACCAACTCTTGGTTTCGTTGATCTGCTCTACAGATTTTTTACATTCTATACTGTTTATTTCTGCTCTGATCTTTATTATTTCTCTTCTTCTGCTGGGTTTAGGCTGCCTTTGCTGTTCTGCTTCTAGTTCCTTTAGGTGTGCTGTTAGATTTTGTATTTGGGATTTTTCTTGTTTCTTGAGATAGGCCTGGATTGCAATGTATTTTCCTCTCAGGACTGCCTTTGCTGCATCCCAAAGCGTTTGGATTGTTGTATTTTCATTTTCGTTTGTTTCCATATGTTTTTTAATTTCTTCTCTAATTGCCTGGTTGACCCACTCATTCTTTAGTAGGGTGTTTTTTAACCTCCATGCTTTTGGAGGTTTTCCAGACTTTTTTCCCGTGGTTGATTTCAAGCTTCATAGCATTGTGGTCTGAAAGTATGCATGGTATAATTTCAATTCTTGTAAACTTATGAAGGGCTGTTTTGTGACCCAGTATGTGATCTATCTTGGAGAATGTTCCATGTGCACTCGAGAAGAAAGTATATTCTGTTGCTTTGGGATGCAGAGTTCTAAATATATCTGTCAAGTCCATCTGATCCAATGTCTCATTCAGGGCCCTTGTTTCTTTATTGACCGTGTGTCTAGATGATCTATCCATTTCTGTAAGTGGAGTGTTAAAGTCCCCTGCAATTACCACATTCTTATCAATAAGGTTGCTTATGTTTATGAGTAATTGTTTTATATATTTGGGGGTTCCGGTATTCGGCGCATAGACATTTATAATTGTTAGCTCTTCCTGATGGATAGACCCTGTAATTATTATATAATGCCCTTCTTCATCTCTTGTTACAGCCTTTAATTTAAAGTCTAGTTTGTCTGATATAAGTATGGCTACTCCAGCTTTCTTTTGGCTTCCAGTAGCATGATAAATAGTTCTCCATCCCCTCACTCTCAATCTGAAGGTGTCCTCAGGTCTAAAATGAGTCTCTTGTAGACAGCAAATAGATGGGTCTTGTTTTTTTATCCATTCTGATACCCTATGTCTTTTGGTTGGCGCATTTAATCCATTTACATTCAGTGTTATTATAGAAAGATACGGGTTTAGAGTCATTGTGATGTCTGTATGTTTTATGCTTGTAGTGATGTCTCTGGTACTTTGTCTCACAGGGTCCCCCTTAGGATCTCTTGTAGGGCTGGTTTAGTGGTGACAAATTCCTTCAGTTTTTGTTTGTTTGGGAAGACCTTTATCTCTCCTTCTATTCTAAATGACAGACTTGCTGGATAAAGGATTCTCAGCTGCATATTTTTTCTGTTCAACACATTGAAGATCTTGTGCCAATCCTTTCTGGCCTGCCAAGTTTCAAAAGAGAGATCAGTCACGAGTCTTATAGGTCTCCCTTTATATGTTAGGGCACGTTTATCCCTTGCTGCTTTCAGAATTTTCTTTTTGTCCTTGTATTTTGCCATTTTCACTATGACATGTTGTGCAGAAGATCGATTCAAGTTACGTCTGAAGGGAGTTCTCTGTGCCTCTTGGATTTCAATGCCTTTTTCCTTCCCCAGTTCAGGGAAGTTCTCAGCTATTATTTCTTCAAGTACCCCTTCAGCACCTTTCCCTCTCTCTTCCTCCTCTGGGATACCAATTATGCGTATATTATTTCTTTTTAGTGTATCACTTAGTTCTCTAATTTTCCCCTCATACTCCTGGATTTTTTTATCTCTCTTTTTCTCAGCTTCCTCTTTTTCCATAATTTTACCTTCTAGTTCACCTATTCTCTCCTCTGCCTCTTCAATCCGAGCTGTGGTCATTTCCATTTTATTTTGCATCTCATTTAAAGCGTTTTTCAGCTCCTCCTGACTGTTCCTTAGTCCCTTGATCTCTGTAGCAAGAGATTCTCTGCTGTCCTCTATACTGTTTTCAAGCCCAGTGATTAATTTTATGACTATTATTCTAAATTCACTTTCTGTTATATTATTTAAATCCTTTTTGATCAGCTCATTAGCTGTTGTTATTTCCTGGAGATTCTTTTGAGGGGAATTCTTCCGTTTGGTCATTTTGGATAGTCCCTGGAGTGGTGTGGACCTGCAGGGCACTTCCCCTGTGCTGTGGTGTATAACTGGAGTTGTTGGGTGGGGCTGCAGTCAGACCTGATGTCTGCCCCAGCCCACCACCGGGGTCACAGTCAGACTGGTGTGTGCCTTCTCTTCCCCTCTCCTAGGGGTGGGATTCACTGTGTGGTGGTGTGGCCCATGGGGGCTACTTGCAGAGTGGCAGGCTTGTGGTTCTGGGGATCTGGCATATTAGCTGGGGTGGGTAGGCAAGGTGCATGGGGGCAGGAG
Source organism: Prionailurus bengalensis (assembly GCF_016509475.1). Lineage (NCBI taxonomy): Eukaryota > Metazoa > Chordata > Mammalia > Carnivora > Felidae > Prionailurus > Prionailurus bengalensis. Next base: position 31,590,113 of record NC_057346.1, on the reverse strand, counting down.
GGGCAGTCTCAGCTCGCTTCTCCTTCGGTGATCCACTTCAGGAGGGGCCCTGTGGCAGTGGGAGGGAGTCAGACCTGCTGCTGGAAGGGTGGCTCCGCAGAAGCACACCGTTGGGTGTTTGAGCGGAGCAAGTAAGTTCCCAGGCAGGAACTGGTTCCCTTTGGGATTTCAGCTGGGGGATGGGTGAGGGAGATGGCGCTGGCTAGTGCCTTTGTTCCCTGCCAAACTGAGCTCTGTTGTCCCGGGGCTCAGCAACTCTCCCTCCCTTTGTCCTCCAGCCTTCCCGCTTTCCGAGAAGAGCTGTTAACTTATGACCTCCCAGATGCTAAGTCCCACTTGCTGTCAGAACACACTCCGTCTGGCCCCTCCACTTTTGCAAGTCAAACTCGGGGGGCTCTGCTTGCTGTTGGGCTGCCCCTCTGCCCCGGCTCCCTCCCGCCAGTCCGTGTAGAGCAAACCGCCTCTCCGCCCTTCCTACCCTCTTCCTGTGCCTCTTGTCTGCGCTTGGCTCCAGAGACTCCATTCTGCTAGTCTTCTGGTGGTTTTCTGTGTTATTTAGGCAGGTGTAGGTGGAATCTAAGTGATCAGCAGGGCGCGCGGTGAGCCCAGCGTCCTCCTACACTGCCATCTTCTCTACCTCCTAGAATTTCAATTCGTGTAGATATATTTATTAAGAATAGAGAAACTCTCCCTATTTTGGTTTTCAGTTGAATGTGAAATATATTTCATAGAAGACTGACTGATTTATCCAAAACATTTTTGTTACTGACTTTTTTCTAAACATTTAATGATACAAAATAGTCCATGACATAGCACTCTTTGAAGATCCCTCCTACCCCATTTCTAAGTACCTGGAAAGTGAAACATGATTTATGGCCATTTCATGTACCTGGGCCACTGGAATATAAGTAAAGACACCCTACCCCCAATTTTAGCACTTCTTTTTTTTTTTAACTTTATGTTTATTTGTTTTTAAGAGAGAGAGAGAGAGAACGCACAAGGAGGGGAGGGGCAGAGAGAGAGGGAAACACAGAATCTGAGGCAGGCTCCAGGCTCTGAGCTGTCAGCACAGAGCCCAACACGGGGCTTGAACCCATGAACTGCGAGATAATGACTGGCGCCAAAGTCAGACACTTAACCGACTGAGCCACCCAGACGCTCCCCAATTTTAGCACTTCTGGAAGAGCCTGGGAAAACTGTTCTTAGAGAAGAAACAGCTCTTCTTGCCCTTATACATTTTTTTTATGAATTCAGACACCATTAAGCCAAGCTTTTGAAAGTCTCAGAAGAGGAAGCAGTCAAGTCATGAGAGGATTTGGAGAAACAACAGAGTTCAGATCCTAGGAAGGGTTACCTTCTCATTTCCCAACTGTGACTTCAAGATTCTGTTGAGGAACTATCCTCAAGGAACACTTTTTCTTTATCATAACCAGCAGCATAGAGGTGATCTGGGGTGTACAAAGTACATGAACAGTGAATACAGAAAGCTGTAATTGTAGATCTAGCCTCTTAACTCTTACCTTATTTTCTTGATGAAAGGAACTATCTAAGGCAGGATAAATAGCCTCAGGATCTTCATGTAGCTGCCTTAAACAAATTCTTTTTCTTTTTTTAGGTTTCTAGACAAAGTACATTTTTTTAATATCATAAAATTTTATATGAAAGTACGTAGATTGCTGACATATTTGATGATTAAAACCTTTTAAGGAAAATCCAACTTTACCTTTATACTTTCAAAAAACTCAAAGCACAAAAATTACCTGAAACCAATACTACACTGTATGCCAACAAATTGAATTTAAATAAATATATATTTTTTTAAAAATAAAACATAAAATCCCTCAAATAAATTCTTACATCTAAATTATTCAGTTCCCCATAGTTATCCTCTGCACATTTCTCCTTCTGAGATATTAAGCTCCTTATCAGAATGATCTTTTCCAGTGGGTGTACAATACAAGCTGACTTTGTTCCTAAAGTGAAGAACTATTGGGAGGAAAGTTTTTTGGAAATCAATTCTTAGCAGTTTATTTGCAATATTTGGGATTGGTTCTCAGGGTAGTTAAAAAGATCTAAGATAAAAACAAAAATTGGCCAATATCATAGCCATGTTGATAGTAACCAAAATAAGACCAACTTTCCAAAACAACTGAATGATTCTCTGGGTATAATGCCATGCATCACAGAGTTCCTGTTTTACAAATTCCATCTTCTCACTGAGGATGAGTGTCATTCTGGGCACAATAAAGTTGGAAATGAAATTAAGGAAATCTGACCAGAGAAGTTTCTCTCTTTTCCTAAGCACCTTCACCCTCCCCAACTGGCCATGATGATTTGGGAAGTTCACCATCTGAGAAGCACTTTAACCACTTCCACCATTTTTTATGGTTCATCTCTTTTCAAAAATGGCCTTTATCCAAAGAGTTTTTCCTGGGACTTCTGGATTCATATATTTATCATCAAAATTCAAGCAAAATAATAATTCCCTCATGAGATACTTTGGCATGCTCATAAACTCACCCCCAACTCAGTCTACCATTCCCAGGAGGGAGCAGAGGATTACTTTTTCTCATGTGTTTTATCATGTCAGTTTGAAGACATGTTCTTAATTTTATCTGGTGGTAAAAGTCAGATAAGGAGCAGTAAAGAGGGTATGAAACCAATTACTACCTTAGGAATTGTGGCAAGAGGATGAGGGAGAACCACAGAAATGGAGAGGTTATAAATAGACTTGGAAACTTCCTAGGACTGTAATGTGTGAGATATAGGCTGCTATAAAAAGGATGCACATGAAAATTGCTTTGGATAGTTGAATATCCCTACTCGAATTGTAATAATTTGAGGGTGGGAGAAATTTGGTTACCTTTACACTTTTATTGTAAGATAATTTCTCATTCTGTCCACTTGACTGTACCGGACAGCAACTACCAGGCCTGCTTGTCCAGGGCCACTGGGTAAAGATAGACCTGATAGATCTAGAGAAGATATAGAGAAGAAAAGTACTCACTCCTGTAGGAAGGAGGTGGACAAAATAAACCTGGTTGGATAAAAAGAGGAATCTAAGTAAAAATGAGAATTCTGTATTGGCAATTTTAATCATTTCCTTGTTTTTCCTTTAATATCTGAAGATTTTTCTGTCTAATCATTAATCCATTCTTTTCAAACTGATTATCACCACATTATAAGAGGCATTTTCTCCATTATTCTCACTCTTGCCTTTTTCTTCTTGTCTCACACCAAGTTTCCTATAGTTTGTACAGATTTTGTCTTCTAATTTTTCTCCAATTTCTTTTTTAGATTTAGCTATCTCTCCTTTCCTTCACCTCCTTGTAGTTTGATCCCTCATCTCAAGCAGGAAATCCAAACTATAGAAGAGTTCCCCTTCCCCCCAGAAAAATGGCCCAGCAAGTGTAGGTAGGATGTTATGTCTGGTCATTGTTTCTAGGGCTTTCTGCTAGCTCCTGACTCAACTCTAGGATTGAAATTGCTTTTGCACTGCACTTTTCACTGTGTTTAATCTGCTGTAAAATTGTTTTCATGGTTGTAGTCAATGTTATTGTAACTGTTTAACAATGTGCATTTTTTTGCTTTACAAAGGACCTTGACAGTCTCTATGCAAATTAGTGCCTTGTCTAATGCCGTTAAGCATGTTTTGTGGAAAGGTGACAACTGGAATCATGGATAAAGTATTACACTCCATCTGAAGGCTGAGGAGACCAGGGTAAGGAAGCAGAGACTCTACCTGTTATGCATGGAACAGACGTTGCCTACAGATATATAATCTTTAACCTATAGCCTAGTGTTTCAAATAGAAGTAAGCATATTTTATGGGGTGCCTGTGTGACTCAGTTGGTTAAGCATCTAACCTCAGATCAGATCATGATCTCACAGTTTGGGAATTTGAACCCCACTTTGGGCTCTCTGCTGTCAGTGTGGAGCCCACTTCAGATCTTATATCCCCCCATTTCTGCTTCTCCCCAAATTGTGCGTGCTCTCTCTCTCTCAAAAATAAGCATTAAAAAAAGATGATGCCAATATTTTTTTTAAAGAAGTAAGCAGACTTTATTAAACCCTGTTGAACTTGTGTCCTTATTATCATCTGGGGCTAACTGTCAAACTCTACCCTGAACTAGAACTGTATTCGCTTAAGAAAGATTTTTATTAATTGGTTAGTAATGACAGCCATGTTTCAGATAGAGGGCATAGAGTATATTGGGGAGTCACAAAAAATATTTAGCTCATGATGTTGTGGGGAAGATGGGTAAGGAAATACATTGTTGAGCAATAGTGTCAAACACTGTGTGTTTTGTTACTTTTAATCCTGGAAATTCTGTGAAGTTAGATGTCACAGGTTGGGTTCCTTTGGAAGCTAACTCTGATTTGGAGTTTAGAAGGCAGAATAGTGATTTCGAAGTGTCTTTGGAACAATACTGCAAGAAGAAGGGACAAGAAGAACAGGCCTTTACACTCCCATATCTATCAGTTACTGAATGTGGGCCAATGAGACAGGATGTGACCCGGGAGGAACCCGGAGCTGACAAGATCCCTGCATGACTGATTGAGAAAGGCTGTTGCCAAAACTACTTCCAATACTTGGGCAGACCAAGGGATCTGAGTGGTGTTTCACAGTGTCCACCACATAAGTTTATCATCATCCTAGAGACAAATAAAGGGAAATAAAGAGGAATTAAATGATTGTCCATAGTCACATAATAATAATACTTACTAATATAATATATCATATATTACTATAAATATTACATTATAATAATTATACATTTTAAATACAAATGTAATATTTATAATAATATATAACATAATTATTATACTATCGTAACATTTATAATAATATAAATAATAACTGTTGTTGCTACCGTTACTATTATTCAAGATCTTTTCTGAACACTTCACATGTGTTCTTCTTTTAGTGTTACAATAACCATGTGGAATAAGTATTATTCTAGTCCCCATTTTAACAGATGAAGAGACTAAGACACAGAAACATAACTTGCCCAAGGTAGCCCAGGCAGATCTAGGGTGCAAAACCATTAAGTATGACTCCAGAGACCATGTTACTAACCACTGCACCACAGTAAGGCTGTCTGATTTTGAACTTAGAACTTTTTGATAATGAATACCTTCTATTCCAATTGTGCTAAGCTAGAATTACTTGAACAGGTGCTAGGACTAGAGAAAGAAAAAAAATATTTTTTTTTCCAGCTGAAACTCAAGCAGAGCACTCCTGAAATCACATTTCCTCAGCTTCACCACCCAGGAATAAAAAAATCATCTGAGTGCTTTAAGTCAGAGGTTTCTTAATTTTTCTGAGCTCTGAACCAATGCAAGCATGTTTCTAACCTTCCCTGGAGCTCTGAAGAAGGGGCATATCTGGAGTATTTGTTGATACACCTCCATATCCCTTCCCCTAAGAGACACAACAATGAGGTGGTTGCCAGAATTTTATCTTAATGTTGGTCATGCTATGTGGGACCTAGATCTTTCTTTACCCAATATTTATCTGGAAAATCCACTTGCTTCTTTGACTAGGATCCTATCAGCAGCTAGTATTCTAGTAGCCTCTCCCCTCTTCTGTGGCAAAATCTACATTTTCTTATCTTTTAGACCTTTTATATGAATCTTTCTTATAAGCCTTCCCTTCCCCGCCTTTATTCTTAATGAACCAGTCTCTTGAACCAGAAATTACAGTGCCTATATTCTCCATGCCCTGATGAAAGCTCTTGTTCTCACGAGTCAGTCTCCCTGTCTATTTTGAAATATGTAAAAGTACTTTAATCAAAGTCTGAAAGCTACCATGTTTCTTCCCTCTATGTTTCACTCTACCAATGTATACTACGCATCTGATAAGTGACATGATAAATCCCTGAACTCCAGAAGGCCATAAATTACAGGGGAATACAGTACACAAATAATCACAAATGAAATGTCCTTGATAGACCAGAGTTGAGCTACAGGTAAGTCCAGATAGTGAAGGTCATGGATACCCTGAGTGAATATGCCCATGCTTTATGTACAAGGGCATGAGTTGATTGTTGGGAAAATTAGTACTTGATACATGTAAAAATTACTTTATTTTTATCACAAGATAGACTCAAGCAAATCCAGACATATATGAGGGTCTGGGGATACTGTGATGTAAGCCCCATACGTGAGGAAGGAGCCTGCCCAGATTTAGGAACATGGCCTGAGGGTTAAAGAGAAGTGATGGTTTTCAGTGGAGAATTCCGTTTAATTATCTGTCATGGCCTAGATACCCTTACAGGGTTTGTGCATGGTCAGAAAAATGACTGTGGGTGAATTGGAAGAGCTGCCCCAGTAAACTCTGACATTTCAGTCCATAAGCATCCCTACCCTATGATCACCCCTTACAAATTAGCAGAAGGATACAAAGGCAGAGCTGGCCCATTCTAATTTGGACATGAATGTGACCTCATTAGTCTACCACTTGGTGCTTCCAGAATAGAAAAGCCCTGCCTTCCCTTTGTTCTTCACCAATTCTACTGCCACCACATCTGTATACTTAGAAACATAGTTAGAAATGGTTAAATGGTTAATTTTATATTGTACAGTTTTAACCATAATAAAAATTTAGAAAGTTAAAAGGATAAGCCTAGACACAGACCTTACATATGACACAAAAATTAACTTAAATGTATTATAGAAATCAATATAAAATGCAAAACTATACAACTTCTAGAAGAAAATAGAGGTGAAAATATACATGATATTAATTTGGTAATGAAAATTATATACAACTCTAAAATATGATCCATGAAAGAAAAAAATGATAATCTGAACTTGTTAAAATTAAAAACTTTTACTCAATGAACGGTAAGGTTAAGAGAATGAAAAGACAAACCCCAAATTGGGACACATGTTTGCAGAATACATATTTAATGAAGGGATTCTATCCAAAATATATAAAGAAGTCTTAAAAGTCAAGTATAAGAAAACAAACAACACAATTTTAAAATAAGCAAAATATCTACATAGATACTTAACCAAAGAAAACATACATATATAAAAAAGTATATAAGAAAGATGTCCAAAATAATTTGTCATGAAATTGTAAAATGGTAGGTACATAACGTTACATATTTGTCAAAACGCATAGAACATTATAGTACCTTAATGCATGCAAATTTAAAAGATCATTTAGGAGGTTGGGCAATCACAGGATTTGTTGACTGTGGCAAAAGAATCTAACCATATTACAAACATTTGAAATAACCTAAAGGAAGGAGGTTGGGAGATTGGAAGTGCCAACTTTTGAAATGGATAGGGTCTATAAAACTAAAGTATGTAAGTACTATACACTGGCTGGTAAAGTTGTTTTCCATGAGGGTATGAGTTAACACCCATAACACATATGGTGATAGAAACCATCATATATATGCATACTGAAATTGAACAATTAAGTAAATGGAGGGTGGATAGTGAGAGCCAAGTTTCTCAAAGATAATGAGAGGTTACAGACAAGCAAGAGGAGAAACCTAGGATGATAGATTTGGTACTGAATTAGAGTTAGAGACATCAATATGAAGGTATATTTAGCTTAATATAGATGTAGATGAATGTGTGTGTGTGTGTGTGTGTGTGTGTGTGTGTGTGTGGTGCGTGCGCATGGGTTAATACGCACACATAAATTTATTGCCCTGATTATTGACAGGGCATAGAAGCAATAACATCCCAGTAGTAACAAGCACACTTAGCAACCAAATTTTAGTTTTTAATACCATTCTCCAATAAAAGGAGCCAGGTCTCCTCAGAGAAATGGTTGATGTTCAAAACACGCATACACACACACACACAACACACACACACTAGGGGTATATGAAATGGATACCATAGCCAAAAGAAAAAATAATTTGACAAAATAAACTAGGAAGTATTGAATTAAAATCCAAAATAGAAAATAAATACCTATGAGCCATGAATAGGTGAAGCACTGGGGACATTTTGGAGCAGTGAAATTATCTGTACAATACTAAAATGGTAGATCCATAATACCATGCTTTTGTCAAAGCCCCAGAACTTTTATAACACTTTAATTTATGCAAATTTTTAAATAAATAAATAAATAAATAAATCAGTAGGAGAGGAGACTAATCTCCCAAGCAGAACTCTAAGCACTTTATGCAGATATTCTGTCTTCAAAGAGGACATAACTCCCTACTCTTTAAGTGTGATATTTGTATAACATTATTATATCAATATGGGTTTATTAGTTGTAACAAATGTATCATACTAATGATATAAGATGTCAATAAAAAGAGAAACAGAGTGTGTCGTATTTAGAAAATCTTTGTAATGTCTTTGCAACTTTAATATGAATCTAAATCTATTCAAAAACTAAAAATGTCTTTGGAAAATAGAAAATAAAATATGTAATTGCCCCTAATACTATCAGGCAATAAAAAATATCAAACTACCAATACATGCCACAACACAGTTCAACCTCAAAAATATAGCACTAAATGAAAGAAGCAAGCATAGAAGCCACATTGTATTATTCTTTTTATATTAAATATACAGATAAGGCAAAATGATAGAAGAAAACGTTGGATTAATGATTAATCTTACCTGGACCAAAATAAATAAATTTTCCAAATCAAGTCCCCAGTGTGCTTAGTATTCCCCTTCAAAACAGAACCCAGAGAGGGGCAGGGCTACCAATCTTGCTATGACTGAGATTTTCATTCTGTCTAGGAGTCCAGGAGCCCAAGTGTCAAATCACCAGCATCTCACTTCCCCAATATTTCCAATGGCTTTCCCAACAGCCCTAAGGCTTGAGACTTTGGAAAAGCCTCTCAGCCTCAGAAGGGCCAGCCAGCTCTGCAGACTGACACAGCCTTGGCCCTCCTCCTGTCTTCTCTCAAATATGCCACCGACACCTCTGTGGTGAGCAACATATTGATTAGCTTCCCTCCAAACAACCAAGGGTATTTGAGAGGTGATGATGATGCATTATAAACACACACCAAGAAAACCACAGAAAATCAAGGTAGGGACTGCAATGAAAAGAGAAATTGGTTATTGACTTTGCATTTTCATTCAGTAATTTAGGTAACACAGAGCATGAGGAAGCAGCATAGAACAATGTAAAGCCTGCTGAACCAGTGGGAGTCAGAAACTTTGGCTTCTAGTCAATGACTAACTACTCAATCCCCTGGGATTCAATGCCCATGTCTGCATATGATAAGGTTGCATGGCATATGGTGGAGACTTTGGGGTCCCAGATCTGCCACCTACTAGGATTCAGAAATGGGCAAGTCATTAACATCCCTGAGTTCCAGGCTCCTCATCTGTAAAGAGGGACTAACATCACTTACCTTGACTTATGGGGTAATTATGAGCATTAGAAATGGTGTCAAAGGCCTACCAAGGCTCAGTGCATAGCAGCTGCACACTGAGAGGAAGCATCTTCAGCCCTGCCAGTTCCAATATCAACATCTGATGGTCCCAGTGATATACACTGGGAAGAACAGACATGGAATGCCACACCTGTGATTGCTGCAGGGACTGGAGATAATAGGGGGCAGGACCAAGTGAGAACCACTCTACTCAGGACTCAGATGATAAAATCAATAGCAATAATTAATAATAATAATAATAGCACTATGTGCCAGACCCTGCACAAAATTATTGGGATTTATTAACTCACCTCACTATCACAATACACTTTTGCATTGTTACCTTATGTTGATTTGTTTATAACCTGGAAGCAAACACTGAGACCAAGTTTAGAGTGAAAGATGTTTATTAGGGACCAGTGCCTGTGAAAGTGGGGGAGGTGGACCAGGAAAAGGAAGAATTCTGGCTACAATGATGCCCTGACAAAGATTTTCCAATGCTATGGAGAGTGTAGGGGTGAGCATTGCCTCTAGAGTTATCCCATACTGGCTGAGATGAGAAAGCCTCATACCCTGCATGATTTAGGCTTTCCATGGGCATCCCAAGCAAAGCTGTGACTAAGGTGAAGGAGCTCTCTGCAGGTCAGAGGAAGACTAAAGTAAAACTGTATGCTAACTGCAGTCCAGGGGGTTTGGAGCAATAGAGAGCTAGCTTTCCCGGGGTGGGATGTAGGTAGCATTGTACATGTGGTAATGGAAATATGGAACAACTCACCAAAGAGCACAGTTATAATCAGTGGCTGTGGGTGGAATTGCTAAACTATATTGCTTCTTGACTGATATTTGCACTGTGCTTTGTGATTTGTAAACTACTGTCACCTCCATATATCACTTGATGACCCCTGCAATGCTACTGGGACTGTTGACTCTATATTTCAAATGAGGAAATTGAGGATCAGAGACTTTATATTGTCTTGTACAGTGTCACACAGAAAGTGACAGAGGCAGGATTTGAACCCAGTTCTCTATGTACCTGACTTCAAAGTTGGGCTCTCTCCTCTGTGTCATATTGCCTTTTGCAGGTTGCTTTGAGGTCCCAGTAGTCAGTATTGGGCTGCAGTCTTTATTTTTGTCTGATGGCATGTCAGACATAAAGTCCCCTTTCTCACACAGAGGTGAGTGTGGATGTCAGTCCCAGGTGCATCTGGGATGAGGAAAGACACATCTGCCCCCCCCCCCCCCCCAATGTGCTCTGCTGGGAGAAAGGTCCTCCATAAATGGGGAGGAGGGAACATGAGATTGATAGTCTGACCTTGGTAGATGGCTTTGTTCCTGTTTCTTACAAAACGCCATTTACAGACCCAGACATTTCTCTGCTTGAGTAAAGACACTCGCAGAACAATGCAAATAAGGAGGCAGTATCACTGACATGGAAATAATAGCAATATTATCTTAATGATTATGAAATAAAATACAGTCACTTGAGGGTATTTACCCTGAACTCATGTTCATTGGCTTTGCAGGTAAGACTCACCTTTCTGGCTGTCATGCTGGTGGGCCTTCTCCCCAAAGGATGAGGCTGCAGAGACTTTTCTTAATACCCATCTAGGAGTTGTCCAGGGCAGAGGCTTTGTCCCATGGCCCACTGCTCATTGCTACTGGAATTTCAGTCTGCTCCCTGAAATGAGGCCAACCACAATAGGGGCTTCTGTACCTATGACACCCTCTGGCTCTCAGGCCATCAGCTGTGATCATTTCCTTTGTGGTTGAGTCCTCAGTCACCTGGAAGAAGGGCTGCATTACAATTGCCTATGTTCCACAGTTTGGTCACCTCTGAAGCCTGCTCATTTCCCAAGAGCTAAAATTGAAAATTCTAAACAAGCCTTTAAACCTCTTCACAATCTGGATACAACAAATAGTTCTAGATTCATCTCGAGCCACTCAACACCCCCATCTGTAATGGGAGTCTTCTCCCCAAACACAGCATGGACTTTAGTGGACTTTCAAAATTCTGTACCTGTCTTTCAGGTTTGTCGTCAAAGAAAATGCACACATAGCAAACAGCATACAAAAAAATGCTTAACATCATTTGTCATTAGGGAATTGCAAATTAAGCAATAGTGTGATAGCATTACAAGCTAATATAATGGATTTTAAAAACTGAATACCAATTGTTGGCAAGACCTGTTCTCCAGTCCAGTGACCCAAGTCAATAGCTCCTTCCCCATATGCTGTACTGACCTCCCCCCAAGTTAAAATTATAACTTTGTCTTGAAGGGCATGGACAGTTTACTGTCCTTCTCTTCTTCTTGATCTGTGGTTCTCCAGAGCCCAGAGGCTGACTTGAGTCTGCCCTATGTTCTTCAACCCTCACACAGACCCTCCACTCACCCTCATTGACCCTCCTACATACTGTCTTAGACCCTGCCACACATCCTACCACAAAAATTTCAGCATACCTACCCACAGACCCTCATGCATACTCTCCCACACATCCTCCCACACACCCTCATACACAGCCTCCCACACATCCTCTTACTGACCCTCCACAGACCCTCATATACACCTTCACAGAGACCCACACACACCCTCAAAAACCTTCACAAACCATTTATTGAACAACTATTGACCTGAGCTGGACACCTGTCTCTCCTTACTTCTAAGCCTTGCCATCTCCTCTCTGACCTTCAAAGTCTTCAAAAATGATATGCAGAACCCATGTGCAGGGTAGAGGCTGAAGCCAATATCTGATTATGGCAAAGATGCTGCCATACCCAGGATCACTACTGCATAGAGTAGAGCTTAACATCCACAAGTTTCTGACATGAGTGCCTGGCCTGCTCCTGCCCCTCTCCTGCAACACAAACACACATTCTCACATGCACACACACATACTAACATACACACACTCACACAGTGATTTCACATGCACACATACACTTGTATGAATTCATACATATGCACGCAGTCTCTCATACACATGTGCTCATACATACTAATATACACATTCACACATGCTCATACACATATGATTTTACACTACACATGTATGAATTCAACATACGCACACACACTATTTCAAATACACATGCACTCACACACACTCTATTCTCTCTTATCCTTGGTAATCTTTTAAATGAATTATGAACACTTCACCCAGTTTTGTAGTTACAGGAATTGTCATTTCTGAATCTCCTCCTTTATTTTTTTTACATAAAATTATATATATTTAAAGTAAACAACATGATGATTTGACCTACATACACATGTGAAATAATTATCTTAATCAAGTAAACTAACATGTCCATCATCTCACATGGTTAATACTTTGTTTTTGTGATGACAACACATAACATTTTCTCTCTTAGCCAAGTTCATATATGCAATATACCATCATTAACTGTAGTTATCATGATGACATTACTTCCTCAGAACTTACTCACCTTGTAACTGAAGGTTTGTACATTTTGACCTAATCTCCCCACTTCTCGCATCTCCCAGTACCTAGCACCTGGCATTGCATTTTATTTCTGTAAGATCAGCTTTTCTTTCTTTTTTTCAGACTCCACATATCAGTGATGCCATACAGTATTTGTCTTTTTCTTTTTACCTTATCTCACTTAGCATAATGTCCTCCACTTTCATGTTGTCACAAATGGCAAGATGAATGTTCTCTTTTATTTATTTTTAGTATTTTACATTTTTATTGTCGAAGTATAGTTGATATGCAATGTTATATTAGTTTCAGGTGTAAAACCTACTGATTTGACAATTATATATATTACTCAATGCTCACCAGGTTAAGTGTAGTTACCACCTGTTCCCGTACAATATTATTACAATATTATTGACTATATTACCTATGCTGTACTTTTTATTGCTGTGACTTATTTATTTTATAACTGGAAGTTTGCTTCACTTAATCCTTATACCTACTTCACCCATTCTCTTAGACCCTCACTTCCAGCAATCACCAGTTTGTTTTCTGCATTTATGAGTTCTCTCTGATTTTTTTAAGTTTATTTTATTTGGAGAGAGAGAGCAGGGGAGAGGCAGAAAGAGAGAGGTAGAGAGAGAATCAAAAGTAGGCTCCATGCTGTTATCACAGAGCCCAACATGGGTCTTAATCTCATGAACCGTGAGATCATGACCTGAGCCAGAATGGAGTTGGACACTTAATTAATTGAGCTACCCAAGTGCCTCAAGTTTGCCTCTGATTTTGTTTGTTCATTCATTTTGTTTTTTAAATTCCACATATAAGTGAAATTATATGGTATGTGTCTTTTCTATTTGATTTATTTCACTTATCATTGTAGCCTTTAGGCCCAACCATATTGTCCTTTAAATTCTGTTCAATTCAAGAGGCCTTTCCCCAGATTAAACTCTCAAAGGCAAAGACAGCTGGCCCAGTGATTAAAATGGAAAGAAAATATCAGTGCCTCCTTGAAAGTAAGTTTGGTTGTTTCCTGTCCACCAAGTTCACAGGTGGTTCAAGCCTTTCCCATAACATGGGGAAGATCAAAATTGGGCCCTCCTCCCACTTAACACATGAATCCAGGGTCTGAGCCCTCTGTTCCTGTCTCAGAGTCCCCCAAGGACCCTCTACTTCCTCATCATCCTTGTCTCCAGCGTAGAGTATAGGCATTCCTGCAGGCTGCAGCATCAGCAGAAAGTCCAGAAATCTTTTAGGTATGAGATGGCAGTGCTAAAAGAACACTTACCCTTGAGTTGATTCAGGGGAGAGAGTTGAGAGGTGAGAGGAGAGTGTGCATGATTATCTGAAAGTAGGGTGTAGTTTCTATGTTCCTTTCATCATTCTCCCTGCCCCCTCTGGAGTTGGGGGTATTTCCTGCCTGTCCTCCTATGAGGCAGCTGAATGTCTCCTGGGAGACCCAGAGAGGTGATCTAGATTAATAGTAAAGTCCTGTCACCTGCCTCCCTCCATGGTCTGTTTCTGCATCTGTGAAATGTGAGATGGAGGGTGAAGATTTAGAGTCCTTTCATGCTGACATTGGCATGGTCAGTCTTTGGTATAAGAAGTTACCTAGTCTAGTTGGGGTTTAAGGAAAAGATGCATAAGGAAAATTCATCTTACACAAAGCCTGATGTAGAGATAGCACCTGTGAGGCTGATGGATAGGCCGCCACGGCATAGAAAAACACCAACCAATAGCAACTCTGTCTCCAGACAGCACCCCTGAGCAATTTTAAATAACTTCAGGAGGCTTGGCCTCTCCATCATGCGTCCTTAATAAAGGCCCTTCCCCAGTCCCACCCTTCGTTTCATCATCTTACAGATGATCAAGTTAACCAGGGAGATCCCAAGTCCCTTCTGTTCTATGGTGGTATGGTGTTGATGACATGGGGTCCCAGCTGCCACTGTCCTCCCACTGTCCCCTGCACTGGAAGCTCCACCTCTGCCACTTGCCTGTCCTTCAGGACCTTCTTCTTACCCAACCTCCTGGAAATCATTGCCTGTCCACTCCTTCTCAAGGTGTTTGCCCCTCTCTGTGGGTGCTTTACTTTTCAAGGTCTGCACATTTCACCCAGCCTCTATTCTGAGCTACTTTGCTTTGAGATCTTAGTATGTCAGGTGTGTCTGCAGCTGGAAAGCAGCTGCTATCTCTTCTATGTTCCCAGCATAATTTAGAGGGTATATAATTAGGGAGCTGTGAGAAGTTTATATAATTTACAAATGTTTTTTTGGAATTTAGTAAATCAAGAGAATCCCAGCATAGTATTAGACTATTCTAGTTATATGGTACTCAAATTATGACTTTTGCTTGATGAGATTGTCAGAGTGGGGCAGAGTAAGTCAAAGAGGATTGCAATAAATACCAGGGATCCAAACTAAAAGATGTCACCGGCTCCTGCCTCCTGTTTTCCCCAAAATACAAGTTCAAACTAATTTCTAACAGAACCATACACTATGTATCAAGAGCCTGGAAAAAATACAAAAGCAATGCAGCAAGACACCAGACTTCCTAAGCTTCTCTTTACTGCCCTCACCCCTATTGTTAGAACAGACAGATTGGAAGTCATCACTCTTCTAGAATCAGGGATCATCTTTCTTCTTCTTGGCCACCAGAGTCTATCAGACATACTTGATGCATTGAGCATAGGAGCAACCATGCTCACAGGACTATCCTAATGTTCCAGAGAGGGAAAGAAAAGCCCAGAGCCTCACTTGTCCATGTATAGTGGGGGAGCTGTGGCAGTGTGAAGAGGTTGGTCACCCTCTCCTACATCTTTCTTAGATCCCCCTATTCAAAGTCACTCTCCACCTTCCTTGGACATTTGATGTCCCTATGTTAGTGACTAACATTTTGATAAGAGAAGTTGAGGAGCAGAGAAGTGAGAAAGGAAAGAGTTAGGAGGAAAGAGAGGCTGACACTCAGAGAGGAAAGGGATGAGAGAAAGCATAGAGTCTTCTGTGTTCCCTACATAGGGACCAAGCATAAGCTGAACCTTTGTGGTACCAAAAGGAAAGTTCCAGGAAACCTTCCTTTTGAGACAGACCTCTTCTGAAGGAGCTGCCAGGTAAGGCACGGAACATGAGCCTTTTTTAAGCTTAAGAATCATAGAGAGATGGAAGAGAAACCTCACATAAAAATAGGGCGTGAAAATTCCTAATGGGAGAAGCATAGTTCTTTTCTGAGTGCTGGACCCAGAACCTCCTTGAACAACCCTGAACACTGATGAGTCTGCTCTGGATATCAGAATCCAAGCCCTGGAGTAACAGAGAACACAGGCAACAGACTCATTCATCGCCACTGAGGATCTACTCAGAGATAGGAGCCACCTGAGAGGCTCTGATCACACAAGAAATTATAAGGATTTGGGAGGGGACCAAGATGGGGGAACAACATGGAAGCTTTTTTTTGTGTCTGTCATCACTGAAAAGCAGCCAAATCAACACCAAGCCATCTTGCACACCCAGAAACCTGATCTGAGGATTAACACAACAAATGCACAACCTGAATCACAGAACTCTGCAGGTATGTGGCACAGACAGGTGAATCAGGGAAGAGAAAAGCAATGGAGGGCAGGGAGCTGTTTATGCTTGCAGAGAGAGGATGGAGCTAGGTAAAGAGTATGGAAAAGCACCCCCCCAAACAACTGGAAAGAAAGTGGAAAAGTGGGAACAGCTTCAGGGACTGAACAAAAAAAGGGGGGGAGAAAGGAGAAAGGAGAGGGTTTAAATTCCATCAAAACTATAAACAGGGGGAGAGCAGAGTCTGAGGCTCTGCAGCTCGAAACCTGGTGGTGCTCTGGTGGAAAGAGCAAACCCCCAAGAGCAGAGAACAAGGTCTGAGGGGTCCACAGGCCACATGGGGAGTGGCAGTTCCCCTGCAGGGAGGACATTTGGTAGAGGCTGTGCAGCCACCCCACAGGCAAAGGTCCCAGCAGACCCCAGTGAACAACCACATTTATTGGTGCTGGAACAAGGATGTTAGGGGGAAAGCCTGGTGCTAGATGTGTGCTGTGATTTTCCATAAACTCTGAAATGTTACTACTACAAGATCAAGCAAAAAATTTTCTGGAGTGGGCTGGCACCCAGCTGCAGACTCTGGGCATCAGTGCAGCACAGTCTCATAAACATTCCTGGGGATGGGCAGGCATCTGGCAGTTGCTCAGCAAGACCCTCCCCCAGAGTATCGGATAGGGTCAAAGTCACAGTTTCTCAGAAGGGAGGGGCTGGAGGGAGGGGCCAAAATGCAAGAGAAGTGGGGAGATCCAAAGTTCCCTCATTTCTCAAAGAAAGTCATGCTGAGGCCAAAAGACTTTGAACCCCAAGAGTCTGGGAGGAAAAGAATCAGGGTTGCTTCCAGGGACCCACTGGGAAAACCTGACGGGCCATAGGTGGGGTGTTTCAGGGAACAGACAGCCTGCCCACAGTGGAGGTGGGACCTGCCTACACCAAACCAAGCCCCTCGGCTCCTGGTAACTGCATATCTACTGGAGTGGGATTTATTGATGCTGATGAACCAGATGGCCCCTCCTCCAGACCAGTGCTGTTGCATCACCTGGTTTAATTCTTGGAAAATTCTTATTATATAGATATATTCTTCCTTTTCTTCTTCATATCTCTTCCCTCCACTCGTCTGGTTACTCCGGTTGTTGGTTTCGTTAAGCAGACATATTTAATCTATTCTTTTGATACATGTTCTACATCCCTTCCTTATTTTCCTTTCTCTCTTGCTGGATTAAGCCATATATTTTCTCACTCTGGGCAATTTTATCTTCTCGTCTTTTTTCCCACCTCCTTCTTTATTTTTCTTACTCTCTGGATTAAGCCATATAGTTTCTTTGATCCATTTTGTCTTCTCTTCTTTTTTCCCTGCACTCTCCTTTATTTTCATTTCTGTCTCTCTGGATTAAGCTATATAGCTTCTCTGAATGGACAACTTTATCTTCTTTTCTTTTTCCCTGACTACTTCTTTATTTTCCTTTCTCAGTCTCTGGATTAAGCCTATATTTTCTCTGCCTGGTCAATTTTTATTTTTTTTCTTTTTCCCTACTCCTGTCATTTCTTTCTTTGTATGGGATAAGGCCTCTTACATCAACACCACTCCCACCCTGTTGTTTACTTATAGCTGGTCTTTCTGGGTTTTTTTTGTTTTTGTTTTTGTTGTGTGTGTGTGTGTGTGTGTGTTTGTGTGCTGTGTGTTTTTTTTTCTGTTTTTTGTTTGTTTGTCTCTTTGTTTTCCTTTCTGGGCTACTTCAATGAACAAATCAATGCACACCTGGTAGAGGGTCCAAAACATCACTACAAGTAGAGAGATAAAGTAACCAAAGACACAACAACAGAGAGCAAGTAACACTCTCCCAAAAACACCTCTTGAAGGGCCAGGCTCTGGACAGTCCTCTTTAATATAGCAGTGGTCTCAGGAAAAGGGCACATAACAAGCTTTTAAAACACATAAAGTACAGAAAACTAGCCAAGATGATGAAATGGAAGAAGTCCCTCAAAAGAAATTCCAGGAACAAATGACAGCTAAAGAATTGCTCAAAACAGATATAAACAATATAACTGAACAAGAATTTAGAATAATTGTCATAAGATTAATTGCTTGGCTTGAAAAAAGCATAGAAGACAGCAGAGAATCTATTGCTACAGAGATCAAAGAACTTAAAAATAGCCATGATGAATTTTAAAGTACTGTAAATGAGGTGCAAAATAAACTAGAGGCAGTGACAGGGAAAACTGAAGAGGCAGAGAGAATAGGTGAAATAGAAGATAAAATTATGACAAAAGATAAAACTGAGAAAAAGAGATTAAAAAAATCTGGAGGCAAGAATTACAGAACTGATTCAATGAAAAGAACAATATCTGTATCATAGGAGTTCCAGAAGAAGAAGAGAGAGAAAGGGGCCGAAGGTGTACTTGAACAAACCATAGCTGAGAATTTACCCAATCTGGGGAAGGAAACAGACATTGAAATTCAGGAGGCACAGAGAACTCCCTTCAGACATAACTTAAATGAATCTTTTGCACGACATATCATAATGAAGCTGGCAAAATACAAGGATAAAAAGAGAATTTTGAAAGCAGCTAGGGATAAATGGGACTTAACCTACAAGGATAGACACATAAGGGTAGTAGCAGACCTATCTATTGAAACTTGGCAGGCCAGAAAAGAATGGCAGGAAATTTTCAATGTGATGAACAGAAAAAATATGCAGCCAAGAACCCTTTATCCAGAAAACTTGTCATTCACAATAGAAGGGGAGATAAAGATTTTCCCAAACAAACAAAATCTGAAGGAATTCATCACCATTAAACCAACCCTATAAGAGAGCCTAAGGGAAACTCTGTGAGTGAAATGTTGCAAGGACCACAAAGCACCAGAGACATCACTCTAAACATGAAACCTAGAGATAACACAACGACTCAAAACCCATATCTTTCAATAATACCACTGAATGTAAATGGACTAAATGCTCCAATCAAAAGACATAGAGTATCAGAATGGATTAAGAAAAACAAGACCCATCTATTTGCTGTCTGCAAAAGACCCATTTTACACCTGAGAACACCTTCAGATTGAAAGTGATGGGGTGTAGAACCATCTATCATGCTAATGGAAATCAAAAGAAAGCTGGAGTAGCCATATTTATATCAGACAAACTATATTTTAAACTAAATGCTATAAAAAATATGAAGAGGATTATATATTAATTACGGGGTCATCGATCAAGAAGAACTAACAATTATAATTGTCAATGTACCAAATTTAGGAGCACTCAAAATATAAAACAATGAATTACAAAGCTGAGCAATCTTATTGATAAGAGTGTGGTAATTGCAGGGGATTTCAATACTCCAGTTACAACAATGGACAGATCATCTAGACATACAATCAATAAGGAAACAATGACCCTGAATGATACACTTGGCCAGATGGACTTGACAGATATATTTAGAACTTTTCATTCAAAAGCAGCAGAATATACATTCTTCTCAAGTGAACATAGAACATTCTCCAAGATAGATCACATACTGGGTTACAAACAGCCCTCAATAAATATAAAAGAATTGAGATCATACCATGCACACTTTCAGATCACAATGCTATGAAACTTGAAATCAGCCACAGGATGAAGTTTGGAAAACCTCCCAATGCATGAAGGTTAAAGAACATCTTACTAAAGAATGGATGGGTCAACCAGACAATTAAAGAAAAAATAAAAAATACATGGAAACAAATGAAATGAAAAGACAACAACAAATCCAACCCAAACCAAATCCAATCCAACCCTTTGGGATGCAGCAAAGGCAGTCCTAAGACGAAAATACACTGCAATCCAGGCCTATCTCAAGAAACAAGAAAAATCCCAAATAGAAAATCTAACAGCACACCTAAAGGAACTAGAAGCAAAACAACAAAAAAAGCCCAAAACTAGCAGAAGAAAAATAATAAAGATCAGAGCAGAAACAAACAATATAGAATCAAAACAAAACAAAACAAAACAGTAAAACAGAGAAATTAAATGAAGTGTTGGTTTTTTTGAAAAATAAACAAAATTGATAAACCCTTAGCCAGACATGTCAAAAAGAAAAGAGATAAATAAATAATCTCTCTCTCTCTTTCTCTCTCCATATGATATATATATATATGTATGTATATATATATATATATATATATATATATATATATATCAAATGAAAACGGAGTTACCACAACCAACCCCTCAGAAATACAAGCAATTGTCAGAGAATACTATCAAAAATTATATGCCAACAAACTGGACAACCTGGAAGAAATGGACAAATTCCTAGACACCCACACAAACGAGAAGAAATAGAAAATTTGAACAGACCCATAACGAGTGAAGAAATTGAATCATTTATCAAAAATCTTCCAACAAATAAGAGTCCAGGACCAGATGGCTTCCCTGGGGAGTTATACCAGACATTTAAAGCACAGATAATACCTATCCTTCTCAAGCTGTTCCAAAAAAAAAAAAAAAAAAAAAAAAAAAAAAAAAAAAGAAAAAAAAAAGAAAAAAAAAAAGAAATGGAAGGAAAACTTCCAGACTCATTCTTTGAAGCTGCACTACCTTGATTCCCAAACCAGACAGAGACCCCATAAAAAAGGAGAATTACAGGCCAATATCCCTGAAGAACATGGATGCAAAACTTCTCAAAAAGATACTAGCAAATCAAATTCAACAGCATATAAAATGAATTATTCACCATGATCAATGGGATTCATTCCTGGGATGCAGGGCTGGTTCAACATTCACAAGTCAATCAGTGTGATACATCACATTAATAAAAGAAAGGATAAGAACCATATGATCCTGTCAATCAATGCAGAAAAAGCATTTGACAAAATTCAGCATCCTTTCTTAGTAAACACCCAAGAAAGTTGGAACAGAAGTAACATACTTAAACATCATAAAAGCCATTTATGAAAAGCTCACAGCTCATATCATCCTCAATGGGGGAATACTGAGAGCTTTCCCCCTGAGATCAGGAACACAACAGGGATGCCCACTCTCACCGCTGCTGTTTAACATAGTGTTGGAAGTCCAAGCATCAGCAATCAGACAACCAAAGGAAAAAAAAAGGCATCAAAATTGGCAAAGATGAAGTAAAACTTCCAGTTTTTGCAGACAACATGATTGTCTACATGGAAAACCTGAAAGACTCCACAGAAAGACTGCTAAAACTGATATACGAATTCAGCAAAGTCGCAGGGAACAAAATCAATGTACAGAAATTGGTTGCTTTTTTATACACCAATAATGAAGCAACAGAAAGCAAATTAAAGAGATTGATCCCATTTACAATTGCACCAAGAACCATAAAATACCTAAGAATGAACCGAACCACTGATGTAAAAGATCTGTATGCTGAAATTTATAGAAAGCTTATGAAGGAAATTGAAGAAGACACAAAGAAATGGAAAAACATTCCATGCTCGTGGATTGGAAGAATAAATATTGCTAAAATGTCAATAGTACCCAAAGCAATCTACACATTCAATGTAATCCCAATCAAAATTGCACCAGCACTCTTCTCCAAGCTAGAACAAATAATCCTAAAATTTGTATGGAACCACAAAAGACACCAAATAGCCAAAGTAATATTGAAGAAGAAAACCAAAGCAGGAGACTCTACTACAAAGTTATAGTTATAATCCTCAAGACAGTATATTACTGGCACAAAAACAGACACATAGGGCAAGCCACAAGAGATTCTTAAATACAGAGAAGAAACTGAATGGGGAATGGGGAGAAGGAAAATGGGTGATGGGCATTGAGAAGAGCACTTGTTGGTATGAGCACTGGGTGTTGTATGTAAGCCAATTTGACAATAAATTATATTTAAAAAAAAAAAAGAAATGATAAGGATTCATTTCCAGTAACTGATCCCAAAGAAATAGAGATACATGGATGCACTATTGATGAGTGTATAAATTGGCACGGCCACTTAGTAAAAATAATTAGTAGTATCTACTAAAGATGAACATATACAAACCTTCCATACAGATATGCATGGAACTGGAGGAAATGTCTGAGATACATGGATCATTTTTTTTTTTGCAATTTTTCTCCTCATAACTTTCTTATCTCAAGATCTTGTCTTGAGACCAGTTCCTGTCTTAGGTATATCACCAACTTATATTCTCCAAAAACAGGTAATAAAAGGTTTGTGGAAACATCATCCATAAGAACTCCCAAATGAAAATTTATCAAATGTCCATCAATAAAAATGAATAAATAAAGTATAATATAGTCACAACTACAAAAACACATAACAATTTGGGAAAAACCTCACAAACAATGTTGAATAAAGAAATTCAGATCCAAGAGAATACATAGTGTGTGATCCATTTATAGGAACTTACAACACAGGCAAAATTGATTGCTCCTTTTGAAAGTCAATGTAGGGTTTAACCTTGGATGCAAGCTGTAATAATGATAAGAGAGGAGCTTTTAAGATCCTGGTCATGTTCTGTTTTCTTCAGCTGAGTACTAGTTAAAAGTGTACAAACTTGTGGATAAAGAGAGAAACGAAGCCATCAAACAGTTCAACAACTTTCTCAAGTTCACACAAATGCTCATCAGCTGGACCGGACCAAAGAACCTGATCTGCTGACCCTCGGTTCAGTGCCCTGGTCTCTCCATCCTCACTCTTCTTAACAAAAAGTCTAGCACTTTGTTGTCCAGTATGGTAGCCACTAGGCACACATTGCTATTTAAATTAAGATTAATTTAATTTAATTTAATTTAATTAAAAATTATGTTTTCCAGTCACCTTAGCCACTTTTTGAGTGCCGACTACTCATGGGGCTAATAGATACTGTATTAGACAACACAGATTTAGAGTATCTGCATTATCACAGGCAGTTCTGGTGGACAGCACTAGTCTGGAAGGTCCAATGAGAAAATTAGGACCAACATAATCCCTCATGACACTAAAACTTATCCTAAGCATATCCCTAACCACATAGCTGATGGTCTGGTGGAGGAGAAAGCCCAAACAGTGAATATTTCCTAGGGCTGGTTCTTAGAAAGCAGGAAGAGCATGCCACTAGTGTCTCAGCTCACCTTCCTCTGCTCCCTCCTCTCTCCTGAGGCTTAGTGCTCACCCTCATCCTAGATCACTCATTGTATTTCTGATCCAAAAGGGTTCACGCTTCAGACTTCAGCTTAGTGAAGTTTCTCTCCATTAAAGACATTTCCAGTACCAGAAATGGCTCTTAAAAATGGATCAGATCTTCTCCAGCCAGACTAAACCTCAGATATCTGGGCTCCCAACCTTTCTGATTCACAGAAGGCCCAGGGCAAAGAGAGGTCCCCCCCTTACCCCCTCACGATGCCACATAGTCCCTCCTGAGGTGCACTGATGTCTCAACCAGAGCATTCTCTAGGGAGGTTTCTGAGTTACAGAGCTGCCAGGATGACACCTGTAGTAACCTCTCACCCAATAAGGGATATTTATTCAACTCTACAGTTGTAATAAACTTCTCTGAGCTTTTTGCACATATTTCAGTCCCCATGAGAGCTGAGGAAGAGCTGTGAGCTCTCCTGAAGGAGAAGTTAGGGGATAGGCCTGAGCATATCACAGGAAAAAAAGGTCCCAAGCACCTCAGAGAAGAGGTGCCAGGCCAGGACACAGAGCTCTGCCCAGCATGCTGAGAGAAATCTTAAATAGGAAGCATATAATCTAGCTCAGAGCAGTCACCTCTCAGTCCATAAGCCCGGGGAGGACATGGTGTGGAAAGTTCCCCAAAGCTGAACATTCCCAAAATCTCTCTCTTGGGATGAGACTCTCTAGCTTTGCTTTGTCAGCTGATTGCTTTTTTATTCCTTATGAAGCCATCTGAAATTAAACATTCTTAGGAAAATACTGGCAGGGATTGCAAAGGGCTTCAGGTTTTGGTTATCCTAACACTTGATCCTCATTTCCCACTGCTAAAAAATACCAAACTAAAAGAACATGTAAAATAACCTTTAAGGGAACAATTGAGAAGTGTGTGCCTGTGTGAGCTTTACCCCCTACACTCCAATTCCAGAGCTAACTCTTGCCTGTAGCTCTGTCATGGGAGTCACTCCAGTGCTGCTGAGTTGACCGCGTCTCCCCTATTCACTTGGGAGAGTATTTACAGGTTTCTCCTTGAATGCTCCTTGACTACTCATTTAGCCTTCAGCAGAAGCCTATGCTGGGTGACTATCAGCAAACTTGGGCTTCTTGTTCACTTT
Organism: Prionailurus bengalensis; assembly: GCF_016509475.1. Taxonomy (NCBI): domain Eukaryota; kingdom Metazoa; phylum Chordata; class Mammalia; order Carnivora; family Felidae; genus Prionailurus; species Prionailurus bengalensis. Next base: position 31,565,524 of record NC_057346.1, on the reverse strand, counting down.
TGCCTTTCCTTTCTCCATGAATATGGGGGAAAGTGGAGAGCACAGTTGATTTCTCAATTTCTTATCCAAACCTCCATCAGAGCAAATTCCTACTTCAGTGTCTGTAATCATGATTCATGGACAACTGCTCACTATTTACTGAGCTGCTGAGTGGTAGGTGAGGAGAGGTGAAGCTGAAGAAAGATTATAGGTTGGGATCGGGGGTAGAGACTATGGCAGAGGCCTGTTCTCCAAGGCAGATAGATGATTCCACGGCTCAGCCAGGCCAGAGAGAGGACAGGTATAGTTACTGGAGATGACTTTCATTCGCAGAGACAAAAAGCTTCAAACTCTGGAATTGGGGGTGCAGATATTTGCTCAGGAACCCCTTTCTCCCTCCCAGCTAAGATCCTGGTTGCAAATGTTGGGCTAAAAATCTTCCTTTACTTTCCTGTCTCCTTGTCATGTGGTCTTCCTCTAGCAAGAGCCTCAGGGTAGAGATGGATTTTTTCCCATTTGAAAAATATAAGCACAGGATGTATCAAAGGCCATGGAGCAAATCTGTAGCAGAATCCAGCCCCAGCCTTCTGGTCTCCTACCCACATCAGCCCTCTTCCCCTAGCTTCATTTATTCATCCTATAATCTAACTTGGAAGCTAGATATGAAAGAACCTACATTACATGGGACATGGAGCACTTCTCTAAACCCTGTTCTGTACTATTCTACATCAGAATGGTTGACTATGTTTTCTTCTCCCCAGACCAATGTTACTCATTGAGGGGCATAGGCTGGGGTGTGTGTGGCATGAGGTGATGAGGGCTGAAGGTGAGCTTGTTCAATGAGCCCGTGTCTTGGGGTATATTCCCACAGCCATATGTTCCCACAGAGAATGCAAGGGTCTACTTCAATAAATTATAAGCAAGTAAATGAGATAATGTGCACATCACCAAAAACTCAAAAATGTTAGGGACTGTTATTGTTTCTGTCATTGTTATTGTTACATTTCTTATCTTCTCCAGCTCCACTCTTCTTCCTGCCCTGTCCTGGATCCTGCACCTTGGGTTTCCCAGTGGGAAGAAGATGACAGGACATACATAACCAATTGTCCTGATTGCCCTCCCAGCCTCAGGACCAGAGGAAGCAGATCAGGACCTTCCCCAGGTCTTCCCCAGATGCTCAATCTTGAGTTTGGGCCAAGGCCCTCCTATACTCACAGAAGTGACTTAGTTCACCTCAAGACAACTATGAGGTATGTGAATTGTTTTGTAAGCAAGGGCTGAATTGCATCCTAGTCACCTATAAATAAACAGTAACCCCAAGCCATCTTTGGAAACACTCTCTACCAAACATAATAAAGTTTTCAAGATAAAAACCAAAAAACACACAAGAAAAAAAAACATCTTTATGGGATACCTTAGTGTATTTCAAATATCTTACTCTCTTCCCCTTCTTGTCTTCATGAGAATGAGGCATAACAGTGATGATAATAGATATGTGGTATTTTTGTAGACTATGGTTACTCTGGATATTTGAAGAAATGGTGGATATAATAGTTCTGTTTTTATATAGGAATAAGCTGAAGTCAGGAGAGGAGGCACACCTGGATTGGTGAGACCTCAGCACTGAGCACTTTATCACACCATGTTTCCATGGGCTCCTATTTGACTCATTCTTACAGCCACACCAACTGTTCCCTCCAACAGATTCACAGGTGGGCAGGGGTGAGGATTGAATGCCATTATTGGAGAGGTCATGGGAGCACTGGGATCTGTAGACATAATTCCTGCCCACCACCAGCCACTCCTCTGGGCCTTTCTGGATTGACCCTCCTTTCATTGCTTTCCTCCCATTCACTTTGCTTCGGGCTACCATCACCTGCAGCTTCTCACCCTGGTCCACAGGGAAATAACCTCATTGTTCTCTTCCTTCTATTTTAAGAAGTAAGCAAACCTCTTATGTGGTTTTGTAATGTTGTAATACTTCCAACATTGATGAGAAGAAAAAATATGCCAAAAAAAAAAAAAAAAAGCAAAGGAAGACCAAAAGCTGTTCCTGGTGTCCTTGGCCTGCCCTTCATTTCTCACGACTCTTCGTGATCATTCTCCCAGAGAAAGATATCCCACCCAGATCCTAGGCCATACAGACCCATTCTCTCCATCCTTCCATGTGGATCCAGAGGACCCACAGAGTCAAAGAAAAAGTGGGAAGGTGAGTTCCCAGGCATGGGCAGGGCCTGCCCCAGTGAGGTGTGGGCATACCAGGGGACAGCCACATGATATTTGAGAAAAAGCCAGGTTGTCCAGGTAGAGCTGGAATTGTTTTTGGTAACAGTGCTTGCAGGAAATGGCTGAAGTGTGTTGGAAAATCTGCAGTCCATCAGTCACAGGGAATCTGGCCTGGGTGTTTTAGCCCATTTTTCTCATACCAGGCACCTCTGGCATACTGAGAAACTATCACCAAAGTTTCTGTTTGAAAGAGTCATGAGGCCTCCAATTTTACAGTGTCTCATTTTAACTCTTTGTCTCTTCATCAATTGAATATTTTTAAATCTTAAAACCTGCTGAGAGCCTAGCACTTTGGGGGTTACTAAGCATAAGTAAGTGGGGAAAGCACCAGGAAAGCAGTTAGGAGAACTGGATGTTAATTCCAAGACACTCACCAGCATTTACCAACCTGCTGTGTGACCTCAAGCAAGTCCCCTTTTTTCTCTGGGTTCCATATTCTTGCCTATAAAGTGAGGGAGTGGCCTGAACATTCTGCGACTGCAGTACTCCATGTTGTTCCTTTACTCATAGAGTTGATAATCTGGCCATACCCTGAAGCTTAACTCCCAAGTGTTCAACTACTATTTTGGGGTTACTTTCATTTTTTAAAACCTGATGCCACTTTTAACCCCCAAACATTGTTTTCTATTCTTGGATCATTGTCTTCAAAGCACCAGGCCCAAGGGAGGATTGGAAGAGGCTGCTCTGTGCTTCCTCAGGTTCTCATGACCTCAGACTAAAATAACAGCCTTCAGACCCCATTGATGTTTTGCAAAGTGTGGTCATGGCTCTCTGTTATCAGAGAATGAGCACCAAAAGCAAATAATCACTACAGGCCCACTACTCTTTTGGCATTTTGGAAGAGATGCAGGTCTATCTGGACAAAATGAAAGATTGGTGTTCTCCCCACAGCACCTTAGGTAGCTGTGTTCCTTCTCACAGCTAGCTATGAGCACCTGCTATTTGCAGAGTTCAACGAGTTCTAGAAACACCAGCTAATGAGGTCCCCAAGCGGCCTAGCCAGACTCAGCACTGATCATTCCTCTCTGACTCACCACCTGCAGGTTGATGGGGATGAGAACAAGAGATTTTAGGCCCCATCTCCAGGACAGGTTGGAGGTGGGGTTAGACTCTTGTCTACACTCTAAATATCCATCTGAGTGTGTCCAGGGATGAACAGAGTCTCTTCCCTGGTAACCACTAAAATATTTGCTCTCAATACTGCCAATCTTAGACCAGCCTCCAGCTGAGGCAGTTACCAAGCCCTGCATAAAAAAAAAATCCCTGGGTCTCAAGGGTAGATAAGGATGCTACACAGTCATGATCATCATTGCTCTGTCTCTGGCTAGAGGCGGGCAGGGTATAGAAGTAGAACAGCAGGCAAAACGTAGAATACTATGGTGGTTAAGAGTATTGTGTCTAGGGTCCATCAGTCCTGGGTTCAAATCTTGCCTTGGTCACCTCCTAGCTACCTAATCCAAGGTAAGTCACCCAAGGTCACTATATCTTGAATTCCTCCATTATAAAATGAAGGTAATGGCTCCTATTTAAGGAAACATTGTGGTGCAAAATGAGGTAATATATGCAAAGCATCTCAGATAGTGTCTGGAACAAATTGGGTACTCAAAACTGGTTATTATGATTATTATCATCCTCTCAAGGGGCAGATGTGATACTAATGTGGGCATGTGCGACTCTGAAATGAAAAAAACTGAAAGAGATGCAGAGCAGAGGATATGAAGGGCTGTCTGAATTGAGTTGCAGGAGATCCACAGAGGCCTCTGCCCTCAGGTTATGGGAAAAGGGGTACATTTATACCATGGGAGATTAAAACCATCTCTACCAGACTCCTGGGTCACTCCTTAAGGAAGTGAATAGAAGCAGGATTTGGACATGGAGAACATCTCTGCAATGCATGGATTTTTCCCCCTGATATTATTATATTACATTCCCTTCTCAAGAAGATATTATCCTGAGATCCTCCTCAGAGGCTCTTTCTGTCTGTATTTTGGGATCCTCAGGGCTGAGCCAGTAGGCTTCAATCTGGGGACTGAAGTAATGCACAACTGCATCTTACTCACATGCAAGGATTATCAGTAATGCCTCCCCAGGAGCTGCAGGCTCCAAGTGGTGAGCACAACACCCTAGTGCTGTGGAAAACAGTGTAGAGCATTGCAGCAGTGTCTCAGCAGAAAACAGCACTCTGGTGGCCTTCCCAGAAATAGCTCAGCCTCCTGAGGACAAGTCCCCATGCTTGTAGATATGTGGAGGGCCTATCAGGAGTTCTTTCTTAGAGCTGTAAGCCCAGGGACGTAGTGAAGCTTCTTCCACAAGGGCAAGAGACAGGAAGGCAGTAACAAGGTATCCATGTCTGCCCCCAGTCTACATAAGACATCTCACTTGCAGAGTCTCGGCTGGACTCTTATCCCTATACAGAAGGAGCTGTAGTGCAGGAGGCATACTCCTACAGCCTGGGTCAGAATCCTCTTAATAGCTGGGCTCAGACACACTGGAATAGGTAAGCTCAGTCTGGGCAGGAAGCCCTGCACCATGGTCATCAGCTTCCCATGCTTGAAGGTCCCATGGACACCACATGTCAGAGGCCTACCAAGCCTTGGTAGCCAACCCTGAGTCTTTGAGCCAGTACCAGAGAGAAAAGCTCTCATCTTTCCGGAGCACCCCTACCCAGCTACATACAGAGTCATAATAGAGACCATGAGGCCCCACAGAGACAAGACATGCAGAGATACCGAGACATGGAGGCAGGAACCTACAAAGACAACAACAGCTGCACAACCTCACAGTGGCATACAGAGCCACAGTGACACCAAAAGGGCACCTCTCTCCCTACTTCCTTCTTTATGTTGGCTATGGTTGTCATACAAAATACCACAGGCTGGAGGCAGAATTTATTTTCTTATAATCCTAGAGTCTAGAAGTTCAAGGTCAAGGTGTCAGAATGTTTGGTTTATTGTGAGGGCTCTCTTCCTGACTTGCAGATGGTGCTTTCTACCTGTGTCCTCACATGGGAGAGACAGAGATACAGAAACAGAGACAGAGAGAGATCGGTGTCCCTTCCTCTTCTTATAAGGACACAGTCCTATCAGATTAGAGCCAAACACTTAAGACCTCATTTAACGTAATTCATTTCTTCATAGACCTTATATTCAGATGGTCACATTGGGCTTAGGGCTTCAACATGTGAATTTGGGGAAATACAATTCAGTACATGACACTGGTCTTCTTAGGTCACATGGAAGTGCAAAGAGCAGAAGCCCTAGACAGATTGGACTCCAGTGCTGCTACTTACTGGCTCTGTGATCATGGGCAATGCACCAGGCCTCAATTTTCTGCAAGATGGGTTAGTACAATTTTGGTGAAAGGTAGAGAAGACGACCAGTGTATGGTACCTTCTAGATAGTAGGCACTCAACAATATTTGTTTCTTACTCCTTATTGTGGCATTTCCCTGGGCTTCGGAGGGAGAAGATGGAGGTAGAGGTGGTTATAATGATGTGGAAGAGAAATTTCATCTGGGTTTTCTACAGTCCTAAGAGGGGAATCTCCCAGGAGAGTCACAGTATAGAGAGAAGGACAGCTTTCCATGCCCTCCCCTCTCTCACATAGGGGTATGGACACATGACCCCAATAATACTGAACATAATTGGGGTTTGGCACTGTGAAGCTACCATCCATGGTTACTGGATAGGACAGATGTGGAGGTATTTCACTTATTCAAGTATCAGCCTCTCCTTTCCCACCTTGACATCCTCCCTCTTCAGCAGAGTAACCCACACTCCAGAGTCCAGTGGTACCAAGTCACCATTTTCCTGGTTCCTCAGCTCCTTTCCTACCTGACTAGCATAGCAGCCCCTTGTCAAGGAGTATTCATTGCTTCTCTCTTCCTCAGAGTAATGGATGTATCGAAGCAGCCCAGAGTGTCCCACATGCAGGAAGCTGAGTGCCCCATGGCCTTCTCCCATTCATCTCTGAGCAGCAAGTACTGGCCTGTGGCCCTCATTACAGCTCAGAAACCTGTGTCTTATCCCATGGCCTTTACTGGGGAGAAGTGCTCTGGCCCTCATAGAACTCCACTTCCCAGAAGTATAGCCATGGCCAAGCTGAACTAAAGCACTCACCGCCTCACCTCAGGCAGATCCCACTCACCTCCCCTGGGTGGGCTTCTGTGAATGCCATGCTGCCTCTGTAACCTCTAACCTTCACTTATTTCAGGGTCTTTTTCCCAATACTTTGCCATCAGGGGGCAAATCAGTCAAGAAATAAGAAATAAGTATTTGTTCCTTTCAACAACCTCACTGTCTGGAGACTGGTGCACCTGTTTTAATGAATCTATGACTCAAACATGAAGCAAATACCAGAAAAAGTACAGCCCAATTATGCTAGTTTCAAGCCCCTATACCAAGCTTTCCCCAGCTCCTCCCCAGCCTTAAGCGGACCATTTATGTAGCTTACCTATGGGAATGAAGTGTGTACTCAGACCCTGCGTTCGCCTCACTAGCTGCAGTCTGACAGTATCCTTGAGGTCCTCGTGCATGTTGTGCAAGTTGGGAAGGTGGGGAAACACCCAAAAACTAGGCTCTGTGCTACTTCTTGCCTTTATTCCTGAGGTGGCTCCCTGGCTCTGAACACAGGGCTGGAGTGATGAATGAGTGTGAGTAAATGAATGAATTAATGTGTGTCTGCAGGAGTGTTAGTGAAAACATGAGAGTGAACGAATGAATGAGCATGTGAGGGTGTGTGTGTGTGTGAGAGACAGAGAGAGAGAGAGAGAGAGAGAGAGAATGGGCAGCATCATGGGTGGAGGGTATGCAACATGGGAGAAGAGTCTCAGTCTCTCTCATTTGCAGTAGTATCCTTGGCATCTAGAATACAGAAGCTGCTAATAAATGTGTTGAATAACTAAATGAATGAATGAGCAGTGCAGTAGGTATTGTCAGGATACCCATTTTTCAGATGAGCACACTGAGCCCAGAGAGGTTGGTAAGTGGCAAAGCTGTCGCTCAGACTAAGAATTCTAATTCCCAGTCCAGTGCTCTTTTGCCTCTATAATAAAAATGATCATGTGTAGCGGGAACCAGGCCCCATCTCTTCACTCCATGTGGTCTTCTGGCCTCTGCCTGTATTTTCAGAGGCTGGGCAGGTGCAGGTGCAGGTGGGGGAGGAGAGCACACATATTAGGGAAGGAGATAAAGGGCTCCCAGGCTGTCACCTTGGGGAGACTCAAAACTGTAAAATCGCTTTGTAAGGTTTATGATTGTCCCTTGCACACAGTATTTTGGGAGATCAGGGAAGTGAAGAGCTGAGAAACAGAAAAGACAGGAGAACTTGAACTGAACCCATTGGCGTTAGGTAAAAGAATAGGAACAGAAAAGAAGGGAACTAAAGAAAGGGGAAACCCCTTCTTTAATAACTACTCAGGATCTCATTAAAAACATTACTCACAAAGAAAATGTCTCTCATAGACTCTACTAGAATAGGGATTCTTAATGTGAATTCTGAGTCCATGGGTAGACTTTAGGGGCTTGTGGTTGCTCTGGAATGGCATTGGCAGCATTTTTTATATGCAGTTGTCCTGGAGAGAGAGTTTGAAGCTGTCATCTGATTCTCAAAGGTATTTGCAACCAAAAACAAAAAAAAAGGTTAATGATTATTCTATTCTGGCAAATATCCACTTAGGCCGTAGTACAGCCCCCAGGCTGGTCAAGAGGAGGAGTGGAGTGCTTGTCCTGGAGGGAGTAAGCCATGGCCATGGCCTATGAGCTGTCCCTGGCATGGTGGACAGAGTTTTGGAGCCTGGGTTCCTGGGTTACGGGCCCATATGTGGCCAGAGAAAACCCAGCCTCTCTGGATCTTGGTTTCCCAATCTCTGAAAGGAGGAGATTTCCTGCCCCAAGCTATAGTCTGTCCTACCTCCTGCAGGGACAGCTGGAAGGCTGCTTTGGACCTGGACAAACCTCCTGGTCAGCATCCCTCAGTTCCCACCTCCCTAAAGTGGTCTGTTCTGGCCACCTACCTGACTGGGGACATGGGCCTGTAGGAGAAGAGAGATTTCCCATGGCTGCCACTTTTCTTCTCTCCAATTGAAACCAGAGCCAGCAGGTCTCATCAGGACTTCTGCTCCCAATATCCTTTTTTTCTATAGATGCCCTTGATCTCCAGGATTTAAAGTCACCTCATCACTATCCTCTTCTCAAACAACATTCTGTTTCCCTGAGACAGCCTAGAGGTCCTTCCCGACTCAAATCTATCATATAAGAGAGTCCAAGGACCACTAAGTCTACATTTGTGTTTCTCTTTCAGGGTAAAACAGTAGAGAATTTAATATCCTCATGCTGCAGGAAAGAGCATCCCCCACAGCTGGGCGACAGAACCCCACACAGCTCCACACTGTGACACTGGAGCTTAGAGATCCTCTCAAGCACTGGGGTTGGTGAAGGGACACCTAAGGCCCTGGATCTCCTCACGATTGAACAGAGAGCAAGTTTTTGGATCTGTTCTCTAATGCCAGCTTTCAGGGTGTGAAAAATAGAGCATCAAGATGTGAATCACACCTGTTCTATGATAAATATTAGTAAATTGGAATAACATCGTCCCTAGATAAAACTTTTTTTAAAAAAACAAGGTATCATAAAATGAAGCGAAATGTAAAGTTCTACATTCAGTAAGATAATTATTCATCTTATGAACTATTAAAATTAGAATTTAGTTTCCTTATTAGAGTAAAGTGAAAAATCACATTCAGTCTCTCCTTAGAGTTAGCAGTCTCTGGGAGCATATCTAGAACCCATATTTGAGTAATTTGACACATGGACAGCTTTCATAAACACTTTTCTCTGGTGTTCCAATGAGGTCTTTAAACTCTAGGCTTCCAGTCTACCAGAATTGATGTATCAGGCTATTTTATCGGCTTTTCCAATCAAGTGTTGCAGTGCTCTCCACTTCTGTTTGCATGAGCAGTGCTGGCTTTCTGCTCCACAAGGTTTTCAGCCAAAAATAAAACATTTGCCTCTGCCCACCCCCCAAACCCCACTTCACATATAAACCTTGAATAAACTGTGAATCAGGAGAGGGTTTCCTTCTCAAAAGAGAGGCCATCCCTTGTCCATACGTTTAAAAAAAAATAACATGGTATCACATAGGATAAATTTGCAACTTCAAGTTCAGTTCAAACCTGCTTTGAAATGGTGTGTGCATTTTTTTTCCATATTTAACTTAAATAAAGCACAGGGTTCCAAAGCAGTACTAAACCACACATGTTTCCTGTCTGTAATCCTCCCTGCTGTCCTCCAACACCCTTTGTCTCTGGCACACAGAGCAATATTTAGGCTTACTGACCACCTATCCTTTGACTAAACCTCTCTTGGGTACCGGAACTTTGACACATATTAGCTCCATGACATTTGAGGTGAGCGGGCTATGGGGGACAGAGTCATAGGACCATCTGTAGAGATACTGTGGCAGTGACCGTGAAGGAATCTCGGGTGTGTCATTGCAGCAGGAGGGAATTAGATGACAAAAGTACTTCCCAGTTTGGGTGTATTAGGGTCTTCTGTCGAGATTTATAAAATTAGATTCTTGGCTCCAACCCAAGATATGCTGATTCAGTAATCTCGTGCTGAGAAACAGTATCTGCAGTTAACAAAATGTTCATAAGTGATTTTACCACATAGCACAGAATGAAAACTGCTGAATGAGATCATGGGGACAATTGTCTTGAAGAATGTGAGCCAATGAGTGATATTTGCACAAAGGGATGGGGTGGGTGACACGGGGTGGGGGGTGTTGTTTAAGAGTACAAATTTGTCCTAGTTCATACTCAGTGTTATTGGGAGCAGGGCTGAACCTGAGACACCCAAAGTGTGAATCACCTATTTCAGCTTATGTCATTTCACATCAAAATCATATTGTCATAGAATCCTGTGGTTTCAGATATCTTAGAGATCATCTGGGTAACTTCTCTCCATTAAGTTCACAAATGTCACCTCTAATATCTCCTTCACTTTATCTTCCACTCTTTACTGGAATTGTCTAAATGAACTATTTGATCACCAGTAAATTGTGCCTCTCTGTGAAAAAAAAATGTGGACTCTACAGAATCAACAGCCTTCACCTTGCCATGTAAACCAGAATCTACCAGTCTGAGTACATTCTACTAGCCTCAATCCTCTACATCAGAGCTGGTTGTTGTTCCTGTGAGCACATTACCTTTTGGAAAAGACTTTACTTTGACTCTATTTCCCCCTCCTTTGTGTGAGGGGTGTAACCTCCAGCTCCTCTCTCAACACTGATGGGTGCAAGACCCATCCCATTTCAATGAGGAAATCATCTCAGGAAGTAAGGTGTTGGGATTCACCTGAGTCTTGGGACAGGGTTTCAGAGTGTAGTCATGTAACAATTGGGAGGAGGCTTCTTGATTTATAAACCCTTCAAAAATCTGCCAGAAAGCTAATGGTTTCCATAAAAACACTTTGGAAACCTCAGTAATAAACTCCCATCCAGAGGCTCAGATCCCAAGAAAAAATTATTCAGTAGGACAGAGGGGATTAATACTAGTAAAGGGCTCACTATCTTACTGGGACCAAGGCTGTCAGGATGAGTCCCACAGATGAGTAGAATGGCCTTTCTCTAACCCAAAAAGGACCATAGGTTAGAGATCTATTTTTGCAGAACCCAGTTTCAACCTGCATTTTTCTCAGCCATTTGAGCCCAAATAATTTCTTTTTGAGTAAGCAGTATGCATAGCCTTTCCTTACTTAAGGTAAACTGAAATGTTTGTAAGCTGCTAAATTATTCTGCTTCTCCTGTTCTCCTGCTTCCATTGCTTCTGGAATCCATGGGCAGTAGGTGACAATTTGTCCTTCTTCCTGTCTCTAGATAAATTACTTTTTATCTTATATGGGTGTTCTCCAAAGGAGGAAACTTTACAAGCTGCCTTGATAATATCCCTCAGGGATACTTTTTTTTTTTAATCAACCCTTTTTTAAGATGTATTTTTAAATTATCTAGCTTAATTATATCTTGTTGAAATTAAAACTTGTATTTCTCCCCTTAAGTTTCATCCTCCAAAAAGTCTGAAAACAGGAGCTGGGCATCTGCTTCTACATGGACCCCTTGCAATCATCTTCAACACACCCAATGGCATCAGTCTCCTCTCTTCTCAACTCCCACACAGGCCACTGTCAAAGAACATTAAATTTCATAGGACTGCTCTCTCTGCTGAACAGGCAACTACCTGGGGATGGAATCCTGTGATTACAGTCACACACATGCCTATGCACACACACACGTATACATATGCACACATATGTTCTTCAGGAAGAAAGGAATGTGAGTAGAACAGAGTACAGTGACTGCACCTGTCAGACCCCATGGCATAGCTTCTGTGGCTGGTCTCTGAGCTAGGTACTGCTCTGAGGGATCATGCTACCTTGAGAAGGCTGACCCTTCATGATAGGTCACTATGTGTGGATTCTTTAAGGTTTCTGATTAGAAGAAACTTCTTCATCTGGTTTCAGGATTGCTACTCTCAGACACCAAGAATGGAGTACTTAGATGCCTCCTGTACTGGCAACCTATGAACACCCAGGGCTTCCCTTAGCCCAGGTTAACTCATTCATGAAAAAAAAATCCAAGAAAAGGACAATGAATGTCCTAATGTCAGAATCAGGAGGAAGTGTCATTGTCACCATAAAAAGATGGACTGCTCTTGGTTTCTCATTCAACACTCATGGCATAGCTGAGTGACTTTGATATTAACTTTTTTTATTCATGACTTCTCTTTTCCCATGACAACTTCCCCCATCCATGAACAAGACTCATCATTAAAACTGGATTTATTTCAACAACGATGCTATAACATTACAAGCAGAATCCTATCTCCTAAAACAATTCGTGCAACTTGGTGATGCTTTAGCATTACTTCTACTCTCCCAAAGAGTCTCTCCCAAACCTTCCTTGGCTTCTGAATGCCCCCACCCAACCCCTTATCTGACCCTACCAGAACAAGTCTTGCCTCCTCTAAGAGGTATCTCTGACTATCTCTCACCCATATTCCAGAGTTTGCTCTCTGGTGCAACATGCCTCAAATCTAGGCTCAACTGTGTAAAATCCTGAGGGGGGTTTGTGGGCCCAGCTTAGAGACTTCCACATAGCAGGAATTCTGTCAATGTGGGATGAGATTCATGCCAACCCTGATAGGCTGAGGGAACTATAAGGCTGACTCTGTCCTCCTCTCTAGGAGGAGGACAGACATGATGGAGCAGCTGCACTTACCTCAGGATGCCAGTCCTTCTTGCTCAGTCACTGCCTGACCCCCTGTTCCAGTGCATAGGAGGTTGTTCTAGCAAATCTCCTCTCCCCTAGGGCTCTCCTGCAATGCTCAGCCTGCTTTATCAGAAGACAGGAAATGCTTTGTGGAAGGACTCAGCACCCATATGGCTCAGCACCAGGTGATCCTGGCCACAACCTGAGCAGACAGCATGTGCTTCTTTTCCTCCTTGCCAGGGAAGCATTACCACCTGATAGAAATGCCCAGAAGAGGCTCCTAGGACCTGTTAATGAGATTCTTACAGAAGCTACAGGTCACTTGGACACCACTGGCTCCTCTTCACTTCTCTTCTTCCTTCCCGTCTCCCTCCTCCTCTACCCTCTCTTTCCTTTCCCCCCTCTCCCCCTTCTCCTCTTCCTTTCCCTCCTCCTCACTCTTCCTCTTCACCTCTCCTCTCCCTCTCTCTTTCCTCTCCCCCTGCTCTTCCTCCTCTATCTCTTTCCTCCCCCTCCCCCTTTCTCCTATCCCTCTCTCTCCCTCTTCTCTCTTTCCCTGTCTCCTCCTCCCTCCTCTCCTCCTCCTTCCCCCTCCCTCTCTCCTTACCCCTACTCCTTCCTCTTTCCCCCTTCTCCTCTCTCTCTCTCCTCCTCCTCTCCTCTTTCTCCCTCTTCTTTTTCTTCTATTTTTCTCCCTTCCCTTTCCTTCCCCTCTTCCACTTTCTCTTTCCCTCTCTCTCCTTTTTACTTTCCCTCCTCTTCTCTTCCTCCCTTCCTTCCCCTTCTTCCTTCTCTCTATTCCTTTCTCTCCTACTCCCTCTCTTTTTTCCTCATTCTTTTCCCCCTTTCTCCTTCCCCCTCTCTCCGGTCTCTTCTTCTCCACCTCTAAAATTCTCTTTCCCTCCCCTTTCCTCTCTGTCCTCCACACCTTTCCCAACCTACTTTTATATCTCTTTCTCAGAAGCAGTTCCCTGTGAAACCTGTGCTGCATTATCGTCAGTGCTTTCTAGTCCTTGGAAAACAAGATACTGAGGTTAACAATTAGGGTTTGCTCAGAAACCATCTATCAAACCAGGATATTTCTTTCATCCCAGAGGAGATGGACCAGTCTCCTCCTCCTCAGCTGGGATAGGCCACCTTCTCTAAGGGGCAGTTCAGAGCCCTACATGTGGGAGATGTTCTCAGCACCTGCCTACTCCTCTGACCTCTACCCACGGCAGGGTTACTGGTGGAGGCACACAGAGCTAGACTCAAAAGGAGGGTCAGCAGCATCCAAAATCATGACACTATGTGAGAATATGTACTTGGGTTCCAAGGCTTGATGTGTCACACCTTTGTGTGTGTTGGGGGGAAGATAATGCAAGGGATGGGTCATGGTTATGTTAGAACCAAGTAACTGATGCCTTTTAAAGTGCTAGGAGACTCATCACATTTACACAACTACATGCTCACATAGCTATGAGAATTACAGAAAATCAATTAAGTCGTTTTTTAGGCAAATAGAGTCCCTCTGAGATTTTTTTTGTATAGAAATAATATTTATTTTTTTTATTTTTTAATATGAGATTTATTGTCAAATTGGTTTCCATACAACACCCAGTGCTCCTCCCAACAGGTGTCCTCCTCAATGCCCATTACCCCCCTTCCCCTTCTTCCCACCCCCCATCAACCCTTAGTTTATTCTCAAGAAGTTTTTACAATAGATAAGTAAAGATCTCCTGGGCCAGGATATAGCAAGTGTTGAGTGCCCACAAGCAGATCTATAGGGTTAAAAGGCCTGGGAATTCTTGGGTCAGCATAGGGGAGGAGCCATACTAGGCTTTTGTCACAGTGTGAGGCAGGTGACCAGGCCCCCTAGGAGCTCCATCCCTGGCTAGAATTCTAACCATGGGTATTTCTTAGCATCCAAGGATAAATCAGGTTGTTCTGCCCATCACTGAAGTTTGTTTTTCATCAAGGATGGTGAGATGCCATAAAACATACAGTAACTTCAGTAACTTGGAGCAATAGACTTAATGAACCAAATGGCCCCCAAAGATGCAGAATGAGAACTGCCTTCTTTTTATTAAGTTTTGGGGTTTGCCAAGAGATATTTGATTTCAATTAAAGGAAGGGAAAGAGGGTGGAGGAGAGATGGGGGGAAAGGAAAGGAAGAAAAGAAAGAAGGAAGGCAGAGAAGGAAGAAAGAAAACCATCAAAACAGTGTCTTCTTTAGAAACTCTAAGACCCTGCTTTGAGCAGCACCACGGACTAAGTCCAAGTCCCCACACCTTGCAGTTCCATCTTGTATAGGGAAAAGGATGAGTACAGCCCATGTCTTCAGGAATTCTTATTTTCCAGGTTGCTTGTGGTTTGTGTAAAACAGACCTCGAAGGGAGCTCACACTGCAATGGGCTCCCCAGTGTTCACATGTCTACCCATGCAGGAAGCCCCAGCCTGGCATCATCATCACATAAACCAAGCAATACTCTAAGCTCCTGTCACTACATATTGCCCCTAGACACATGATAGTCTGTCATTGCCATGAATCCCTATCAGTCAAAACATATTGATCAATGCTTAACTTTTCTATGCACTAAGGTAATTTTGTCCACTTTTCTTCTAGAAGTTAATTTATGGCTTCTTCCATCCCATTCCAGAATCCCACAATCCTCATTGATGTTAGAAAACACAGTATTATTTCATAGTCGTTCACCATAATACTAGTCTTCAGAGTTTCTCCTTCACCCATCTTCTCAAACATTCCAATGCCTGTCTGACCACTGCATTCTTTCTTGCTTTAGTAAAAATAATTTCCTCCTGTCCCTTCAAAGAAACATGGTTAGAAAATGTATTCCAAGGACTTACAAGGTAAATGTATTCTAGCTTATTTAAATTCGTGAGATTTCTGAACCCTTCCTCAATGCTATACCAAGGAAGCTCCAACATCTCCACCTTATTTAATATTGACCATTGTTATAACTCAGCTTCAAGGATCTTCTGAAACACCATTTGAGAATACTTCCACAATTGTTTCCCAACTTGCTACTTGTACATAATAACCAAATCCTGCAATTCATTTGGCATTTTAGGTAATTGCCTCTCATGGAAAGAACTATACCTTTCTTTCAACTTAGGAAATAAATGAAGAGAAATAGTTTCAATTTTACATACACTTAAATGCCACATACCTATTATTTCCTTTTGCAAGGTTTCAAATGCCACAATAAATGTCAGCCAATACCACCTTTTTATATTTATCACCACACACATATAAATCAAACACTATCACATTCATATCCCAGACTCACAACTTCTAACTTTACCGCATGCCAGTACAAAGGTCTTCAATTTTTAGGCCAATGTATAACAGAAATTATCACCACCCCACTCATTAGCAGCAGTGTGGTTCCTAAAATATCATCCTGAGGATTTTATTATATATGCCATTGTCAAATTTGAGCACTCTAGGTTATGTGATACTGAGGACTTTGGATTCTGGGTATATAGAGTAGAAGTATTTTTCCCTATTATTCCTGTTAAATATAACTAAAAACCCTGTACATTACTTTTTTTTAAATAAGGAGACACTAACAGGTGGAGAGAAAATGGAAGACAAGTTAGAAAGCTTGGAATCTGAGGAATAACACCACATTGAGTTCTCTGAATTGTCTTTTTGTCTCATATTCCAGATTTGGAGACAAAGACAGCAACCCAGAAACAACATGAATAGACCAAAAAAAAAAAAGATTTCCCAACAAAAGCCTACTATCTCTAGCCAAATGATCACAAAAGGGATGGCAGAGAAGACAGAAAAATTTCAGACAATAACCACTCTAATTCACTCAAACATCACACAAAAAAATATCTGTAGTCCCAAGTTACCCAATGTCAGGAAAGGCTGAATTGAGAGTCTTGACTTCCACTGTTATAACACTATATTGAGGCATCCCACCCTACCTACCTACCCAGGGCTGTGGCAGAAAAGACTGAGTAAGAAGCAGAGATTTTATCTCTGTCAGGTATCAGTTACCATATAGGAGACATGGACTTCCACTTATACCCAGCAATAATGAAGTGCTACTTCCCCCTCCCTGCTGAGTGGTATCAGGAGAGAACTCATAGAAAACAAGACTTTCACCACTGCCTATGATAAAGAAGTCCCCCCTGATGTCAGTGGAGGACATCTGAGGAGTGGTAATGAGGCCATCCTGTCTCTCTCAACCAGGTTGATATCAGTGGAAGACCATAAGAACCAGAATCCCAACTCCTACCCAGGAACAAGAGCACCTCCTTACCTTATCAATTGAGACCAAGTGGTAACCTGAATTTCAGGTGGAAGCAATGAACAAGTAAAAATAGAAGGTTTAAATAAGATACAGAATCTCATTCCATGATATTCAAAATATCTAGGTTCAAATTAAAAATCATTTGTCATGCCAAGAAACAAGAAAATGTCAACTTGAATGAAAAAATAGTTTACAGCTGCCAACACTGAGATAACAGAGGTGTTAGAATTACCTAACAAAGATTTTAAAGCCGTTATTGTTAAAATACTTCAATAGATTGTAATGAAAACGCTTGAAAGAAATAAAAAATTAGAAAACCTCAGCAAAGAAATAGAAGATAAGAAAAAAATAGAGTTTAGAACTGAAAAACACAATAAAGGACATTTAAAAATTCAATGAATTCAATCAACATCAGAATGGAGGGAACACAGAAAAGAATCAGTGAATTTGAGTTTAACAACAGAAATTACCCAGTTTAAATAATATGAAAAATAGATTGGGGGGGGAATGAACAGAGATTCAGGGAATTGTGGGGCTATACAAAATATCTAACATTTGTGTCATCAGAGTCCTGGAAGAAGATGAGAAAATGGCTGGGATTGAAAAAATATTCAAATAAATAATGGCTGAAATTTTCTCAAATTTGTTAAAAAGACATAACCTAACAATTTTAGGAAGTCAAACTAATCCCAAAGACATCCATGCACAACAGTCAAATTTATGAAAACTGAAGACTTCTGATGTATATGGTAAAACAATTTGAATGCCAATGTATTTCTCAACAGAAATGAAAGCCATGAAGTACCAGCACAGTATTTTTCAAGTGTTGAAGAAAAGAACTATCAATCCAGAATTATATATCCAGCAAAAATATCCTGCAGGAATGAAACAGATATCAAGATAGTGTGAGAAGAGGGAAAATTAAGACAATCTGTTGCCAGAAGACATACTTTAAAAGCATGAACAAGAAAATTATCTGAACAGAAAGGAAATAATATAAGAGGAAGTCTTGGAGCATATGGAAAGGAAAAAGACACAGTAACAGCAGAAATATGGGTATAGTAGCCTTTAGAACTAACTCTTAGCTGAGTTTTCCAAAATGTGTTTGGAATTTTAAGCCAAAATTATAACACCACATGATGTCATTTATAAACTTATGTAGAGGAAATGCTTAAGATAATTACATTATAAATGGGGAAGGGAAAGGGATGTAAACTGTGGTAGGGGTTTTACACTTCACTCAAACTGGAGCAAAGTTT
Organism: Prionailurus bengalensis; assembly: GCF_016509475.1. Taxonomy (NCBI): domain Eukaryota; kingdom Metazoa; phylum Chordata; class Mammalia; order Carnivora; family Felidae; genus Prionailurus; species Prionailurus bengalensis. Next base: position 31,547,470 of record NC_057346.1, on the reverse strand, counting down.
TTGCATACTGAATAAAGTTAGTGTTCACTCAAACTTCACATTTAGGGATTAAAATGTTCATTGTAATCTCCAGGGTAAGCACTAAGAAATTAACTTTTAAAAAAGTAAAATTAAAGGCAGAATCAAAATGTTACACTAGAAAATATTTTTAACACAAAATTATGATTTAGTGGAAAAATAAAGAAGCAAGAATGACATTATAAAAGCAAGAAAGACTTATAGAAAACAAATAGCAAAATGAAGGAGTGAGTCTTATCTTAGTAGTAATTACACAAAAACAAATGGATTAAATACTCTAAGAATATACTTTTAAAAACAAGATTGAGCTATATGCTACATCCAAGAGACACATTTAAGATTCAAAGACAGAAATAGATTGAAAGTAGATGGACAGAAAAGATATATTACACAAGCATAATGAAAAATGAGTGCTTGGGTGGCTCAGTCAGTTAAGCATCCAAGTCTTGATTTCAGCTCAGGTCATGGTCTCATGGTTTGTGAGATCAAGCCCTTCATCAGGCTTTGTTCTGACAGCACGGTGCCTGCTTGGGATTCTCTCTCTCTCTCTCTCTCTCTCTCTCTCTCTCTCTTTCTCTCTGCCCTTCCCCTGCACATTCTCTCTGTCTATTTCTCTCTCTCTAAAAATAAATAATTAAACTTTTTAAAAAATGAGCTGAAGTAGCTATCATAATATCAGACAAATCATATTTTAACACAAATATTGTCAACGTCACTCTTCATCAGGGAAATACAAATCAAAACCACATTCAGATACCACCTCATGCCAGTCATAGTGGCTAAATTGAACAAATAAGGAGATTATAGATACTGGAAAGGATGTGGAGAAATGGGAACCTTCTTGCACTTTTGGTGGGAATGCAAACTGGTGCAGCCACTCTGGAAAACAGTATGAAGATTTCTCAAAAAATTAAAAATAGATCTACCCTATGACCCAGCAATAGCACTGATAGGAATTTTCCCAAGGGATACAGGAGTGCTGATGCATAAGGGCACTTGTACCCCAATGTTTATAGCAGCACTTTCAACAATAGCCAAATTATGGAAAGAGTCTAAATGTCCATCAACTGATGAATGGATAGAGAAATTGTGGTTTATATACACAATGGAATACTGCTTGGCAATGAGAAAGAATGAAATATGGCCTTTTGTAGCAACGTGGATGGCACTGGAGAGTGTTCTGCTAAGTGAAATAAGTCATACAGAGAATGACAGATACCATATGTTTTCACTCTTATGTGGATCCTGAGAAACTTAACAGAAGTCTATGGGGGAGGGGAAGGGAAAAAAAGTTAGAGAGGGAGGGAGCCAAAGCATAAGAGACTCTTAAAAACTGAGAACAAACTGAGGGTTGACGGGGGGGTGGGAGGGAGGGGAGGATGGGTGATGGGCATTGAGGAGGGCACCCATTGGGATGAGCACTGGGTGTTGTATGGAAACCAATTTGACAATAAGTTTCATGTTAAAACATTGTTATTACAGATAAAAAATGGGCATTTTATAATGATAAAAGGGGTGAACATCAATAAGATAAAACAATTATGAGCATACATTCATCAAACAAGAAAGCTCCAAAAATATGCGAAGCAAAAACTTACAGAATTGAAAATATAAAAGACAGTTCGACAATAATAGATATTTCAATACCTTATGTTCAAAGTGGTATTAAACAACAAGACAAAAGATCAACAAAAAGATATAACTATAAACCAACTAGACACAATATACATATATAGAACACTCCATCCAACAATAGCAGAATATATATTCTCCTCAACTACACATGTAACTTGTAGACCATAAGTTAGGTGACAAAACAAGTGCCAATACATTTAAGAGCATTTAAATCACACAAAGTATATTCTCTATCTATAATAGGATTAAATCAGAAATTTAAAAAAAATCAAGAAATTTAAGGGATTCACAAACATATGAAAATTTAGCAAAGCATTTCTAAATAGTCAATATATCGAAGAATATATCCCATAAAAATTAGAAAATATTGTGAGATAGAAACAAAACCAAAACACCAAAACATACAAAACATGAGATGTAGCAAAAACAGCACTTATAGCTACAAACACCTATATTAAAAAATAAGAAAAATCTGAAATAAAAAAACCCTAACTATCACTTTAAGAAACTAGAAGAAAAGCAAACTAAACCCAGCAAGTAGAAGGAAGGAAACAATCATGATTGTGGTGGGAGAAAATGAATAAGGAGAAAATCAATAGAAAAAAAAAATCAACAGAACAGAAGGTTCATTTTTTTAATCAGTAAAATTGATAAGTCTTTAGCTAGACTGAGCAAGAAAAACAAAGTCAAATTATTAAAAGCAGTAAAGAAAGAGAAGACATTACTACCAATTTTACAGAAATAAAAATATTATAAGAGAATATTATGAATAATTATATGCCAACAAACTAGATAAATTTAGAGGAAATAGAGAAATTCCTAGAAAGACACAACCTGGAAAACCTGACTCAATAAGAAACATAAAATCTGAATAGATCTATAATAAGTAGACAGATTGAGTTAGTAATTTAACAAAATTACAGAACTTCACAAATAAAATTCAAGGTCAGATGACCTCACTGGTAAATTTTACCAGACACTTAAGAAATAACTCCAAACCTTCACAAATTGTTCTGAAATATAGAAGAGGAAAGAACACAGTTCAGCTCATTATATGAACCAGTATTACCTTGATACCAAAACTAGACAAAGAAACCACAGAATAGAGCTTCATTACCAATATCTTTTATGAATGTAGATGCAAAAATTCTTAATAAAATACTGACAAACAGAACGCAGCAACTTGTATTCTCGCAACATAATCTAATAAAGTACATCATTGAAAAACTCAGCTTTGAAATGCCTAATAGTAAAGGACAAAAATCTTTCTTCTTACTATTAGGAATAGGACAAGAATATCTTCACTTTCCAATATAGAAAATCCTAAGTAATCCTCTAAAATGTTATTGCATCTCTCTCTCTCTCTCTTTCCCTCTCTCTCTCTCTCCCTCTGCCTCTCCCCAACTCTCTCTTTTTCTCCCAAAATAAATAAATACTTTAAAAAGAAAAATAAAATTCTATTACAACTAATAAATGATTTCAGTAAAATTTCAGTATAAGAAGTCAACATATAAAAATGAGTTGCATTTCTTTATCCTAACAATGAACATCTGAAAATGAAATTAAGAAAACAATTCAATATACAAAGCACCAGAAAATTGGGAATACAATTTAAGAATTAAAGTTTAGAATAAAAAGTACAAGACTTGTCCCCCAAAACTATAAAAACCATCAAAATAAATTAGAATACCTAAATAAATGGGAAGACACCTGTGTTTATGGATTGGAAGATGCAGTATTGTTAAGATGGCAATATTCCCCAAATAGATCTATTGCTACCAATTTCTGAGGTGTCTATGTTGTAGAAATAGGAAAGCAGATCTTAAATTCCATATAAAAAATAAAAGAGACCTAGAGTAGTCAAAACAATCTTGAAAAAGAAAAACAAACTTAGAGGACTCATAAATCCGGATTTGAAACTTATTAAAAACTATGGTAATCAAGATTGTGTAGTATTGGTATTAAGATAGACATATAGACCAATGGAATAGAATTGGAAGTTTATACATAAGCATTAATGCAATAAATGTAATAAACCATGCATTTATGGATAATTGATTTTTTAAGTTTATTTATTTATTTTGAGAGAGAGAAAGAGAACGAGCAGGGGAGGCGCAGAGAGAGAGGGAGAGAGAGAATCTCAAGCAGGCTCCATGTTGATAGTGTGGAGCCTGACATGGGGCTCAAATTCCCTAGCCATGAAATCATGACCCGAGCCCAAATCAAGAGTCTGAGGCTTAACCAACTGATCCACCCAGGCGTCCCTGGACAATTAACTTTCAGCAAGAATTTCAAGATAATTTAATCAAGAAAGAAGAGTTTTTTCAGGAAGTGGTGCTAATACAACTAGATATCCACATATGAAAGAATGATGTTAGACTCTTACTTTGCACCATGTACAAAAACAAACTCAAAGTATAAAACAAAACCAACTAAATATAAAGTTAAATCTAAAATAATCTCTTAGAGGAAAACATACAGTTAATCTTTGGGAAGTTGGAGTAAGTAATTATTGCACAAAAACACTATCAATAAAGGGATTTCTTTAAAATTCTCAGAAAACTAAGGATAGAGGTAACTTCTTCAGCTTTATAAAGAATACCTGAATGAGCTCCAGCAAACATTATACTCAATGATGAACAACTAAATGTTCTCCCTCTGTCCTGTGGTACAAGACAAAAATGTCCATTCCACAACTTTTATTCAACACAATATTAGAAGTTTTAGCGTGCACGATAAGGCAAAGGCATGCCAATTAGAAAGGAATAAAGTGCAGGTGATATGATTGTCAAAGGAGAATATCACTAGGAATCCACAAAACAGGTACAGAATTAATAAGTAAGTTCATAAGTTCACAGCATATAAGGTTAACCTATAAAAAATCATATATGTATATACTAGCAATGAATACATAGATACCAAAATTAAAATTATAATACCATTTATAATTATTGAAAACAATATGAACTACTTAGGAATAAATCTAACAAAACATATAAAGGACTTGTATGCTGAAAACTATAAAATCCTAATAGAAGAAATAGAACAAGTTCTAAATAAATGGAGACACACCATGTTCCTGAGTTACAAGGGTTAGAAGACAACATAGTAAAGGTGTCAATTCTTCCCTGAATTGGTGTACAGTTTTAAGGCAATTCTTATCAAAATTCTAGCAAGTTTTTTTTTCTATAAACACAAGAAAATTATTCTAAAATTTACATGGAAAGAGAAAAGAACTAGAAAAGCTAAAACAACTTTGAAAATGAAGAAAGTAGGAGAAATCACTCTACCATATTCCAAGACATATTATACAACTATAGTGATCAAGATTGCATGGTGTTGATAGAAGAATAGACACATAGATTAAGAAGCAGAAAAGAGAGCCCAGAAATAGACCCACAAATATGTCCACTGGATTTTTACCAAGATATAGAAGTAATACAATGAGAGAAGAATGGCTTTTTTAACAAATGGTGCTAGAGCAATTGGACATCTATCTATGGGAAAAAGATTTAAAAATCAAAAAATAACATTGACCTAAACCTTATATTTTGTACAAAAATCAACTCCAAATGGATCACTGACTTACATATAAAATATAAAGCTATGAATCTTTTTAAAAATAGGAGAAAAATTGGGGGTGAAGGCCAAACTTGATATTAAAAGTATGATCTATAAAAGTAAAAAATCGATAAGTTGGACTTCAACAAAATTAAAAGATTTTGCTCTGCAAAGGCTCTATCAGAAGGATAAAAAGATAAGCTCATAAATGTGAGATATATTTGCAAACTGCACAAAAAAATAAAGGACTAGTATTTTGAATATATAAAGACCTCTCAAACTGAAAAATAACAAACCAATTGGAAAGTGGGCAAAAGATATGAATAGAGATTTCACTGAGAAGAATATACAGATTGTAAATAAGAACATGAAAAGATATTCAACATCTATTAAGGATTAGTCATTAGGGAAATATAAAGTAAAAGCACAGTAAGATATACACCTATTAAAATGCCTAAAATTAAAAAAAAAGTTAAAATAGCAAATGCTGGTGAGATTGCAGAGAAACTGGATTACTCATATAATGGTGGGACTAAAACCCAATATGGCCACACTATACTGTATCATATAACCCAGGAATTGCATCCCTGGGCATTTGTTCCAGAGCATTGAAAATTTACATTCACACAAAAACCTTCACACAAATGTCCATAGAAACTTTATTCATAATAACCCAAACTGGAAACAGTCTAGATATCCTTCAATAGGTTAATGGTTAAACACACAATGGGCACTTCCATACAATGGGAATGTACCCAGCAAGCTATTGATGTGGGTGACTCTCCAGAGAATTATGCCAAGTAAAAAACACCAATCCCAATAAGTTGCATACTGTTTAATTCCATTTATAACATTCTTGAAATGATAAAATTATAGAAATGGGGAGCAGATTAGTAATTGCCAAAGGAAAGGGAAGAAGGTCAGGAAGGAAATTAGTGTACCTATACAAAGGCAATGTAAAGTATTCTTGGGATGATGGCATTGCTCTGTGTCTTGGTTGTACAAAAAATCAATATCTTGGTTGTGATATTGCACTATAGTTTTGCATGATGTTATAATTGGGGAAAACAGAGTAAAGGGTACAAGGATCTCCCTGCATTATTTCTTTCAATTACTTATGAATCTATAATTATCTCAGAATGAAATCGAGTTAAAAACAAAAAGACTTATGTGGTATCACTTCATTGGGGTAGGCACCCATGAGAGGCAAATGGAATAAGAGGAGGGAGAGCAAATATTAGGCTTATGTTATCAAGTCAGAGGTCATATGAACTACTGCAGCTCAGGACTACAACATCCCAGGACCAAGAGCCAATTTGTCCGCTCTTTTGCTTCTCTTTCTCCCATTGTTCCTTAATCCCACGGGGACCTAACTTCTTAGCACTTTTGGACTTGTGACATCCAAACCTAAGGCCTATGTTTATTTACCTTATGCCCCCAACTAGGCTAAAACATAAACACCTTGAACTGTTTGTGTTCTTAATTACAGGAGAAGAGAGCTTCCGGGGAAGATGGCAGTGTAGGAGGACACTGGGATCACCGCCTCCTGCGGATCCCTTAGATTCCACCTACACCTCCCTAAATAACCCAGAAAACCACCAGAAGACTAGCAGAACAGATTCTCTGGAGCCAAGCATAGACAAGAGGCCCACGGAAGAGGGTAGGAAGGGCAGAGAGGCGGTGCATGCTACACGGACTGGCGGGAGTGAGCCAGGGCAGAGGGGCAGCCAGCCGGCAAAGCAAAGCAGAGCCCCCAAGTCTGGTTTGCAAAAGTGGAGGGGCCATTGGAGGGTGTTCTGACAGCAAGCAGGACTTAACATCTGGAAGGTTATAAGTTAATAGCTCTGCTCAGAGAACGAGGGGTAGAGGACACCGGGAGGGAGAGTTGTTGAGCCCCGGACGACAGAGCTCAGCTTGGCGGGGAACGCGCTTCCCAGCACCATCTCCCTCACCCATCCCCCAGCCAAAATCCCAAAGGGAATCCCAAAAGGAATCCCAAGTCCTGTCAGGGAACTTGCTTGCACGGCACAAACACCCAACACCGTTCTTCTGTGGATCCATCCCTCTGGTGGGTCTGACTCCCTCCCGGTGCCACAGGGCCCCTCACAAAGCGGATCTCCAAAGGAAAATAAAGCCCCGCCCACCAATGCAAATTATTCAAGAGAGCACAGGGGAAGTGCCCTGCGGTTCCAACCGCTCCAGGGATTTCCAAAATGACGAAACGGAAGAATTCCCCTCAAAAGAAACTCCAAGAAGAAGTGACAGCTAACGAACTGATCAAATATGATATAAACAATATAACAGAAAGTGAATTTAAAATAATACTCATAAAATTAATCACTGGCCTTGAAAACAGTATAGGGGACAGCAGAGAAACTCTTGCTACAGATATCAAGGGACTAAGGAACAGCCAGGAAGAGCTAAAAAATGCTATAAATGAGCTGCAAAATAAAATGGAGGAGAACACAGCTTGGATTGAAGAGGCAGAGGAGAGAATAGGTGAACTAGAAGATAAAATTATGGAAAAAGAGGAAGCTGAGAAAAAGAGAGATAAAAAAATCCAAGAGTATGAGGGGAAAATTAGAGACCTACGTGATGCACTAAAGAGAAATAATCTATGCATAATTGGTATTCCAGAGGAGGAAGAGAGAGTGAAAGGTGCTGAAGGTGTACTTGAGGCAATAATAGCTGAGAACTTCCGTGATCTGGGGAAGGAAAAAGGCATTGAAATCCAAGAGGCACAGAGAACTCCCTTCAGACATAACTTGAACAGATCTTCTGCATGACATATCATAGTGAAACTGGCAAAATACAAGGATAAAGAGAAAATTCTGAAAGCAGCTAGAGATAAACATGCTCTAACATATAAAGGGAGACCTATAAGACTCGTGACCAATCTCTGTCCTGAAATTTGGCAGGCCAGAAAGGAATGGCAGGAGACCTTCAATGTGATGAACAGGAAAAATATGCAGCCGAGAATCCTTTATCCAGCAAATCTGTCATTTAGAATAGAAGGAGAGATAAAGGTCTTCCCAAACAACAAAAACTGAAGGAATTCATCACCACTAAACCAGCCCTACAAGAGATCCTAAGGGGGATCCTGTGAGACAAAGTACCATAGACATCGCTGCAAGCATGAAACCCATGGACATCACAATGACTCTAAACCCATATCTTTCTATAATAACATTGAATGTAAATGGACTAAATGCACCAACCAAAAGACATAGGGTATCAGAATGGATAAAAAAACAAGACCCATCTATTTGCTGTCTACAAGAGACTCATTTTAGACCTGAGCACACCTTCAGATTGAGAAGGAGGGGATGGGGAAATATTTATCATGCTACTGGAAGTCAAAAGAAATCTGGAGTAGCCATACTTATATCAGACAAACTAGACTTTAAATTAAAGGCTGTAACAAGAGATGAAGAAGGGCATTATATAATAATTACAGGGTCTATCAATCAAGAAGAACTAACAATTATAAATGTCTATGTGCCAAATACCAGAGCCCCCAAAACAATTACTCACAAACATAAGCAACCTTATTGACAAGAATGTGGTAATTTCAGGGGACTTTAATACTCCACTTACAAAAATGGATAGATCATCTAGACACACGGTCAATAAAGAAACAAGGGCCCTGAATGATACATTGGATCAGACGGACTGGGCAGATACAATTAGAACTCTGCATTCCAAAGCAACAGAATATACTTTCTTCTCAAGTGCACATGGAACATTCACCAAGATAGATCACATACTGGGTACAAAACAGCCCTTCATAAGTATACAAGAATTGACATCATACCATGCATACTTTCAGACCACAATGCTATGAAACTTGAAATCAACCACAGGAAAAAGTCTGGAAAACCTCCAAAAGCCTGGAGGTTAAAGATCACCCTACTAAAGAATGAGTGGGTCAACCAGGCAATTAGAGTCAAAATTAAAAAATACATGGAAAGAAACAAAAAAGAAAGTACAACAATCCAAATGCTTTGGGATGCAGCGAAGGCAGTCCTGAGAGGAAAATACATTGCAATCCAGGCCTATATCAAGAAACAAGAAAAATCCCAAATACAAAATCTAACAGCACACCTAAAGGAAATAGAAGCAGAGCAGCAAAAACACCCCAAACCCAGCAGAAGAAGAGAAAACATAAAGATCAGAGCAGAAATAAACAATATAGAATCTAAAACGAAACAAAACAAAACAAAACAAACAAAAAAAAAAAACTGTAGAGCAGATCAACAAAGCCAAGAGTTGTTTTTTTAAAAAAAATAAACAAAATTGATAAACCTCTAACCAGGCTTCTTAAAAAGAAAAGGGAGAGGACCCAAATAGATAAAATCATGAATGAAAATGGAATTATTACAACCAATCCCTCAGAAATACAAGGAATCATCAGGGAATACTATGAAAAATTATGTGCCAACAAACTGGACAACCTGGAAGAAATGGACAAACTCCTAAACACCCATACTCTTCCAAAACTCAAACAGGAGGAAATAGAAACCTTGAACAGACCAATAACCAGAGAAGAAATTGAATCAGTTATCAAAAATCTCCCAACAAATAAGAGTACAGGACCAGATGGCTTCCCTGGGGAATTCTACCAGACATTTAAAGCAGAGATAATATCTATCCTTCTCAAGCTATTCCAAAAAATGGAAAGGGAAGAAAAACTTCGGACTCATTCTATGAAGCCAGCATTACTTTGATTCCTAAACCAGACAGAGACCCAGTAAAAAAAGAGAACTACAAGCCAATATCCCTGATGAATATGGATGCAACATTTCTCAACAAGATACTAGCAAATCGAATTCAACAGCATATAAAAAGAATTATTCACCATGATCAAGTGGGATTCATTCCTGGGATGCAGGGTTGGTTCAACATTCACAAATCAATCAACGTGATACATCACATTAATAAAAGAAAAGATAAGAACCATATGATCCTGTCAATCGATGCAGAAAAGGCCTTTGACAAAATTCAGCATCCTTTCTTAATAAAGACCCTTGAGAAAGTCGGGATAGAAGGAACATACTTACACATCATAAAAGCCATTTATGAAAAGCCCACAGCTAACATCATCCTCAATGGGGAAAAACTGAGAGCTTTTTCCCTGAGATCAGGAACATGACAGTGATGTCCACTCTCACCATTCTTGTTTAACATAGTGTTGGAAGTTCTAGCATCATCAATCAGACAACAAAAGGAAATCAAAGGCATCAAAAGTGGCAAAGATGTATTAAAGCTTTCACTTTTTGCAGATGACATGACATTATACTTGGAAAATCCGATAGACTCCACCAAAAGTCTTCTAGAACTGATACATGAATTCAGCAAAGTTGCAGGATACAAAATCAATGTACAGAAATCATTTTCATTCTTATACACTAACAATGAAGCAACAGAAAGACAAATAAAGAAACTGATCCCATTCACAATTGCACCAAGAATCATAAAATACCTAGGAATAAATCTAACCAAAGATGTAAAAGATCTGTATGCTGAAAACTATAGAAAGCTTATGAAGGAAATTGAAGAAGATACAAATAAATGGAAAGACATCCCGTGCTCATGGGTTGGAAGAACAAATATTGTCAAAATGTCAATACTACCCAAAGCTGTCTCCACATTCAATGCAATCTCAATCAAAATTGCACCAGCATTCTTCTCGAAACTAAAACAAGCAATCCTAAAATTCATATGGAACCACAAAGGCCCCGAATAGCCAAAGTAATTTTGAAGAAGACCAAAGCAGGAGGCATCACAATCCCAGACTTTAGCCTCTAATGCAAAGGTGTAATCATCAAGACAGTATGGTATTGGCACAAAAACAGACACATAGACCAGTGGAATAGAATAGAAACCCCAGAACTAGACCCACAAATGTATGGCCAACTCATCTTTGACAAAGCAGGAAAGAACATCCAATGCAAAAAGACAGCCTCTTTAACAAATGGTGCTGGGAGAACTGGACAGCAACAGGCAGAAGAATGAAACTAGACCACTTTCTTACACCATTCACAAAAATAAACTCAAAATGGAGTAAGGAACTGAATTTGAGACAGGAAATCATCAAAACCCTAGAGGAGAAAGCAGGAAAAGACCTCTCTGACCTCAGCTGCAGCAATTTCTTACTTGACACATCCCCAAAGGCAAGGGAATTAAAAACAAAAATGAAATATTGGGACCTCATGAAGATAAAAAGCTTCTTCACAGCAAAGGAAACAATCAACATAACTAAAAGGCAACCAACGGAATGGGAAAAGATATTTGCAAATGACATATCAGACAAAGGGCTAGTATCCAAAATCTACAAAGAGCTCACCAAACTCCACACCCGAAAAACAAATAACCCAGTGAAGAAATGGGCAGAAAACATGAATAGACACTTCTCTAAAGAAGACATCCAGATGGCCAACAGGCACATGAAAAGATGCTCAACGTCACTCCTCATCAGGGAAATACAAATCAAAACCACACTCAGATATCACCTCACTCCAGTCAGAGTGCCCAAAATGAACAAATCAGGAGACTATAGATGCTGGAGAGGATGTGGAGAAACGGGAACCCTCTTGCACTGTTGGTGGGAATGCAAACTGGTGCAGCCGCTCTGGAAAGCAGTGTGGAGGTTCCTCAAAGAATTAAAAATAGACCTACCCTATGACCCAGCATTAGCTAGGAATTTACCCAAGGGATACAGGAGTGCTGATGCACAGGGACCCTTGTACCCCCATGTTTATAGCATCACTATATATATATATATATATATATATATATATGATGATATATGATATATATGATATATATAGGATATATAGGATATATATGATATATATAGGAGCTATCAACAATAGCCAAATTATGGAAAGAACCTAAATGTCCATCAACTGATGAATGGATAAAAAATTGTGGTTTTTATACACAATGGAGTACTACATGGCAATGAGAAAGAACGAAATATGGCCCTTTGTAGCAATGTGGATGGAACTGGAGAGTGTGATGCTAAGTGAAATAAGCCATACAGAGAAAGACAGATACCATAGGTTTTCACTCTTATGTGGATCCTGAGAAACTTGACAGAAAACAATGGGGGAGGGGAAGGAAAAAAAAGAAGTTAGAGTGGGAGAGAGCCAAAGTGTAAGAGACTCTTAAAAACTGAGAACAAACTGAGGGTTGATGGGGGGTGGGAGGGAGGGGAGGGTAGGTGATGGGTATTGAAGAGGGCATCTTTTGGGATGAGCACTGGGTGTTGTATGGAAACCAATTTGACAATAAATTTCATATATTAAAATAAATAAATACAGGGGCGCCTGGGTGGCGCAGTCGGTTAAGCGTCCGACCTCAGCCAGGTCACGATCTCGCGGTCCGTGAGTTCGAGCCCCGCGTCGGGCTCTGGGCTGATGGCTCAGAGCCTGGAGCCTGTTTCCAATTCTGTGTCTCCCTCTTTCTCTGCCCCTCCCCCGTTCATGCTCTGTCTCTCTCTGTCCCAAAAGTAAATAAACGTTGAAAAAAAAATTAAAAAAATAAATAAATAAATAAATACATAATAAATAAATAAATAAATAAATACAGAAAATAAAATTACAGGAGAAGATAAACAATTAGAAAGGGGGTAACCATACTTGTATTATTGTGTCCCCACACCTTGCACCAAATATATAAAGGGAGTTGTAATTATATGCTAGAAGCCTATGAGTCATCACTACATCTATTATTCCATATCATACTCAAAGCAACTTGACGTTTTTTCTTCTAATTTTGTAGAAATGCAATATGGCCAGGATCATACCCCTTGGAACATCCTGAGTGTAGAGATCCTGCAGTGTATGATAGGTATTCTCCATCCCTCTCCCTTTCTCTCTCATACACACACACACACACACACACACACACACACACACTGCTCAACAGTATTATGAGTTTTAAGTGCTAACACCTTTACCAAATTATACAAACTTTTTATAACTGTCCTATGATCTAACAGATTGCTTGTATTTCTGAGGTTTTTAGCCAGAGGATCATCTTCACAGAATGAAAAATCTCTGGGGAAAAGATAGGCTGCCAGAGTGGGGTGATGAAGTAGGGTTTTAGAAAAAGTCTGGAAGATAGGAAGGAGATGGTCTCCTGGATGCTGGAATGAGGTGGGGATGAGGTGTCTCACAGAAGGACCTGTGCAGGGGGAAGGAATGTGGGGGTCATTTAGGGAAAGGGATAGGAAAAAGTTTGCAGTATGAGACCCATCTAATACAAGGCCACACCCATCTCTGTGAAGCGCTGGCTTCAGAACAGTCCTTTTAAAAACACAGCTCCATTTCTGTTTTCATTTTCATTTTTAGGCTTGGTAAATTTCATGTGATGAGTGGCGAACCATAAAACCCTCATATCAGCTCATTATCATCATCACTCTTAGTTTAGCCTTATTCTCTATAAATAACATTCATTACACAGAGGCCTCTTGGTAAACATGCATTCTCCTTCCTTACCCCCTCAAGCCCATCCCTCACCTCCACTGTCTCTGTCAGCACTATTTCTCCCCTATGTCTGTGCCCTGGAGCTATGAGATGAGAATGAATCTCTCAGGGAAACAGCCTAAGGAGGGAATCCCATTTTCAGGAGGTGCCTTCTTCCCAGCTTTTGTCTTCTGCAGTCCCAGATTCCCACATGTCGCCATGGTCCTCAATGTCCCCTGAGCCAGCCTGAGCCAGTAGCATCAGCTCACTGAACTGCCAGGGTTCCTCTCTGCAGACAGTCTTCCCTGTTGAATCAGAGTAGCAACAGGCGGGAGAGGACCTGGGCTGGACGCACGCTTCTGATGCTTTGGTGGTCCTGGTGGGCTGCAGTGTTCCTGCAAGGATGGGACTGATATCACAGGACCTTCACATTCCTGTTCACAAGCTTGGGACTTGCTACTCATGGGAGTTGGTCATCCAGCATATTTAGGATTGTTAGCACTGGACTGAAACCCTTGTTTCTACAGGATGTTGTAGTTTGTTTAGCTTCATGCATCATCCTTAATTAGAACTGATAGCCTTAGACACACAATAAAATAAAAAGTTGATCAGTGACAGCTAATCATTTGGAGAAACAACAGATGCCCTTATAATGAAGATATATTTCATGGTACTTTTTAAAAGCACATTTAACTAACTTAATAATGCATACAATGATCATGTTGATATTTTTAAATGTTTTTAAGAATTTATAATAATTCTTTTTTCTGAGATTGCCAAGGAGATTTACCTAATTGGTGATGAAGTTAAAACAGGACTGGGTGTGGGCTTTTTACACACCCACCACTGGTAGCTCCAGACGGCTCTGACAGAAGCCACAGAAACAAACCCTGGATGGTGACACATATACATGTGACAGATAATGGGTGACCTGGTGGTAAGAGAGAACCAGCTATTGTCTAACTCCTGGAGGACAGAACACAATGCTTTTGACACAGAAAGAGTTCCTCTGAGATCCCAAGATTTCCTGCACTCAGGAGTCGAGGGGCAAGATCCTGTTAGGCTGAAGCTCAGCTGGCCAGGGAGGTGTATAACCAGGACCTGTCTGGTAATGGAGAGGGGGCCAGTGAACAGGAGAGGCCATCCCATAATGTCAGCTTCAGGCTCTGATGTAGTAGCTGGACCTGCCCACATGTCATGAACAACTAGAGAGAAAGGCAACATAAAGTAAACGACCCTTTGTTTGCAGACACTACAAAAGAAGATAAGATTACTGAGCAGTGTCCATATCTACCAAGCTGTAATCTGCCGGGGTGGCCTGGAAGGCTGGATCTTCCATCCAGGACATCTGATGGGGACCAGGTGATTTTATAGATGAAAACCATATGGCATAACTTTCCAAAATCTCACAATTGCTTTAAATCAAAATTCTTACCATTGTCTATAAGACCTGATATTGCCTGGCCTATTAGTCCTCTTTATTCAGCCTCTTTGCTGAGACAGTGGCAGACAGCATGCCTAGCCTCACACTTGTGGTGGAATCTGGATCCACAGAGGTCATATTCAACTCCTTTGGGCTCCTTTGTTTCATTCATCACCAGAGTTGTAGAAAGCTGGTGAAATACTCTTGGCATCAAAATCTGCAGATTCTTGAATGAAGATATTAAGTTGGCTCAGATTTCCATACTAGGCCAATTTATCAAACTTGCATAGCTAAGAACTCTTAATTTCATGTAAAACTGCTTCTTGACAGTTAAAGATACATTTTTAGTTGAGTATCTTGAAGCTATGATTCACAAAGATGTGAAGGTGGATGAAGGTGGCAGCTTGGCCCAAATCTGTATTCTATACACCAAAGACTGCCAGCCCTGCCTCCTTCATACATCAGCACTCTGTTAATAGGCTCACAAGTGCTTAGCTCACCCAGCCATCTGAGGTTTATCTAAACCAGGAGAAACCAGAGGCTTGGAGAGGAGAAAAGAATAATGTATCATGAAGGCTCAAGCTAGGATGTTCATGTCACAATTTCCAGTTTTGAGAAGACTCTGAGGGTCAGAATTGTTGGGCCACCATACATAGATCATGTATGTCTAGTACATGGTTGAGTGGGTCAAGGGCTGGTGCAGAGGCCTGAGTGGTGGGTGACAGATATGGTGGGACTGGTGGGTCAAGAGTGTATGGGAGCCAGTGCCCTCTGATTCCTAGATCTGGAAAACCACTCCCCAGAGTGGATGAAGCTATGCCACAATTGGGGGATACTGGAAAAGTCATGTTAGTAGGAGCTTTGCTTACTTTTATACCTATTTAATTACATAAATTTTCAAAACTGCGTGAAAGTAGAAAAAATAGTAAACAGTCCACTTAACCCATATGTACCCATCTTCCAGCTCAAGGTATCTATTTGTGTCCATCCTATTTCATCTACCTACACCCCTACCTACTTTCCCCCTGCTTATTTTAAAGCAAATCCCAGGAATTATACTAATTTTATCTGGAAAAAAAACCTTCATTATTTATTTATGATAATAAACATGTTTAGCCCATGAATGTAATTCTACAAAAAAAATCTCATCTAAAAAAATTCTAACAATTGTTTAATATCAAAAAATACTTGATTATATTCAAATTCCTTGATTTTCTTTAAAAAAAGAAACATTCTTACAGTTAGTACATTTAATTAGGATCTGTATAAGGTGTACATATTGCAGTTGTTGGCCTTAAATCTGTTACACTTAACCTTTTTCTCTCTTCCCATGCCAGTTTTTTTTGTTGAAACTGGGTCATTTGTTCCTATAGAATTTCTCAAATTCTATATTTGGCTAAACGTTATGTTTAACCTAAATGTAACTTGGATGCTTAAATATAGAGGCTTGATTAGCTTCCTACTTGTTGTGCAGGAATACTTCATAATGGTACTTCATTCTTTTTGCATGGTATCTAATTTTGTCAAACTAATGCATGTAGTTGGAGATTTTCAGATGACAGCAAAATCCAGGTAATTGTAATAATGATAACATTGATAACAATATAGTAATAAGAATGTGATGATCTACTCAATATTTACCTTGTGCCTGGCACTTCAGTAAAATCTGTGCATACATGTTTTTATTCCAGTCCATCTTTATTTTACAGAGGAGGAAGTGGATGAACATAGGAACTTAATAATTGATTGCTCACAACACACAGCTGGTATCTGACAAAGCTGGAACTGAGCCTACATCAGTCTCAACCCAAAGCCTGGGTTCTCTAACCCCCTGTGGGGTTGAGTGACTTGGATGCAAGAAGGCATTCCACATGGTGACTTTGGGGAACAGAAAGGAGAGGGAGGTTTCATTAAGTGACCCAGAGAGAGCACCCCACAGCCTGGGTCCCTGAAAGAGACAACCAGAAAAACTGTCTATGAACTGTCTAGGAAAGGTGTTCTACAAGCAGGAGCTATTTAGGTGAACAAGTGTGTGTGTGTGTGTGTGTGTGTGTGTGTGTGTGTGTTGGGTATGTGTGATGCTTACTTTGTCCCTGTTCTATTTTATGATAGGTACACATGGAATGTGGTAGTATTGTTAAGCCAAGCTAGGATAAATTGATGAGGCTGTATTAGCTGCCACAGTGGGAAAGATCAGGTTTTCTAGTGATCAAGGAGGCTAAGAAACATAATCAGAGCCTCAAAATGATTGTAGCTCTCTTCTAGAAAAAGTGTTGCTGTTGGATCTGAATTTCTGTCTAGCCTTTAACACTTAACCTTAAAATGGTTGTTTAAATTCCATGGACCTCAATTTTCTCACCTTTACAATTAAAAAAAAACCTTCAGAATCCACTCAATAAATAGGCATCGTATATCTCTCTTTTTTTTAATTTTTAATGTTTATTTATTTTTGAGAGACAGACGTGCTGTCTGCAAGGGAGGAGCAGAGAGAGAGGAAGACACAGAATCTGAAGCAAGCACCAAGCTCTGAGCTGTCAGAACAGAGCCTGATGTGGGGTTCCAACACATGAATAGTGAGATCATGACCTGAGTTGAAGTTAGATGCTTCACCCACTGAGCCACCCAGGCACCCCAGCATGGTATATTTCTTATGGACTGAGAACCTGTACCGAGAACTGGAGGTAAAAAGTCATGAAAGTCAGTCATGGTCCCTGTGCTCAAGAAACACAGAGATGGGGTTCGGGGGCACCTGGGTGTCTCAGTCAGTTAAGCATCAAACTTTGGCTCAGGTCATGATCTCACAGTTCGTGGGTTTGAGCCCCCCATTGGGCTCACTGCTCTCAGCGCACAGCTGAGATCCACTTTGGATCCTCTATCTTCCTCTCTCTCTGTCTCTGTCTCTCTCTGTCTGTCTCTCTCTCAAAAATAAGCAAGCATTAAGGAACACAGATGAGGGAGATTTTGTAGAAGCTTAAATAAGATAATACCCATGAAACTTTTTATAAACTACTGCTGAATACCAAACAGGCATCTTACTAGTGGCCTGGAGTGACTGTGCCACTGGATGCAAGGTAGAGTTTACTTCAGAAGGTGCAAAAAAAATTTAAGATGATCCCTGTCCTCAAGGAAACTAGATTACTGGAAAGGAAATAAGCCACATCTATAGATGGCAACAGGATATGGCCAGAAAATGAAAGTGTCATAATCAAATTATAAACAAAGCATCATGCTTCCAGAAGAGTAGAATACTGAGTTCAACATGGAGCGGTGGTGTATTAAAAGTTTTCACCTTTTAATTGGGCCTAGGACACTAAAGAAATTTCAAAACAGGGGATCTGGAAAGATGAATTCTTAGATAAGACAATCTTCTGTCATTCAAGGATGGAGCCCAGGAAATGCGCCAGCTTCCCTGGCAAAAACACTGGGGAAAGAATCTGTGAGGAACCCACCAGCTGGATTAATATGCACTAAGCCAATTGTTGCTCCTTAGGCTAAACTTTCACATATATCTCCAATGTAAATTGTTCTCTGACACCACAAATCCTACCTCAAATTGACACACAGTGCAACAAGGAGACAAGGAGACTCCAGGTGATAGGGGTTCCCTGGAGAACATTCCTCCCTGCACATTCAAAGATACCTTTTTAGGGAAGGAAGCCACCAGTACCTTGGGAGTGATGTTTCCAGAAAGTTGTCTGGTCATGTCAATGGCTGGAGAACATCCTTTTAAGGGAACAGCCTGATAACATTTTCCATTCTCCTTCCCAGGCTTGTGGATCTGCTCCAATGCCAGAGGAGAAATGACTGGCTTTTAGGGATGATATTAATGAAGCTACACTATTACCATGGGCCTTTCAAAGTTATAGAAAGCTTTAGCCTCCATCACCTCATCAAATATCATAATTAACTTTGAGTCCACCTTATAGATGTAGAAACTGACATTCAAGACATTATGGGACTTGTTCAAGGTCATAGTATGGGGAAAAATTGACGTACTTCTGATGTAAGCCCTGATTTTTTGAGCTATGTGTTCTGAGGAGAGGGAACTGTAGACGAGGCAAGTTTCCAACCCCAGACTCCATTTTCCCTTCCCCACATTTAACTTAGCAGGCAAAGAGGAAGGCTTAGTTTCTCTCTATCAAATTGTAAACTGTCACCATGCTCCAGTGACATGTCATAGAGCTGAGGGACTTGCACCATGACAGAGTAATGCTTGGAGTCCTGCCAAGGACCACTGTGCAGAACTAAAGTCTTCCTGGACAGATAAGTCTTTGAGAGGTTCTGAGAGTGGCTTGAGGACACATGGCTGGTAAGTGGTGGGGCCAGGGCTTCTCATCACAAGTTAGTGCTTTCTCTACATGACATCCAAGAAGTCTCCTGAGTAATCATATGAATTCTTAGCTGTGATTCTCAGCTGTCTATGTAGTATTTGCAGTGTGAATAATGTAACTTTCTCTGGAGATTTTCAGGAGCAAGACTGAGCTCCCCTCCTTTGTGTGCATTTCCTTATAGCCACCCTTGGTCTCCTCCCCTACATAAAAACAAACAACCTTTCATCATTGTGTCCCAGTGGAAATATAAAACAGTCTCATGTGTCTGTGCCAAAGCACAACTTGTGGGGACCAGGGAAGCATTTCCCATAGGATCACACAATGAGGGCTGTGGGGGGCGCTCAGTGGATTCCTGCAGAGCACAGGGAGCTGGGGTCCAAGCCCTGACATCCAGGTGCTGCAGTCTGAAGCACCTTCTTGCACCCTGCCCTCTCCATTATAGCACCCTCTCTCTTCCTGCTCCCCTTGCAGACACACAAATTTCATACCTGGAGCACAGGGGTGGGGCCTACCATCAGCATCACCTCTGAGGCTTCCCTGGAATGTCCTTCCCTCCAACCTGTACCACCTGTGACCCCTCTAACCTTGTGAGTTGACTCTATCCATGTTGCTTAGAGGCCCAAATATTCCCATGATGTCAGAGACCAATGACCCATTTTGCAAATGTGGAAAGTGAGATCCAGAGACAATAAAGAGAAAAGAATAAGGCACCTGGTAAATTAGCAGCACAACAGGGTGGGACTCTGGGATTCTGGGCCTCATTCTGATGTTCTTCCCACTTCTGCACACTGTTTGCATAGGGAGGAGAGTAAGGATGGAACAAGGTCTGAGACTTGGGTCAGGTGACATTTCCCCTCCAAGGTCTCTGGCCCCACCTTCCTCTTGAAGTATAATAATGATGGTTCACATTTGCTGAGCATTTGCTATGTATCAGGCACCTGGTTAAATATTTAATATGCTTGATATCATTTTATTCCTCACCAATAGTTCTATGAAACAGGTGTAATCATTACCTCCTACAGAATAGGTAGTTAAGACTTAGAGAGCTTAAGCCATTTGCCTCAGGTCACTCAGGCAATAAAAGTCAAGATTATCAGGCTGCAGAGCTCAAGTCCCAGTGCACAGTATTGGTCTGCCTCTCACTCCAGCTATGTTGAGCCATGCTGTGCTGAGAGTTGTCTCTATCCCTTGACACAAATAATGTCCTGGTGGGGGTGCTAGTCTTGCAAAGCAGCATCACTCTTCTTTCAAGAGGTCCCATTTTTTAACCTTTCTTGACTCTTGCCACCATAGAGCATGCCCCCTGAACAATTTAATCTGTCTCAGTGCCCCTGCCACCTTTTCACCTGCTCTAGATCATGCTGATTTCTCCACGTGGATTTTTTCAACAGTTGCCCTTTAGCCTTGGTTCCTTCCATGTAAAGATCCCTCTGTCACTGCTGACATTGGTTGCAGTCAGGTTATTATAACCTATAATAAATTAGGAAGAGAGGAATCTCACTACAGCAAAGGCTGCTCTCTCTTGAAGCTCAGAGCATGGAAGGAGCCAGTCCTCCTTATAGCAACCTTTGGGTACAGCGGGTGAAACTGTCCAAATAAATGGGCTTCAGGAAAGTTTGTCCCTGGTGTGGACTAAAAGGCTTAGAGGGAGAAGGGGCTCATGAATCATGCAAACTCAAGATTGGACCTAATAGTGATTTGATTTTTGTTTATAAAATTTTTATTTTTACTTGAGTCAGATATAATCTGAGCTTCTAGATGAGATTGGCCTAAACCCCTACCTCTGGGAGAGTCTAATGTTGTGCTGCCCTCCTGAGACTGGGAATTCCCAGAGTCTTGGGTTTCTTCTATCAGCCCTGATGACAATTTCTGTTTCCGTTTACCACCAAATCGTCATGACTTTTTGCATGTTGTAGCAATTCCTATATTAACTGCAGTGCCAACTTCAACATGGTCCCCATCCTAATTATCTGATTTCCACCCACAAAACTACCATTCACATAAGCATCTAAGAACTCTATCTAGGATCCCCAGATAGAGATACCCACTCTATCTTGGATACCCTCCTGCCCAACAAGGATCTAGGCTACTCCAAAGGTAGCCTACATGGATGCAGTTGTACTTCAGAGAGTCTACTGACCTTCCCAGGACACAGGCCTGGCTGCTGGAGCTAGAGTGGAGAAATTTTACTGTAGGCATTGAAGGTGCTGACAGCCAATGGGTACAGCCAAGCCAAAGTCTTCTAGGGAAACCTAGGATGCAACCCAGACACCAGATGCAACACCTAAACAGAGGGCAGGTCACAGAGCTAGCAATCAGGAATCTGGAAGAGAAAGGAGCAGGGCAAGAGCATGGCAGGAAGAATGAGAATCTGGAGGCATTTACAGGGCAATTGTCATAAATCACAGCAAGAATCACTTGTAGTCAGTGAAGTATTTCCAAATGTAGTGATCAGTGTGCTTAAAATCTATAGAGGCCAACAAGGCTCTTTTTATTTTTTTAATTTAATTTTATTTATTTTTTGTGCTTTCAAATGATTTTCTTTTTTTTCTTTTTTATTTTTTTAATATATGAAATTTATTGTCAAATTGGTTTCCATACAACACCCACTGCTTATCCCAAAAGATGCCCTCTTCAATGCCCATCACCTACCCTTCCCTCCCTCCCACCCCACATCAACCCTCAGTTTGTTCTCAGTTTTTAAGAGTCTCTTATGCTTTGGCTCTCTCCCACTCTAACCTCTTTTTTTTTGCTTTTTTCTTTTTAGTTGTAGAAAGTGTGTGGTGCAGCAATTTATCCTTCATCTTAGAAGGGGGTGTACCATCAGATTTAGACCTAGACCCCAAGGTTTATAGAAATTAATGCATTTCCAGGGTGCCTGGGTGGCTCAGTCAGTTAAGTGTCCGACTTCAGCTCAGGTCATGATCTCACAGTTCGTGAGTTTGAGCCCTGCGTCGTGCTCTGTGCTCACAGGTCAGAGCCTGGAGCCTTCTTTGGATTCTGTGTCTTCCTCTCTCGCTGCTCCTCCCCTGCTCATGCTCTGTCTCTCTCTGTCTCAAAAATAAAAACATCTTTTTTTTTAATTTAATTAAAAAAAATTAATGCATTTCCATGATTTTTATCTCCAATTTTTTGGTATGCCTGCATCTTACTAAGGCATATATATACTTGCCAGTTATTTCTGTCCAATTCTAATTAGCACAATGTTCCCTGGTTGACCATCTTGATGATCCATAGAATGTCAAGGTCATTCAGATTCCCTTGGGCTGTATTATGATAAGAGATCAAGAAAGTTAGCAAAGCTGAGAGACATGAATACAAGTACACTTCTCTCCTGGCTATGTAAAGACAAACTGCCTCAGTTCTTTCTTATTATGAGATTTGGCAAAAAAAATGTATTAACCAAATAAATAGCTGTGTGTCAGGGATCAGAGTAATGGTCATGATGTAATGGTAAGCGTCCAGTCAAGACAGCAGCCATTCTAATAATATGAAGAGGGATAAGTTAATATAAAGAACTAGTTAAATGGTAAAATGTGATTAACTACTGAAAAAGGTAGGGGAAAAAAATCTCTAAGGAATATATGCATAACAAATGTATGGAGTAGCTTACTACCAAAGAAGGAAGAAGGTTCACCCACAGAGCTAAGAGCCAGACCTCATGGCTGTGGTCTGCTGGGTGGATGGGAAGTCCTCCAGAGTGCTGGTGGGCCAGAACTAGTCAACAGGAAGCTGTCCTCTGGAGTGCCAGAGAAACTCACTGGAGCACCACTGGTGCCCCTGCAAGCCTCCAGCAGCCAACCATTCTGTGGTAGGAAAAAGACACACACACTGGAATCAGGACTAGAGGTCCCAGTCTTTGCTATGCCTTGTAGCTTCCCTCCAGAGCCTACTATTGATAAAGCATAACATTGCACCCACTAGCAAAGGACTAATGTTTACAGGGTCCATCTCCCATATCATAAAGCAGAGCAAAGAAGGATGGATTCAAAGGTCAGAGACAATAAAATGATAATTGGGACACTGTATTTATCTGCTCCACTAATTTTACCATATCCAGAATTGTAACTGTGACTAGAGCTTCCCTATAGTTAAACTCATGGTAGCACTCCATCAACTGCTATGGTCCAATTGCTGCTTCCTGAGGCAAGGAAGTGGACTCCAATAGGGATGTAACCAAAAGCACAGCTCATCTGAATGATGCAAGGACAGACCAGAGCAGATTCTTTGGTTTCAGACAGCATTCCTTTAGGACTTCTCTGATTTTAACCATTCCTTAAAGACAATGCCATGCAAGTCCAGATTCACCTCCTGGTGGAAGTGTCCCCCTTCAAGCAATAAATATCATCTCATTCCACTTTCTTCTTCATTCTCCCTTCTCCTCCCATAGTCTCTTGTTACTACAGGCAATCTGTACACTTGGGCATTGAGATTCTGTTATGTGATACTACCCATCTTTTGCCCTGGATTACTGGCCCAAGCGCAAGACTACTGTAGAAGTGCTGGGGAGTTAACATCTCTGGAAACAATTCTTAAATAATATAAGATGAGACTCTAACTAAATGTTCATCTCCATTATTTACAAGTTAAAGATTCTAGGATCCATTCTATTTCAAGGGCCCAGAAAAATTTATTCCTTTTTTATCTCATATAGGTTATCTCAATAATATATATTTACACTGACTTTTCCTCACTATCTTTTCTAGTCTCCCTTCTTCCTCACTTCTGCTTCCTGAGATCACTTCTCAAAGAAACTACCTGCACTCAACAACTTGTCTTAGGCTCTGATTTCAAAGGAAACCACATAACATACCCTTTATGCTAGGGGTTCCTACTATACCACTTACCATCATTGATATGATTCAATTGTTCTCAAACAAGCAATGTGTTGATAGCTAAAAGCTACTCCATGGTATCACTGCCACAGCATCCATTTTTTTTGGTCAGGCAGCCTGAAGGGACCCTAAACTGACACAAACCCCTCATGCAAGTGCACACCCTAGACAGAAGTCCATAGAATCAAATGCAAATGTAAATTCCCAATATGATTTCCCAGTAGCCCTTGTGATCAACAGTCTTCCATGCCTCCTACTGACTTCACCTGTGCCTTAGATATGAAGCCCCATGGAACTCACCAAACCCTGCTCTTTTGGTTTGAATTGACCAATCTAGCCTTAAACCAGGAGTTAAAGCGTTCCATCCATAGATAAAGACATGTACCCCAGGTCCTACCACTTGTTTTGTTTGCACTCTGCCTTGATCTCTCCATGTGGTCTCTTGAGGCAAACTATGTACTTCCCCCAGGACCTGTGAGTAATAAACTTCTCTATTTCAACTTCTCTTGTAATCTATTGTTGAACTGTGACTTACCATCACCACCCTATGCTCCACAATTAACCAAATCATAACATAATCCAATTCCAAAATCACACTCTGATAGTGAGCTTTCTAGAACCATTCCTGGTGTGATTCATTTAGCCTATTTTCTGTGTGTGTGGGGGGAAGCCTAATATAAGAACTTACACTTACGCTTTATTTTAAAAAATGTATTCTTAGTGTGATATTGAAACAAATTATAGATGTAGATAAGAAGGAAAAGTAATTCAGGGGTATGTGATATTATACTGGTCTTTGCTTCATAATGAGCCATAGAGAAACAACAACACTCTACATATTCATGTGTTTGTTTACATAGGATTTTTTTCACATAGACTACAGGAAAAAGCACACTGAAGTAGTCCATGGGAGAGTAGGGTGGAAATTTACCTTCCTGCCTCCATGTTATATCTTGGTGTCCATTTTTCCAGTTTACTTCATGGAGAACTAACTCCGCCTCGGTTGAATCTTGCCATCCAGCCCTTTGGCAGATGCTTGGACAGCCAGGTCTTAATTATGGCATGGTAACTCATCCAAATCTGAATGTAATCAAAGGAGTCACACACTCAGCAAGTGACCAATAGGCATGGCTTCATAGTAACAGCCACTGGAAAGCTTCACAATCCAGGACAAAAGATATCCATCAGGACCACACCACAGAATCTCAAGGCCTCAAGTGTAAGTAGTAGGCTTTGGTAGCAGCTGAGACATAGAAAAAGTCCATGGGACCGAGAGACTGGAAAGGCTGAGGAAATATGAGGAAGTACCTAAGAAGTGTCTAATGTGGCTTCTGTAGGCTGGAGTAAGTCAAGGAGTTTCTGTTATGTGGAATAAAACATCCAGGACTTTGACTAGAAGCCAGGGCAGGGGGAGAGGGTGATGGTAGTGGTAAAATATTATTCAAAGTATAGGGATAGTTGGATGGTAAGAGATTGTGAAGAGGAATTGAAAAGTATTCTCACTCAGAGATGTATCCTGCTCATCTTAGCATGACAATGTCCAATATGAGAAATTACCCAGACATCTACAGGGTTCCAGCTACTCCAGCACATATGTGGCAAGCAGGAAGCTAACATGATGAGTATTTAATGGGACCTGTGCCTGCCTTTTAGCACTCATAGATTTATGTAAATATAGTTCTCACATCCAGAGTTAAGACTTGAGAAAGTCTAAATTTGTAAACAATTTTGCATCTGAAGCTTCCGTTAAATGCCTGAGCATGAAGACTCAATTTAAGTAATCAGCACATTTGTAGACAGGAGTCACAAATCAGTTACACTAGACGAAGCTGTGAATAGGGGCTGAGGCTGGCCACAGAACTAAATCAGAGGGGTCTGTTTTGGGTGAAGCAGGAAAAAAAAGGGAAATTATTCCTCTGGATTTTCTGAGGCAGATACACTGAGTCCAGGTTACCATCACTTCCGATCAAGGAGATAAGAAAACAGCAGAGGCTGCTCAGAAAAGACAAAGGAGAGTAATGGCCATGTTGAATAAATGTATTACAAGTAATCCATCTTATCCCCAATAGAGTAATAAATATTTTTTCTGAGTAATGAACAGGGAAGCATCATGTCAACCTCCAGGACATGAACTTTATGTGATCCCAATAAAGGGTAGGGCCACAATTACATCAAATTCCCATCAATGCAGAGAATGATGAGCTATAAAAGTCACATGTGCATGCATGTTTTTGCCTGTCCAGCCACAGGTACACATGAATATCCCAGGCTTGCTGTAGGAATTTGTCTTTTCTCTCAATTTTGACACTATATCCCCTTAGTAATTAACTCCTACTGACCCCACATACAAAATGGCTGTTGATGCATCAATTCATTTCCCTTCACTGTGCTTTTATGTGAAGTCAGTCTTCACTGTTGGAAGACTGGAGCATAGCCCTAACTGCAGAAGTTGGGGAGAGACACCTGAGAGAAGGCTCAGGAAATGACCTCCCATCTTGCCTCCTCTATGAACCCTTTCCTAAAGCAGTCTCACCATGTAAAATTGGCCTCTATATTCTGTTCACATCTATTCACTCTTGTGCATTCCTTTATAGTGCACTTCTTTGTATTCTTCACTATGTTTCTGGATTAATCTTAGAGGTGACAGCTGATTTCTCTCTCTATCCCTAGCTCCATGTTCAGTATCTTGTGAGAAACTTTGTAAATATTGGCTGAATTGAAGAAAAAATGAGGTTATGATTCAATCTGAATAAATTACTCTGATTGAAGCACCAATGAATAGTTAGGAATAGGTCAATTTTTTTTTCCAAATAGGATAAGAAATGATTTTTTCTGTTGACATGTCAATAAGAAAAAACCAGGTTATCAAAGAAGCATGTTATCTCTCCTTGATATTTACACAAAAGAGTTCAAAACTAATGGCCACATAAAAACTTACACATGGATGTTTATAGCACCTTTATTCATAACTGCCAAAACTTAGAAGAAAACAATATGTCCTTCAGTAGGTGAATGGAGAAGTAACTGTGGTATCTCCACATAATAGAAAATTATCCAGAACCAAAAAGATATGAGCTATCAAGCCATAAAAAAGACTTGGAAGAAACTTAAATGCATATTAATAAGCAAAAGAAGTCTTATTACTAAGTGAAAGCATCTATAAACTGTATGATTCCAATTATATGGCATTCTGGAAAAGGCATTTAGAAGTAACATTTATTAGGGTGCCTGGGTGACTCAGTCAGTTAAGTAACCAACTTTTGATTTTGGCTCAGGTCATGACCTCACAGTTGTGACACTGAGCATGGCTATTGGGCTCCATACTGAGCGTGGAGCCTGCTTGGGATTCTGTCTCTCCTTTTCTCTCTGCCCTTCCCCCCTCGTGTTCTCTCTCTCTCTCTCTCTCTCTCTCTCAAAATAAATAAATAAATAAACCAGAAAAAAGTAACATTTATTGAGTACTGACTATATTCAAAGGCTTTGCATAGGGCTTTACATATATGGTGAAGTTAGGTATCACCACTCCTGTTTTGCAGATAAAGAAACCAAGGCTTAGAAAGGTTAAGTAAATTACCCAAGGTTATAAATCAGTATGCAGCAGTATTTTGACACAAAATTTCCTGCTCTGAGCCGTCCCATCTTTCTATCTTTCAGAGCACATTTCTCTCCAGAGGACATTGCATGGGGCTGCCCAAACACCAGACCTCCTGCTAGCAGCACTGCATTAGCTAAAGAGATCCCCAGAGGGATCAGTCATGGAGTTCTGAGAACATTCTTTCCAGGCTGCATGTGCTAGGTAGGCTTGGTAAGCCACAGTGTATTCACCTCATTTCATAAATGGGAAACACAGGATTCTCCATCATAAAATACTACATGTCCATTCGCATACACAGATTGCTTCCTGATTAATATATTTGTTTATTGTCTGGCCTTCAAGAAAGTGAATGTCACAATTTTCTGTCTTGTTCTTTATTGTATCTTCAGTGTATATACCCACTAATTAGTGTAGCCTACTAACGAATGAATAAAATTAAATGAGTGGAAAAATACATGGACATATTGCCTTACTACTTACACTGTAAAGGCAGCCAAATATTATTATCCTCATATTATAGACAAGAAAAAAGAAGCCACGGAGGTTATGTGACTTGCCTAGATCACAGTCTATGTTGTTTGGTCTCCTGAAAAGACCCAGCTCATTTGACACCTGGCCTGTGGGACCCTTGCCCAGCCTCTGCCAGAGAAGCAGTGGAGAGAGCCACAGCAGAGAAGAACTTCACTGAGGCCTTAAACATTTCAGATCCAAACAGAGTGTGGAAACACAAGCACCACTAGACTCACTGGGAAGAAAATAAATAATAAAATGGAAAAGAAAACGTAAGGAAAAAGAAACACAGGAGAGGAAAATAAAAATCAGTCTTACAAATTATGAAATGAAATGAACCTAATCTAGGAGGTTCTGGTGTTTTGTAGAATAGAGATACAATGGCTTTGCAAAAATTGGCAGCTCAGACACAACTTTCTGACCTCAGGACGCTCACGGAAACCACAGCCTATTGGCTGTGAGCCTATCAG
Source organism: Prionailurus bengalensis (assembly GCF_016509475.1). Taxonomy (NCBI): domain Eukaryota; kingdom Metazoa; phylum Chordata; class Mammalia; order Carnivora; family Felidae; genus Prionailurus; species Prionailurus bengalensis. The sequence continues at coordinate 31,518,621 of NC_057346.1, read as the reverse complement.
CAGTCAATGAAGAAATTGGTTGCAGACCTGCCCTGCCCCAGGCTGCTGCTTCTTGCCAGCCTGGTGGCCCTCATCAGCAGCCTCCATAGATATCTGCATAATGTAAACAGTCTCCTCTCTTTTGCTTCTAAAGAATGAAATTCAAGAGATCACGATGATATTTTCACCTTCTTTGTGTGACTCAGGAATTTTAAACCAGTTCCCTGATCATTCTGGGTTTTTCTGCATGAGCAAAATGTGGCTGAGGAAGAGTCAAGGGCAGAGATAGTGCCAGTAGTGCAACTTCCTGACAGCGCTCCTGTGCTGCTGTCCTGGGAAGAGTAGACCCACTGGACATAACCTTCCCCTGATGGGCTCCCAGAAAACTGTCTCTGAAGTGCTTGGGTGTAAGGGCATTTAAACCTCCCTTCCAAAAAGCCCCCCAGAAAGCAGGAACACTTTTGTTTCTTCCCCAAGAGATGTTATTCCATCCTGCTCAGGGGGATGAGTGTGCATATGTGTGCACACACATCTAGACACTCCCCAGTGCACGTTCTTACAAGCAGATAGCTTCAGGGAGCACATACCAGAGGAAGCATATTGAGGTCTACCAGTTGTCAGCCATCAGGAATAAATCACCCAGACAAGCCCCTTGGCTGTGCACATTCATGTCAAGTCCTGTTACTTGAGCAGCACAAGGTTAGCCAATGCAGGTAGGAAACAGCCAAAATGGCCTCAGTGTGAGTGAATCAAAGCTGCCTGGTATAGACAGAACACCGTCTCCTTATGAGACATAAGGGTCCTGGCTGTTACGCCTCCTTCCCTATGACCACTCAAAACTTCCTTGGATCTCAGTTTCTTGGTCTGTTGGATGAGAGGGATAAAACTTTCACTGCAGAGTTCAAAATTTTTGTTATGTATGTATGTGAAGATCAAATAAGATAATAAATCAGAAAACATTTTGAGAAAGCATAAAGTAATAAGTTAAAAGTGTCATGAGGGATATACAGACCTTGGTCCAGGGGTTTCTGGTCTGAGGATGATGTTGGAAGAAAAAGAGTGATAATGCTTCGAATGTGCAAATGGGCAAGGTTCTAGAGGTTCAGGACAGAACCCTGGGACGGGGGGGGGGGGGGTTGGGGGGAAGGGGCAAGTTGTTAACACAACTCAAAGAACCTTGAGCTTCTATGCAAGGAAGGCATTGGCAGTTCTACATTATTTCTGGAAGTGGTCGAGGAAAATAACTAAAATGTCTGTGAGTGGGGTTTGGTTTAAAATTAGAAAAAAAAAATTCCAGGAAGCAATGATAGCAGAGGTAATACTGCAGAAGGTTGACCAAAGAGCTAGAATAACCATCTTATATAAGAGATTCTGGGGCCTCTGAGAAATGGACAGAATGTGGAAGACCTCAGAAATCATGTATTTCTGAGATGCAATAAAACAAAAGCTAATATTCACTGCTTACTAAGTGGCAGGCACCATGTACAGTCTTTACAAGTACTACATAATTAAATCCTATCTCAACCCTATCATTATCCCATTTTAAAGATGGGGCTTTAAAAAGCTGAGTAACTCTTTAGAGTCAGGTGTGTAGACTGTTTTCCAAGTTCTCAGATTGGTAGACCCCTTGAGGACAATGTAGCCAACAACTTCTATGGGGGCACAAGGAGAGAAAAGGAAACTCAGTCAATAATTGGCATCAGAGACTAGTGCCCCCAGATGACACTGATATTCTTGAGAGTGTAGCTGCCAATATTTCTTCACCAAGGTAAATGTGTTTCAGGCAAGCATCCTATCTCTTTGGGTCAGTGATGGACAGCTAGCAGAGTGTTTAACACATAACAACACGTAGCAAAATTATGTGAAAGAATAGTGGAGGTCTCTCATCTTATTTATTTTATTGTAGTAAAAGCACTTAACATGAGATCTACCCTCATAACAAAATTTTAAATGCTCAATATAATAGTGTTAACTACAGGCACTGTGTTGTACAGCAGGTCTCTAGAATTTATTCATCTTGCATAACTGTAACTTTATAAGTGCTGCCACCCTCATCCCCTGGAAAGTACCATTCTACTCTCTGTTTCTATAAGTGTGATTTATTTATTTATTTATTTATTTTTAAGTTTATTTATTTATTTTAAGAGAGAGAGTACACACATGCAAGCAGGGGAGGGGCAGAAGGAGAGGGAAACAGAGAGAATCCCAAGTAAGCTCTGTGCTGTAAGCATTGAGCCCCACATGGGGCTTGATTTCATGACTCTGAGATCATGACCTGAGCTGAAGTCAAGAGTCAGGTGCTTAGCTGACTGAACCACCCAGGCACGCCCCACATTTTCTTTATCCATTTATCTACTGATGAACACTTAGGTTGTTTCCATATCTTGGCTTCTATGAAAAATATAGCAATGAGCATGGAAGTGAAAATACCCCTTTGAGATTGTAATTTCAGTTCTCTTAAATATGCAGAAGTGGGATCATAGGGTAGTTCCATTTTTAGTTTTTGAGAAACCTCCATACTACTTTCCATAGTAATTGCATCATTTTACATTCCCACCAACAGTGCACAGGGTTTCAATTTCTACATCTTCACCCACATTTGTTAAATTTGGGGTTGTTTGTTAATAGCCATCTTAACAGATGTAAGATGATATTGGGGTTTTAATTTGTATTATCCTGAGGATGAGTGACATTGGGTGTCTTTTCATGTGCTTGTTTGCCATTTGTACATCTTTTTTGGAGAAATATCTGTTGAAGGCTTTTACCATTTTTTAATTGGGTTATTTGTTTTTTTCTAGAAGATTTGAAAGTGAGAACCAGAGAGGATGAATGATTTGCTCAGGGTCACACAGCTTTGTGGACATACTGCCATCCACATCATGCTGACTCTGGACTCTGTCAGTTTGCCAGGCCCAACCTGCCAGCCTCTTGTGATTAAAAGAAAAAAAGCAAACTATTCTCAGTCCTTCTCTCACTCAGTGGCAGAGCTGTAGGAAGCCACTCCTCCAAAAAATAAAATAAAATAAAATAAAATAAAATAAGCTAGTGGGTAGAGAGATTTCATTAAAATATGTTTACCTTGTAACACCTCCTGCAATCCAAATGCTAGAAACACTTTGCTAAGCAGCTGTGAGACAGAGGCATACATAAAATTAATCACAGAATCTTTCTCAGGTATCCGTCAGTTTTCTATGAGGGTATGGAGCTGCTGGAGAGGTTGGGGGCACAAAAGAAAAGAGATAGGTGTGGACTGGGGGAATCTGCTTGGCTATATAAATAACCTTGTTAGTCCAGAAGTATCATGGTTTTAGCACTGAAAATTCTGCATCCTGGGAAACCCATTTGTGGAATGCAAAGGTCCTGGTTTTAGGGAATGGATACAGAAGTTTAAGGAAAATATACAAAACTCATATAGCAGTACCCCAAAACAGGGGTTAGGAGTAATACTGGTTTGAGTGTGACACAAATTAGCTGCCTTACAGAGTCACTGTTATCCTATTAATGCTGGCAACCATGACTTGCAGCTCCCACCAAAGTTGTGTAAGCATCCCGCATGCTTTAGAACAATGTGGCTTACATGTGCAATTGTTGTGTAATGGTGATCAGTAACTTCATCTGTGACATTCTCTGTGGAGTAATTGTTATATATCATGCCAGAATGTGTGAATATTGTGACCATGTTTCCCGAGAGTTCAGATTATGAAAATGAGAACAGTTACAATACTAATGTCAGTATGATCCAGACATTACCAAAAAAGAGTTTTACTTTAATGACAGATGGACAGACACACACAACTGAATTTGGCAGGTAAATACTTGAAGCAGAGCACTCTGCACAACATACAGTAAATGACTGGGGACTTGGCATGACGAAGGGGATGAGAAAGTGAGTACAGAAACTGAATGTCACAAGTCTCACAAGTACAGGCTCAGACAGGCAAGTACTTCTAAATTAATTAAAAGTTTTCATCTCCTGGGGTGCCTGGGTGACTCAGTCTGTTAATCGTCTGACTTTGTTTCTGCTCAAGTCATGATCTCATGATTCGTGAGATCAAGTCCCACAACAAGCTCCACACTGACAGCACAGAGCCTTTTTGGGATTCTCTCTCTCTCTCTCTCTATCTCTCTCTCAAAACCAATAAATAAACATTTAAAAAAGTTTTCATCTCCCAAAAAGATACCAAATCTCAGTTGTAAATAGTAATGCCTGAATTAGCTTGGACTTACAGCATGAATGAAGATGCATTATTGTTTTCTTGTATTGTTCTTTTAATTGCTCTTTGAGACCAAGTAAAGTTATATTTCTTCATTTATAAGTTGCAACTACAATGACCAATGGGAGAACAAAGAGAAAATTTTGACGACAGATGTGTCAATCCTTGCAATTTAGAGCTGTTTCTATCACGTCTTACCAACAATCGTGTTTTGTACAGTGTATCAAGTGATGTGTAGAATCACATCAACAAAAACAAAAAATGGTCCTCAAACTCTTAGGTATTTTGCTTTGGGTAGAAGAAATAGTTTCAAATCATCTCAATTTCTATGAAGATTTTAATGAAACCAAGAAGATATTTTACTGTACAAACATAAACTAGACTTTGCTCATATATCTTCATATTCAACACACTGTAAATGTGAATTTTGGCAAATTCAGTTCATTCTGTAAACTTACCAAAGAAAATGAAAAAAGGCATACTGTTAACTGTTCTGCACACTTTGTACACAACACTACTTCAGTGGTGTGCAGTTTGCTTCCCCATGAGATTGGGTCACTTTTCAGTTCCTCATTAATGGGTAGAAGCACTTATAAAAATTTCTTATTTGATGAAGTTAGAGATCTTTTTCTCAGTCATAGGCTTACCATATTCCTGACATTGTTTTAGAAGTGTTGGCCTGCCATCAGCTCATATTTTTCAACTATGAACCAGAATGACCTTGTCTAACTTCAAAATACACTAGGGATGAGAATGGAAAAACAAGGATTACAGTAAAATAAAAAAAAATTATGCTATTTCTCTGCACTGGTGAAGAGGCCATAGGAATGAAGAAGATGAGCAGATTTTACCTAAGCTGTTGGGTGTTATGTGTGGGTTTCAACAAAAATTCAAAATGGCTCAATTTTTATTGTAAGACCACTTTTTTACTCAAAATAATGCCACTAGAAAACAGCAGCCAAGTTAAACAGAATTTTCTCAATTTCTTCAGTAAAACTGCAACTTGTTTTGAATCCAACTTTGATTTCACAAGTTTTACTCTGTGCTATAAAATAATTTCCTCTGAAAAAGAAAGATTTAACTTTTGATGGAATGCAGTGTGCCTTAAAATGTTTTAAAATGGATACCACAGATATGGATAGTCTATGATAAATTTAGGATGTAGACAACCTAACTGACAAAAACAAGCATGCAGGTCCAAAGTGTATAGACATTTTCTGAGAGTTAGAAACGAATTCCTACAAGTGTAAAACATGCTCTTTCTGGTGTTTAAAATCCTAAGAACATACACTTGTATGCTTTTGTTGAGAGGATATTTAGCTTGATGTCATCACATTGGACTAGCACCTTGATAAGAGTAGACCTGCAGATCAAAATGAATGTTGTGTTTGACTGTATTTATGCTTACCACTTCGTTAAATTAAAAAAAAATGTCCTATAGGCTGCAGGAAGTACTATAACATGAAATAGAAAGAGTAAAGTATCCTACTGCATCATGGGAAGGAAATAAAAAACACAACATTGCTTTAAATATTACCTATATTTAATATTTACTTAATTAGTTCTGTTGTATTTGTCCACTTTTTGGAAGTCCTTATACTGGGGAAGGAAGATGGTGGCAGAGTAGGACACTAGGCTCGCCTTGTCCCACAAATAATAATAAAGATAACTATCAAATAATTATAAATATCCTTGAAAATGACCTGAAGACTGGCAGAGCAAACTACAAACTAAAGGTAGAGAAGAGGTCACATTGGAGAAGGTACGAAATGCAAAGATAAGGTTTGGAAGATTATAGCTGTTGCAATGGGGAGGGAGCTATGATTGAGGAGAAAGACTAGAGACAGACTAGCACAAAAGAGATCCCACACAGGAAGATAAAACACCTCATCACAATGGGCTTAGAAAGCAAGAAGGGCCAAACTTTGAGAGTTCTTATAACTAACAAGGCTTAAAGCCTGGAGTTTTATTGTGTGTTTGTTTTGTTTTGTTTATTTCTTTAATGTTTATTTATTTATTTTGAGAGAGAGAGAGAGAGAGAGGGAGAATCCCAAGTGCAGAGAATCTGCACTGTCAGCACCAAGATTGATGCAGGGCTCAATTTCACAAACAATGAGATCATGACCTGAGCAGAAATCAAGAGTTGGCCACTCAACCAAGAGTTGGCCACTCAGCCAACTGAGCCACCCAGGTGCCCATTTAATCCTGGAGTTTTAAAGGTCGAAGTGCTTGGCTCTAGGAAAGTCTAGAGGCATTGGGGCTGCTTTTAGAGAAAGGTAGGACAAAGAGCTTATGAACACAGAACATGAAAACAGTAATCTGAAGAATGCCTGGAGCACACAGTGGGGAGGTTATGTGCTTTTCTTAGAGTGTGACCCAGAGAATAAGCATTCACAGAGAGACCCCTCTGGGAGCAAAGGAACTGGCCAGCACCATTTCCCTCCCCAACCCCTCAACATAAACACAGACCCGCCTTCAGGAACCAGGGCAACACCTACACTCACTACCTAACTTTCTTTTTTTTAAATGTTTTTTTATTTATTTTTGAAGCAGAGAGAGACAGAACATGAGCAGGGGAGGGGCAGAGAGAGAGAGAGAGAGAGACACAGAGCCTGAAGCAGGCTCCAGGCTCTGAGCTGTCAGCACAGAGCCCCATGCAGGGCTTGAACTCACAGACTGTGAGACCATGACCTGAGCTGAAGTCAGATGCTCAACTGACTGAGCCACCCAGGAGCCCCTAACATTCTTATACCAAGCACCACCTTCTTATGTGCTCTGTTGGAACCACTCTTCCCAGTCACAATTGCCTCAGTCCTAGCACAGTGGCCTCCTTCCCCCAGAAGACCAAGCCAAACCCCTGCAACACTACCTCTCCTAACCTGGGAGTTCTTCATAAGGCCATTACACTCAAGAAGAGTAGAAGTAGCTCTTTCCTAACACAGAGAAGCAGGCACAGAGACTTAGATAAAATGAGAAGACAAAGCAATTTGACCCAAATGAAAGAACAGGACAAGGCCATGGCTTGATATCTAAATGAAACATAAAAGTAAAATACCTGATAGAGAATTTAAAGTAACAATCATAAAATACTCACTGGACTTAAGAAAAGAGTGGAAGACATTAGTGAGACCCTTAACATAGAGATGAGGAAAACATAGCTGAGATAAAGGGCACAATAAATGAAATGAAAAACACACTTGACAGAATGAGCAGCAGGCTGGAAAAAGCAGAGGAACAAATTAACAACCTACAAAACAATGTAATGGAAATCAAATCATGTTGAACAAAGGAGGAAAAAAAAGAACTATGCAAAATGAACAGTCTTAGGGAATTCAGTGACTCCATTAAATAGCATTCCTATTATATGAGTCCCAGAAGAGGAAGAAAGAGAAAAGGTGGCAGAAAGTTTATTTGAAGGAATAATTGCTGAAAACAGCTCTAATCTGGGGAAAGAAACATATCCAGATTCATGAGGCACAGAGAACCCCTAACAAAATCAATAAAGGCATATTCACACCAAGACACATTATAATAAAAATGACAAAATATACTGATAAAGAAAAAAATTTAAAACAGAAATACAAAATAAGACAGTTATATACAATGGAAACTATATAAGGCTATGAGGGATGTTTTCAGTAGAAACATTCCAAGCCAGAAGGGAGTGGCATGATATATTCAAAGTGCTAAGTGTGAAAAATCTGCAGCCAAGAATACTCTATCCAACAAAGCTATCATTCACAATAGGAGAGATAAAGAATTTCCCAAACAAAAACTAAAGGAGTTTATGATCACTAAAACAACCCTGCAAGAAATATTAAAGAGGACACTTTGAGTGGAAAGGAAAGAACAAAAGTGACAGTCTGAGGGCAGAAACCACAAATATTGTAAAATATCAGGAAAGTAACTCACAAAAAAAGGATGTAAAACATGGCACCAAAAACATGAGGTGGTGTAAAGAATGGGTTCAAACTTAAATAATAATCAACTTGATATAGACTGATATGTGTAGAAGATGTTATATACAAACCTAATGGTAACTACAAATCAAAAACCCACTAATACATATGCAAAGAATAAAGAGAAATAAACCCAATATATCACTAAAGTAAACCAGCAAACCATGAAAGAGAGAAAGAAGAAAGTATCAGAGAAAATCTTCAGAAACAAGTGCAAAACAAGTAATAAAATGACATTAAATTCATATATATCAATAATTACTTTGAATGTAAATGTACCAACTAAAGACATTGGGTGTCAGAATGGATAAAAAAAATAAGACCCATCTATAGGCTGTCTACAGGGACTCATTCTAGACCTAAAGATACCTGCAGATTGAAAGTAAGGGGACAGACAAATATTTATTATACAAATGGATGTCAAAAGAAAGGCAGAGTAGCAATACTTATATCAAACAAGCTAGACGTTAAAATAAAGATGTAACAAGAAACAAAGAAGGACACTATATAACTGTAAAGGGAATTATCCAACAAAAAAAATCTAAAAATAGTGAATATTTATGCACCCAATTCAAAAGCACCTAAATGTATAAACAATTAATAGCAAGAATAAAGGAACTAATTATGAATAATACAGTAATAGTAGGGGATGTGATGTCCATTTACATCAATGGACAGAACATCTAGAGAGAAAAATCAACAACAACAATAAAAACAATGGCTTTTATGCTTTGGCTCTCTTCCACTCTAACCTCTTTTTTTTTCCTTCCCCTCCCTCATGGGTTTCTGTTAAGTTTCTCAGGATCCACATAAGAGTGAAACCATATGGTATCTGTCTTTCTCTGTATGGCTTATTTCACTTAGCATAGCACTCTCCATTTCCATCCATGTTGCTACAAAGGGCCATATTTCGTTCTTTCTCATTGCCATGTAGTACTCCATTGTGTATATAAACCACAATTTTTTAAATCTATTCATCAGTTGATGGATATTTAGGCTCTTTCCATAATCTGGCTAAGAGACTCTTAAAAACTGAGAACAAACTGAGGGTTGATGGTGGGTGGGAGGGAGGGGAGGGTGGGTGGTGGGTATTGAGGAGGGCACCTTTTGGGATGAGCACTGGGTGTTGTATGGAAACCAATTTGACAATAAACTTCATATATTGAAAAAAATAGTAATAAAAAACAATGGCTTTGAATGACACATTGAACAAGATGGACTTAATAGGTATATTCAGAACATTCCATCTTAAAACAGCAGAATGCACATTCTTTTCAAGTAAACATGGAACATTCCCCAGCATACATCACATATTAGGTCACAAAACAGGCCTCATCAAGTATAAAAGGATTGAAATCATACCTTTTCAGGCACCTTTTCTGACCACAATGCTATGAAACTAGAAATCAATCACAAGAAAAAATCTGGAAATACCTCAAAGACATGGAGTTTAAATAGCATTCTACTAAGCAATGAAATGGTCAACCAAGAAATAAAAGAAGAATTAAAAAGTATATGGAAACACATGAAAATGAAAATAGAACTGTTCAAAACCTCTGGGATTCAGGAAAAGTGGTCCTAGGAGGGTAATTTATAGCAATACAGTCCTACCTCAACAAATAAGAAAAATCTCAAACAACCTAAGGAGCAAAAAAAACAAAACAAAAAAAACAACAACAAAAAAAACAAAACCTAAAACCAGCCAAAGTAAAGAAATAATAAAGATTTGGGGAGCCTGGGTGGCGCAGTCGGTTAAGCGTCCGACTTCAGCCAGGTCACAATCTCGCGATCTGTGGGTTTGAGCCCCGCGTCAGGCTCTGGGCTGATGGCTCAGAGCCTGAAGCCTGTTTCTAATTCTGTCTCCCTCTCTCTCTGCCCCTCCCCCGTTCATGCTCTGTCTCTCTCTGTCTCAAAAATAAATAAACATTGAAAAAAAAAAGATTGGAATAAAAGTAAATGATACAGAAACAAACAAACAAAAAAAGAAGAGAACAATGAAACCAGGACCTGGTTAGTAAAATTAATGAACCTCTAGATGGATTTCTCAAAAAGAAAAGAGAAAAAAAAATAAACTCACAAATAAGAAAGGATAAATAATAACCAACACCACAGAAACACAAACAGTTTGAAGAGAATATTATGAAAAACTACATACCAACAAACTGGGCAACCTGGAAGAAATGGATAAATTTCTAGAAACATATAAACTACCAAAACTGGAACAGGAACTAGAAAACTTAGACCAATAAACAGCAAAGAAACTGAATCAGTAATCAAAATTCCCAGGAGAGTTAATTAACATTTAAAGAAGAGTTAATACCTATTCTTCTCAAACTATTCCAAAAAATAGAAATGAAAGGAAAACTTCCAAACTGATTCTATGAGGCTAGCATTACTTTTATTCCAAAACCAAACTCCACTGAAAAAAAGAGAATTAGAGGCCAAAATCCCTGATGAACATGGATTGAAAAATTGTCAACAGAATACTAACGAATCAAATGTATCAATATATCAAAAAAATCATTCACCACAATCAAGTGAGATTTATTTCTATGTTGTAAGGGTGGTTCAATATTCACAATTCAATCAATGTGATACACCACATTCATACAAGAAAGGATAAGAACCATATGATCCTTTCAATAGATGCAGAAAAAGCATTTGACAAAGTACAATATCCATTTATGATAGACACCCTCAACAATGTAGGTTTAGAGGTAACACACCTCAACATAATAAAATACATATACAAAAACCCCAGAGCTAATATCATTTCTTCTATGATCAGAAACAGAAATTTCCACTCTCACCACTGTTATTTTACATAGTACTGAAAGTCCTAGGCACAGCTTCAAACAACAAAAAGAAATAAAAGACTTCTAAGTAGGCATAGAAGTCAAACTTTCACTCTCTGCAAACAACATGATACTATATATAGAAAACCCAACAAATCCCACCAAAAATATTCTAGAACTGATATATGAATTCAGTAAAGTTGCAGGATACAAAATCAATGCACAGAAATATGTTGCATTTCCATACACCAATAAAGCAGCAGAAAAAGAAATTAAGGAATCATTTCCCATTTACAACTGCACCAAAACCTTAAGATACCTAGGAAAAAGAGGTGAAAGACCTGAACTCTGAAAACTATCAAACACTATCAAACATGAAAGAAATTGAAAGGATACAAAGAAATGGGAAAACATTCCATGCTCATGTATTGAAAGAACAAATACTGTTAAAATGTCTATACTACCCAAAGCAGTCTACATATTTAATGCAATCCTTACAAAATACCAACAGTATTTTTTACAAAGCTAGAACAAACAATCCCAAAATTTCTATGGAAGCACAATAGACCCTGAATCGCCAAAGCAACTTTGAAAAAGCAAAGCGAAGCTGGAGGCTTCCCAATTCTAGACTTAAATTGATAAAATTACAAGGTCCTTAGCCTTTCTTGTGTTTCTTGTATACAAAGCTCTAGTCATCCAAACAGTATGGTGCTGAAACAAAAGTAGACACACAGATTAATACAACAGAATAGAAACCCAGAAATGAAACTACAACTACATGGTCAATTAATCTTTGACAATGCAGGAATGAAGAATATCCATTGGGAAAAAGACAGTATTGGGAAAACTGAACAGCCACATGCAAAAGAAACTGTACCACTGTCTTACACCATACACAGAAATAAATTCACAATGGATTAAGGACCTAAATGTGAGACCTGAAACCATACAAATCCTATAGGAGAATATAGGCAGTAACTAACCTTTTTGACATCGGCCATGGCAAATTCTTCCTAAATATGTCTCCTGAGGCAAGGGAAACAAAAGCAAAAATAAACTATTGGGACTTCATTAAAATAAAAAGCTCTGCACAGCAAAGGAAATAATCAGCAAAACTAACAGGCAACCTAAGGAATGGGAGAAGATATTGCAAAGGACATATCTGATAAAAGGTTACTATCTAAAATCTATAAAGAACTTATCAAACTCAACACCTCAAAAAAGAATAATAAAATTTAAAAATCAGCAAAAGACATGAATAGACATTTTTCCAAAGACATCTAGATGGCTAACAAACACATGAAAAGATGCTCAACATCAGGGAAATGCAAATCAAAACCATGGTGAGATATGATCCCAATACCCATCAGAATGGCTAAAATCAACAACACAAGAAACAACAGGTATTGGTGAAGATTTGAAGAAAGGGGAACCCTCTTACAGTGTTGGTGGGAATGCAAACTGATACAGTCACTCTGGAAAACAATATGGAGTTTCCTCAAAAAGTAAATATAGAACCACTCTACGACCCAGCAATTGCACTACTGGGTATTTACCCAAAGAATATGAAAACACTGATTCAAAGGGATACATGCACCTTTATGTTTACAGCAGCATTATTTACAATAGCCAAGATATGAAACAGCCCAAGAGTATATCAGCTGATGAATGGATAGATAAGATGTGGTGTGTGTGTGTGTGTGTGTGTGTGTGTGTGTGTATACATATAGATATGGCAAGATTAATAAACAGTTATAAAACTTTGCATAATAGAACATAAATATAAACATGCTACTAGTCATATTGTTATTTTGTTTAAATAATATCATTAATTGGAATAAAAAATCAAATTTTATAGAATACACAACTTCAATTAAACACATATTTTCCATAATGTTTATGGCTAAAGTAATAATGCATTATATAGTTATTACTATATAATAAACTATTGTCGTTTATTTTTGTATGGTATGGATGTGTCCCAGGTTGGTAAAAATTGGTCACTTTGGTCTGCTTGGAGAATGATGGTGGCCTATTATCCTAGCAATGTCCAGCTCACACCTCTGACTGGGCCTGGAGTTCCTCATGTTGACTTTCCTGCATATCCAAGCCCCATCTCTTCTCTGGGATCAGACCCAGGCCTGGCATAGGCTCTAGGTCTTCAATTTTTTCACTAATCAGACCAGTCTAGATTGAACAGGGCCTGGTCTCTGCTTAGAGGCTGATGCTAACTTAGCTTTTTCAAGGGACATGGCTAACTTTTCCTTTGCTTATGGAATAAACCCGCTGAAACAAACAACCCATCTTTTTCTGGATTCCCTGGGGAAACTGTCTGAATTAGAAGCACTTTAATGATTGTCATGAGCGTGATTCTGCAGCTTCATCTCCATTTTGAGCTCCCACTCATTGTTCTGACAGCCTTCAGAGCAGCTTGCTTAGATCTTGGACTATCAGCATTCTTGGTGTCAGGAGTAGAAGGGCATTCTGCAGTTGCTGAAAGCTCCCAGACTACTCAGATATCCATTTAATTTGGTGGAACTTCCCAGATCACTGGTTCTCAGGCGATATCTTGATTTTGGTTAAGGACCCTTCAGCCTTAGCTATCTCCCTAAAACCACAGGCCCTTAAAGGAATTCCTACCTTACCTCCCACAGCCTCTGATACATGGCTGTTCTCTGGCCAAAGTCTCCAGGGGAACAACCCCTGCCTCCATGGTCATTGTTGACTTTTAGTCAGTTCTAGGCTGCTCCTGTGGGCCTCCAGGTAGTCACACTCAGCTGAGCTTTGTCATTGGTGCAGGGTATCAGGGCTGACTGCTTTCTTCCATAGTCTGAAGGGTCTTAGCAAGATCATGACTGATATCAGAGGGAGACCCTTTACACTGCATGCCTTCCCCACCTAGACCCTACCTCTAACTTGTGTCCTGCATGTTTGTGTCCCCATTCCCACATTTTTTTCCCTGGAAGCATTGGAACAAACCATCCCAATTTGTCCAGGACATAAGTTTCCAAGGAAGTGGGAATTTCAGTGCTAAAACCAGCAATGTCCTGGGTAAACCAGGACAAGTTCATCCCCTACAAAGACTGATGTTTTAGTTTTTCCTGAGAGTTCCTACTATAAGTGTTTATCTGTGCATGCATACTGATTTAGTAAATTGGGAAGAGGAATAGGGAAAACAAGCATCTATATATGTTGGGGGCTAGCTCTAGGTTTGTCTTACCGGGCTTTTCTCTCTGGTTTGTAGACATACAGAGGGAAATATATCCTTCTGGATGGAGAAAATAAACAGAAGAAGGGTTCCACACTACAGAATAAGTAAAAAAAGGTAAAATGTCATATGAACTTGAACTTGAGCTCAGTCATGGAATACAAAGCATTCTCACAAGAAAGATATTCCTCCATTATTTGAAGCTCATTGTGCTTGGCAAGTAGGCCCTAAAAATAAATGCTCTAGCCTAGAGTTCTAGGTCTGCATCACAGAGCTACAGAACTATCACAAAGGTTTCTCCATGGGACAAAATGAGAAAGTGAACCCATAGCCCCACTCCATCCATTCAGTGGGACAAATCTCACACTGAACTGAGCTGATTTTATCCCTCCAAGCCTCTCTGGGCCTTCCTAATTTTCAATGCCTTTAAGCATATCTTATATATACTCTATACAGTTACTCCACACATAACTAGATTTTAGCTAGGTACAGCTTTGACCCATAGATATCCTGGCCTTGACCCCACTAATTTCACATCCTGGGAAGTTTGAACTTTTCCAGGCAGTTTGCCAACTCCAGTGTTCTTCTCAGGATTTCCTGTCCTTACTTTTGCCCTCCCTTGCACCAACACAGACAGAAGTGAACACTCTCTCAAGTTCCCTCCTCCCAAAATCCACCTTCATAGAGAAGCATTAGGGAGCAATGCCCTTTATTAATGATACTGTAAATATAACAGTATTTATACTGTTTATAACACAGGTGGTGTTAGTTTACCCCATGGCAAGTAGGTCTTTAAAAAATTTCCTCTCCATAATTGTTTGCCTTCCTAAGTCCTTAAAAGCTGCTCCAATCCTGAGGTTTCTGAAATCTCTTCCTTCCACTCATTCAGTGCCCACTCCGAGGGTGCATCTCTCCTCTCATCCAGGTTCCCGATCAACATGACATTTTAAATTCTTCTCCCATATTATTCAGAGCAATTTAGTTCCCTTGCTCCCTGAACCAAGCTGCCCACTTTAAACCTGCATGATTTGGAGAATGGGTGAGATCTTCAATTTAGCTAATCCAAACCCTTAAGAAATCAGTTAGAGTTGTATATAGCAATATCCTCATTTTGTTTTTAATTACACCTATGGCAAAGGAATCTTGATTTTCCATTCTACTTTCTAGCCCTTCACCAAAATCCCTTTTAGACTCTAAATACTTTTAAAAATAATGGTTAGTCATTAGTATATAAATGAGAAAGAGAGAGAAAGATGTTGATATAGATATACAGATTTACATTTCACTTCCTGGGTTTTCACCAAAATCCCTACTGATCTCCCAATAATTCTTGAAAATGATTGATAGATAGATAGATAGATAGATTTGTGTTTATCTCCCTGTATTAGATAGGCTCATAATAGAATTGAAATACCTATAACTTCATAATTAAAATTATAGACTACCACTATATCCTTTCCTCTCTTTTACTGCCTAAACATTCCAGCTAATTCTAGTGAATCAGAAATGAGCTTGGACATTTTCCCACCCATGTCGATGAGACTGCTGGAGTTGACAACTCTTCTCTTTGTTTCCTTTGCAACAAGAGCTTACCAACAGTCCCCTACTTCCAAACATCCTATTTTCCTACCCCTACTCTGCCTTTGCTGCAGGGAGTCTTTCTGTTAAAAAAAAAAACCCTGCACATCCTACTATTTCTGGCATTGCCATTCTGGCCTGTTTATGGTTCTGAGTTGCCGTAAAGGCTACAAGAATACAATATGTAAAATCACACTTCAAAGTTTGAGCAAAGATAAACTCCAGAACAAGAATTTCCAGACAGTAGAAGTGTTTATAAAAATGACTGATAAACTGAATTCTTCAAAAACTTCCAACTCTATTATTAGAGTTTGTTTAAAAGGAGTGGGGTACAGATTAAAGGAGACAGAGAGATATGATCTCACAATACAATATGTGATCAATCCTTTACTGGAAGAAAAACAATGCTATAAAAAATACATTATAAACTGAAAAATGAAATGCAGCTAGTAATTAGTTTTAAACTCTGTGTTAATAATCAGTTTACTGAAATTGGTAGTACTGTTGGCATAAAAGAGAATTTTTTTTCTTAGAAACACATACTGAAATATTTTAGGGATAAGAGGTCATGATGGGGGCACCTGGGTGGCTCACTTGGTTAAGTGGCAGACTTTGGCTCAGGTCATGATTTCACATTTCATGAGTTCAAGCCCCACATCAGGCTCTGTGCTGACAGCTCAGAACCTGGAGCCTGCTTCGGATTCTATGTCTCCTTCTCTCTCTGCCCCTCCCCCTCTCTTGCTCTGTCTCTCTCTATCTCTCAAAAATAAATAAAGATTTTTTAAAAAGGTCCTGATTATGTGATTTATATCAAACAAATTTCAGTTAAAAAGAAAATGCATGTATATCTAGTGAGGCAGCAAATGGAAAAAAATTTCTTAAAGGGTGACTCTGTATAATGGATATAGATGTGATTCTTTCTTATTCCCACTCATTTTGAAATAATTTCCAAATAGGTTTCTAAAAACAGCCCATTGACCTGTTCCCCATTTTGAGCCTCTCTGATTTTCCAACTCACAGCTTGGTAGCTGTGACAGCAGCCCCTAGAATCTCACTGCAGATGTGCTGAGGAGTCTGGATGAAAAGATGACCAGGCAAGCATGGAAGGGATGTAAGGATGAGGGTAAAGCTTTTTATTAACAATCCAAATCATCTCTGAGCTGCTGTGCAAGGCAGGTGATTGGCAGTCCTACATCATTTCTGGAGGTGGTGGGAGAGAAGAAAGAGTGAAAAATAACTAAAATACCAATAAGAAGGATTTTAGTTAGAACTAGATAGTGTATGTTATTTTGTTTTGTTTTTTGAAGAAAAAATCATAGCTTTTCTGTATGTGTGTTCTCTTTTTTTTCTGACTGGTGTATGAATGACATACAAAAATCTGTATATGTTTAATGTGTACATCTTGATAAACTTAAAGATAAGTGTATACCCATGAAACTGTCACCATATACAATGCCATAAACTTAACTATCTCTTCTAAAAGTTTCCTCCCTCCCTCTCCTCTTTTTGATAAGAATATTTAACATAAGATCTACCCCCTTAACAAATATTTAAGTATTCAAGTGTTGTTAACTGTATTCATTATGTTCTACAGTAGATTTCGAGGACTTAACCATGTTACATAAGTGAAACTATGTACATTTTGACCAGCTTCATCCCTCTCCCCAGCTGTGGACAACCACCATTCTCTCTGCTTCTATGAGTTTGACTGTTAGATTCCTGATGTAACTGGGGTCATGTAGTATTTGCTCTTCTATGTCAGGATATCTCTCTGAACTTTCACCAATATTTAAGAGAAGTTTCCAACCCCAGAATAGTTGCACTCAAGCTACTGCATAGAGATAATTAAAATGGAGCCACATGTTTCTGCAGCCTCCCACCAATTCACTCTCTAGGTGAAGATTGAGGGCACCTCCCTGCTCTTTCTCCCTGAACTGTGTTCACTTGGCTTTCTTCCTGTCCAGGTAGGAAACTCCTAGAGGTCAGAGACATGTCTGTGTTCCTGGATTCAAGCACATACTTTGTAAAAGTCTGTTGACTGACTGAATGAATGAATTAATGAGGCATTATGACACATATGTAGGATGATCGCCCTGCTTTCCAGCACTGCTAAGGGTAGAGGAGATAACTAACTTGGCCTGGGCCTTCAACAGTAAGGCCAATGCCCCTCTGCTCAGTGAAGTTAACTAATCCTAACAATCCCCTTCTCTCCCACAAGTAGCAGGCTTTAAGAGAAAATAACCCAGTGTTTGCCTCTGATTTCAGTCTCTGAGTGCCCAAGTCTGGCAACTCCTGCGAAGATCATTTAATGAATACTATTGACACTCTACCTATGTGCTGGTGCTCTGAGCCCATGCTGAATGTCACAGTCCAATGGAAAACTGGCGATACCAAGGTGTAATAGGGAAAGTTTCAGAACCTGCCTACCCCATATTCTCCCCTGTAGCCACCATCTACCCCATAGTGATGGTCTGATGCTGCCCATTTTCCTATTGAGCCTAAAATCGTCACCATTTGCATGATTCCTCTAGTTGGAAAACATGCAAATAGTATTTCCAAAAAACTCCACAAGAGGAATGGGAGATTTGGTTGAGGGAAGTGGTAAGTGTGAGACCCCCTTCTTTCAGCCCTTTCCTAAGAGCACACCATAGCTAAGTTTATCAGTGTTGTGTCTACAAGGCTTCAGGAGGAGGCGAAGATTGGGAGGACCCCAGTCTCACTCCTTGTACCTGCTCAGGGCCAGCCTTGTAAAACAGAGGAGGGAGGGACAGGTTCTGAGGAAAGAGTGATCCCAAGGCCTCTTGGAAGGGAGACAACACAAGGTCCCAGTGTACCAGACATGGGAAGAAAATGTTGCAAGAAAAGTCAGGTCTTGACTTTGGCTCCCTTAGATGAAAGGGTTCAGTCAAGGATTCCCTGGGAGGAGTAGACAGCCTCAGACAGGACCCCTGGGATTCTTGTTGAGAACCACCACCCACACACATATTACACTTCAAAGTATAGACATAGGCATAAAACAGAAGTGCATGAGCATTCTTTGTGGCAGATTAATTCACTTGACTAGATTTATCTTCTCACTCAATATATAAAACAAGATATATGAAGCATGATAAAAACAAAAGAACCCTTAGCCAGAGCTGAGAGATAGCTAGGCTTATACACACATGCAGTCCTATCAGCTTTTAATAACTTTATTTTATTTATTCTTTTGAAAGAGCATGCCTGAGAGTGTGAGTGGGGGAGGGGCAGAGAGAGAGAGAGAGAGAGAGAGAGAGAGAGAGAGAGAATCCCAAGCAGGCTCCACGCTGTCCATGCAGAGCCCAAAGAGCTCAATCTCATGAACCATAAAATTATAACCTGAGACAAAATCAAGGCAAAACCTGAGATGGTGTTAAATCATCTGAGCCACCTAGGTGCCCTTCAGTTGGTATTCTTTTTTTATGTTTACTTTATTTTATTTTGAGAGAGGGAGCACACATATGCATGTGAATTAGTAAGGGGCAGAGAGAGAGAGGGGGAGAGAGTCAGCTGGTATTCTTACAGTGGAGGTGAATCCTCACTTCCTTCTGACCAAGACTTTCCATGAGGCAGCCACATAGCAGTTGCAACCCTGAGCAAGAAGCGTGTCAGGTTGACTCTGCAGTGAGGAGCTGAGCATCTGTCCAGCTAGTAGAGTGTGTCTTCTACACTTACATCGAGTTATTCACACATATTTATTAACACAATATCTCTGTGCCAAACACAGTGATGAACACTGTAAGCTGGCAGTAAGACTGCCTGACATGGGGAAATGGGGATAGGAGTCAAGAATGTCACCCTGTCCTGGGAGAAGGGATTTATCAAAATTGGAAGGAACTCCAGTTCCTATTCTCAGACTGTACACAATGCTATGGAGGAGAAAAGCCACACCACCAATGAGATTTCAAAAGGAAAAATCTATTTACAAATCCCTACAAACCAGGAAGCTGAAAACTACATACTCAGGGCTGAGAATGGAAAAACAGAGCCTGCCATCTGCAGTGTCAATGAATAGAGCACCTCCCAGGCCTGGAGGGTAGCAGAAGCCCTATTTGCTACTTTTATTGTTTTTTATAAGCCAGCCCTCTTTTCTCTGCTGTAAATCTCTAATATATCAGTAGCTACTATTTTAAACTAGAGTCATCACAGAGGACTCATACTCCATCCCCACAAGACAGTCTGGCCAGCCATTCCCTGCTCTACAATGACATAAATCCAGGAAAAGGAGTAAGACTCATTTAGTTTCTGAATACAAACCACTCAAAAACCTGTCATGTGCCAATGTGTCCAAGAATTCTACCTAGTGTGACTGACAGTGATTCTGTTATCCCCAGTATTTCCTACAGAGGTCTCATCCAGCTGAGAATCTGTCTGTGGAACTGAGTTAGCTGGAATTGCTGAAGCAGGTGTTATAGGTTGGCTTCCCCAGGAAAATGATTCTGAAATAGGACTCCCTTTTTTGGAAGATTTATCAGCAACAGCATCTGAGAAGGGTAAGGGAAGCAAGATTGGGCAGAAGGAAACATTGAACTTCCATGCAATTACAACAGAGGCTTTAGCTGGTCCTATGGGAAGGTATAGATCGAAAGACGAGGAGTAATGCATTACTCCTGCCTGAATGGTATCTATATTTCCTGATGCTGACACAAGAAGTCCAAAGTAGGTTTCTTGGCCCAATGTGATTTAATGCAGGATCGTGTTAGTAGATCAAGTACTATGAAAGCCCTTAAACAGGTGTGCTGGCTGAGATATTATAAGTGAAAAAGACAAGACTTTACTCAGAATGGGCTAGTTCTACTCAAGATGCATTTCTGCTTTTCCTAAGATGGAAGGGGTCAAATATGATCAACTTGTCATTGAGTGGTTGACTGGCCTCTTCAAGTAATGGTGCAATATTGGGGATTTTGCTGGTCTCTGCTGCTTTGAGGCTGAACATATAGCAGTGGCAGCAGCTAAATCTGCTTGAGCAAGTGAAAGCCTAATATTCTGGCCTCTGCATAGCCTCCACCTCTGCCATCCCTGCTACTTCACCCAAGCACTAGCTGATGACCAGGCTGGCAAATGATAGAGGCTGCCTGATGTCAACTGAAAATATTCTGTCTGCCTGCTGCTTTATCCTCTCCTGTAGTGGATGCTCTTTGATGGATGCTACTATGTTTACTTCATGTTGTCTACTCTAAGTCCATCTATACAATTCTTTCCCACACCTCCTTGTTCTAATCTTACAGTATTTCCTCTTCCCTGAGCAACCAGCCAAACTACTTACTACTGACCATGAGACCATATATATTCCCTGGCATCTCTCCTTTCCATTCAAGGTGGATAAGCAGGCGAACCACTTCAAGCTTTTCCTAGTGGCAGGATTTAACATCACCACTGTCTTTCAAGGACACCCTGTGTTCTTATAGTGTATTATGGTCCTTTTATACCTTACATCTACCCAAGCTTCTGTGAACCAATTTTGACCTTTTCAAACTCCACCAGCTGGTCATACAAGATTGTCCACAGGTGTTAGCTGAAGATGAAATACAGGTGCAACATTGGAGGATGATATGGAGGCTCACCTGCTTATGTAGCTCTCTTTTACTCTCTGGCCATTCTCTCACCTGATCCTGGAGGTACCATGTTTGTGCAATATTGTAATCCAAATTACAATCCCTCCTTTTGTATTGTAATCCTTTCTTTCTTTAGCAAATCCAACACGTCCATATCATGGATGGGCCCTAATTATTGGTATGATGTGCTAGAGTTGTCTTGCCTTTACAATGTCTTCAAGTGCTGGCCTTCTGCCAGAAGGAGTGGGTGACTTCCAAAGACCCAGAAAACTCAAAGAAACCTGGAATTCAAAACTCCAAGAGCATTGACTTAAATATCCCTATTCCCAATTTCAGGGTCCCATGACTTTCTAATCAGGGAGAAGTCCTTCCAGGCCAAGATATCCTGAACATGCCAGGATTGAGAATCCCAACTTCTCTGGAGCTTTGTTCCTCAAAGAAAGTCTGGGTCTGCCCTCTGCCTGAAGAGGAAAAGAGTGTCTGCATATGTTGCCAAGGAGGCACTCTGGCTTTCACACGTTGCCATCAACTGGTGATTACTTACCATCTGCCTTTTATTGTCTTCTTCCAGTGCACTGACTGATGCCAAAAAGGCCATCAAATTCCATAGTCCATAATAATTATTATTTCCCCAAAATGTCTGTGTTATCTGATATTGCTGCTTCTACTGGGTAGAATGCCCTAACAAATGTATTCTTTTCCACCAATACCCTAGCCTATAACATCACCAATGAAAGTTTTAACATTTCACTACAACCATACGCTTCATTTTTCACCAGTGACTGGCCCTGGCTGCTGGATGATGCATCTCCAAAATCTCATTTTAGAGTCTGCATCCTAAGATCACATCCTATACCAACTGATGTGGGTTGAGTTCCCAGGGAAACAGACTCCAGGACTCTGAGATTTGCATACAGAAAGTTTACTGAGAAATGCTCTTGGAACAGCACCCATAAGAGATTAAAGAAGTTGTGTCAGGCACAAGCAGAAGTCAAACAGTGGTGCCACTGCAGGAGAGAGTTCAGCCTATCCTACCAGAAGCTCTGGAGCTGGGATGCCTTCTGGAGTTGTCCCTGTGGAAGCCAGAGGGCCTTTGTAATGCTTAATTCACTAATCCCTGGATGCAGCTGTCCCCAGGGAAGGGGATAATCTGGGGAAGGGGGGGGGGGGGGCGCCTTCCTTCAGGGGATGGTCACTGCTGGAGAGGATCAATGAAACATCAACAACTAACAGTCCTGCAGACACAGCCTGAGGCTTCCCTCCTACTCAGCTCCCCTAGGCCATGCTGAGTTCCTACAGGACATGTAGGCCCTGAGTTTTCCAGGTGATGACCATCACAGATATTGTCCCACAGAAATTTCATTCCTTGTGATGCCAAGTACTGCTCTCTATTAAATTCAGCAACCTTTTCATGTAAAGTCTGTGTCTGCCACATTGGCCCTCTCTCTCTCCTATGCATACCCTCTGCCTTTTATGTCCTCACTCATCTCTTGATCAGGAAAGCCTACCAAATCCTCTCCTTTGTGTTTTCAAGTGTGGCCAGTTCTTCAAAGCTCATCTCAGCACCCATATGTTCTGGTCAAGCTTCCCAATCAGCAAATATAAAAACAAACCATCTGCCGTACTCCGTCATTCCAGTGTGCAATAGCTACAGCACTAACTCATCATTTCCCATTCAAGGCCCAGGACTGTGTTTTCCATGTGTGCTGTAACTCGCTCGTTAATTCACAGGTCAGGGGCCTCACCATATTTCTGTCCCAGCTATCTGAAGCTTAGTAGGTGTTTGGAAAAAGGATGGGCACTGGCTTCAGTTTCCCAAAGATCTCTTAAAGATTAAAAAGAAAAAAAATAATGTATACCCAAAGGGACAGTTGAAACTAGCAAAAAATTTAAAGCTTGTTTTTCAGAGAACTGTTTCTCCCTAGTCACCCATCATGTTTTTTCAGTCCCCACTAACAAATATACTAGCTGTTTCCAAAGAATCCAGGACTCAAAGTCACTGATATGGTCCCCAGCCCGTGAAGAAGTAAGGCCCTGCATTCCTTACCCCACCCAGTTTATACTGGCTCTCAGAGCATGCCCATGGCTCCTTCTTGTAAGATAACCTCTTGACATCAGGGGCTGAATTTTGCCTCATGCTGGTGTTGTCTCCACCCCAAAGTGAATATGTGATCTTTGTTACATATATGCTTACTCAGTGTACATATTACAACTTTCCTCATGAATAATCATAGGTTCCCCTGCCCTTTTCATCACTATGTGTGTAATCTCAACCCCTATTATTATAAAAAAAAATGTTCTTTCTCGCTTCAGAGAGGTGGAGGAGAGGAGCTTTGCTTTTCTGTCTCCTTATTTGGTTGCCTCTCAACTAAACGCTTTTCTATTGCATACCCGATGTCTCAAGATCAGCCTTGTTGCTCGTTAGGCATAGACTTGGTTTCAGTTACAAAAGGAATATAATTATTGACAGTTAATGTTTTCATTAATGATTTAAATGAAGTGAATTTTTACTAAGTTAGGAGAGTTATCAAACTGTCATGTCAATGAAAGACACAAAATTAAGAAAGTCCTTGATGTATAAAAATTAACAAAAATGATAAAGGTCTTCCCAAACAAACAAAAACTGAAGGAATTTGTCACCACCAAACCAGCCCTACAAGAGATCCTAACGGGGACCCTGTGAGACAAAGTCCCAGAGACATCACCACAAGCATAAAACATACAGACATCACAATGACTCTAAACCCGTATCTTTCTATAATAACACTGAATGTAAATGGATTAAATGCGCCAACTAAAAGACATAGGGTATCAGAATGGATAAAAAAAACAAGACCCATCTAATTGCTGTCTACAAGAGACTCATTTTAGACCTGAGAACACCTTTAGATTGAGAGTGAGGGGATGGAGAACTATTTATCATGCGACTGGAAGCCAAAAGAAAGCTGGAGTAGCCATACTTATATCAGACAAACTAGACTTTAAATTAAAGGCTGTAACAAGAGATGAAGAAGACCATTATATAATAGTTACAGGGTCTATCCATCAGGAAGAGCTAACAATTATAAATGTCTATGCACCGAATACCAGAGCCCCCAAATATATAAAACAATTACTCATAAACATAAGCAACCTTATTGATAAGAATGTGGTAATTGCAGGGGACTTTAACACCCCACTTACAGAAGTGGATAGATCATCTAGACACACGGTCAACAAAGAAACAAGGGCCCTGAATGAGACATTGGATCAGATGGACTTGACAGATATATTTAGAACTCTGCATCCCAAAGCAACAGAATATACTTTCTTCTCGAGTGCACATGGAACATTCTCCAAGATAGATCATATACTGGGTCACAAAAAAGCCCTTCATAAGTTTACAAGAATTGAAATTATACCATGCATACTTTCAGACCACAATGCTATGAAGCTTGAAATCAACCACCGAAAAAAGTCTGGAAAACCTCCAAAAGCATGGAGGTTAAAGAACACCCTACTAACGAAAGAGTGGGTCAACCAGGCAATTAGAGAAGAAATTAAAAAATATATGGAAACAAACGAAAATGAAAATACAACAATCCAAACGCTTTGGGACGCAGCGAAGGCAGTCCTGAGAGGAAAATACATTGCCATCCAGGCCTATCTCAAGAAACAAGAAAAATCCCAAATACAAAATCTAACAGCACACCTAAAGGAACTAGAAGCAGAACAGCAAAGGCAGCCTAAACCCAGCAGAAGAAGAGAAATAATAAAGATCAGAGCAGAAATAAACAATATAGAATCTAAAAAAACTGTAGAGCAGATCAACGAAACCAAGAGTTGGTTTTTTGAAAAAATAAACAAAATTGACAAACCTCTAGCCAGGCTTCTCAAAAAGAAAAGGGAGATGACCCAAATAGATAAAATCATGAATGAAAATGGAATTATTACAACCAATCCCTCAGAGATACAAACAATTATCAGGGAATACTATGAAAAATTATATGCCAACAAATTGGACAACCTGGAAGAGATGGACAAATTCCTGAACACCCACACTCTTCCAAAACTCAAACAGGAGGAAATAGAAAGCTTGAACAGACCCATAACCAGCGAAGAAATTGAATCGGTTATCAAAAATCTCCCAACAAATAAGAGTCCAGGACCAGATGGCTTCCCAGGGGAGTTCTACCAGACGTTTAATGCAGAGATAATACCTATCCTTCTCAAGCTATTCCAAGAAATAGAAAGGGAAGGAAAACTTCCAGACTCATTCTATGAAGCCAGTATTACTTTAATTCCTAAACCAGACAGAGACCCAGTAAAAAAAGAGAACTACAGGCCAATATCCCTGATGAATATGGATGCAAAAATTCTCAATAAGATACTAGCAAATCGAATTCAATGGCATATAAAAAGAATTATTCACCATAATCAAGTGGGATTTATTCCTGGGATGCAGGGCTGGTTCAACATTCGCAAATCAATCAACGTGATACATCACATTAACAAAAAAAAAGAGAAGAACCATATGATCCTGTCAATCGATGCAGAAAAGGCCTTCGACAAAATCCAGCACCCTTTCTTAATAAAAACCCTTGAGAAAGTCGGGATAGAAGGAACATACTTAAAGATCATAAAAGCCATTTATGAAAAGCCCACAGCTAACATCATCCTCAACGGGGAAAATCTGAGAGCTTTTTCCCTGATCAGGAACACGACAGGGATGCCCACTCTCACCGCTGCTGTTTAACATAGTGCTGGAAGTTCTAGCATCAGCAATCAGACAACAAAAGGAAATCAAAGGCATCAAAATTGGCAAAGATGAAGTCAAGCTTTCGCTTTTTGCAGATGACATGATATTATACATGGAAAATCCGATAGACTCCACCAAAAGTCTGCTAGAACTGATACAGGAATTCAGCAAAATTGCAGGATACAAAATCAATGTACAGAAATCAGTTGCATTCTTATACACTAACAATGAAGCAACAGAAAGACAAATAAAGAAACTGATCCCATTCCACAATGGCACCAAGAAGCATAAAACACCTAGGAATAAATCTAACCAAAGATGTAAAGGATCTGTATGCTGAAAACTATAGAAAGCTTATGAAGGAAATTGAAGAAGATTTAAAGAAATGGAAAGACATTCCCTGCTCATGGATTGGAAAAATATTGTCAAAATGTCAATACTACCCAAAGCTATCTACACATTCAATGCAATCCCAATCAAAATTGCACCAGCATTCTTCTCGAAACTAGAACAAGCAATCCTAAAATTCATATGGAACCGCAAACGGCCCCGAATAGCCAAAGGAATTTTGAAGAAGAAGACCAAAGCAGGAGGCATCACAATCCCAGACTTTAGCCTCTACTACAAAGCTGTCATCATCAAGACAGCATGGTATTGGCACCAAAACAGACACATAGACCAATGGAATAGAATAGAAACCCCAGAACTAGACCCACAAACGTATGGCCAACTCATCTTTGACAAAGCAGGAAAGAACATCCAATGGAAAAAAGACAGCCTCTTTAACAAATGGTGCTGGGAGAACTGGACAGCAACATGCAGAAGTTGAAACTAGACCACTTTCTCACACCATTCACAAAAATAAACTCAAAATGGATAAAGGACCTAAATGTGAGACAGGAAAC
This sequence comes from Prionailurus bengalensis, assembly GCF_016509475.1. Classification (NCBI taxonomy): domain Eukaryota; kingdom Metazoa; phylum Chordata; class Mammalia; order Carnivora; family Felidae; genus Prionailurus; species Prionailurus bengalensis. Next base: position 31,491,672 of record NC_057346.1, on the reverse strand, counting down.
CATCAAAACCTTAGAGGAGAAAGCAGGAAAAGACCTCTCTGACCTCAGCCGTAGCAATCTCTTACTCGACACATCCCGAAAGGCAAGGGAATTAAAAGCAAAAGTGAATTACTGGGACCTTATGAAGATAAAAAGCTTCTGCACAGCAAAGGAAACAACCAACAAAACTAAAAGGCAACCAACGGAATGGGAAAAGATATTCGCAAATGACATATCGGACAAAGGGCTAGTATCCAAAATCTATAAAGAGCTCACCAAACTCCACACCCGAAAAACAAATAACCCAGTGAAGAAATGGGCAGAAAACATGAATAGACACTTCTCTAAAGAAGACATCCGGATGGCCAACAGGCACATGAAAAGATGTTCAGCGTCGCTCCTTATCAGGGAAATACAAATCAAAACCACACTCAGGTATCACCTCACGCCAGTCAGAGCGGCCAAAATGAACAAATCAGGAGACTATAGATGCTGGAGAGGATGTGGAGAAATGGGAACCCTCTTGCACTGTTGGTGGGAATGCAAATTGGTGCAGCCGCTCTGGAAAGCAGTGTGGAGGTTCCTCAGAAAATTAAAAATAGACCTACCCTATGACCCAGCAATAGCACTGCTAGGAATTTATCCAAGGGATACAGGAGTACTGATGCATAGGGCCACTTGTACCCCAATGTTCATAGCAGCACTCTCAACAATAGCCAAATTATGGAAAGAGCCTAAATGTCCATCAACTGAGGAATGGATAAAGAAATTGTGGTTTATATACACAATGGAATATTACGTGGCAATGAGAAAAAATGAAATATGGCCTTTTGTAGCAACGTGGATGGAACTGGAGAGTGTGATGCTAAGTGAAATAAGCCATACAGAGAATGACAGATACCATATGGTTTCACTCTTATGTGGATCCTGAGAAACTTAACAGGAACCCATGGGGGAGGGGAAGGAAACAAGAAAAAAAAGAGGTTAGAATGGGAGAGAGCCAAAGCATAAGAGACTGTTAAAAACTGAGAACAAACTGAGGGTTGATGGGGGGTGAGAGGGAGGAGAGGGTGGGTGATGGGTATTGAGGAGGGCACCTTTTGGGATGAGCACTGGGTGTTGTATGGAAACCAATTTGTCAATAAATTTCATAAAAAAATAAAAAATAAAAATTAACAAAAATGATTTTACTTGTGGTGATGTTCTGCACTTAGCTCTAAGTGTAGAGGCATGAGCTGGTTAAGTAAAGTGTGATTGAAGCAGTTGTACTTGAGAATAGGCTGACAATCGTTAACGTTGTGATCTCGTTTCCAGAAATGAATCTAAGTCTGTGTTGATAGAAAGTTCAGTTGTTACACCAAGGCCATGTAGGCAGGGCAACCATCTACCCAATTCCAGGAATGAGGTGCCTTGTTTGGAGTACCACACAGCAAGGAGTAGTGGCAAACGGGTCTCTTGCATGAGAAGTATGCAGGATAACAGAGACTTGAGGAACTCTTGATGAAGACCATGTCACATGAGAGACTGTGTCATAAGCAAAGGAAACCAAATATTTAGCCTGAGGAAGACATGACTCAGAGGCAGTCCAGCTGCCTGGGTATTCATTCCATTTAGTCACATAGGACCCTCTGCTTGCATTAATGCTCTGCTGTCACTAATTTGAAATTCTTAATCATGTGTGACCTGGGTCCCCCATTTTCATTTTGAAATAGGCTATGAAAATCTTGTAGTCTGCCCATCTTGATCGGAAAGCTGTAGTGTAGAAGGTTGTTTTTGTTGCTCCAAAGAGAGGAGCTATGAGCTTTATCTGTTTATCACCTTATCAAGGATTTTATTGAAACCCTCTGAACTGAGCACTATGCCAGGGCAGATGAGGGATGAGGGGCAAGTTTCTGAAATTTCCTTAAATGGAAAGATTGAGTGTGTACGCAGGTGGAAGGCAAGAACAAGAAAAGATTCAGTAGAAAAATCTTGTGTTCCTGTGTATTATAAGACAACAAGGTAGATTTGCTTAATAAGTTAGAAAAGTTCTCCACAAATAAGAGAAACACCTCAGAGAAGAAGAGCAAATCCTGCTGGCAGCCACACACACACACACACACACACACAAACAGAGCCACAGGGGCTTCCAAAGTGCCAAAGGCCATGGCCAAGCAATAAAAGTTGAGTTTAATATTATTGTGCCCCCACTTTATGACAATTTTTTTTCTCCTGTAAGTAAAAAAAAAATCATCGCTTTCTCCAGGCTAAGGGAAATTTTGAACAGGAATGGGTTTGAAAAAAGAATGAGTTCAGAATTCCATTGCCAGGCCAACATCTAAAGAGTTTAGAAGCCATTGCTTCTGTCCTCACAACAAGAAAAAAAAGCAGAACAAATGGAAAACAGCACCTCTTCTTACATGTATCATCGAACTGAGGGCTCAGGCAAAAAGCTGTCCTAATAACTGTAGAGAGAGGCAGATGCAGAGAATCACAGCTTACCAGGAGTGGAAACCCAAGAGCAGAAACCAGCACTGTACCCAGCACAGGTAGGAACATTTAACTGTAATTAATAAATTGCCAGAGGGTTAGTGTGGGCTAGCTTGAGAGTTAAAATATATCCAACTAATTTTTTTTTCAACGTTTATTTATTTTTGGGACAGAGAGACAGAGCATGAACGGGGGAGGGGCAGAGAGAGAGGGAGACACAGAATCGGAAACAGGCTCCAGGCTCTGAGCCATCAGCCCAGAGCCTGACGCGGGGCTCGAACTCACGGACCGCGAGATTGTGACCTGGCTGAAGTCGGACGCTTAACCGACTGCGCCACCCAGGCGCCCCAATCCAACTAATTTTTAACACAACATCAAAGGCAATTAAATGAAGACAGGATAGTCTTTTCAGGAGACGGTGATAGATCAATTGGATGTCCATACACACAATAAGGAATCTAGACACAGAACTACAACTCTTACAAAAATTAACTCAAAATGGGGCATTTGGGTGGCTCAGTGAGTTAAGTGTCTGGCTTCAGTTCAGGTCATGATCTCGCAGTTTGTGATTTTGAGACCCTCACCAGGCTCTGGGCTGACAGCTCAGAGCCTGAAGTCTGCTTTGGATTCTGTGTCTTCTTCTCTCTATGCCCCCCACCACTCATGCTTTTTGTCTGCCTGTCTCTCTCTGTCTCTCAAAAATAAATAAACATTTAAAAACTTAGTGAGTTCTTTATAGATTTTAGATACTAGCCCTTTATCCAATATGTCATTTGCAAATAGTTGGAGAAACAGGAACCCTCTTTAACTGCTGGTGGGAATGCAAACTGGTGCAGCCGCTCTGGAAAACAGTGTGGAGGTTCCTCAAATAATTAAAAATAGAACTACCCTATGACCCAGCAATAGCACTGCTATGAATCTACCCAAGGGATACAGGAGTGCTGATGCATAGCGGCTCATGTATCCCAATTTTTATAGCAGCACTTTCAACAATAGCCAAATTATGGAAAGAGCCTAAATGTCCATCAACTGACTAATGGATAAAGAAGATCTGGTTTATATATACAGTGGAATACTACTTGGGAATGAGAAAGAGTGAAATCTGGCCATTTGCAGCAACATAGATGGAACTGGAGGGTATTATACTAAATGAAATAAGTCAGGCAGAGAAAGACGGATACCATATGTTTTCACTCATGTGGATCTTGAGAAACTTAACAGAAGAACATGGGGGAGGGGAGGGAGAAAAAAAAAGTTACAGGGAGGGAGGCAGGCAAACCATAAGAGACCCTTAAGGACTGAGAACAAACTAAAGGTTGGTTGATGGGGGAGGGGGGACATGGGGGGAGAGGGGAAAGTAGATGATGGGAATGGAGGAGGCCACTTGTTGGGATGTGCACTGGGTGTTGTATGGAAACCAATTTGACAATAAGTTATATTTTTAAAAAATTTTTAAAAATTAACCCATAATGGATCAAAGATTTGAATGTAAGATGCAGAACTATAAAAATTCTAGAAGATAACATAAGGGAAAAGCTAGGTGAACTTGGTTTTGGTAGTGACTTATTAGGTACAATACCAAAAGCACAATCCATGAAAGGAAAAGTTAATAAGTTGAACAGAATTAAAATTAAAATTTCTGCTCAGTGAAATATATTGTTAAAGTAATGAAAATAAAAGCTACAGACTAGGAGAATATATTTGAAAAACACACATCTGATAAAGGACTGGTGTCCAAAATATGCAAGGAACTTTTAAAATTGAACAATAAAATAACAAACATTCCAATTAAAAATGAGCAAAATATCTCACTCCTTATCACTAAAGAAGATATATAGATGGCAAATTGGAATATGAAAAGATGTTAAACATCATTATGTCACTAGGAAATTGTAAATTGAAACAACAATGAGATAGCACTACATGCCTATTAGAATGGCCAAAATCAAAAACACAGACCATACCAAATTCTGGATAGGATGTGGAGCAGCAGAAACTCATACATTGCCAGTAAGGATGGAAAATGACACAGCCACTTTGGAAGATAGTTTAGCATCATATTATAAAACAAAACATACTCTCATCATATGATCCAGCTAGTAGTGCTCCTTCTACTCAAATGAGCTGAAAATTTATGTTCACACAAAAACCTCCACATGTATGTGTGCAGTTTTATTCATAATTGCCAAAACTTGGAATTGACCACCATGTCCCTCAGTAGATGAATGGGCAAACAAAGTGTTGTGCATCAATATAAAGGAATATTATTCAGCAATAAAATGAAATCAATCATCAAGCCATGAAAAAAATGTGAGAAATTTAAAAATGCATATCACTCAGGGCACCTGGGTGGCTCAGTCAGTTAAGAATACAACTTCAGCTCAGGTCATGATCTCGCAGTACATGTTTTTCAGCCCCATGTCAGCCTTTGTGCTGACAGCTCAGAACCTGGAGCCTGCTTCAGATTCTGTGTGTGTGTCTCTCTCTCTGCCCCTCTCCCACTCGCATTCTTTCTCTCTCTGTCTCTCAAAAAAATAAACATTAAACAAAAATTAAATGCATATTCCTAAGTGAAAGATGACAACTTGTAAATGCTACATGTTGTATGATCCCAATTACATGACATGCTGGAAAAGGCAAAACTATAGAGACAGTAGAAAGATCAGTGGTTGCCAAGGGTTCAGGATGAGAGAGATCACACTGGATTTTTACGGCAGCAAAACTACTCTGCATGATACTAAAATTAGGGATACATAATATTATGTATTCATCAGAACCCATAGAACCATACACCAAAAGAATAAATCCTAACATAAATATGGGCTTTAATTAAAATAATTTATCAATATTAATGTATCAATATAACAAATGTACCACCCTGTTGAAAGGTGCTAATGCGGGGGATACTGAGGGAGAAGTAGTGTGGATATACATGGGAACTCTATGTACTTTCTGTTCAATTTTTCTGTAAACCTAAAACTGCTCTAAAAATAACTCTACTAATGAAAATCTAAAGGAAGCAAATTTTTAAAACCTCCATAGCCAAACTTCACTTCCAGATAAGATAGTGTAATTCAAGACATTAACAAAAAAAAATCATTTTTTTCTTAGATATATTTTTAATTTTTTAAAAAAATTCAATTGTAATGAACATATAGTGTTATATTAGTACCAGGTGTCCAATATAGTTTAATAATTCTATTCATTTCTTAGTGCTTATCAAGATAAGTAAATCTCCTTTGTCTATTTCACCCATCTCCCCACCAATCTCCCCTCTGGAAACTACCCGTTTGTTTGTTCTCTGTATTTGAGGCTGGGTTTTTTGTTTTGTTTTGTTTTTGGGTTTTTTTGTCTCTTTTTTTCCTTTTTTTTTCCCTTAAATTCTACATGAGTGAAATCATATGGTATTTGTCTTTCTCTTACTATTTCACTTAGCATTATAGCTTCTAGGCCCATCCATGTTGTTGCAAATGGCAAGATATCATTCCTTTTTATGCCTGAATAATATTCCATTGTATATATACCACATATTTTATGGCTGAGTAAAATCTTGAAAAAGAAGAACAAAACAGGAGATACCACAATCCCAGATTTCAAGGTTTACTGCAAAGCTGTAGTGATCAAAACAGTATGGTAATGGCACAAAAATAGACACACAGATCAATAGGACAGAATAGAGAGCCCATAAATAAACCTACACTATTATGACCAATTAATCTATAACAAAGGAGACAAGAATACACAATGGGACAAGACAGTCTCTTCAAATGGTGCTGGGAAAACTGAACATTACATGCAAAAGAATAAAACTGGACCACTTTTTTTACACCACACACAAAAATTTGCCCAAAATGTATTGAAAGCATAAATGTGAGACCTGAAATTGTAAACTCCTAGAAGAAAACATAGGTATTAATTTCTTTGACATTGGACATAGAAATATTTTTCAAGATATGTCCCCTGAGGAAAGGAAAACAAAAGCAAAAACAAACTATTGGGACAACACCAAAATTAAAAGCTTTGCACAGCACAGGAAAACATGAACAGAACAAAAAGACAACATACTGAATGGCAGAAATGACATATACCATAGAGGGGTTAATATCCAAAATATACAAAGAAATGAAACAACACCAAAAAAAATTACACGACTTAATAAAAATTTGGGGAACTCATGGGTGGCTCTGTCAGTTGAGCGTCCAACTTTGGCTCAGGTCACGATCTCACAGTTTGTAAGTTTGAGCCCTGTGTAGGGCTCTGTGCTGACAGCTTGGAGCCTGGATCCTGCTTCAGATTCTGTGTCTACTTCTCACAGCCTGCCCCTCCCTAACTCTCTCTCCCTCTCTCTCAAAATTAAATAAGCATTAAAAAAGATTTTAACAAGCATTTGATGAGTTTTAGTCATGATGAAAAATATCTTAACAAATTAGGAATAGAAAGAAACATCATTAATCTTATAAATTGTATCTCATGTTGAATCATATGAACTTGCCATTTTTGTTGACATAACCCCTCATACAAATATCATACTTACAGAGAATTATTGAAAGAACAAGAAAAAGATGCCGACTTTGCTGCTATTTAATATTGTACCAATGTCTATGACAAGAAAAAGAAATAAAATACATGAATATTGGAAAGAGGGAGATAAACTTTACCTCACAGCAACATGATTGTGAAATAGGACCATAATTCATGTAAAAAGTTTTAGAATTAATATGCAGTTTTGTTGTAAACACACACACACACACACACACACACACACACACCCTTATCTCATGTAGATCCTGCATAATACTCAATATAGTTTGTTAGGTTGATTTTGTGTAATGCCCACTTGAGTCATCTCTGGGAGAGCAGCATATGGTCCGTGATTCAGGGTAGCCAATGTCCAAGTTGCCAGGGATGTATCAGATTCAGGCTGCCATTCCTCCATCCCCACCCTGATAAAAGGTGAATTTTGTGCTGTTGATATGATGAAGGATGTCAAACAGCGACTAAACTGTACATAGCATAGTGGTAGCCTTCACTCTGTGAAACTCTACTTGCAAAGTTTGCTTGTCTGTCTTCCCTGCAGGATTATTAATTCATTTTGCGGTCAAGATGTGTTCATTTTGGTATCCCCAGCACCTGGCTAAGACTTGGCTTTATAAAAGGACATTGGAAGCGTTTGTGATTATTGAATATTTGTAACTTATTTATCCTACATCTGAGATGGCAATATAAAGTTAGCTCCCTTTTAGGCATATGTTCACAGGGCTTTGGGAAATTACCTATGGTACTTACCTAGCTCTGGAGCCCACATCACTTGTGACACTACCTAAATGTGGTGTCCACACTGAGCTGACACCACCAGCTTAAGGCTGTATACTATTCCATTATACAAATGTACTCAGTCTGTGGTGGAGTGCCAGCTTGCAGGGTCACTCAAAGCTTCTAATATCATATGATCTGGTGGCCATCTCTAAATTAGAATGCATTCCAGTCTTGAAAAACTATTCCATGGAGTAGAGGAAATTTATAAATCTTAGAAAGAAAAAAATTTTATAAAGTCCATGCAGGTAAATCTCATTTTGAACTTATTCACTAATATCTTTTATTCATTCAAACAATTAGGTCAGGGACTCAACTTACATCAATTGTCGCCTCTTTGGTAAAGCCAATCAAAGCTTCAAAGAAACTACAAAGGGAAGTGAACTTCAATTGCCCCTGAGGGATCAATTAACACCTTGAAATTTTCATCTAAAAGCTTCTTAATGGATACCTGTCTAATATATGCTTAAATTCTAATGAGAACTTATAATAGAATCCTAATGGAGTTGTTTGGGTTGTTTCTTTTAATGGCAGTACCCATTTGTTAGTCTACACTGAGCTGTAGATAATCAGAGTATGAGTAAGAATCTATTTTTAAAAACATAAGTGCAATTATGCATGTAAAACAAAACAAAAGCAAATCAGCAGTAAAAACATTTTTCATGAATCTCTTCTAGCTTGTATATTCTGCCATATACTTTGTCCATAATATGGTATATGATTATATAAGTTTCACAAAGGTAACAAGATATATTTCAATATTCATGATTTTTACATAAACTTTTAAGGTGATAAATATTTACATAAAAGTGTACAAACATATGTATACTTAGGTGAGTTCCAGAGAGAGAACACACCCATGTAACCAACCATCTCTAAGAGCAATAAATAAAATCCCCCATCCTGTTCTAGTAATTACAACCTTTCCAAAGGTAATACTGCCCCAACTTCTAATATGATAAATTCATTTTAGCTATCTTAGATCCTGAAGAAGATCAGTATGTACACCTTTATATCTAGCTTTTTTTCCCCCAGCATTTTGTTTGTAATATGCATCCCTGCTGTTGGGTGTAGCAACAGTTTATTTTAATTCTTGTATACTATTTCATTCTATGTATACACTATAATATTTTAGTGTATATTTTATCCAAATATGGATATTTGGGTTATTTCTCTATTTGAGTTGTAATATTTGACTATTAATGATAATTCTGCCACATTCACCCTTGTAGGTGGTTGGGTTTTGATGCATTGTGTGTTTCTGATGGGCACATACCAAGATGTGAAATTTCTGGATCATCATAGTGTATACATACATTACACTTTAGTAGATATTAACAACCAGCTTTCCAAATGGCTTTAACAATCCATATTCCATATACCTCAGGATGAAGATTCCAGTTATTCCATGTGTTCTCTGGCACTTCACAGTAACACGTTTTCTGTTTCAACCATTCTGGTGCGTATGCAGTTTTAATCTGATTGTGACTTTAATTTGTATTTCCCTTGATGATCAACCAGTTTGAGTGCCTTTTTTATATATTTATCATCTATTTGAATATTTGTTTTATGAGATACCTATTCAAGTACTTTGCCCTTTTTTCTATTCTATATATTTGAAAAGTTCTTAACATACTCTGGATGAAAGTCGTTTGTAAAGCCCAAGTAATGTAAATATCACTTCCTTTGGTTGGCCTGCATTTTAACTCTCATAATTGTCTCTCTAAATGAACAGAAATTCTTCATTTTAATGCAGCCCAATTTATCAGGTTTTTGCTCCATGTTTCATTCCTTCCTACCTGCGTTCATAAAGATAATCTACATTACACACTAGAAGCTTTATTATTTTACTTTTCACACTTCAGTCTACAACCTTGGAAATTATTTTTGCTTGTTGAGTGAATTAGACATTAATATGAGTTTCTCCTTCTTTTCAGTCTCTAAGTCTCCTTCTAGTTCACTCTTTATTTTTAAATTTATCTACTTCTTTCTTCAGTTACATTGCTTCCTTTCTGAGACTTTCTAATTCTTTTTTTTATGCTGATTATTCATATCTTATATTATTTCATTAAGTTTTTGCAAATTCTTTTGAAATACTAGTTTACAGTTTTCATCTATTTTATGAGCATGTCTTTCTGATATTCTTTCTTTGATTATAAGGATGTTATTTTGTTCCTCACATTTGTCTTATAAAAACATTATATGGGATTCAACTATCATCCTTTTCTGTTGTTCATTTTCATATGAAACTTGTTTTCATAAAGCTTTAGAAGGGAGACCAGGGGGGCTTTTTTAGTATTGCATCTACAGGTTTTTTTTTTCTGTTGCTGCCTAGTAAAATGGGCAAAAACATGGCTTAGTACTTTCTGTGATCAACAAATGCTGTTCCCTCCCCATCTTTATCTGAAAATCCCATTTTTTTTGCTCCATTGTCCCTGTCCTGCTTGGTCTAGCTTCTCTTCCCAGCATGTTATATCTTCAATATGGGGCTTGATCTCAGAAGGGACCTTCAGCTGGTTAATTTCACAGTTTGTGAGGCCTAGGTTACTCAAATCCTTAAAACATTACAGAAGACCCCCTGCATTCTCTGGTGAATTAAAGCAGGCCAAATCCATCCCAGTTCTGGCTACTCTTTTCAAATTGCTCTACTGTGTTTATCAATGTTCACCTGTCAGCTGCTTATGGTTTTTCTGTTAAGTCCATCAGACATTCTCTTGCTTTCCTCTCACTTATCCCAAACAATGCTGAGGACTTAGAACAGTTGAGGTTTTTTTCTTCCTGAACACATTTTCTGGTTCTAAGGGATGACTTGGCAGTTATTTTTTTTAAATATAACTTATTGCCAAATTGGTTTCCATACAACATCCAGTGCTCATCCCATCAAATGACCTCCTCAATGCCCATCACCCACTTTCCCCTCTCCCCCACCCATCAACCCTCAGTTTGATCTCAGTATTTAAGAGCCCCTTATGGTTTGCCTCCCTCCCTCTCTGTAACTTTTTTTCCCCTTCCCCTCCCCTCTTTTGTTAAGTTTCTCAAGATTCACATATGAGACTTGGCAGTTATTCTCTTTGCATATTTTGTCTTACATTTTTGGTTTTCCCATCCTGTATGCTTGTATGAAGGGTTTCCGGGAGATTCAAAACCTAACCTAGAACTGCTGTCACATATTCACAGAATTCTTTCAGGAGGGTCTATTTTCGTTCCCTCAAAGTTTTTGAATTTGGGACAACCCAAGTGAGGTAGAGAGGAAGATGATTTCTATCTGCTGTAGGCCCTTCCTCCATTAAAATTTCTAGACTACCTCACCTAAACAGAGCCTTGGGATGCTAGCTTGGAAATTTACTTATTAGAGATTCTAGAGACTGTTCCTTATAAATCTAAAACTCATTCTAGGGTAGGAACTAGCAAATCTTCTGACACAACTCGGTTAGCTCTCAATCAAGAACAAGGCAAAATCACAGAAACTCGGGATGTGGAAGAATGCTTCATTCTGTGGCCTCCCAGATAATGTTAAGCTACTGGTAAAAAACAGGTATTATGAATTATAATTGAATACTATAGTTGAATACTCCTTGAGGGCCTTGATGAAGACATCTGTGTTGATGATTTTAGGGATCAGAGAAGATAGAATAGAAATGAGAAAAAAAAGTAAAAGTACCAGCAAAAGCACTAAAACAGGGCTAGTTCAGAGATTTGAAAAACTTCATCTATAAGTATATTCTCTGTTCTGGTTGATTAGAAACATAGTTAGTTAGAAACCACTTTTCTTCTAAATTCTAAAATAGTTTGGGGACACATTCTATCTATCTATATGTTAGTAGATACTATGGTAATCTCTTTCCATTTAAGGAAGTATTCCCTATTGGAGTCATGGAACAAGTATATTTGCTCTCCCTAGCTTCAAATTATTTGTAAACATTCAATCAACATTTTTGAGCGCTTACATATGTCAAGAAAACTTGCTGGGATGCCTGGGTGGCTCAGTCAATTAAGCATCCAACTTCAGCTCAGGTCATGATATCAGGGTCTGATTTTGAGCCCCGCATGGGGCTCTGTGCTAACAGCTGAGAGCCTAGAGCCAGCTTCAGAGTATTCTGTGTCTCCCTCTCTCTCTGCCCCCTCCCTCCACTCACACCCTGTCTCTCTTTCTCTCAAAATAAATAAAGATTAAAAAAGAGAACAGTGTAAAGATCAGTCCAGTTTCAGGCATAAAACAGATGAGCAGTTTCTGGAGTAACATGAGGAAATTAATCAAGGAGATATGTGTAGGTGGGGTTAGAGAAATGAACAAGGTATAGTGCAATTTCCACAGGCTAGCAGTGTTGGTTGGAGGAGAGATAGAAGACCAATAGGCCCAAAGGGGCACTGCCAGAACCCAGGAGAACCAAGACCCTCTAGTCTTCCAGATCCCCTCTTGGAGCTGACTGAGACTGGAGGTTTGTAGTCTCCATGGTTGCCTTAGAATGGTTCAACCTCCCACAGCACAGAGCAGAGGGGAAGGAGAGGAGCAGTGGATATTTTCCAAAATCTCCAGACACATGGTGAACAAGCGGGAAAATTCTCTGCTCCCCTGGAGATTATATTCTAGTGAAGATGGAAAACAATAAACAAACATACAATTTAAAATTCAGGAGGAAGAAGAGCCAAGTGAGGTCAAAGGAAAGAGTAGCAGAGATGCCAGTGATGAAGTCCTTGGAAAGGCACTTTAGTACAGACTCCTTGGGAAAGTGCCTACAAGCAGAGGGACCTGAGTGACACGTCTCTTGGGCAGAGAAAACAGGTGTAGAGTTGATGGAACATGCTTCAGAAGCTTAAGGCACATTAGGATCAAAAGGTATTTTGTTTGTTTTCCCTATTTGGCTACTGAGTGAAGTACGAGGACTTTCAAGTAAATATTAGACCTCTAAGCAAGGTTTCCTGGAAAGAAAGCAGGTGGCACAGTACAAAAATATAAGTGTTCTTAAACACCAAGATAGTTATTTCTGTGTCTAAAGTATGTAGAGAACTCACATCTCTTTTCCATCATAGCATCCAGTTTTGCTCTTTTGAGGAAGGAGCTTTCAGTAAAATGGAAGCCTGGGAAAGATGAAACTCCTCTCCCAGCAGCGACATAAAAGGTGGAGAGAAGTTCAGGACTGGAACTTGTACCCTTGGAAACCATCAGCTGCCCAATGTAGAGCCCTTGCCAAACTCTAGGGTCTTCCACAGGCTGGTATCTCCTGGAGACAGCTAGTTGGGTAAAAGAAGAAGAAGGAGGAAAAGGAAGAAGTGGAAAAAGAGGAATAGGATTAGAAGGGGGATTCACTAGCATTTATTGAGCACTGATTTTATGCTTAATATTGTTCTAAGCACTTTACATCATTAGCTCATTTATCCTCAATCTTATGAAGTAGATAGTAGAATTCTGCCTATTTTATACATGATGTGACTGAGACACAGAGTAGTTAAGTAACTTGTTCCAAGGACTTGCAGCATAAATAGAGGAGCTGAAATTTGAATTAGAGGATCTGACTGTAGAGCCATGCTCTTCACTGCCACAATTTCTTCAGTTGGAGCCTCAAAGAAGGACTAAATCCCATCATGTCCACAAAACCTCTAACTGCACCAAAGGAGAGCTTTCTTCCCTCTCATCCCCCATATCTTCAGGCAAACCTTGGAGAACAAGATCCTGGTTATAATTCCTCCAAATTTCACTTGGGATGGTTGCAAAAAGGGAAAAGAAAGAGGATTACACAAAGTGTTCCCTGTTTTGTGACTTGTACTGTGAATTCCCTCTTTTCTCTATCTCAGCAATAACCCAAAAGGCCCACAGAGTCACAGTGCTCTACTGCTAAGCTAGTCATTCACCAACAAAGGTCAAATTTTTGTAAGACACCAATTGCTTCAGATAAAAAGTAGATTCAGGCACACTCACAGTGGTCATTTGAGGGAGAACAGAGTGTAGAGAAAACACTGAAATAAAACGAATTCTCTAATGCTAGCCAACAGCAGGGCTCCCCACCCCCACTCTGCCTGCCCCAGGCCTGAGGGGGAAATAGTTGAAGCAGGATTGGAACCTAGAGAGAGAATCCGTGCCTTTATAGAGGAAAGCAAGCAGCCAGTAGCCTATGGTGATACTATAGGGGGAGAGAGAAAGAATCCACATCTTGGTCTCACTCTTCTCTTCCCCTCTTTTTTGTTGTCCATTCTTTCCATTGGTGGAGCCCAATTGGCAGCCAGAGCACAAGGGCAGGACACATAGGAAAAACTCCAAGGTATGGATCTGGAGGGCAGATGGACCCAGCCAGCACATTCAGGTAGTTCTTAGCACACAAGGCAGTGGACTGAGTACTGGAGAGTAAGTGTGGAGTGTCCAAACATTGACAGGCAAACTGCAGTCCTTCTCTGGGGAACCCTGTGCAGCTCACCTGCCCACCCTCACATCAGGAAAAGAACAATTGCATTGTGTTAGATTGTACAATGGCGCTCTGCTGTTGTGTCTCTTCTGGCATTGCTTGTTATTAAGTGTAGTTCATCAGCTGCATATGTTATTGTACCCTGCTTGTTATAATACAACTAACAGATACATGAAGTAAACAAGAATAATACAAACACTGGAATGCTGACCTTAAAACCCATTGTGAGCACAGAGAGATTAAATATATTCCCAGAGCTGTGCCAATAGCCATTTGCAGAAGACATTAACAAAGTTAGCTTCAGGGGGATTTGGATAACATCAAACAAACAAACAAATGCAAGTTTTCAGAGAGGAAAGGTTATTAAATTGTACAACAGGATATCCTGGGGAATCTGAGTTCTTCCAGAAAGATTTTAAAAAGTGAATAAGAGGGGCACCCTAGTGGCTCAGTCGGTTAAATATCTGACTTCAGTTCAGATCATGATCTAGTGGTTTGTAAGATTGAGCCCCACATCGGGCTCTGTGCCGACAACTCAGAACCTGGAGCCTGCTTTGGTTTCTGTGCCTCCCTTTCTCTCTCTCTGCCCCTTCCTGATCATACTCTGTATATCTTTCCTTCAAAAATAAATAAATATTTAAAAAATTTTTAAAAATAAAATAAAAAGTGAATAAGAAATTGTCTAGAGCAAGATTCAATTAGGCATGGGAGTTGAACCCAACACTGTTGAAAGGCACAATTTAGGTTCCCTAGGTAAACATTTGTAGGCCAGGGCAGGTTCTAAGCAGAAGGATAAATGATAAGAAGGCAAACTGTGCCTTGGGGTCTCCTCTGAAACTGCCACAATTCTTTCCCTCTTGCACAGTCCTCCAATATGATAGTCCCATTTGATCACATTCAATCCATCCTTATTCCCTCTTTGTTTCTATTCCCTCTAATCCTACAGTGTTAAGTGACAGCAGAGCAATGACTAATGTGATAGCTAATAGTAAAGCATAATCCTAAAACAATTACTAAGGACATTTACATTTTAGGAAGCTCTTTCAGAGTTTTACTTTTAATTTCAGACCTAGCTATCTAGTTAAATGTTTCTTATTTGGTGACCCAGCCTGAATGAAAACAGGAGTCAATATGGCTCTAAGAGAAAAAATGTTAGCCTGGACAACAAATTTTCGTTGTCCAACTTCCTCAGTAAGATAAATTCTGTCTCCTATACAGACCTATTTAGTGTACAATTTATTAGACCCCACCCACTGGGATATATTGTACCACAGATCAGGGCATTACTGCCTTTGCATGTAGGGTCTAAAGAAACAGGAGAAGAGGGAGATTAGCAGCAATGACCCTCATTTTTCCTATTTAAAGGCTACAGAAGATTATAAATCTATATTACAAAAGTAGAAATAAAGACACAGAGGCAGGGAAAAGACTCATATGAAAAATAGAAAGAACCATCACAAAGGATCTCTCTCTACAAGGGTAATTTGACTTCATCAGGGGATGAGGAGTGGAAAAAAGAGAAATATTTTTCATGGAACAGTGACAGCACCTTAAGCGGGATAGATCAGACCTTGAGTCTATGACATATTGATCTCCAGTCTATGCTCTCTCCTGAGACTCTAAGTATTGACTTTGATCTAGGAGTCCTTTGAAAGCTGATGTACTGGAAAGAGCACTCAAATGGGTGTCAGAAGACTTGAGTGTAAGTCCTGACTTTTCACTATTTGGCATGTGGCCTGAGCAAGTCACTTAACCTTTCTATTTATAAGATGATGGGGATGGACAAAATAAATTATTTAGACTATCATTAATAATGAAACTCCAATACTAAACCACCTGTGATTGTAGGATCTGTAATTTTCTAAGGTACAAACATCTCTTTATTATATATTTTAAGCTCATAACACACGCATTAATTCAATCATTTGCTTATTCAGCCACACATTTAATTAATATTAATGGAGCATGGTACTAGTAAGGGAAAAAGGAAGCTCATCTTCAATATCTTTGAGAGAATACTTAAGCCTCTGTCTTTGTTGCTGTCTTCTGCTGCATTAACCACTTAGGTAACCTAATCTATTGCAGTTTTCCCAAGGAAAAACCAGAGACAATTTCAGTATTGGAATTGTTTAACTGTCAAATTTTCCCTCATTCTTAACAATGCTTCAAGATCTGAAATATAGAGGTTTCCCCTCTTGAGGTGCTCAGAAATTTCCATTTTACCTTCCAAGGAATTTTTTTCATTATTTTTGCCAAGGACTACATTTATAAAACATGATCAAATTCTTGTTTTGACAATGATGAAGCAAAAAGAAACAAATTTAACTTCCTGCCATAAACAAGTGGACCAAATATATGAAACAACTGTTTTGAGACATTGAATAAAAATTTCTACAGAACTGGTGATACCTGAGAGTATAGAGTCTGTGATTGTGGGGCACTTCTGTACGGCAAGAATTTCAAAAATCAGTGAGGGAGGGGAAAACCAGAGACTGTTGGCCCTGCTAAGCTGAGAAAACAGAGATCAGAGCTTAGAGATGTATAGTCATTCAGAATTACATAAATAAAAAGCTCCAGAAATCTGCATAAAGTATCCTTGAGACTTTGTTGAGTACTAGGATGTGAATAGTTAGAATGAATCTCCACAGCTGGCTGAAAATGATCATGAAGTTATAAGCTGAAAGTTCCTGGTGCTCAGGTTAGGGAGGTGTTCAATTCTGTCTTAGCTACAGCAGTTTTAGCTTAGGTTGCTATAACAATTACCATAGACTAAGTGGCTTAAACAATAAATGTTTATTTCTCACAATTCTGGAGGCCAGAAAATCAAATATCAAGGCACTAGTGGATCTGGTATCTTGTGACTGTATACTTCTTGGTTTGCAGACAGTCATCTCCTCACTGCATCCTCACATGTCAGAGAGAGAGGAAGGTAGACTATCAGGTCTATTCATACAAGATCTCTAAACACATTATGAGGAGTCCACCTTCATGACCTAATTATCCTTCAAAGACTCCATCTACAAATTCCATCACATTGTAGGTTGAGGTTTAAATGTATAACATACAGTCCATAACAAATTCCAACCAGCCACAGTGAAGTGTCTTCAATAAATACTCAACTTTCATTGAGACATTGACATGCAGTGAAGATGTTGGAGGAGATGTAGGACTTAATTTTCCCTATAATGGTTATTGTAGAGCCATCCAAGGGAGGCTTAATGCCAGGTCTTGAAGAATTAAAACCAACCCACAAGTGACCTGACTGCCTGTGAAACAAAGTGTACTTGTCTTTAAAGGAATATGATAAATCCATGTACTTACAATGTAACATATAATATAACCAGCATCCAATAAAAAATTACTAAACATGCAAAGAAGCAAGTAAATGTGACCTATGAAAGAGAGAAAAGGAAAACTACAAACTACTATCTCTTATAAAGAAAAATGCAAAATTTCTCAACAAAATAGCAAAAAACCATTTTATTTTTGTGGATAGTGTAAGAAAGTGTTTTGAGGGGGGGCAGACAGAGAGAGAGAGAGAGAGAGAGAGAGAGAGATTCCGAAGTAGGCTCTTCACTGACAGCAGAGAGACTGATGCAAGGCTCAAACTCATGAACCATGAGATCATGACCTGAGCTGAAGTTAGACACTCAACTGACTGAGCCCCCCGCCAGGCACCCCTGTAATACATCTTTACATCTGGGATTGTGATACCTCCAGATTTGTTCTTCTTTTTCAACGTTTCTTTGGCTATTCAGGGTCATTTGCAGCTCCAAACAAATGTTAGGATTATTTGTTCTACTAACATGAAAAGTGTTGGTATTCAGATAGGAATTGCATCAAATCTATAGATTGCGTTGGGTAGTATGGACCTTTTAACAATATTGGTCCTTTCAATCCATGTGCATGGGATATCTTTCCATTTGTGTCATCTTCAGTTTCTTTAATTAAAGTTTCATAATTTTCAGAGTACAAGTCTTTCACCTCTTTGGTTAAGTTTATTCCTAGGTATTTTACAATTTTGAGTGCAATGGTAAATGGGATTGTTTTCTTTATTTCTCTTTCTACTATTTCATCATTAGTGTATAGGAATGCAACAGAATTCTGTATACTAAATTGTATACTGAAACTTACTAAATTCATATATTAGTTCTAGTAGTTTTTTGGTGGATTCCTTAGGGTTTTCTATATATGGTATCATGTCATCAGCAAATAATGAAAGTTTTATTTCTTCCTTACCAATTTGGATGCTTTTATTTCTTTTTCTTGTCTGATTGCTGTAGCTGTGATTTCTAATACTATGTTGAATAAAAGTGGTGAGAGTGTACATCCTTGCCTTGTTTCTGATCTTAAAGGGAAAAACTCTCAAGTTTTCACCATTGAGTCTGAGGTTAGCTGTAGACTTTTCATATGTGGCTTTTTTTATGTTGAACTATGTTCCTTCTTTACCCTCTCTGTTGGTAGTTTTTATGATGAATGAATGTTGTACTTTGTCAAATTGTTTTTTTTTCTGCATCCATTGAGATGATTATATGGTTTTTATCCTTTCTCTTGTTGATATGATGGATCACATTTGATTGATTTGCAAATACAGAACCACCCTGCAATCCAACTGAATCCAACAATACATTAAACTGAATCCAACAATACATTAAATAATACATTAAAATGTATTATAAAGTGTGATTGTTAAACATATGGTTACCATGCGATGCAGCACTTCTACTCAGGTATGTACATACATATATACCCAAAGGGAATGAAAATATACTTCTATACAAAAAAATGTACACTCAAATGTTTATAGAAACATTAGCTATAATAGTCAAAAGTAGAGACTTTTAACTGATGAATGCTACACAAGAAATGAAAGAAGGATGCACAGAAATATTATTTAGTAATATAAATGCATGAAATACTGATACATGATACAAAATAGATGAAACCTGAAAATATGACCTAAGTGAAAGGAGTCAATCACAAAAGACCACACATTGTACGATCTCATTTATATGAAACATTCAGAATAGGCAAATCTATAATAATAGAAAATAGCATTGTTGGTTTCCGGGGACAGGCAGGAGGAAAAATGGGGAATGAATACTAATAGGCATTGGATTTCCTTGGGGTGATGAACTGGGATCAGATAGTGATGGATAGTTGCTCAACTCTATGAACATACTAAACACTACTGAATTATATACTTACTTCAAATAGGTGAGTTTTATGGTAGTGAATTGCATCCCAATAATTCTGTTAACATTTTTTACATGGAAATTCAAAGACCTAATGTAACCAAAATAATCTTGAATAATAATACAAAGATGGAAACCTTTTACTACCTGATTTTAAGACTTACTTTAAACCTACAATGATTAAGACTGTATGATATTGATCAATGAAACAGAATACAGTCTAGAATAGACACATACTTATATTGTCAGTTGATTTTACAATGGTTCTAAAGTATCAATGGGTATAGTCATTTCCACAAATTGTGCTATAGAATTGAACATCTACATGCAAAAAAATAAATAAACCTTTATCTGTACCTCATACCATATACAAAAGTAATTTAAAATGTATCACAGACAGAAATGTAAGATCTACACTTAAAAAAACTTATAGTAGGGGGAGGAGCCAAGATGACGGAACAGCATGGAAGTTTTTTGTGTGTCTCATGTCCATGAAATATAGCCAGACTAACATTAAACCATCCTACATACATAGAACACTGGAGGATTAACACAACAATCTGCACAACCTGAACCACAGAATTCAACAGGTACGTGGTGTGGAGAGGTGAATTTGGGGAGCAAGAAGCTGCAGAAGGTAGGGAACCACTTTTGCAGGTGGAGAGAGGACAGAGACTGTGGAGGGGGGGCAGAATATGGGAAAAGCACCCCTCCCCAAAAGCAGCTGGAGAGAAAGTGGAAAACTGGAAACAGCCGCAGGGACTAAACTAAAAAGGGAGAAAGAAGAAAGGAGAAAGGAGAGGGTTTAAATCCCATTAAGACTGTAAACAAGGGGAGCACAATGGCTGCAACTCCACATCTCAATACCTGGCAGTGCTCTGGTGGGAAGAGCAGAGTGGGGTCCGGGAGGTTCTCAGGCCACACAGGGAAAAGCGGTTCCACTGGTGGAAGGACATTTGGTAGAGATTGTTGAAGCCACCTGGACCCAGCAGACCCCTGAAGATGGCCACAATCACTGGTGCTGGGGCAAGGTCATTAAGGGTGAAGCCTGGTACCAGATGTGTGTTGTGATTTTCCATAATCCCTGAAACGTTGCTGTTACACTGTCTCGTGAACTTTTTCTGGGGCAGACTGGCACCTGGCTTCAGTCTCAGGGCAACAGCAGCAGCAGGGTCAAGCAAGCATTCCTGGGTGAAGCTGACATTCAGTCATTGCTCATTTGGCCATTGCTTGGTGAGACCCTTCTGCAAAGGAGTGGAACAGGTCAAAGCCAAAGTCCTTTGGAAGCAAGGGGCCGGGGAAAACAGCTGCATCTGAGAAAAAACTTGGGAGAGAGGTACTGTCTGGTGCCTGGTCATGGAGAGTGAAAAAGTGGAGAATGGACCAGAGCTGAAGACAGAGGATAGGTGAGTGATTGCTGATCTGGGAGAACAGACTGGGTAGCTGGGTGGCACCATTTTCACCACTCCCACACATGCGCGTATGCACCTATGAACACTGCACTAATCCACCCCAGTAGGCTAGCAGCACCATCTAGTGGAGAGCAGAGCTGTTACACTGAGCCCTGCCCAACTGGGCCAACTTAGCTCTTCAAGAACACAAGTCTCACAGCCAGCTTAGTTTATGGACTATAAAGCACTACAGAGACTGACTTTTAGGAGAAAACGAAGCAATTTCAGTCTTACTTCAATCTGTTAGCTGGTTCATCTATTCAGTTTTCTTTCTCTTATATTTTTATTTTTTCTCTTTTACACTTCTTTTCTTTTTCTTGAATACAGAAGGAGAAAAAGTTCATTTTTATTTTCATTAAAAATATTTTTATTTAATTTGTATTACTATATTTTTATTTTGTGTAATTTTTTTTCAAATTCTATTTTACTTCCATCATTTTATTTTAGTCTACCTCAGTTTATTCACCTTTTCAAATTTTCAAACAATTTCCTTTTTTTCTTTCTTTTTCTTTTTTTCTCTTTCTTTTCCTTTATAGAATGTAGAAAGAGAAAAACTTCATTTATACTTTCAATTTCTATTAGAAACATTTTTATTTAATATTTTACTATCTGTTTTGCTTTTATGTAAATCTTTTCAAATTCTATTTAACTTCCATCATTTTTAGTCTACTAGTGTATTCATTTTTTCAAATTTTCTTTTTTCTTTTTTATCTTTTTCTCTTTTTCATTTCTTTTCTTTTTTCTTAAATACAGAAAAAGAAAAAAATTTATATTTATTGTTAATTTTTATTAAAAATATTTTCCTTAATTTTTTTCTACTATATTCTTTACTTTTGTGTATATTTTTTCAAATTCTATTTTACCCCCATTATCTCATTTTAGTCTACTTCAGTGTATTCATTTTTTCAAATTCTCAATATCCTCCCCCCCTTTTTTTTCTCTAATCTGTCAAACTACTTTCAACACTCAGACCAAAACAACACATAGGGTCTAGCATCATCTGTTTGATTTGTGTGTGTGTGTGTGTGTGTGTGTGTGTGTTTAATTTTTAATTTTAATATCTTTTTAATTTTAATTTTTTAGTTTCAATTTTACTACTTCATTAAATCCTTTTCTCCCTTCAAAATGACAAAATGAAGGAATTCACCCCAAAAGAAAGACCACAAAGAAATGACAGCCAGGGATTTAACCAACAGAGATACAAGCAAGATGTCTGAACCAGAATTTAGAATCACAATAATAAGAATACTAGCTAGAGCTGAAAATAGATTAGAATCCCTTTCTGCAGAGATAAAAGAACTAAAAAATAACCAGAATTAAATTAAAAATGCTATAACTGAGCTGCAATCATGGATGGATGGAATGGCGGCAAGGATGGATGAGTCAGAACAGAGAATCGGTGATATAAAGGACAAATTTATGGAGAATAATGAAGCAGAAAAAAGAGGGAGATGAAGGTAAAAGGGCACAAATTAAGAATTCGAGAAATCAGTGACTCATTAAAAAGGAACAACAACAGAATAATAGGGGTCCCAGAAGAGGAAGAGAAAGAAATAGGGGAAGAAGGGTTATGTGAGCGAATCATAGTGGAAAACTTTTCTAACCTGGGGAAGACACAGACAGCAAAATCCAGGAAGTGCAGAGGACCCCGATTAGATTCAACAAAAACTGACCATTGACAAGGCATATCATAGTCAAATTCACAAAATACTCAGGCAAGGAGAGAATCATGAAAGCATCAAGGGAAAAAAAGTCCCTAACAAACAAGGAAAGACAGATCAGCTTTGCAGCAGACCTATCCACAGAAACTTGACAGTTCAGAAAGGAGTGGCAGGATATATTCAGTGTGCTGAATCAGAAAAATATGCAGCCAAGAATCTTTATCCAGCAAGGCTGTCATTCAAAATAGAAGGAGAGATAAAAAGAACAGCAATTAAAACCCAAAACCAGAAGAAGACAGGAAATAATGAAGATTAGAGCATAAATTAATGCTATCAAAACAAAACCAAACACTAGAACAGATCAATGAAACCGGAAGCTGGTTCTTTGAAAGAATTAACAAAATTGATAAACCACTAGCCAGTTTGATCAAGAAGAAAAAGGAAAGGACCCAAATGAATAAAATCAATAATGAAAGAAGAGAGATCACAACCAACACAGCAGAAATAAAAAACAAGAATAAGAGAATATTATGAGCAATTGTATGCCAACAAAATGGGTAATCTGGAAGAAATGGACAAATACCTAGAAACATATATACTACCAAAACTGAAATAGGAGGAAATAGAGAATTTGAACAGACCCACAACTAGTAAGTAAATTAAATTAGTAATCAAAAATCTGCCAAAAAACAAGAGTCCAGGGCCAGATGGCTTTCCAGGGGAATTCACCAAACATTTAAGGAAGAGTTAACACTTATTCTCTTGAAGCTGTTCCAAAAAATAGAAATGGAAGGAAAACTTCCAAACTCTTTCTATGAAGCCAACATTACCTTGATTCCAAAACCATACAGAGACCCCACGAAAAAGGAGAACTATAGACTAATTTCCCTGATGAACATGGATGTGAAAATCCTCAACAAGCTATTAACCAACTGGCTCCAACAATACATTAAAAAAAGTATTCACCACGACCAAGCGGGATTTACACCTGGGATGCAGGACTGGATCAATATCCACAAAACAATTAAAGTGATTCATCACATCAATAAAAGAAAGGACAAGAGCCATATGATCCTCTCAATAGATGCAGAGAAAGCATTCCACAAAATACCACATCCTTTCTTGATAAAAACCCTCAAGAAAGTAGGGATAGAAGGATCATACCTTGAAATCATAAAAGCCATATATGAACGACCCAATGCTAATATCATCCTCAATGGGGAAAAACTGAGAGCTTTCCCCATAAGGTCAGGAACAAGACAGGGATGTCCACTCTTGCCACTGTTATTCAACATAGTATTGGAAGTCTTAGCCTCTGCAATCAGACAACACAAAGAAATAAAAGGCATCCAAATCAGCCAGGAGGAAATCAAACTTTCACTCTTCCCAGATGACGTGATACTCTATATGGAAAACCCAAAAGATTCCACCAAAAAACTGCTAGAACTGATTCATGAATTCAGCAAAGTTGCAGGATATAAAATCAATGCACAGAAATCAGTTGCATTCCTATACACCAACAATGAAGCGACAGAAAGAGTAATCAAGGAATCGATCCCATTTTCAATTTCACCAAAAACCATAAAATACCTAGGAATAAATTTAACCAAAGAGGTGAAAAATCTATACTCTGAAAACTATAGAAAGCTTATGAAAGAAATTGAAGAAGGCACCAAAAAATGGAAAAAGATTCCATGCTCCTGGATAGGAAAAACAAATATTGTTAAAATGTCAATACTAACCAAAGCAATCTACATATTCAATGCAATCCCTATCAAAATAACACCAACATTCTTAACAGAGATAGAACAAACAATCCTAAAATTTGTATGGAACCATAAAAGACCCCGAATAGCCAAAGCAATCTTGAAAAAGAAAACCAAAACAGGAGGCATCACAATCCCAGACCTCAAGCTATACTACAAAGCTGTAATCATCAAGACAGTATGGTACTGGCAAGAGAACAGACATCAGATCAATGGAACAGAATAGATAACTCAGAAATGGACCCACAAATGTATTACCAACTAATCTTTGACAAATCAGGAAAGAATATCCAATGGAATAAAGACAGTATCTTCAGCAAGTGGTGCTAGGAAACCTGGACAGCGACATGCAGAAGAATGAACCTGGACCACTTTCTTACACCATACACAAAAATAAACTCAAAATGGATGAAAGACCTAAATGTAAGACAGGAAGCCATCGAAATCCTCAAGGAGAAAGCAAGCAAAAACCTCTTTGATCTTGGCCACAGCAACTTCTTATCCAACATGTCTCCAGAGGCAAGGGAAACAAAAGCAAAAATGAACTACTGGGACCTCATCAAAATAAAAAGCTTCTGCACAGCGAGGGAAACAATCAGCAAAACTAAAAGGCAACCGACAGAATGGGGAAAAAAATTGGAAACGACAGATCAGTTTATAAAGGGTTAGTATCCGAAATCTATAAGGAACTTATCAAACTAACACCGAAAAAACAAATAATCCAGTGAAGAAATGGGCAAAATACATGAATAGACATTTCTCCAAAGAAGACAACCAGATGGCCAACCAACACATGAAAAAATGCTCCACATCACTCATCATCAGGGAAATACAAATGAAAACCACAATGAGATACCATCTTACACATGTCAGAATGGCTAACATTAACAACTCAGGCAACAACAGATGTTGGCAAGGATGCAGAGAAAGCGGATCTCTTTTGCATTGTTGGTGGGAATGCAAGCTGGTGCAGCCACTCTGGAAAACAGTATGGAGGTTCCTCAAAAAACTAAAAATAGAACTACCTTGCAACCCAGCAATTGCACTACTAGGCATTTATCCACGGGATACAAGTGTGCTGTTTCGAAGGGACACATGCACCCCCATGTTTATAGCAGCACTATCAATAGCCAAAATATGGAAGGAGACCAAATATCCATGGATGGATGAATGGATAAATAAAGATGTGATATATATCTATATCTATATCTATATCTATATCTATATCTATATCTATACCTATATAGATATATGAAATCTTGCCATTTGCAACTAGGTGAAATTAGTCAGTTAGAGAAAAACAAATATCATATGACTTCACTCATATGAGGACTTTAAGAGACAAAACAGATGAACATAAGGGAAGGGAAACAAAAATAATATAAAAACAAGGAGGGGGACAAAACAGACTAGACTCATAAATATTGAGAACAAACAGAGGGTTAGTGGAGGGGTTGTGGGAGGGGGGATGTGCTAAATGGGTAAGGGGCATTAAGGAATCTACCCCTGAAATCATTGTTGCACTATATGTTAACCAATTTGGATGTAAATTAAAAATAATAATAATAAAATTTTATAAAAGGTATAATAGAAAATAGAGGGGAAAATTTTTCGTGAAAAATTTGCTTTGGCAAATTTTGCTTAGGCAAAGATTTCTCAAACATGACACAAAAATTTGGACTATAAACAGAAATTTTGATAATGTGGACTTCATAAATTTCAAACACTTGCTTCTCCAAAGGCATCATTAAGAAAAGAAACAGCAAGACACACACTGGAGAAAATATTTGCAAAACACATATTTGATTTCAAGATGTATAAAACATTCTCACAACTCAATGATATGAATATAAATAGCAATAAATATTTGATATTTATTAATGAAGATATATAAATGACAAAAATGCTCAACAACATGGCACATAGGGAAATGTAAATAAAAACCATAGTGAGGAACTCCTACACTTCCTCTAGAATGACAAAAATTTAAGACAGACAAACCAAGTTTTGTCAGGAATGTGAAACAGCTAGAACTTTCATACATTACTGGTGGGAATGCAAATGTACAGGCACCCTGAGAACTAATCGGTAAGTTTCTAAAACCTTAAATATGCATTTACCATACGATCCGCAATCACACTCCTACATATTTATCAAGAAGTACTTCTACTGGAATGTTCACAGAAGCTTTATTTATAATAGCCCAAAATTGTGGGAAAAAAGAATGAACAAATACATCACAAATCTATACAATGAACAATTAACCAACAATTTAAAGGAAAGACAAATTGATGCATGTAACAACATGAATGAATCTCAGAAGCTTTATGCTAAATGAAAGAATAAGGACACAAAATACTTCATACTGTGTGATTCAATTTATATGAGTTCTACAAAAGGGAAAAAAAATACAGGACAGAAAGAATCTACAGATGCCAATGCCCAAGGGCCAAAGGAAAGGATGGCCTGAAATGGGGCATAAGGAAAATCTTCTATATTTGATTGTGGTGATAACGACACTACTAAGCACATTTGTCAAAATTCATCAAATTATAAACTTAAATTTGGTAATGCAAATTTTACCTTGATGAAGCTGATTAACAAGACTATTATGTGAACTACAGAAGCAATGGACAAGGAGATTGTAGGAAAAAAAGTGTGGACATGTACTAGGAAAGAACAAAATAGTGTGACTCTTTTCCTAGAGATCTGAGTGAAGAAAAGTGGTTTCAAATAGCCACAGAAGGAAATGCAGTTATATGTAACAAAACACACAACCAACCTCCTTTTGAAACTGAAATAGGAAATGTAGAACAATGTTCTCCTGAGGTGGGCTTCCTTATGCCTACAGGAATTTCGGTAGAACTTGGTGTAAAGTCTTTTCATTAAGAGAACCACCTTTAACCAGTGAATGATGGTTTATTGAATGTGCATTAAAGTCCTAGAGTCAAAATCCTTCAGGGGAAGTGCACTGTGACTCCAGGTAACAAACACATGGCTGCAGCTGGGTAAATCTGTGTGGGGAACAGGTATTCATGCCCCTGAGGCAGATGTTAAGGGGTGGATCTGACTACCAGATATAGACTCTAGATTGTCTTTTATTTTAAATCATAATTCTTTTTCTAGTCCTGGAATATATCAAGGTGTAAAAAAATATGGATTTGTGAGATACTAAATTATTTCAAATTACTTTAAGCCATCTGCAGAAAAACGTGATCTGCAAGGTAGAATTTTGAGTCCAACTTCTGATTTCAAAGCAATGGCTTTTCTATCATCAGTTCTGACTTCCTGACAATTATATATTTTAAAACCCAGATTCTGGACCAGAAGGACAGATACATACCTGTGTACATACCCAGGTATTATGTTGAATTTGCTTGGTTTGTGTTCTGAATGAAACGGAACAACCCATTTATTCTCAATTCTCTTGCAAAGTGTATTTTATCTTTCACATAAATATCTCTTTCTGTTTTATTCCAGCTACTGAAGACTTTTTCTACAATCACAACTTATGGAGGATTATTACTGCCCTTTGAAGTGCTGGAAAATAAGAAATTCTTTTACTTGCTGATAAAAATATGGAGTGAAGAGAAGAGAACATGTTTAGAAGGTGTAAAGAGAAGGAAGAAGTGCTTCTTCATCTCAAGGGTACATGTTAAAGCCTCCAGCTTCAACTCTCAATTAACAGATCCACAATTCAATTCCCAAGTCAGAATTTTCTCTGGTCAGGTCAAGTGGAATTATTAGAAGTGCCAAGATAAGTTTTAAAGAGTCTCTCAATTGGGGAATAATTCCTTCTGATGAAGCAATCAGCTCTGGAGGGTCAGAAGTCAGTAGGGGCAGGTTGCTCCATTTTTCAAAGGAGAGTGTGTTTATGGGGCCTGACAAGGTTCCAGGCAAAGGGTATATTTATTTAATGAGTATTGTCTCTCTTTCTAGAGTTGAAACGAAGCACCAAGGCCAAGTGTGTTTTGGGTACGGACTCTAAGCTGCTGCAAACCCAAAGGCTCCAGGTCCAAAATCAGAGAAACTATTTGAGAAATTCTTTTAGAAATTAATGTTAGCTCTTGCTTTTTCTCTTCCATTATTGAATGAGAACACACAAAATTGTGTCCATTGATGTGTGTGTATGAAGATGCAGACAACAGCACACTCATCAAAAGCATGGACTCCAGCACTAACAAGCTTTGTGGCAAGGGCTGGCAGATTACATCACCTTGTTATGACTCGGTTTCTGCATCTATAAAATGACAATGGAACCTGCCTCATGGGGTTGTTGGGAGGAATAAAGGAGATAAGGCCTGAAAATTACATATAATACAGCCTGATACATGCTAAATAATTTCTAACTCATGTTATAATTGCTATGTGGAGAAAAATATACACAAAGAACACCTAGGCAACTGTGCAGGACTCCACACATCCTGTGCATGCACACGTCCACATCAAAATCATTGCTTGTGTGCACACACACACATGCTCAAAGTGGGAACAATTCTTGATCCATCTGGACATGGATAGATGCATGCATAGATACATGTTTCCCCAGTGCCATGTGTGTGGGCTCAGACATATAGAGTGACACACAAGTGTGTCATTTCTGGACCAGTATCAGCACTCTTCTCCTGTAACCTAACAAAGCACCTATGTCTTGGTGCCTAACCTGTCTCTGCCCTGTCCTGTCACTCTCTGAGGTGCACATGTGGCACATGTGGCAGGACTCCAACAGAGCCTGCTTTCCATCCTCCCTTTATGTGCAGTGTACCTACGTGTTGGAGGAGCCCACACATCTCTACACTTCAACACATTCTGTCCTGAGTCATAGCCAAGGCTGCCCACATCAGGTCCTCATAGGGATGGGAGCCTGCACAGTGTAGGTTTAAGAGGAGCTTTGGCCAAGGAACTCTCCATTCCTTCCAGAATAAAGCCCAAACTCCTTTAAACTGTGTGCAAACTCAGACATGCACTGCAAAGCTCCCTGCTGCCTCCAGCATCAACTGCTTCCCTCTCCAGAATCAGTGTCTGCTTTCTCAGACTTCAGGACCTCCTTTGAGCCCTTCCACACCCAGCACATTCCTCTTTTGTCTTCAAAATCCAGCTCAAATGGCAAAATTTACACTAATAGACAAGAACAAATTGTCTCTTTCTCTGAGTCCCTGTTCAGTCCTTTGCTACATAGGGTCCCACTGCTTGTCCTGCAGTGAGAGGGACTCACCTGGGATAAAGCCTACCTTCTCCCACCAGTCTGCTCCATCCTAAACCACCCAACCTTGTAGGACCTCACATTTCACCACATTTCACATTTCACTTTACTTATGGCCTCATTCACATCAGCCTCCATCCTGGGCCTCCAATAACTCAGACTTTTCTCTGCCACTGGACTTTTGCATAGCTGTGCCCTCTGCTCCCCCCTTCCCAAACACACACACACACACACACACACACACACACACACACATATTCCCCCAGCCTCCTTCTTGTCATCCCTCAAGTATTAATTCAAATGCCCCCCTTCAGAAATCCTTCCGGGACTCCCCTATCTGAAAGACCCCTTTCCTTCTGTCACTCTGTACATTATTACTCTTTTTATTTCCTACACAGCACTTCTCACAGCCCGAAATTCACAGCCTATTCAATTAAGGCATAACCTCCTTTATTGCAGTTTGCTTTATTGAGCTTTGCAGATACTGCGTTTTTTACAGATTGAAGCTTTGTGGCAAGCTCGCATTAAGCAAGTTGATGGGTGCTGTCTTTCAAACAGGGTTTGCTCACTTTGTGTTTCTCTTTGACATTTTGGGTATTACTGTAATATTTCAAAATTTTTCATTAGTATTATATTTGTTATGGGATATATGATCAGTGAACTATGACTCACTGAAAGCTCAGATGATGGTTGGCAGTTTTTGGTGGTAAAGTATGTTTTAATTAAGCTATGTACATTGTTATTTGACATAATGCTAGTGTACACATAACAGACTACAATATAGTGTAAACATAACTTTTATATGCACTGTGAGACCAAAAATTTCATTTGACTCATTTTATAGTGATACTTACTTTATTGCAATGGTATGGAAAAAAACACACAGTGTTTCTGAGGTGTGCCTGTATGTATTTCCTATTTCTTGTCTGCTCCTCCAATTAGAATGTCAGCATGCAAGCTTCTCATGTTCTTGGCCACATCTGCCTTTCTCACTGCTGTGTTCCCAGAACCTGACTGTGCCTGCTGCACGGGAAGCACTCCGTGAACCATAGGTCTGTTTCTCTAGCAGACACTGAGTCCCTGAAGGACAAAGACTGTGGTTAATAGTCACAACTTTCTTTTCTTGGTATTTAACTCTCTGAGGATGATAAGAATCACAGTAAAATTCTGCCTTACCAGGTAATAAAAACAGACCTGATTCATTTGAAGCAGAAATGCATGGAGTTTACACATATACACACAAACACCCACACACATAAATACATAGGTACACACCCACATGCACACACATTCTCTGATTGGTTTGGGGTTTCTCTATGGGATCACCATGGCTCTGATAAGCTGAGTGTGAAAAACACCACACTCCTGAATTCTCTGAAGAATGTTGCTATGGTCTCAATGTTTGTGTCCCTCCAAATCCACGTATTAAATCCTAATTCAAACGTCTGACTTCGGCTCAGGTCATGATCTTGTGGTTCATGGTTGTGAGACCCATGTCGGGCTCTGTGCTGACAGCTCAGGGCCTGGAGCCTGCTTTAGATTCTCTCTCTGTGTCTGCCCCTCTCTCACTCACCTCTCTCTCTCTCAAAAATTAAAAAAAAAACATTGAAAAAATAAATGAATGAATGAATGAATAATCCTAATTGAATGTGGTGGTAGTAGGAGGTGGGATGTGATTAGGTCATGAGAGTGGAGTCTTCATGAATAAGATTAGTGCTGCTATAAAAGAGGCCACAGAGAGCTCTCTATGCCTTCCTGCCCTATGAGGACACAGAAAGAAGTGTTGGTCTTCTACCAGAACCCGACCATGCTAGAACCCTGATCTTGGATTTTCAGTCTCCAGAAGTGTGAGGAATAGATTCCTGTTGTTTATAAGCTTCCAAGTTTGTGGAATTTTTTAATAGCATCCCAAAAGGACCAAGACATATGAGTAATTCTGTATTCCCCAGGTGAAGGAGAGACAAGAAACTTGAGTTATTGCTGCCTGGAAGAAAGCCAAAAGACCTTCACACTTGTTGGCTAAGTCCTCACAGATTTCTGGAGAGGTAAGGCTAATTGCAGGCAGGGCACTGGAAGGTCCCAGGAAGAATGGGAGATCCCATCAGAGGGATACTCACAAAGCATCACTCATCACTTCACAGGAAGGTCCACCAAGGGCTCTGTCATCTGCCTTTATTAAGCTCCACTGAACCAGACAGACAGTGCCCTCTAATGAGCCTGAACCTCTTCATCATTAGGAACACATACTTGCAGAAGGGAAAGGGATATGGGATTACTTGCCATATCAATCAGCATTCTCCAGAGAAACAGAACCAACAGGATGTTTATATAGAGAGATTTCTTTTGTAAGGAATTGGATCATGTGATTATGGATGCTGGCAATTCCAAAATCTGTGGAGTGGGCCAGAAGGAAAGAGCTGGATTTGCAGTTTGAGTCTGAAGGCTGTCTGCTGTAGAATTCCTCTTAGCCAGAGAGGTCAGCCTTTGTTCTATACAGGCCTTCAATTGATTGGATGAAGCCACCTGCATTATGGAGGGCAATCTGTTTTAATCAATATCCACTGATCTAAATGTTAATCCCATGGAAAAACACCCTCACAGAAACATCTAGAATAATGTTTGATCAAATGTCTGCACACTATGACCCAGCCAATATGACACATGAACTAACCATATCACATTCATCCAAGACCTTCATTCATCAAAACATCAAAACTGAGCCACAGTGCCCTGGAACACAGATTTGACATATCCAGGCCCAGGACACAGGGCTCCTGCTTCCTTACCTGGTGCATTCTCTGTTCCCAGACTGCGTGATGGAGAGCCTATGGAGCTGCCCCGTAGGGACACAGCTCTCCTAATTCCCAGACCTGACAAAACTCCAAAGCTCGTCTTCCTCAATCCCCATGGCAATCAAGCCATTGTCTCCAAGCCCAAAATTACAGAGCCCTTCTTCAGAATTTCCTCTGAAGTTACAGTGCATGGGTGGACAGGGAGCTGATGCTCCTCCAGCATCAGTGTTACATTCTGGGTGGCTCTCATGTCCCTGCTTATCCATGTGGTATCTTTCCCTGTCCTGTTTCCTGTTTTCTCTGGGTATCTGCATCGTCCTGTCTTGCCTAGGATCCTCCTCTATTGCACTGTACCTCTATCCTCATCCTTGCCCCATCCTATTCAGCCCTCTGCCTTTCCTTTCTCTACCTCATCACTGTCCTTCCTCTCTTCCCATCCAGACCCTTTGCTTCCCCTTCTCCTCTTACCCAGAACTTTCCCCTTCCTTTATCCTTTCCCAGCCCACCTTCCTCCTCTCCTTCTTCTCTTTCCCATCACTATCCCTCCTCCTTTTCCCATCCCACCCTCCCCAACTCTTATCCCCATCACCATCCATATCCCTCTTC
This sequence comes from Prionailurus bengalensis, assembly GCF_016509475.1. Classification (NCBI taxonomy): domain Eukaryota; kingdom Metazoa; phylum Chordata; class Mammalia; order Carnivora; family Felidae; genus Prionailurus; species Prionailurus bengalensis. The sequence continues at coordinate 31,458,839 of NC_057346.1, read as the reverse complement.
CATCCAGCCCCATTTTCTCCCTTTTAACCACATCCCTTTGCTACCAGATATCACCCCTCTGCTTCCCTCTGCCCCTGAGATTCTTGCTTGTGTGCCTGCCTCCTTTGTCTCCACAGGATTAGGAGTTGGGGGCTGGGGACTGACATCACTGACCAGGTTTGGAGCCACTCGATCAGGATCTGAAAGTGTACTCTGAGAGATTAGAAATTAGGGAGCCAGCTTTTAGGCCTATTTGTCTTGTTCTCTTCAGCTCTATTAATATTCATTAAGCCAGCTTCTTTCAGCACCTAAACCTCTTTGCATACAGAAAGTTATGGCTGCTATAATCCCTTGGGTTTGAAGTGCCGGTGGGTCATCCAAGAGGAGATGTCACACAGCAGTGCAGGCTTGCACAGAGGAAGTGCCCTACACTAAACATGCTTTCTGGAGTCACACTACTTTACATCCCAGACCTCCTGGTTGCTAGCTGTGCAACCTTAGATGGGAAGCATCACTCCCCTGCCTCAGGGTCCTCACCTACAAAACAGGGATGATGACAGCACATTATCCATGACTGCTAGAAGGATTAAATGTACTGGTGCTTGTAACACAGTTGCAGTGGGATATGGCACAGAGCAGCTTCCTCCATTCTCTGCTCTTTGGGTCCTATTGTGTGTTGGGGGCCAAGAGGCATTGTTTTATGTGCCAAGGTGCCATAGGAGGAGTGGAAGGATGCTGATCACTGGAAATTGAGCCCTCTTGTCATGGAGAGAATCTTCCAAAAAATAACAAGGTATTGTGACCCTCCCTTACCTGAGTGGGAATTGAGCTGGCTTCCTTTTTTCTCCCAAACTGCCACAGGATCTCCATTCTTTCTGCTCTTCCTGTACCAGTATAAAACCAAATGTTTGTATTGTGTTCTGCATGTTACATGACATTCTCCTACATAAGACTTTGAGAGATCTATGGTGAAATCTAAAGCATGCACTAAGAACCACAAAGTTTGCTTTATCAAGGTGACAGACCTGAAGAATGACAAGGACTCTAGAAAGGCAGAGAAACAGATGATTTCCCTGGGCTTCTCAGGGCCTGATTGCCAGCAGGGGCTGTGACACCAGGTCTGACTGGCTGCAGAGGCTGTGATCCAGATCTGTCCCCAAACAGGGGCTGTGATCAGGGCAGAGATGCTGGAGAACTAACCAATGGTAACCAACCACCACCACTGGGCAGAAATACTTCTCACCTGGTGTGGGGCATGGGTTATAAAGAGAAACATTCTGTTCAGCAAGAAAGGAAGGTGGAGAAAAATATCTAAGAAAGAAATAAAATTGGTGGCAATAGAAAAGGAATTTTAAAAGCTTAGAGGGGAGAATTGCTTTACTTAACTGGTAAAGTTAGCAAAATACAAAGACCTTTTGTTTGTGGGAAGTTGTCTACCTCACCTGGTTTACATCAGGATTTTTTATTTTTATTTTTTTAATGTTTTTATTTTTGAGACAGAGAGAGACAGAGCATGAGCAGGGGAGGGGCAGAGAGAGAGGGAGACACAGAATTTGAAGTAGACTCCAGGCTCTGAGCTGTCAGCACAGAGCCCAATGTGGGGCTTGAACTCACGGACTGTGAGATCATGACCTGAGCTGATGTCGGACACTTAACTGACTGAGCCACCCTGGCACCCCTACATCAGGAATTTTTAAAGAAACAAAGTGGGAAATGGGGAAAGAGGAGATCTCAGACTCAGACACAGTCTTACTTTATCATCAGTCCTGGCCATGGGCAAAGGTGCAGGCCATGCCCGCAGAGACGAGAACCTTTCACCTTCAGCATTGTCCCCTCTCCCTCACAGTGAGGCTACCTCAAGCCCTGCCTGCCATTTGACCTCATGTGGTATCACAGGCCATCGCCTCTCCTAAAAATGGTGCTCTTAATGTGCCAAAAGAAGGCTAGGGACAGAAAATACCGTCTTGATTGGCCTGTGCACTGTGACCCTGGATTACAAGTGCTCTACCCAAAAATAAACCCAAAATTGATTGAATACCTAAATGTAAAACTTGAAACCATAAAACTCCTAAAAGAAAAGATATGCTATAAACTCTTGGGCAATATTTTTCCAGGTATGTCTCTCTAGGTGAGAGAAGCAGAAGGAAAAATAACCAATTGGTACTACATCCAATTAAAAAGCTTTCGCACAGCAAAGAAAACCAACAAAACAAGAAGCCAGCCTACTGAATAGGAGAAGATATTTGCCAATGATATATCTGATAAGGGGTTAATATCCAAAATATATAAAGAACTCATACAACTGAACACCAAAACAAAACAAAACAAAACAAAACAAAAACAAATAATACAATTAAAAATGGGCTGATGTCCTAAACTGACATTTTTCTAAAGACATACAGATGGTCAACAGACACATGAAAAGATGCCTAACATCAGGGAAATGCAAATCTGCCATCCAACATAGGGCATTAATGCCATCTGAGATGACAAGAGGCCTTTGGACAGGTCAGGAACTTCAGCTCCATACATGTCCCCACATGTGGAACACGTACACATAAATCTAGTGTGGACTGTGTGGCATTAGGTTCCTTAACAGCCAGCCTCCTTTGTCATGCCTTTCTTCCCCCTAGCACAGTTAGTGTATTTTCAGCTGCAAGTCATGGGGAAATCTGTTAGCAGTGACATAATTGTAAGGACAGTACCTCTTTCGGACTCTAACCACAACTCTGCATGCAGGGGGGTGCCCCCTCCTCAGGGTTGGTGGAGCAGCTAAATAATGACATCAAGGGCTGCCCACATTTCATCTTTCCACTCTGCATCTTCTGAGATTACAGGTGTCTTCCTTCATGTTTATAGAATGACTGTAGTAGTTCCCAGCTTGACATGTAGGCAGGACCATGTTCAGAAACAAAGAAGAGGGACATTTTCTTTGGTACAACTGTTTTATCAAGAAAGAAAACTTTCTCTGAAACTCTCCATCTGACTTCCCCTCAAGCTCCCTTTGCCTAGGATTAGGTCCTAGTCCCATGAACTACTCAGAAAAGAAATTGGAAAAGTAAAATTCTGACATCTTCAGCGCATTGTGGGGTGATGGAGGATAATTTGGGAAAGTAGACACCAGTGTGGGTGTCCATGGCTGCACACTGAGAAGCTCATGTTCCCCAGCACAGCAGCCTTTGCACATGCTGTTCCCTTTGTCCTCACTGCCATCTCATCCCCAATCCTTTCTTTACTTGCAACTCCTATTCAATCTAGAACGTTCTCTCATTTCTCCAGTGAATATCCGCAGCTCCCCCATGTAGAGTGGCTTTATTAGAATCAAGTTTGCATAGTACATTTCATTAGCTTCCATATCTATTACTCAAATATGAGTTCCTTGCTTTCAGAGACCATGCCCCTATCTGTGCATGCTCCCACCTCACCCCCACACCAAGCTCAGTACTTTTCAACTTCTACTCAGCTTATACATTTGAGTAGGTTAAAATATACCTACTGTTGTGACTGTGTGTTGGTTTGAATGCTGTCCATGTTCTGGGAAGAAAGTGATGAAGACTGCTATCCCTCAATGACAGGGGGCAGTGCTCAGTATGTCCAGGTCTCAGGTCTGGCCCCTTATGTTAGTATATCTAGAAACTGTAGTTCTCAAAATCCAGTATGCATGTTCCTTTCTTGTTGCTGCTGTAACAAATTACCATTCATGTAGCAGCATAAAATAATACAAATGTATTTCCTCAAGGTTCTGTAGGCCACAAGTCCCACATGGGTCTCACTAGACTAAAATCAAGGTGTAAGTGGGTTGGAATCCCTTCTTGGGGTGCTCAGGGAAAGTCCACCTCTTGCCCTATCCAGCTTCTAGAGGCTACCTGCTTTTCTTGGTCCATGGCCCTTTACTTCAACTTGGAAACTAACCATGGTAGACAGGGTCTTTCTCTCATTGCATCTCTATGACACTTCTTCCTTTATCCAGTCTGACTCTAACCCTCTGATTTTAAGGAATTTTATGATTAGAGTGGGTCCACCCAGTAACCCATGACATCCTTCCCTTCCTTAAGTGAAGTACTTCACCAAAGTCCTGTTGCTACACAAGGGAGCATATTTACAGGTTCTGGGGACTAGGATATGGACATCCTTGGGGCTATTATTCTTCCCACCATGAATGAGGAAGCTTCCCTGAGGAACTTGGCATGAGAAGTCTCAGATTTTGTTTCAGAGTGTGGGGTGAGGCCCAGGGATCAACATGTAGCACAAGCCCCAGATGATTCTGTTCTGGGCACCTTAAGGAGCTCTCTTTTAAAAAAACAAATACGGAATTTACAAGGCATTTCCACTTTCATGAGTTCATATCATGTGCACAGGGACCTTTGGAGAAAGGGAAGTCGGAACATTCATACCCATTTCAGAGATGGGAGTCTAGTACTTAAACAGAGAGAACCCTGGATTGAGCAGGAAGGAGCCAGAAATGGGTTCAAATCTTCAGGAACCAAGTCAGGTGCTCATGACACCCTCCCTGCCAGCAAGTTGTCACCACAGAAAATAACAGTGTCCATATGTGCCTCCCCAGAAACTGGATGGCAGGCAGCATCACAGGATGAAGGACACAGACCGCCAGACGCTGCTTTCAGTGGGGAAAGGGTCGCCATCCCCCAGGCTTTCTCCTGTGACTCAGACCACCTCCCACAGTGTCTCCGCAGGGTCCCCATAAGCCTGAGGAGTAAGCAGGGAGGCATGCACATCTGCTGCATGGGCCCTGCACTCAGGTTCTTCCCCACTTTCAGCTTGGCTGTACCTCATGGAGCTCCTCCTGACACTCTGCAGTCTCTGATTTGGAAGAGGTTCCATCTGCCAGGAGGGCTTGGCTCTGGGTTTCTGAAGACCTGCTTCTGTTGCAGGCACTGATGCGTGTGTGTGCTGTGTTCCAATTTAATTATTCACAATTATAAAGTCGTGGGATATGAAAACACTAATTGAAAATTTGGGTGCTTACCTTCTGCAGTCTTCAGAGAGTGTGTATGCCTGTCTGGTTAACAGGAAAGGGATTGTATTTTCTAGATCATTGATTTATCATCATTAAGGCTCCAAATACAGTGCTGTGTGAGTCAGGATCAAGAATATGTTTCTCTCATTTCATTTACCTCAGACTGAAATCGCCTCCAGCTCTCTGAATGTTAAAACAGACTGGATTCGACTTAGTACCATTGCCACCGCTACACTGGCAAGGCATTTTGCATTCATGTTCAGAACAGATGATTTCAGTGAGACCCTCACAATTATCCCTGCACAGTACTGACTGCAAAGGGCATACCTTGCCAGTCTGGTGCAGGGTGTTGTGCCCTGCTGTGGGGGAGGGGCAGGGACACTGACCTCACTGTCCCCTCCCCTCTCTCCAGGCACACTCAGACCAGTTCCCTTGCTCAAGGCAGTGGTATCCTGGCAGTAACAAGAATTTCCATGAGAAGGATGGAGGGGGCAATGAGAAATAGGCAGCTTCCATATGTATAGGTTTGGGAGTGGGTAGTAAAGACCAAATTCCTGATTGAGGCAAATACCCATTAGACTCAATAAAGAGCTCACATTTCCCAGATCCCTCACTGCTGATCCTATACCATAGGCAGTCACACCTCGAGGCACAATTCCAAACCAGCTGTGTATGAGCTCTGCCTCCTGACTCATTCTGAAGTGGGTGGAAGCAGCATTGCAAGGCACAGTCACGTTGTCACACACAGAGACACACAAGGAACAAGGAAACAGACACACAATGGTCACACAGAGATACACACAGTCACATGGGCAAACCAGGATGTTCCCTTCCTGTCAATCACTCTTTCTTGATAGCAGTTGTTCCTAGGCTGAAATCATGCTAATCGTCTTGATTTTTCTCTCCTCTTCCTAAGGCAGAAATGTTCAGGAAATCTCTTTTGTCTTCCTTCTGGACCCTCAGTTGAACTGACCGCCTAGTCCCTAATAGGCAGGTGCGCTCAGCTCATGTGCTGAGCAGAAGTGACAGGTGTCACTGTCCAGCACCATCCTCCATGCTTCCTTCCCTTCTCTGCCATCCCCACAAGGATGAATCTATGGACACATTTTGAAATTCACATAAATAAAAATGAAATAATATAGTATTAAGGCACCGAGATTTTGGAATTTATCTGTAGAGCACCTTGCATTACCTGAACTCATACATTCTTCCAAACAGTGAGCTGGCATGGTGAGGACAGAGACAGGTTTCTGCCTTAGACCACTCTGTATCTCCAGCACCCAACACACAGCAGGCTTTCAATAAATAGTTGTTGAATGAATGAATGAATGAATGAACTGGAAGATGAAATAATGTGCCCTGGAGACTTTCACATGCCCTGCCTCTGCTTCCCCCTATTTTTCCAGCAAGGACATCACACCCCCTGGGAAGCTCTCCCTGACCCCAGGTCTGGAATGAGTGCCCTTTCTTGGGCATGTACAAAGGCTGTGTCTGCCCTCTCAGGTCAGGCAGCTATCCTACTCTGTTCCATCTTGGGCCAGACTGGGGGCTTCATGCAGCAGGACTGCTTGGATCTTGTTCGCTGCTACAGTGTTCAGCTCCTGCTACAGTGCTCCTCCTACAACAGGAACTTGATAAACATGTGTTCCATTCATGACTGCATGGATAAACTAATATTTGTTAGCACTTTGAGTCTACAAAGCACTTTCAGAGACAAGTGTCCCTCATTATCCAGATCTGTTTGATTCCTAGATTCAGTGACAGCTGTAGGACCAAAAGGGACAGTGTGATCTGAATCTGCTGCTTCTTAAGTTAGACATAGCAAGTACTGAGAGTGCAGATTCTAAAGTAGATCAAAAATTACCTTTTTAGATAATTTTTCTAGTTCCTAAGTTCAAATAGCAAGTTATCTGCACTTTAGTTGACATGATCTTCACAATAATCCTCTAAGGTATTATCATCCCCATGATAAATAACAGTCTGGGTTCAGAGAAGTTGAGTGGTTTGCCGGATGATACACAGCTTGGGAATGGTGAACCCAGACCTGGAATTCAGCCACAGAATTCACTCTCTCCCTTTATGCTGGCTATAAAAACCCAAGAGACTGCCTAAGATTAGCACCAGGATGGCCTGGATTTTCTGAAAAAGGCCTGATTTTAAATAGTTTTCCCATTTTGCCTATAAATGCACCCTAGAACTTCTCAGGCCCTCACATTTGATTCCCAATTGGAGAATGTGGTTTCCATTTGTCCAAGGCACAGCCCAAACAGCCATAGCATTTGCAGCAGGTCATTTCAGACTCTAACCACCATGGAATCTAGCCCCTGAAACCATCCCACTGCTATGTCTCCCCCACCCTACTCTGCACCCCATGTCTGCCATGCTGCCCACCCTATCCTCTACCACCCATTCCCTAGGAAACAAGGAGCCTTGTAGGGAAGATCTTTCTGGCCTCCTAGGCTTCTGGGATCCCGGCAGACAAGGAATGGGCAAAACTCAGGGATGGGAGAGTTGCCAGGCCAGGGCAAGGGGGTGCAGGCATCCACACCATAACTGAGCCATGTTGCTAAACGTTGCTTGAAATGTTGGGAAATAATTGACTTCTGCACCTGTGAAATGTAGGTCAGTGCTTCAATGCAACAAGATAAAAACATGACTATCCAAGTGAAGGAGAGAAGGGAAGTAATTACAAAATACAGATTAAATAACCATCAGATAACAAACCGAATAATAAACATCAACACACAGAAATAAAGGAAAACAATTAAGTCAGTGGATTGTAACTGGTTCCTAAACTTGTCGGGAGATTCCCCTTCCTTCCCATTTATGGCAAATGTCATCCTGTGCCATTCCTGGATGGTCCACTTTCTCTTCTCTCTGCCTGGTATTTGCAGCTGCCTCAACAGACACCATTCTTTGTGCCAGAGGCAGTCAGGGCCTGGTCCCTGTTGCAGGCTGTGCTTTCTGGATCCTGGAAGAAGAGGGCACATGGGGATGCTCTGAGAGCTCTGGCAGCTCCAAGCCAGCATGAAGCTGTCAGCTTTGGGCAGCACTATCCATGACCTCCTCTAAAAACTCCACACCTAAAACCTCTGTTTAAATAAAGTTGTCCCAATATTCTTAATGCTTTTCTCCTTCTACCAGCAGTTTAATTGCCCATAAAAAGGAGAGCCAGAGAGGATCCTGGAAAGTTGGGTAATAGAGACATCTTTTGATCAGGTGTTTGGATGCCTAGGTCTGGAGTTGTTTCTGCTGGTCTGCTATTAACCTACTGTGTGACCTGTAACACATTAATTAACCTTTCTGGGCCTTAGTTTCCTCATCAGTAAGAAGGGTTTTATAAGACAATCTGTGAAATCTTTATCTTTCTGATATCAGGTGACAGGCAACTCAGGAAGGTCCTTGTTTGCTCAATGGACAAGGCCCAACCTAACTAATGCCAGTGGAGGAAGACTGCCCTTCTCCTCCTCAAAGACTTAACAAGCCACATGAGGTCCAAGTGTCACAGGAGCTGCTCCCAAATCGGTCTCTATCTCTGCTTTCCTCACCAGCAACCCTCCAACCTGAAGCAGAAGGTTGCCTACCCTTTGTGGTCACTTTTGTGAGCTTCCTCTTGGGAACATGAGGCCCAGAAGCATGGGAGTTAAAGCTCCAAGTGTCCAACCAGAGCTCAGAAGAACATCCAGTCTTGGTACAGATGAGGAAACAAGGCCAGAGAGGTGATAAGACTCACCCCGGCTTTTACACTTATGAGCCTAGGGCTTTGAGCACACCATGTGCCACGCAGAGACTTAGTTTTCTTACCTAAATGTGGGATTTGTACCACTTATTCATGGTGTTTTGTGAGAAAGAATTAAGAAACATTCATCACACTCAACACAGAGTATGTATTCAAAAGTGATGGTTATTTTTTTAATGTTTATTTATTTTTGAGAGAGAGAGGAGAGAGTGGGGGGAGGGGCAGAGAGAGAGGGAGACACAGAATCCAAAGCACAGTCCAGGCTCCGAGTTGTCAGCACAGAGCCTGACACAGGGCTCACATTCACAAACTGTGAGATCATGACCTGAGCTGAAGTCAGATGCTTAACTGACTGAGCCACCCAGGTGCTCCAAAAGTGATGGCTATTTTAAACACCACGTGCAGGCCTACAGGTAGACTCCAGTTTTCCTGAGTGCAAGAGACATATTCTTCCTACTGCAATTAGTTGCTTATAAAAAAAAAAAAAAACAGCACCTTCTCTGCTTAGACACTATGAAGGGTTGAGGGACTAGCTTTGTGGGGTCTCTGTTCTTCCTCCACTGGGTCTAATCAGGTCTGGCTTCACCCCATGAGCAGAGGACTGGGACAGGAGTCGTGTTGTTAAAGGACAGTGACATGAACTTGAGTGAGGCAGAAGGGGGTTAAAACCCAGGTTCCAATGTCAACTCCACAACTGGGTGACCTCATTGGGTGACTTAGCAGACACTTATCCTTCCTTGCCTCCTGTCTTCATGTGTCAAACAAAAATAACAATATCTGTCCCACTAACTTCACAGGTGTGTTAGAAGGCACCAGCAGGAGCAGAGATATGAAAAGTCTTTAAAAATATAAAAATACTGACCCAATGGAAAGATTGGTTACTATAAGGGGATTTCCAAACTTTGTGTTATTATGAGAATCGGAAAACACTGTGGATGTGAAGGTTTTCTGTGAACGTTGAAATGCTGGACAAATGTAAGCCCCATTCTTATTATTTAGCTGTGCAGGCAGACAGGGTGATGAGGAGAGGTGTACCGAGGTCATACAGTCTGGTCTGATGGACATGGGGTGCATACTTCTGACTCCCTCTAGGTCATTCTCTTCAAGCCTGTGCCTGATGTACATCATACAGAGAAGAGAGCCATGGGCAGGCTCCCAGCTGGGTTTGTTTGCCTGCTGAAACCCCTTCTGTTACAATCCCACTTATCAAAGATGCTTCCATTTGTCAGAAAGGGCAACTTTGCATAATAAATTACATTGGTGTAATCAAATATTTCCACAGATTAAATTAGGTTTAATTGGTTGTCCTCAAGACTGTTCCCCTCCTTCCCAGCAGAGCTGTCCACCACCACCACCACCACCCCATCACCCCTCCTATCCTCTGTGCCAAGAGCAACCCCTGAAACAGCCCCTAAACCAGACCCATAGAGGAGGCCTGCATACAACTGGGTGTACTGGGGTATTCAGTTTGAGCATGGGCATGAGTACTCTAGATGCTTGTCATTTACAATCTCATAATGATTGTTCCATCTCAGTGCATGCATAGTGTTTACTTACTTCTTTTTAATAGCTAGGAAGTATGTTATTTGATGGATATAATATGATTGGTTTATCTATTAATGGAACCAATTTGGGTAGAATATCACCTACTAATTCACTTGTACAAGTCATTTTATTCTTGAGTTTTTGTTCATTCTTTCTTCTGTCACATGGTGAAGGTGAAACCTGCTTTGCCTACCTCGCAGGATACTTGTCAGGCTGAAATAGCAATAACCATGCACTGAGGACCACACTTAGCCAGATAATCAGTCCACAGCATCATTTTACTTAATCTTCAGAACAACCTAGGAAGTAGGAGTTATCATCCCCAATACAGATGAGGAAGCCAAGGCACAGAGAGCTTGAATAGAATTTTCAAGATCACATCACTAGTAAATGACGCCGTTGTGCCAGGCTCAAGAGAACAAGGAGAACAAGGTGTGTGGGTGCAATTGGAAATGGTAAATCCCCATCAGAAGAACCTCACTGTGCCACCCACTACACATCAGTGTCCCTGTGGGAGCCCTGGCTACCCATAGATCCACCTGTAGTTGTCTCACTCTGTTCTGGATGGGGAAGAAGCCAGGGTGCCTCAAGGATAAATAGGAGAGGGACTCAGACTCCAACCTAGGTCTACCTCCTCAGCCCCTCTGTCTGAGCTCTTTGCTTTCAGCCATACTTTCACTACTGTCCTTACATCTCTGCTATCACTTTGTTTGTGGTCCATGACTATACGCCCAGTGCATAGCTTGGTGCATAGCACAAGGCAGATGTTTAATAAATGCATGTTGTATTAAGTTGAATTTCCTATAAACAATTAAACAAGAAACAAAATTTAAAGAAGCCAATTTCTGGATGTGAACAGAGCAGGGGTTATGAGAAGAGAATGGTGGAAAGCAGGAGGAAGAGCCAGTGAAAATGCTTCCCACCATGGGCCCTGATGCTTCAGTGCATTGAACACTGAAGGTCTCAGAAACTTCTGTCCCAAGTAGCCAGTAACAAGCCAGGATCAGGAAAACAGATTCTTTACCTTCCCAGACAGTGGCATCCACAGTGGAGCAAGCCCCTCCCTAGGGTAGTGTGGTTGTCCAAGGTCTGAGCTTCAGGCTCTCTGCTGGTAGCCTGGGGTGGTCACCTCCTGGAAATCTAGAGCAGGGCTCCACACACCGTGCCTGGTACCAAATCCAGCCCTCTGCCTGTGTTGTAAAGAGACATGTGAGAATACAGCCACACCCATGCTTTCATAGATTGCCTATGGATGATTTCTCTGCAAAAGCTGCATTTAGTAGTTGTGAGAAAGACCATATGGTTCATGAAGTCTAAAATATTTACTGTATGGCCCTTAATTTGACAAGCTTGGCCTAGAATGAGGTGTAGGAGCTCCATTGTCTACTTCAAGCAGCTCCAGCCTCACCATCTCTTTTCTCCTATCTTAAGTCTGAGGACAGCCCCAAGCAGAGATGATATTCAGATATAGAATATGTGCTATGCATGAATTGTGCTATGCACAAGCCACTGGTGTGACACTACTTAGAACACATGCCTTCTACCAAATCAGGGTGCTGAAGCCCTGTGCAGTTACCTCCTGATTCTGGAGGCCTGGGAGTCATGGGCTCCATTGAGCAGGTGGGCAGGTGGGCACCCAGGCCCAGGGCATGACCCATTTACCAGGAGAGCTGCACTCAGGTGTATGAGGAAATGGAACAGAAGAATGGTGTGGGACAAGCATTCATGCACGTGTGGCTGCCAGTTCTGTGCTCCCCAACACCCAACTTCAGTGATTGAAGTAGGAAACAGTGATGTTTTGCTCCAGCCCTATCAGCAGTTCCTGGGTCAGACTTCAAGTCTGAGCCTTGGCAAGGAAACATCTGACAAGACCTGGCCCAGTTGTTTGAGACCTACTCAGTCTCTACTGGAAGGTCCCCTTTGCCTCCCTATGCAGCCCAACTCCTTGGGCTGAGGAAAGTGGATAAGCATTGGCCAGAGGGAAAATTGCCCAGGATGCCTTTCAGCATGTTCCAGCCATGACCTGCCAAATAATCTTTTTAAAAATAAATCCAACTGGAGACTAAGCTGAAAACAGCTTCCTAAAAACTGCAGGAGAAATTGGACACTTTATTTCAGTGACAAAATAACTAGGCTGTTGATTCACTAGGGAAAGGGCTTATTTCGGCACCTCCAGCACAGGCTAGAGTCACTGAGGCTGGCCCAGTGGTGGGGCGGCAGGGTCTCTCCCTTTGCTGCTCCACGGGACAGCTCATGAAGGGCCCTGCAGGAAAATGGCCCACCATGGCAGATGCACTGCTGCTCAAATCAGTCCTACAGTAAACTTCACTTTTCAGATTTTCCCAATGACCCAAGTCTAAAACACTGCCTCTGGTCCATCCTGAGGGGGGCATTGGACCCTGTCTCTCTTCTTTACCATTTTTAAGTCTGAAAGTCCTAAACTCTGAATGCTGTTTTGATCCAAAAAGAAAGCTCCTGGAACAAATAAATAAATTATCGATTTAGAATAAAAAAGAATGCAGGGGTGGCTGGGTGGCTCAGTCGGTTGGGCATCAGACTCTTGATTTTGGTTCAGGTCATGATCTCATTGTTTGTTGAGGTTGAGCCCTGTGTTGGGCTCTGCACTGACAGTGTGGAGCCTGCTTAGGATTCTCTCTCTCCCTCTCTCTCTCTCTCTCTCTGCCACTCCCCAGCATGCTCATGCTCGCTCACTCGCTCGCTCTCAAAATAAATAAATAAATAAACTTAAAAAAATGTTTTAAAGAATGATATTGTCATTTTCCCAGACTCAGTCTTCTATGGTTACTAGATTAAATAACAGCAGTGTCTGTGCTTTAAAGATGAACAGAACCTCCATTTGTGCAGGGCTTCACTTGACAGATACTTTCTCAACACTATTATTCACCTAATCCTCACAACAACCCTGAGATACATAACTCTATTTTCTCCATTTCACAATTGGGAAAACTGATGCAAAAAGCTTACGTATTTTTTCCCAATCTCCATCTTAGAAAATGGCAGAGCTGCACACTGAACTCTAATTCAAGATCTCACATTGACTATGTATGTTGCACTAACCAGAAATAACTTTTTCTCTGCAGTAGGAAAACTCCCTTCTAGGGACTCATCCAAAGAGGCAGTTGTGGATAGAACATGAGCTTTAGCAATTAGAATCTGTTACCAACCTGCTCATGCCCTGGAAGATTCTGGAAGGATTCCATGGAACTAAGCTGATATACGTCTACCTTACACTTATAGGTGAAGATGCCCAGGTCATATCCTCATCCATACCTATCCAGCTCACTCAACCCTCAATATTGTGGTGAACTCCAAAGGGATCATTTGTAGTAAGTCATGACAGGAAAACACTTTTGCAATGAGTGAAATAAGCAGGATTGTGGAAAATCAAATAGCTATGTCCTGGTTAAGATTATAGGGAACACATTACACTGCCTTCGGACCATTCTGAAAACAGCTGACTAGCCTCTAGTTAATGTGTATTTAGGGGTTGGGTCCTGCCTGTGCTCATGAATTCCTTACACCATGTTATCTATGGAATATCTAATATTGCTTTCCATCCTGCTTTTGGCATCTGATCTTTTGTAGTCTTAGGAACATCTTGTTTTTTTGTTTTTGTTTTTGTTTTGTTTCGTTTTGTTTTGTTTTTGCATGCTTTTTCTGCTTTCTATACGTTCTCACTGGCAGGTAGCCAGGGACATATTGTCCATTGTTTTCCCTATAGTGTATGCCTAATAAATATGGGAGCTTGAGAGCAGCTCGGGGAGACTTCCTTTAGGCTATCTCTCAACTTTCTTGACTTGTGTAGTCTTGAGTAAACCTTTCTGCTGCCCTCAGCTTTGCCAGACAAAGCTGAAAGCCAAGCCCACACAGGATAACTAAAAAAAAAAAACAAATAACAGGATAAATTACAAATATATTTTTAAAGCATGAAAATTCCAGAGAGAAAAGAACCCTGTTTGGTAATCTGAGGATCACAAGCTTTTTTTCTCCATGAGAATGGATCAGTGGAAGGGGTTGGCCCAGCCTTGCTGGAAGAAACAATAGCTATCAAGGTTTTTAGCAGTTTCCAGGGCTGGAGAAACAAGGTAGATATTTGAGATGCCCCAGACATACCTGGACATGTACTGAGATCAAAGATAGGAACTGTGGTAGTTCAGAGCTGGGCCTAAAGCTTCTGAAAGTCAGAGTGAAGTCTCCTGAAGATGTCTTGCTATACTTAGGAAATTAAGGCCTGCCAGAGGGAAGAGGGCCTACCCCAAAAACATTGCCAGTCTCCCCTTTAAGGTATTTGTGGGTTATGATTCTTCTTGGGCTCCGAGGCTGGAGTCAAAGTCTTTGGAATTCAGAAGGGTACAGCACTAGACACTCCAGTCTTTCAGAGGTGAGCAAATGAACCTGGGCAAACCAGAGGGAGGCTGAATGTACATTTTCCTTCCTTTCACTTTCTGCCTATTTGTTTATATTCAAATTTTATGTCCTCTACATAGTATGAGTTTTGTCCTTTTATGCAGTCTGACAATCTCTGCTTTCCAATGCAATGGTTAGTCCATTAACACTGAATATAAATGTATGGTTAGGTCTAAATATGCCATCTTGTCACTTGTTTTCCATTTGTGCTTTGGGTTTTGTTCCTCAGTTGCTCCTTTTTTGCCTTATTTTGGATCCATTGAAAATTTTTCAGCATTCCAACATTTGATTTTAAGTCAGACCTCTCTATTATTACTTTGTTAGTGGTTACTCTGAGGCTGATAACATCCATCCTTATCTTATTACAGTGTGATTAGAATTAATATTCTTCCACTTCACTCCTGGAACTTCTCCCTTCCAGCTTCAGATTTCACATCTGTAAGACTATTATGAGGGTGCACTTTCAGGTACCTGGCTCCATCCTTCATGCTCTTGTTGTTATATCTTTTACTTCTACATGTTATCACCCTTACAGTGAGATTTTTGCTTCGAATAAGTCATTGTCATTAAGAAAATTAATATAAAAGATAGTTTTTATATTGACCCACACATTTAACATAGCTGGTGCTCTTCATTTCTTCTTGTAGATCCCATTTTTTAGGGGTATAATTTCCCTTCAGCTAAAAGAATATCCTTTAGTATTTCTTCCAGAGCAGTCTACATTCAACACATTCTCACAACTTTAGTTTATCAGAAAATACCTTTATTTTTGCAGCTACATTTGAGGGATATTTTCATTGGATATAAAATTATGGGTTGAGGGGCACCTGGTGTGGCTCATTCAGTTAAGCGTCCAACTTATGCTCAGGTCATGATCTTATGGTTCCTGAGTTTGAGCCCCATGTCAGGCTCTGAACTATCTGCTTGGAGCCTGGAGCCTGCTTTGGATTTTGTGTTTTCCTCTCTCTCTGCTTTTCCTCAGTGCTCTCTCTCTCTCTGTCTCAAAAATAAATAAAAATTTAAAAAACAACTAAATTCTGGGTTGACCTCATTTTTTTGTTTTGCCTTGCAGTTCCTTAAAATGTTGCTGTCTTATCTTTAAGCCTCCACTGTTTCTAATGAGAAGTCACCTGATGTGCATTACAATTGTCCCTTGCATGTGATAGGTCCATTTGCTTAAACTCGTTTCAAGACTTGGTCATTATTTTCGGTTTCCAGGAGTTTAACTAGGATTTGCCTAGGTATACTTTTTTTTGTTCTAATTTATCCTTTTAATAGATTGAGAAGTTTTCTATACCTGTATACGGATGTCTTTCTTCAAATTTAGGGTACATTTGGCCATTGTTTCCTCAATGAACTTTGCTGCCAGATTTTTATTGTCCACATTTTCTGGGATTCCAATGATATTGTCTCAAAGGTTAGTGGAATTTTGTTCTCTTTTTTCCATTTCTTTCTCTCCCTGTTCTTCAGATGGCATAATTTTTATGGAACTGTCTCCTAATTCATTAATTCACTTTTCTTCCACCTCCAATCTGTTGTTGAACCCATTCAGTATTGTTTTTCAATTAAGTTATTCTATTTTTAGTCCTGGATTTCTTTTTGATTCTTGCTTATAATTTTCACTTCTGTGCTTATAGTCTCTATCTGTTCACTCATTAGAATTAATTTTTAAAAAGTCTTTTAACATATTTGCAATAACTTTAAATCTTTTGTTTACTAAACCCAATGTTTAGGCCATCCCAAAGTAGGTTTTTATTGATTGATTTTATTTTTTTAATCAATGGATCAGATTTTTCTTTGTTTTCCTAGTAATATTTTTATTATACACTAGACATTGTGATCACATGTTGTAGAAATTCTGGATTCTATTATGTTTCTCTGAAGACTGTAGATATTTGTTGTAACAACTAACTACAGGTGAATTATCCTGAACAATCTTGTTTTTATTCATTTTTGTGATTGAATCTATGAAAAACTAAGCTTCTCTAACGGGCAGGAATCAGCCTCCAAATTCAAAATTATTTTAAAAGTGTTTAATTAATTTTAGGCTGTGTTAAGGTTACTATAGAAGAGTTTTCACTCTAGAAAGTGATCTTTACTCCAAAGCTATGGTCTTTCCAGTGTTTTTCACTAGATGCCTCCTATTCTGGCTGAAACTCCAATGTCTCTCAGCACTGGTTGATCTTTACTACCTTCATTCAGTCTTCAAACCCATAGTAACTGCTCCATAGTAGACTTCACAGAGTCTCCCCCATCCATAAACATCCCAGCCTCTTGAAAAGAGCTCAAAGTCCCTACACAGATTTTTGCCACCTCCCAATGGAGGTCTCTGTTCCAGTCCTTTGCAAACTAAGTCTTGCTAAAGCTACAATGGAGCCCAAATTCAGCTTATTTCCTTATTGAAGAGATAAGTCTTTTCCGCTTCTGCTCAACAGAGGAAAGTGAAAACACTAACTTAAGGAGCAAAACATCACCTAGAGTCTTTAAAACCTTTTATATACAATATGTAGTACATGATAAAACAAAAAAAATCACTAGGCAGGCAAAGAAGCAAAACAACAACAACAAAAAATAGCTTCTTAATGAACAAAAAAGCAGACCAATAATTCAGGTATTGGACTTAGCAGCAAAAACTTTAATACTCTGGTTACTAACGTTATGCATAGTGGAAAAGATCGGCAATTTAGATGAAAGCATAGATATTTTGCCATGTGTAATTGGAAGCTATAAATAAGTGAAAATGCAATATCTGAGTATTAATCAATTATTAGGTATTGATTATTAATATTTAATTGATAGATTTAAAATCACATTGGATATAGCCAAACACATTAGTGAACTGTAAAGAGAAGTCAAAGAAAAATACACAAAGAAAAAATGGAGCATACTTCTAGAGATCAAGAGGCATACAGGACACACTCAATAGGTTTAAAATGCATATAATTGAAGTAGCAACATAACATCCGGGATGAAATGTGACAGAAGCAAAATTCAAAGAAATAGTAAGTGAAAAATGATAAAATAAAAAAAGCACACAGATCCAAGAAACTCAGCAAGCATCAAGCAGGATAAATACCCCTAAAAAATATACTGTTGGGCATATTATAGTCAAATTGCTAAAAGTAGAGAAAGGAAAAGGTGGAGAGAAGGAGGGAAGGAGGGAAATAAGAAAGGAAGGAGAGAAGGGAAGAAAGAAAGAAGGAAAGAAGGAAGGAAGGATGGGAGGGAAGGAAAGAAAGAAAGAAAGAAAGGCCTTAAAAACAACCAGAGATTCAAAAATTACCTTCAAAGAATTAATAATCAGAAAGAACTGAAACTGAAAGATATTAGAATGTTATTTTTAAAGCATTGTAAGGGAAAAAAATGTGAATCCCTTTTAAAATGAACATTATTTCCTTAAAAGTCTTTGGGTAAACAAAATGTGGGCAAAATAATGGCTGGCAAATCTTAACTACAATAAATACTAAAGAGAATTAATCAGTTGGAAAGAAAATATCCTAAATGAAAACACAGGATAGCAAGCTTGAATAAATGAAAATAATCAGAAAATGAAAATATATGGGTCAATTAAAATGAATATCAACTGTGCAAAACAATAATATTAATGGCTTGTGGAGTTTCAAATGTGTGCAGAGTTAAAATTAACAATAATAACAATAAAGCTAATAAAGCAAACGATAAATCAAATAAGAGGTAAAAATGTCATTATTAGATATTGAGAAGTAAAAGATGCAAGTTATGCTATCTACGGTAATTATGAAAAAATATAAAAGATGTACATAACACAATAATTGAAAAAAATTGAAAAATAAAAAATCCATTTAATTTAAAGAAACTCAAGAAAGGAAGGAAAAAATGAATATAAATCTACTTTTTTCAACTAGGAAATTAGTTGTAACATGGTAGCTACAGGCCCCTCAAATTAGTCTTAACATTAAATGTAAATGGAGTGTTAAGGGGCACCTGGGTGGCTCAATTACCCGACTTTGGCTCAGACCATGATCTCTCAGTTTGTAAGTTTGAACCCCGTGTCAGGTTCTGTGCTGACAGCTGGGAGCCGGGAGCCTGCTTCTTGTTCTGTGTTTCCCTCTCTCTCCCTGCTCACGTTCTATCTGTCTCTCTCTCAAAAATAAAAAAGCATTAAAAAAATTAAATGTAAATGGAGTGTTGATTTTGTTTCTTGATCTGAGGGATCATTACCAAGCTGTGTTCAGATTGTGATATATAAATTTTCTATATACACTTTTCTGTTTGTAGTTGTATTTTATATACCATTTAAAAGATATTTTTAAGCATTCTGGAAATGCCCACATTCTGGAAAGCTATATACCAAAAATGCCAAAGATAATGGGAAATGTACTTACAAAAGATATTTTCACCTTTTCATTTATGTATATTTCCTAATATTTTAGTCATTTAAACATATGTACTTTGCATGTCTACCAAAAATTTAAATATACTTTAAAAGCTAATGGAAAATAGGAGCTCCTGGGTGGCTGAGACTGTTGGGCGCCCAACTCTTGATTTTGGCTCAAGTCGTGATCCCAGGGTTGTGGGATCAAGCCCCTAGTCAGGCTCTGTGCTCACTGTGGAGCCTGCTTAAGATTCTCTCTCTCTCTCTCTCTCTCTCTCTCTCTCTCTCTCTCTCCCTCCCCTACTCACATGCTTTCTCTCCCTCTAAAATTATAATACCTATCCTTCTCAAGCTATTCCAAGAAATAGAAAGGGAAGGAAAACTTCCAGACTCATTCTATGAAGCCAGTGTTACTTTGATTCCTAAACCAGACAAAGACCCAGTAAAAAAAAGAGAACTACAGGCCAACATCCCTGATGAATATGGATGCAAAAATTCTCAATAAGATACTAGCAAATCGAATTCAACGGCATATAAAAAGAATTATTCACCATGATCAAGTGGGATTCATTCCTAGGATGCAGGGCTGGTTCAACATTCGCAAATCAATCAACATGATACATCACATTAACAAAAAAAAGAGAAGAACCATATGATCCTGTCAATCGATGCAGAAAAGGCCTTTGACAAAATCCAGCACCCTTTCTTAATAAAAACCCTTGAGAAAGTCGGGATAGAAGGAACATCCTTAAAGATCATAAAAGCCATTTATGAAAAGCCCACAGCTAACATCATCCTCAACGGGGAAAAACTGAGAGCTTTTTCCCTGAGATCAGGAACACGACAGGGATGCCCACTCTCACCGCTGTTGTTTAAAATAGTGCTGGAAGTTCTAGCATCAGCAATCAGACAACAAAAGGAAATCAAAGGCATCAAAATTGGCAACGATGAAGTCAAGCTTTTGCTTTTTGCAGATGACATGATATTATACATGGAAAATCCAATAGACTCCACCAAAAGTCTGCTAGAACTGATACAGGAATTCAGCAAAGTTGCAGGATACAAAATCAATGTACAGAAATCAGTTGCATTCTTATACACTAACAATGAAGCAACAGAAAGACAAATAAAGAAACTGATCCCATTCACAATGGCACCAAGAAGCATAAAACACCTAGGAATAAATCTAACCAAAGATGTAAAGGATCTGTATGCTGAAAACTATAGAAAGCTTATGAAGGTAATTGAAGAAGATTTAAAGAAATGGAAAGACATTCCCTGCTCATGGATTGGAAGAATAAATATTGTCAAAATGTCAATACTACCCAAAGCTATCTACACATTCAATGCAATCCAAATCAAAATTGCACCAGCATTCTTCTCGAAACTAGAACAAGCAATCCTAAAATTCATATGGAACCACAAAAGGCCCCGAATAGCCAAAGGAATTTTGAAGAAGAAGACCAAAGCAGGAGGCATCACAATCCCAGACTTTAGCCTCTACTACAAAGCTGTCATCATCAAGACAGCATGGTATTGGCACAAAAACAGACACATAGACCAATGGAATAGAATAGAATCCCCAGAACTAGACCCACAAACGTATGGCCAACTCATCTTTGACAAAGCAGGAAAGAACATCCAATGGAAAAAAGACAGCCTCTTTAACAAATGGTGCTGGGAGAACTGGACAGCAACATGCAGAAAGTTGAAACTAGACCACTTTCTCACACCATTCACAAAAATAAACTCAAAATGGATAAAGGACCTAAATGTGAGACAGGATACAATCAAAACTCTAGAGGAGAAAGCAGGAAAAGACCTCTCTGACCTCAGCCGTAGCAATCTCTTACTCGACACATCCCCAAAGGCAAGGGAATTAAAAGCAAAAGTGAATTACTGGGACCTTATGAAGATAAAAAGCTTCTGCACAGCAAAGGAAACAACCAACAAAACTAAAAGGCAACCAACGGAATGGGAAAAGATATTCGCAAATGACATATCGGACAAAGGGCTAGTATCCAAAATCTATAAAGAGCTCACCAAACTCCACACCCGAAAAACAAATAACCCAGTGAAGAAATGGGCAGAAAACATGAATAGACACTTCTCTAAAGAAGACATCCGGATGGCCAACAGGCACATGAAAAGATGTTCAGCGTCGCTCCTTATCAGGGAAATACAAATCAAAACCACACTCAGGTATCACCTCACGCCAGTCAGAGTGGCCAAAATGAACAAATCAGGAGACTATAGATGCTGGAGAGGATGTGGAGAAACGGGAACCCTCTTGCACTGTTGGTGGGAATGCAAATTGGTGCAGCCGCTCTGGAAAGCAGTGTGGAGGTTCCTCAGAAAATTAAAAATAGACCTACCCTATGACCCAGCAATAGCACTGCTAGGAATTTATCCAAGGGATACAGGAGTACTGATGCATAGGGCCACTTGTACCCCAATGTTCATAGCAGCACTCTCAACAATAGCCAAATTATGGAAAGAGCCTAAATGTCCATCAACTGATGAATGGATAAAGAAATTGTGGTTTATATACACAATGGAATACTACGTGGCAATGAGAAAAAATGAAATATGGCCTTTTGTAGCAACGTGGATGGAACTGGAGAGTGTGATGCTAAGTGAAATAGGCCTTACAGAGAAAGACAGATACCATATGGTTTCACTCTTATGTGGATCCTGAGAAACTTAACAGGAACCCATGGGGGAGGGGAAGGAAAAAAAAAAAGAGGTTAGAGTGGGAGAGAGCCAAAGCATAAGAGACTGTTAAAAACTGAGAACAAACTGAGGGTTGATGGGGTGTGGGAGGGAGGAGAGGGTGGGTGATGGGTATTGAGGAGGGCACCTTTTGGGATGAGCACTGGGTGTTGTATGGAAACCAATTTGACAATAAATTTCATATATAAAAAAATAAATAAAGTCCTGATATGAACGAAGTAAAAAATAAATAAATAAAATAAAAATATATATATATAATTTTATATAAATTATAAATTATAAAATTTATATATATAATTTGTATATATATAAATTTATATATATATATAATTATATAATAATTTTTTAAAGCCAATAGAAAATAAATAAATACAAAGATGGTAGTGTCTCTGGCCTCTGGTTTACCATTCTTGGGATCTCATGCTGAGTGTACATGGAACATTTTCCCTAGCCCTTCATCTGTCAGCTTACCTGGGTTCCAAGCTCAGAGCAGAAACTGAAATAAAGTAGATTGGAAATGTAGTTTCTTCCTAGTTATTAGGAAGCCAGGGAATGCTCTTGTAAACCTGTAAGTTCTCCTTTCTTCCCTACTGTACCATATCTCTTCAAAGTGTACTGGATGCCTGAGTAGCACTGGTTCTCATAAAGACTACCCTCTATCAAGGCCAGAGGCAATAGGTGCAACTATGGAGGCTGGACTCCTTGGTCCGTGGATGCTCTGGGTGAGGCCACAAAGTAGGTGCTATGTGGGCAAAGGGAAAAAGGAAAGAAGCTTCTCTGTTCTTTCTCATTGGCTAGAAACTATTGGAAATTCTTTACAACATCTCACAGAAAAACCACTCAATCTTAGTTCTGGTGGCTAGGATATCTGAAGTTTTCTTCAGCACAGGGAGAAGATTTAGCTCAAGGGTGCTATATGTCTTGGTCCAATTCCTGTAGACAAAAACAATGATGTCAACAAATTAAAAGGATCAAAATTCAGTTATGAGACAAGTGTGGGTCTCCAAGGCCAGCTTGTAAGTGGCTTAAGTCAAATAAACTTCCCTGACATTTCTACTCTTCCCCCTGCAGCACCCCTCCCCCAATCCCAGATAGTTCTTGGTAGCAAAATTATGTCAATTTGAACTCTTGGATGAGGGAAGAATGTGAAGTGACCAAAATCTCCACTTAGATATTCTATGAGTGCCCCAAACTCAACACATCCAGGATTAGACTCATCACCTATCCCCAAAACCTATCTCTCATTCAGAGTTCATTTTCACATCACCCAAACTAGAAGTCTTTCAGTCACCCCTCACCACCCCCAGGGGCCCTTGTTTCTGCAGATCATACATGAATTTCACTTCAATCTATGTCTTCTGCTTCCCCATGTCCTTCATCCACAACCTGTAACACTGACCTTCACCCTCCCTCCTCACACACACCCATCTGTCATGCTGGTCCCCGGAAAACTCATCACGTTGACTCCATTCCAAGCCCCTGAAGATTACATATGGTCAACAGGGTAAGACCAACCTTCCTAGCGGGACAGACAGAGTCCCTTCTGACATCACCAGCCTCATTTCTTGCTCTCCAACCCCATGGACTGCCACACAGAAGTTCTCTAACACTTAAAGGAGCCATGCAATTCAGTACCTCAAAGTTTGCTGTGCACTCTTTCCTTTCCATCTGCCCCTGCAACTCTTCCTTCAAGACCTGATACAGATGCCCCATCTTGTGTTTTTTAATGTTTATTCATTTTTGACAGAGAGAGCGAGCATATGTGCATGAGCAGGGGAGGGGCAGAGAGAGGAGGAGAGAATCCCAAGCTGGCTCCATGCTCAGCACAGGGCCTGACCTGGGACTCAATCTCATGACCATGACATCATGACCTGAGCCAAAATCAAGATCAGACACTCAACCAACTGAGCCACCCAGGTTCCCCTACATGCCTCATCTTCTAAGAAGCTTTTCCTTTCCCAAGTCCCTGTTCTTGCTATGCTCCCATAGGCTCTCTCTCTCTCTCTCTCTCCCTCTCTCTCTCTCTCTCTTTCTCTCTCATGCACAATTTTTAAGCAATTATTATGTATGAAATATGCTAAGTGCCTTAAATAGCTCATCTAATTTTAATACCCACAACAATCCTACAAGGCAGGTACCATAATCATACCCATTTTACTAATGAAAAAAAAAACAAATTATAAGTCAAATAACATATCCAAAGTCTCAAATCCAGACATACTGAGATTTAATTGCTGGTTCATAGCCTATGAGCTTCTTGAATATGGGGATGAATGGTGCCCCACAGAGAAGTTGAATCCTTATTTACAAAGATAGTGGCAATCCCACTCTATTTGTAATGGGCTAGAAAGGATATTTAAGCAGTGTATCAGGAGTCTCTGATCTCCTTTTTTTTTTTTTAATTCCACCTGAGATAATTCATTGCAAATATTAAAATGTGTTGAGTCCTTCTTATGGGACTGGAGACACAGAGATGAGCAACTGTGTTCCCATCCTTTAGGAGCTCATATGACATAACAATCTAGCTAGAGAGTAGCTAGAGTGGACCCAATGCTCCACACTTGACAAAGAGAGAGATCTCATTGTGCATTGTGAATAAGGCCACTGTCAGGGTCAGAAACCACCCTCCCATTGCCCAGTCCTCATCCCCTTTCAGAAAATGTATTTTCTTCCTTGAAGAAGACTCAGCACTCCTGAGTACAAACCCAAGGGATTTTGTGGCCATGGCAAGTCAAGAGCAACTGCTACTCTGTGTGTAGCAGTCTGAAGCAAGGAGCCAGGTATGGCGTGAAGGGTGTATGCTCAAGAGAAATACTTCCTGGGATCCATGGCTTCGCCACTCTGTGACCTTGGGCAAGTTAAGTAGCCTCTCTGTGACTTTGTTTCACTCTTTCCAAAACGGCTATATTATAATGGACCTCGCTCATAGTGTTTTTGGAGGATTTAAGAACTGTTATATATAAATTAGAAAGACTAGTCTCAGGTATATATCAAGTGAGACGCTAGTATTTGGCATTTCCATTATTGATACATAGGTCCTGTGCAATGGGACAGTGTCACCACAGTGAAGCAGATTAGAAAGAGAGCTTTCATGGTGCAATTGTTACACATTTAATGCACAGAATAGGGTCAACTTCCTCTTCTCTGCTTTTGCCCTCATATTACACTAAACTCCAGAAATCTTTGTCACCCTCGGTCCCCAATCCTGCTCTCCAGTACAAAGCAGAAAGTGGCTACTCAAACTTAGAGATAGAATGAATGCAGCTGGGCACAGCTGTGTGGTCTGCAGCTTCCCAGGGTATGGATAGAGGACAGGTTTCAACTGAGACTATTTCTCCTTCTAGATTCCTTCCTTGACCTATCAGAAGGCAAGAGAAGTCTGTCCTCTGCACACCCGAGAGCAACATGTGGACCTACTCCCATCCCAGCACTTTCCATATTGTACTTCCATTCTCTCTGTGTGTTTCTGGTCTGTAAATCTTCAAATGCAGGCATTGTGTGGACTCTGACTAGCACTAGCCTTGACCATGGTACCAAGAAAATGGTAGATGCTCAATAAATATTAGAGAAATTAATGAATGAACAAGCAAATAAATGAATGGGTGAATTTTTAGGGTAAGATTAGAAAGATGAGAAGTAGAGCTACAGGAGGAGAAAATGCTAGTGGTGAAAGTTCCTTCATCATTAGCCATTCAAAATGGCAGCACACATCTAAGTGGGGGGGAGGGGGAGATGGCAGTGTGGGAAGGAGAGGGCATATTTGAAGTTCCTGTACAGTCACTAAATAAATGTCAAATTTAGTGTTTTATTGATTAATATTTTACCATAATTCATTTCCAGTTATGTGTGAAATGTGTGTGTTTGCAAGTACCGATTTAACACAAATACTAAATAAAGTAGTAGACTATTTACAAAATCTCTTATTTGAACCCTTTGGGCCAGAATTTTGAGAATACTGTGGGAAAATCCATAGCTTAGTCACTTGGAAGCATGTGAAAGGTTTCCATTTAGACAGAGAGGGGCAGACCACCCAGATATCATGGGTTACTGACAGAAGAATGCTGGTGTTTCTGTTGAGGGTCTCACCTTGAGGAACACAAAAACACCTTTCATGGGGACCAAGAGCCTGGACAACAACAATGTGAGCCTGGAATATTTGTGAAACACTCACAATTGGACCCTGAAGAAAGGAGGACATGTATCACATGTGCCATTTCCCAGTTAAGAAAAGTGAGGCTCCATGAGATTTAAGTTCCAGCTGCCACAAGAGTAAAACCAGATTTCCCAAATCCAAATATAAGCCCCTTCTGTGGCCCCCAATCTAGAACACAGGGAACTGTAGGTAACTGGGTGTATTCTGAGAAGTATGTCAGGGCCTACCTGGGAAGAGAAACCAGAGCAAGCCTTCTCCCTTTTTCTCTGTTTCTTCTATCATCACCTATCAACAGAACCTGACAGGTTGATGCCAACAAAGGGGACCCATCCCCAGCAGGGTGCAGGGGGAAGTGGATCCCTGAGAAAAAGGTATATCCCCATAACTGGCACAGGAGGCAGAGGGGTCTGGGGTGGGGTTGGGGACAGCAATAGCCCCCCAAGGCACAAGACGGTCAGAGGAGACCAAGTCAATTTTCCAGGAGGAGGGAGGAATCCAACAGAGTCCTAGCAGGTGAAGTTAAAGGATCTAGGTGAAGGGAGCAGAGCAGAAGCTTCCAAAAAGAAGGGTTAATCAGTCAAAACCTCTCTCTGAAGCTGGCCAGAGCCATGCAACCATCCTTGGAGCCCAAGACCACCCACCTGGGTACAGCCTGGAGCACAATAAATCTTCTCACCTGTGGTAAAGAGCTTTGTCAAGATTTCCATTCCATCACCCAATCAATATTCATGAGGTGCCCCTTCTGGCCAAACACAGACTGGCCTGGGACCTGAGGCCAGTAACTGTTGCCAGCCCAGGGAAGGAGGATGCTGTGTTCCTGGACACAGCAGACCTAGTACACCCCAGCTCCCCCGCAGGGCTGGCAGTGAAGGAAGTGAGCCTGGAGGAAGGGTTCTGGCCTGTCTAAACCCTCCCCAGGGATCCAGAAGATTCTGTGGGGACACAGCAGCTGAGCAGGTGCCCTGGCCTTCCTAACATCCTAGTTACTTGTAGCTCAGCCTGGCTAGGCCCTGATGACATAGAGTGCACAGAGGACAAGAGCTCTTCCCAGGCCTGCCCCATGCCTGGACTTGCCAACATTGGCAGGCTGCTGCACTGCAGAGAAATGAAAACCTCAAATGATTTTTTTAAAGCAAGAGGAGGAGGGGGTAAAAAATAGCAGCACACAATTAGGGAGCCGCTGAACTTCTGTGCAAACTAATGAATACACCATCCCTTGACAACTTCCCCCAACTGCTGCCGACAGGATAATTGGGCCTAATTTCTTAATTTTAATGCCGTTGTTGCATTTGGCTTCTGCTAATGAGATGTAAATATGTGTTGCGGGTTTGTGGATTTGTTTAATTGCAGTGTAGCTAAACTGTGATTGGCCAGAAGGTTATTTATTTATTTATTTATTTCTATTTTCATATGCCCCCAAATGGAAAAGCAAGGGCAGCTGGGGAGGGGTGGTGCTGGTGGTGGTGTGTGAATCCTTCCATATCCTCTCTTCTTTGGGAGAGAGAAAGTAAGATCTAGTGCCTCCTGAAAGCTGATGGTTTGGGTTGTGGGAAGGGGGTCAAGAGGACAGCTGCCTGACCCTTATTCCTCCCCAAGCCACTGTACCCTCACTGGCCACACTTATCTAAATGAGACCTGTCCAGTCACCAGGGAGGAGGAGGATGTGGGGCTCATCCCAGTGTGCTCAGCAGTGGCAGGCAGAATTCAGATCACTCACCTGCAAACTGGCAAGGCCACCAGCAGGGGTGAAACATCTGGGGTCCCATAGCAGGACTGGATCCTAGCTTCTTCCTAGAAAGGAGTGAGATCATGTGATGATGAGGCAGTTGAGCAAGAATGCCTGGGAACTGTCTCCCAGTCTCAGGCGTGTAGTGAAGAGTGTCCTTAGGGTTACAAGCCCAACAGAGGTTTGTGATGGGGACAGGTTAAGACAGGGGAAGGTGTGAGGGCCTGAACACAGACTTGGGAGTCCAGAGAGGAGCAAGTATTGTAGGTGCGGTGGGAATGTCATAACAAGTGGTAGTGGTGCTATAGTGATGGAAAGCTGGAAACCTTCCAGGAGGCACCTCATTCTCTTCTCACCATGGCCCTGTAAGGAAGGGGCTGTTCTGGTCCCTGTCTGACAGGTGAAGAAACTCTCAGAGAGGTCTAAACTTCTTCAGAGTCACAAAGCAAAGCATGGTCTGACTGCAAAGTTCATATTGTCTCCTCTGGGCCTCCATCCTCCCCTCTACTCAACCAGCATGTCACTGCTCCTTGTGCAGATCCCCCACAGAGACACAGTCCCTGTTTCTAAGCAACTCACCCCTGGAGCAGCCATGGTCAGCATCTGGGTACACAAGCTCCCTAAGCTTGGGGGCCATCTAGTCCACTTCCCTAGTCCCTCCCAGGGATGTCTCAAGCCATCTGACAGAACTAGGACCCCTCCCTATATCCACCATGTCCCAAAAGGTGCAAGTCTCTGTAGCTGCCATGCCAGCATTCGTGAGTGGGGAAGGTGCATGCCCCCCCCCCCCCCCCGCCGTGAGTGGGGAAGGTCTCCATTATTTCTGGTTTTAATCCTTGATCCATGGTTTTAAATAAAATCTCTTCACTGTCTTCTCTCTAGAGCAATCCTTCACATACTGCTTTCTCAGCCTTCTCCTCATGGGGATAAACAATCTTGACTGCCTTCTACCCTATCTTCTCATCCCAGTTTCTCTGAGACTCTCTGCTGATGCCCTTTGTGTCTCATCAGAGCTGCAGAGCCTTGACTGACTGGAGGTCACACTTTTGTCATGGACAGAAGAGCAAAAATATTCTATTATTTCTTGGGAAAGATACTTAGAAATTACAACATACCCCCTGTAACCCTCTCCATGCATTATTACTATACTTGTCCCCTCCACCTCATACTTCTAGTCTGCCTTCCACTTCCAGGACACTTTGATCTCTTTTAGGGAGAGGTGCTGATAAACCAACTCCTCCAGATTACACCTTGTGTAGTATTTCTCCCAGAGATATCTACATTTAGACAGTAAAGTTTTATGGTCTGAAGAAATGAATATTTACAGGTGGAATTTCCTAGTCAAAGAAGAATACCAAAATTAATTTTACAAAAAGAATATTCAAAATATTTTGAGGGAGGGAGCCAAGATAGCAGAACAGCATGGAAGGTTATTTTTTGCATCTCACATATATGAAATACAGCCAGATCAACACTGAACCATCCTGCCCACCTAGAAAACTGATTTGAGGATCAACACAACAATCTGCACAACATGAACCACAGAACTCAGCAGGCATATGGCACAGAGAAGTGAACTAGAGAAGAGAGAAGCCACGCAGGGCAAGGAGCTGTTTTTGCTTGGGGAGAGAGTACAGAGATGGGGGGAGAGTATGGGAAAAGTATTCCCCCAAAAGCAGCTGGAGAGAAAGTGGAAAAGTGGAAACAGTCTCAGGGACTGAACTAACAGGGGAGAAAGGAGAGGGTTTAAATTCCAATAAGACTCTATAAATAGGTGAAGTGCAGAGTCTGAAACTCTGTAGCTTGATACCTGGTGGTGCTCTGGTGGAAAGGGCAAATCCCCAGGAGCAGAGTGAAGTCTGGGAAGTCCTTGGGACACACAGGGAGAGGCAGCTCCCTGCTGGGATGACATTTGGTAGAGGCTGTGAAGCCCCATCCCCCACAGGCAAAGGTGACAGCAGACCCCAGAGAACTAGTTTACTGGTGCTAGAACAAGGTCACTAAGGGTGAACCCTGATGCCAGATGTGTGTTGTGGTTTTCCATAATCCCTGAAATGCTCCTGCTACACGATCACATGAACATTTTCTGGGGTGGGCAGGCACCCAGCTGCAGTCTCTGGGCACTGACAGCAGCATGATCCTGCGAATGTTCCTGGGAGAAGCCAGCACCTGGCCATTTCTCAGTGAGACCCTCCCCCAGAAGGGGTAAGCAGAACAAACCTGCAGTCCCTCAGAAGTGAGAGATTGGGAAATACAGACTCATGTGAGATAAAACTCAGGAGGGGGGTGCCACCTGGCAAACTGACAGCTTGGTCACGGACAGTGTAAAATCGAGGAGTGGATGGAAGCCGGAGACAAAGGACAGGTGCACAATAGCTGATCGGGAGAAAAGAGTTCTGATACTAGAGACTGAATAGCTGGGTGACACCATTTTCACCCCTCCTTCACATGCCCATACACACCTACAAGCGCCACAATCCACCCTAGTAAGCTAAGCAGTACCATCTAGTGCAGAACAGAACCAGGATACTAAGCACCACCCAACTGGGCCAACCTGCCTCTTCAGGAACACAATAGGACTCTCCACCTGCTTAGTTTACAGACGATAAAGTCCTTCAGAGTTTGACTTCTAGGGGAAAGTCATGTAATGATGTAATTTCAATTGTATTTCAGTCTGTTTGCTGGTCCAAGTATTCTATTATCTTTTTTTTTCTCTTTTTCGTTTATTTTCTTTTTCTTGAATACAGAAAGAGAACAAACTTTATTTTTATTTTCATTTTTTATTAAAAATATTTTTCTTTAATTTTTTCCACTATATATTATTTGCTTTTTTGAAAATATTTCAAATTCTATTTTACTTACAACATTTCATTTTATTCTATTTCACTGTATTCATTTTTTTCAAATTTTTAAACATTTTCCTTTTTTTTTCTTCTTCCCCTTTTGTCTAATCTATCAAGCTACTTTCAACAACCAGACCAAAACACACCTAGGATATAGATCATTTATTTGATTTATCTGTGTGTGTATGTGTGTTGTTTTTAATTTTTTAATTTTAATTTTTTAAACTTTATTAATTCACTTTCTCCCTTCAAATTAATGAAATAAAGGAATTCACCCCCAAAAGAAAGAGCAGGAAGAAACGACAGCCAGGGACTTAATCAACACAAATACAAACAAGATGTCTGAACCAGAATTTAGAATTATGATAATAAGAATACTAGCTGGTGTCGAAAATAGACTAGAATTGCTCTCTGCAGAGATAAAAGAAGTAAAAGCTAGTCAGGATGAAATAAAAAATGCTATAACTGAGCTGCAATCTCGAATGAATGTCACAGCGCCAAAGAAGGATGAGGCAGAGCAGTGAATCAGCCATATACAGGACAAATTATGGAGAACAATGAAACATAAAAAAAGAGGGAGACTAAGGCAAAAGAGCACAATTTAAGAATTAGAGAAATCAGTGACTCATTAAAAAGGAACAACATCAGAATCATAGGGGTCCCAGAAGAGGAAGAGAGAGGAAAAGGGGTAGAAGGGTTATGCGAGCAAATCATAATGGAAAACTTTCCTACCCATGGAAAGATACAGACAGGAAAGCACAGAGGACTCCAACCAGATTTGACAAAAACCGACCACCAACAAGGCATATCATAGTCAAATTCAAAAAATTCTCAGGCAAGGAAAGAATCATGAAAACGCAAGGGAAAAAAAGTCCTTAACCTACAAGGGAAGAGAGATCAGGTTTGCAGCAGACCTATCCACAGAAACTTGGCGGGCCAGAAAGGAGTGACAGGGTATATTCAATACGCTGAATCAGAAAAATATGCGGCCAAGAATTCCTTTTCTTGCAAGGCTGACATTCAGAATAGAATGAGACATAAAAAGCTTCCCACAAACAAAAATTAAAGGAGCTCGTGACCACTAAACTAGCCCTGCAAGAAATTTTAAGAGGGACTCTCTGACGAGAGAAAAGATGAAAAAAAAAAAAAAAAACACCACCAAAAGCAACAAAGACTAGAAAGGACCAGAGAGCACCACTAGAAACTCCAACTCTACAAGCAACATAATGGCAATAAATTCATATCTTTCAGTACTCACTTTAAACATCAATGGACTAAATGTTCCAATCAAAAGACATAGGGTAACATAATGGATAAGAAAACAAGATCCATCTATATGATGTTTATAAGAGATCCACCTAGACCTAAAGACACCTTTAGATTGAAAGTAAGGGGATGGAGAACCATCTCTCATGCCAATGGTCAACAAAAGAAAGCTGGAGTAGCCATACTTATGTCAGACAATCTAGATTTTAAAATAAAGACTGTAACAAGGCATGAAGAAGGGCATTATATCATAATAAAGGGGTCTATCCACCAGAAGATCTAACAATTGTAAACATTTATGCTCCAAATGTGAGAGCACCCAAATATGTAAATCAATTAATCACAAACATAAAGGAACTCATTGATAATAATACCATAATAGTAGGAGACTTCAACATCCCACTTATACCAATTGACAGGTCATCTAAACAGAAAATTAACAAGGAAACAATGGCTTTGAATAACACACTGGACCAGATGGACTTAACAGATATATTCAGAACATTTCATCCTAAAGCAGCAGAATATACATTCTTCTCCAGTGTACATGGAACGTTCTCCAGAATAGATGATATACTGGGACACAAATCAGCCCTCAGCAAGTACAAAAAGATCGAGATCATACCATGCATATCTTCAGACCACAAGACTATGAAACTCGAAATCAACCATGAGAAAAAAATTAGAAAGGTAACAAATACTTGGAGACTGAAGAACATCCTAGTAAAGAATGAATGGGCAAACCAAGCAGTTAAAGAGGAAATTAAAAAGTGTATGTAAGTCAATGAAAATGATAACACCACAACCCAAAACGTCTGGGACGCAGCTAAGGCGGTCATAAGAGGAAAGTATTTAGCAATCCAGGCCTTCCTAAAGGAAGAAAGATCTCAGATGCACAACCTAACCTTACACCTTAAAGAGCTGGAAAAAGAACAGCAAATAAAACCCCAAACCAGCAGAAGACAGGAAATAATGAAGATTAGAGCAGAAATTAATGCTTTGAAAACAAACAAACAACAACAAAAAAAACCAGTAGAACAGATCAATGAAACCAGAAGCTTGTTCTTTGAATTAACAAGAATTAACTAAATAATTAAACAATAATTAATTAACAAGAATTAACAAAATTGAGGGGCGCCTCGGTGGCACAGTCGGTTAAGCGTCCGACTTCAGCCAGGTCACGATCTCGCGGCCTGTGAGTTCGAGCCCTGCGTCAGGCTCTGGGCTGATGGCTCTGAGCCTGGAGCCTGTTTCCAATTCTGTGTCTCCCTCTCTCTCTGCCCCTCCCCCGTTCATGCTCTGTCTCTCTCTGTCCCAAAAATAAATAAAAAACGTTGGAAAAAAAATTAAAAAAAAAACAAAATTGATAAACTACTAGCCAGTTTGATCAAAAAGAAAAAGGAAAGACCCAAATAAATAAATCAAGAATTAAAGAGGAAAGATCACAACCAACACAGCAGAAATTCAAAAAATAATGAGATAATATTATGAGCAATTATGTGACAATAAAATGGGCAATCTGGAAGAAATGGACAAATTCCTAGAAACATATACACTACCAAAACTGAAACAGGAAGAAATAGAAAATTTGAACAGACCCATAACCAGTAAAGAAATTGAATTAGTAATCAAAAATCTGCCAAACAAACAAGAGTCCAGGGCCAGATGGCCTTCCAGGGGTACCAAACATTTAAGAAAGAGTTAACACCTATTCTCTTGAAACTGTTCCAAAAAATAGAAATGGAAGGAGAACTTCCAAACTCTTTCTATGAACATATCTCCAGAGGCAAGGGTAACAAAAGCAAAAATTAATTACTGGGACCTCATCAAAATAAAAGCCTTCTGTACAGTGAAGGAAACAATCAACAAAACTAAAAGGCAACCAACAGAATGGGAGAAGATATTTGCAAATGATCTATCAGATAAAGGGTGAGTATCCAAAATCTGTAAAGAACTTATTAAACTCAACACCCAAAAAAGCAAATAATGCAGTGATGAAATGGGCAAAAGACATGAATAGACACTTCTCCAAAGAAAACATCCAGATGGCCAATGGTCACATGAAATATTGCTCAACATCACTCATCTTCAGGGAAATACAAATAAAAATCACAATGAGATACCCCCTTACAACTGTCAGAATGGCTAACATTAACAACTCAGGCAACAACAGATGTTGGCAAGGATGCAAAGAAAGGGGAACCCTCTCATACTGTTGGTTGGAATGCAAAATGGTGTGGTCACTCTGGAAAAGAGTATGGAGGTTCCTCAAAAAAGTAAAAATTAGATGGGGCGCCTGGGTGGCTTAGTTGGTTAAGCATCCGACTTCGGCTCAGGTCATGATCTCATGGTTTGTGGGTTTGAGCCCCTCGTCGGGCTCTGTGCTGCCAGCTCAGAGCCTGGAGCCTGCTTCGGATTCTGTGTCTCCCTCTCTCTCTGCCCCTCCCCTGCTCATGCTCTGTCTCTCTGTCTCAAACATAAATAAATTAATTTTAAAAAATAAAAAAAAAAATAAAAATAGAACTACCCTAAGACCTAGCAATTGCACTACTAGGGACTTATCCAAGGGATACAGGTATGCTGTTCCGAAGGGACACATGCACCCCAATATTTATAGCAATGCTATTGACAATAGCCAAAGTATGGAAAGAACCCAAATGTCCATCTATGAAAGAATAGTTAAAGAAGTTGTGAAATATATATTCAATGTAGTATTACACTGCAATCAAAAAGAATGAAATCTTGTTATTTGCAACTACATGGATGCAACTAGAGGGTATTATGCTAAACGAAATTATTCAGAGAAAGACAAATATGATATGACTTAACTCATATGAAGACTTTAAGATTCAAAACAGATGAACATAAGGGAAGGGAAGCAAAAAATAATATAAAAACAGGGAAGGGAAAAAACCATAAGAGACTTAATTTTGAGAACAAACAGAGGGTTTATTGGAGGGGTTTTGGGAAGAGGGGTTGGCTAAATGGGTAAGGGGGATTAAGGAATCTACTCCTGAAATCATTGTTGCACTATATGGTAACTTGAATGTAAATTTTAAAAAATAAATAAATAAAAGAAATGTTAATGTGTTAATGTATGTATAACAGAATATCCAAGTTCTGTTAAATCATATAATTTAGCAATATAACT
Source organism: Prionailurus bengalensis (assembly GCF_016509475.1). Lineage (NCBI taxonomy): Eukaryota > Metazoa > Chordata > Mammalia > Carnivora > Felidae > Prionailurus > Prionailurus bengalensis. Next base: position 31,423,944 of record NC_057346.1, on the reverse strand, counting down.
AACTTTTTTTTAAGTAGTGAATAAATTTTTACATAGATGTTTTAAATAAAATTATATAACCCACATTAGATAATTTTACTGTAAAAAAAATATTTTGATATCAGTGAGAGCCATAAACAGTCCCAACCATGAAAATGGCCCTGTCTACAAGTCAAGTGTCTCCTTTGTGTTTCTTTTTTAGCACTTTATTTTTTAACTTGTGTGTTTTCCTTCATGTGAGCCTCTCACTGTTTGCTTTTCTTTACTTTCATAAAAGCATCCGGATGAAGTTGAAAGCCAGAAGACCCCATCTCTAGAACCAGCTAAAATAGCTAATGGAAGTCTGGAGAAAAGCACATCACGGACATTTCTCAAAGATAAAGGGCCCAAGCCTTGGAGGTAAATTCACATCTGATCACCCCCTCATCTGAAGTGCAAACATTGTATGGCACATTCCAGGCGAGTGCTTGACACCCTGTGCTCAACTCTTTCTATGAACCCGCTGCTTCCCCAAGAGGTCCCTGGCATTCATGAGGATAAGACTTCTGTCATCTCATTGACCAGAAATGGGTATCCAGATGGCTCAAAGTTGGCGACTAGACTCCCCTTTCCCAACAGCCGTGTGCTCCCAACACTGGTTGACTGCTGTCCTGCCTCACTGTCTTCTTCATCTGTGCAACAGGAATGGTCATCATCATCTCAAAGTGAGGATAAAATGAAATCATGTTTGCAAAGTGCTTGGCATACAGTAGAATGATCTGTGTTAACTCCGAGTTTTCTCTACAAAAGGCCATCATGCCCTGTACTCGCCCCACTGAGTCAAGTTTCACAGAAAAGGACTGAATGTTTTTCAGTTACAATTTCCTCACAAGAATAACAGGAGAACCACTTTTTTTTGCCCTTTTTACCTTTAAGGGCTACATGGTGTCAAATACAATCATGAACTTGGCATGGTCACAAAGTGCTATACCAAAGTTAGGTATTATTATTTCTTCTGGTTTTTGTATCTGTTTCTCTCTATTTCTCTTTATATTTTGCCATTTCTCTTTCTCTCTTTCTCTTCTTGCCTCAGCTATGCTGACCCTCCCTGCAAGCCCTTCCTCTTTCCTCTTCCCTCTCCATTTCCAGCTATAATTCCACTGGCTGGAGAGGGGACCAGGGTCTGGAGATAAGTCCGGGAGCTCTTCTACCACCCTCTGAATAAATAGCTGCTCATTCCCAAGCACATTTTGTGCGAAAAAAAATCCACATTAGTTTAATAATGATAATAGAAAAAAATATGTATGTTAATAAGAAAGCCACTTAAACACTTTGCAAACAAGATGATCTTCTTTAACCAGCCAGGCAGCTGATGAGATAGTTCTAATATATTTAATGATTTCATCCATCACCCCCAAGGCCTGTGTCTCCCTTGTTTGGGTATCTGGACACCATAGTCCCATCATCCTAGTTTGTAAAGAAAGAGAACTTAGGAGTGCATTCTACATTAAGAAGGGTGCTCCGTTTTTTTCTGTTCTCTGATAGCAATGATCTGTGACCTTAGACGCTCATTGAAATTATAAGGACATCTTTCCATGCCAATATCTGAGTCCTATGCCAGACCAATTATGTCCATTTAGTCTCCCTATTGGGGCATTGTTGTTGTTGTTTGTGTTTGAGAATTTAAAATAGAAACTGCCCAGCCCCTGAGATGGATCTCTGAGAAGGAGACTGCAGTTCTAGATCCATGAGTCAGTGTATAATTTCTGCCCTTGACTTCCTGGAACCAACTGGCACCCTGGACAATACCACATACCCTGGGATTCCATACATGAAGTTGCAGAGGGAGGTGGATAGCCCAAGCCAGGCTCAATTCAGAGGATATCTCATTCCCCCTGAAAAATGATCATATCAGGTGCAGACAGCTGGGCCACACTGGCTCCCAGCAGGACCACACAAGCAGCAACACTCAGGCTGAAAACAACACAGAACCAGTGTTTAACAGTGACACCACATGGCAGTAAGATGCAGATATCATGCCTTTGTTCTAACAGTTATGTGTGGACACAGAACTTACTCTAGTCAGCTTCAAATGCCCTAGAGAATTATCAGAAAATTCATAAAGAAAAGTAAATGATACACTTAGAAAAGTAAATGATATACTGAATTTCCTACAAACAATATTTCAAATGTCAGTATTTGGTTGAAAAAATTAAATAGTTGTGTCTATGTTTGCACCTTAAGTTTGCAGAGCATTTCATACAAATTATGCAAAAATATCTATGTCCCAACTTCATGTAATTTAGTATTTAACCTTGCTCCTGGCCTCAACAATATCAAGTACCTTTCAGGGCAGTAAATCTCAAAAGTTCTTTGACCGTAGTTTGTGTCACCTCTAAAGCTTCAGTTTCTGCCCTCTATTCCCACTTGGTTGGCCCTTATGTCAATAGAGACCAGCAACACAACACTTTGCTTTATATAACCCTACTCCTGGGCTTAGGAACTGCTGACCACACTGGTGCACTGGTGGGAGCCAGAAGACCTAGATTCTACCCTTGGTTTTTCCACTTGCCTGTGTTTCCTTGGGATTTGTCCTTTCAATTCTCTGGACTTTAGTTTCTTCACCTATAAAATAAGGTGAAAGGAGATGGTCTTAGAGGTCTTATTAGCTTGAATTATCAGTGGTTACTAGTGGGAGTGCCAGTAACCAAATTGGAAAGGACCACATTAGAGGCCAGTTAGGAGTCTACCTTATTATTTGCACCAAACTATCCTGAATATTTGATTACTTTGCCTGGTTCCTAAATTTTTCACACAAATGAGCTTTTTAAAAAATCTCATATATTTATTCCTCCAAAATCTCAGTCTCTGTGGTCCAGCCTCTTTGCAGACCAATGATATTGGGGAAAAAGAAAAGATTATTATAATCCACTGACCCAAACTTCCACCAGCACAATAACCTAAAGGCTTGTTAAAAGCTCTGTTACATCAGCCCCAGGTATCAAGCCCCTGTGTGTTGACCTTTGCTACAAGCTGTGCTAACCCTCCCTGTCCCTGGATAATGGAAACACCAAACAGAACCATAATGGGTGTGTCCCTATGGTCTCAGTGGGGAGGGCCTGATTCCATGTGCCACACAATAGAGTGTTTGCAGAGGATAGAAATCACAGCCTAGGTCCAGGTGGGCAATTGCAAATCCAGTAGCCAGTGCTACAAAATTGGTCATGTTAAGTAAAAGAAAAAAAAAAGAAAGAAAGAAAGAGAAAAAGAAAGAAAGAAAGAAAGAAAGAAAGAAGAAAAAGTGTTATTCAAGTAGCAGATAAATAAAAGTTGAGGAAGAAGATAAAAAATAGATTCCAAATGAAAAGTGGGGTGTAGGGCCTGAATCTTTTCTTGGGCTTCAAAGTGGTTCTGGAGGCTTTTTCTCTGGTCCCTGAGGCATCTAAAGGAGAAATGCCAGAGTGGGCTCTAGGTGTATTGGGCATAGATTTACCTTTTTTTTCCCCTCAGATTACAAATCCAATGCTGCCCAGACATCCCAAATCTCAGTCCCCAGGTCAATACAGAAGAACTTCCCTCCCCAGTAAAGCCATGATTTACCTTACTAAGTACTCACAACCTCAAGCCACTTGTCAGATCCAAAACAACCGCTATTCACCCTTTGATCAAAAGTGCTGGGGATCTCAGTGCAGTAAAATGATGCATGAGCCTGAATATCCATTGGTGGAGGTGAGATCATGAAACCTTCCTTGTCACTCATTCTCTAGCCCTAGAGGGGGAATGTTCACTCCAGGGAGCAGAGGAGAGTCTATGCCATGGCAGTAGGGAGAGGGAAAGTCATATGGGCAGGTTTTCCTGTTTTATTTTTTGTTAATAAATATTTTTTTTATTTATTTTAATTAAACTTTTTGAGAAGCTTTTAGATTTATTTAAAAAAATTAAGCAGAAGATATAGAGTTCCCATCTATGCTATCACCCTCTTTACTAGTTTGGCTTATTATTAACATCTTGCTTTAATATGGTATATTTGTTACAGTTGATGAGCCAAAATTGATACCTTATTATTAACTAAAAGTCCATAGTTTATATTGGGGGTCACTCTGTGTTGTCATTATATGGGTTTTGACAAGTGTATACTGACATGTAGCCATAATTTCAGTGTCATACAGAATAGTTTCACTGCCATAAAAATCCCCTGTGCCTCACCTACTCATCCCTCCCTACTTCCCCCTGAGCCTCTGGCAGCCAATGAACTTTTTACTGTCTCCGTAGTTTTGTCTTTTTTAGAATGTCATATAGTCGGAATTACACAGTATGTGGTCTTTTCAGATGTCTGCTTTCACTTAGTAATATGCATTTCCATTTCTTCTAAGTCTTCTCAAAAATGACTTGATAACTCCTTTTTTTTTAATCACTGAATAACAACACTCCATTTCATAGATGTATAAGAGCTTATTTATCCATTCTACTACTGAAGGACCAATCAGTTGCTTCCAACTTTGGGCAATTATGAATACATGTCTGTAAATATTCATGTTCATATTTTTGTATAGACATAAGTTTTCAATTCATGGGGGTAAAGATCAAGGAACATGACATCTGGATGATGTGGTTAGAGTATATTTAGTTTTGGTTTTGTTTTTTTTTTTTTATTTATTTATTTATTTATTTATTTATTTTTTTCTGAAATTTATTGACAAATTGGTTTCCATACAACACCCAGTGCTCATCCCAAAAGGTGCCCTCCTCAATACCCATCACCCACCCTCTCCTCCCTCCCACCCCCCATCAACCCTCAGTTTGTTCTCAGTTTTTAACAGTCTCTTATGCTTTGGCTCTCTCCCATTCTAACCTCTTTTTTTTTTTTTCCTTCCCCTCCCCCATGGGTTCCTGTTAAGTTTCTCAGGATCCACATAAGAGTGAGACCATATGGTATCTGTCTTTCTCTGTATGGCTTATTTCACTTAGCATCACACTCTCCAGTTCCATCCACGTTGCTACAAAAGGCCATATTTCATTTTTTCTCATTGCCATGTAATATTCCATTGTGTATATAAACCACAATTTCTTTATCCATTCATCAGTTGATGGACATTTAGGCTCTTTCCATAATTTGGCTATTGTTGAGAGTGCTGCTATGAACATTGGGGTACAAGTGGCCCTATGCATCAGTGCTCCTGTATCCCTTGGATAAATTCCTAGCAGTGCTATTGCTGGGTCATAGGGTAGGTCTATTTTTAATTTTCTGAGGAACCTCCACACTGCTTTCCAGAGCGGCTGCACCAATTTGCATTCCCACCAACAGTGCAAGAGGGTTCCCGTTTCTCCACATCCTCTCCAGCATCTATAGTCTCCTGATTTGTTCATTTTGGCCACTCTGACTGGCGTGAGGTGATACCTGAGTGTGGTTTTGATTTGTATTTCCCTGATAAGGAGCGACGCTGAACATCTTTTCATGTGCCTGTTGGCCATCCGGATGTCTTCTTTAGAGAAGTGTCTATTCATGTTTTCTGCCCATTTCTTCACTGGGTTATTTGTTTTTCGGGTGTGGAGTTTGGTGAGCTCTTTATAGATTTTGGATACTAGCCCTTTGTCCGATATGTCATTTGCGAATATCTTTTCCCATTCCGTTGGTTGCCTTTTAGTTTTGTTGGTTGTTTCCTTTGCTGTGCAGAAGCTTTTTATCTTCATAAGGTCCCAGTAATTCACTTTTGCTTTTAATTCCCTTGCCTTTGGGGATGTGTCGAGTAAGAGATTGCTACGGCTGAGGTCAGAGAGGTCTTTTCCTGCTTTCTCCTCTAAGGTTTTGATGGTTTCCTGTCTCACATTTAGGTCCTTTATCCATTTTGAGTTTATTTTTGTGAATGGTGTGAGAAAGTGGTCTAGTTTCAACCTTCTGCATGTTGCTGTCCAGTTCTCCCAGCACCATTTGTTAAAGAGGCTGTCTTTTTTCCATTGGATGTTCTTTCCTGCTTTGTCAAAGATGAGTTGGCCATACGTTTGTGGGTCTAGTTCTGGGGTTTCTATTCTATTCCATTGGTCTATGTGTCTGTTTTGGTGCCAATACCATGCTGTCTTGATGATGACAGCTTTGTAGTAGAGGCTAAAGTCTGGGATTGTGATGCCTCCTGCTTTGGTCTTCTTCTTCAAAATTCCTTTGGCTATTCGGGGCCTTTTGTGGTTCCATATGAATTTTAGGATTGCTTGTTCTAGTTTCGAGAAGAATGCTGGTGCAATTTTGATTGGGATTGCATTGAATGTGTAGATAGCTTTGGGTAGTATTGACATTTTGACAATATTTATTCTTCCAATCCATGAGCAGGGAATGTCTTTCCATTTCTTTAAATCTTCTTCAATTTCCTTCATAAGCTTTCTATAGTTTTCAGCATACAGATCCTTTACATCTTTGGTTAGATTTATTCCTAGGTATTTTATGCTTCTTGGTGCAATTGTGAATGGGATCAGTTTCTTTATTTGTCTTTCTGTTGCTTCATTGTTAGTGTATAAGAATGCAACTGATTTCTGTACATTGATTTTGTATCCTGCAACTTTGCTGAATTCCTGTATCAGTTCTAGCAGACTTTTGGTGGAGTCTATCGGATTTTCCATGTATAATATCATGTCATCTGCAAAAAGCGAAAGCTTGACTTCATCTTTGCCAATTTGGATGCCTTTGATTTCCTTTTGTTGTCTGATTGCTGATGCTAGAACTTCCAGCACTATGTTAAACAGCAGCGGTGAGAGTGGGCATCCTTGTCGTGTTCCTGATCTCAGGGAAAAAGCTTTCAGTTTTTCCCCGTTGAGGATGATGTTAGCTGTGGGCTTTTCATAAATGGCTTTTATGATCTTTAAGTATGTTCCTTCTATCCCGACTTTCTCAAGGGTTTTTATTAAGAAAGGGTGCTGGATTTTGTCGAAGGCCTTTTCTGCATCGTTTGACAGGATCATATGGTTCTTCTCTCTTTTTTTGTTAATGTGATGTATCACGTTGATTGATTTGCGAATGTTGAACCAGCCCTGCATCCCAGGAATGAATCCCACTTGATCATGGTGAAGAATTCTTTTTATATGCCGTTGAATTCGATTTGCTAGTATCTTATTGAGAATTTTTGCATCCATATTCATCAGGGATATTGGCCTGTAGTTCTCTTTTTTTACTGGGTCTCTGTCTGGTTTAGGAATCAAAGTAATACTGGCTTCATAGAATGAGTCTGGAAGTTTTCCTTCCCTTTCTATTTCTTGGAATAGCTTGAGAAGGATAGGTATTATCTCTGCTTTAAACGTCTGGTAGAACTCCCCTGGGAAGCCATCTGGTCCTGGACTCTTATTTGTTGGGAGATTTTTGATAACCGATTCAATTTCTTCGCTGGTTATGGGTCTGTTCAAGCTTTCTATTTCCTCCTGATTGAGTTTTGGAAGAGTGTGGGTGTTCAGGAATTTGTCCATTTCTTCCAGGTTGTCCAATTTGTTGGCATATAAGTTTTCATAGTATTCCCTGATAATTGCTTGTATCTCTGAGGGATTGGTTGTAATAATTCCATTTTCATTCATGATTTTATCTATTTGGGTCATCTCCCTTTTCTTTTTGAGAAGCCTGGCTAGAGGTTTGTCAATTTTGTTTATTTTTTCAAAAAACCAACTCTTGGTTTCGTTGATCTGCTCTACAGTTTTTTTAGTTTCTATATTGTTTATTTCTGCTCTGATCTTTATTATTTCTCTTCTTCTGCTGGGCTTAGGCTGCCTTTGCTGTTCTGCTTCTAGTTCCTTTAGGTGTGCTGTTAGATTTTGTATTTGGGATTTTTCTTGTTTCTTGAGATAGGCCTGGATTGCAATGTATTTTCCTCTCAGGACTGCCTTTGCTGCGTCCCAAAGCGTTTGGATTGTTGTATTTTCATTTTCGTTTGTTTCCATATATTTTTTAATTTCTTCTCTAATTGCCTGGTTGACCCACTCATTCGTTAGTAGGGTGTTCTTTAACCTCCATGCTTTTGGAGGTTTTCCAGACTTTTTCCTGTGGTTGATTTCAAGCTTCATGGCATTGTGGTCTGAAAGTAAGCATGGTATAATTTCAATTCTTGTAAACTTATGAAGGGCTGTTTTGTGACCCAGTATATGATCTATCTTGGAGAATGTTCCATGTGCACTCGAGAAGAAAGTATATTCTGTTGCTTTGGGATACAGAGTTCTAAATATATCTGTCAAGTCCATCTGATCCAATGTCTCATTCAGGGCCCTTGTTTCTTTATTGACCGTGTGTCTAGATGATCTATCCATTTCTGTAAGTGGTGTATTAAAGTCCCCTGCAATTACCACATTCTTATCAATAAGGTTGCTTATGTTTATGAGTAATTGTTTTATATATTTGGGGGCTCCGGTATTCGGTGCATAGACATTGATAATTGTTAGCTCTTCCTGATGGATAGACCCTGTAACTATTATATAATGTCCTTCTTCATCTCTTGTTACAGCCTTTAATTTAAAGTCTAGTTTGTCTGATATAAGTATGGCTACTCCAGCTTTCTTTTGGCTTCCAGTCGCATGATAAATAGTTCTCCATCCCCTCACTCTCAATCTAAAGGTGTCCTCAGGTCTAAAATGAGTCTCTTGTAGACAGCAAATAGATGGGTCTTGTTTTTTTATCCATTCTGATACCCTATGTCTTTTGGTTGGCGCATTTAATCCATTTACATTCAGTGTTATTATAGAAAGATACGGGTTTAGAGTCATTGTGATGTCTGTATGTTTTATGCTTATAGTGATGTCTCTGGGACTTTGTCTCACAGGGTCCCCCTTAGGATCTCTTGTAGGGCTGGTTTAGTGGTGACAAATTCCTTCAGTTTTTGTTTGTTTGGGAAGACCTTTATCTCTCCTTCTATTCTAAATGACAGACTTGCTGGATAAAGGATTCTTGGCTGCATATTTTTTCTGTCTAGCACCCTGAAAATCTCTTGCCAATTCTTTCTGGCCTGCCAAGTTTCAAAAGAGAGATCAGTCACGAGTCTTATAGGTCTCCCTTTATATGTGAGGGCACGTTTACCCCTTGCTGCTTTCAGAATTTTCTCTTTATCCTTGTATTTTGCCAGTTTCACTATGATATGTCGTGCAGAAGATCGATTCAAGTTACGTCTGAAGGGAGTTCTCTGTGCCTCTTGGATTTCAATGCCTTTTTCCTTCCCCAGTTCAGGGAAGTTCTCAGCTATGATTTCTTCAAGTACCCCTTCAGCACCTTTCCCTCTCTCTTCCTCCTCTGGGATACCAATTATGCGTATATTATTTCTTTTTAGTGTATCACTTAATTCTCTAATTTTCCCCTCATACTCCTGGATTTTTTTATCTCTCTTTTTCTCAGCTTCCTCTTTTTCCATAACTTTATCTTCTAGTTCACCTATTCTCTCCTCTGCCTCTTCAAGCCGAGCTGTGGTGGTTTCCATTTTGTTATGCATTTCGTTTAAAGCGTTTTTCAGCTCCTCGTGACTGTTCCTTAGTCCCTTGATCTCTGTAGCAAGAGATTCTCTGCTGTCCTGTATACTGTTTTCAAGCCCAGCGATTAATTTTATGACTATTATTCTAAATTCACTTTCTGTTATATTATTTAAATCCTTTTTGATCAGCTCATTAGCTGTTGTTATTTCCTGGAGATTCTTCTGAGGGGAGTTCTTCCGCTTGGTCATTTTGGATAGTCCCTGGCGTGGTGAGGACCTGCAGGGCACTTCCCCTGTGCTGTGGTGTATACCTGGAGTTGGTGGGCGGGGCCGCAGTCAGACCTGATGTCTGCCCCCAGCCCACCGCTGGGGCCACAGTCAGACTGGTGTGTGCCTTCTCTTCCCCTCTCCTAGGGGCGGGATTCACTGTGGGGTGGTGTGGCTCGTCTGGGCTACTTGCACCCTGCCAGGCTTGTGATGCTGGGGATCTGGCGTATTAGCTGGGGTGGGTAGGCAAGGTGCTCGGGGGCAGGAGGGGCAGGCTTAGATCGCTTCTCCTTAGGTGATCCACTTCAGGAGGGGCCCTGTGGCAGCGGGAGGGAGTCAGATCCGCTGCCGGAGGTTTGGCTCCGCAGAAGCGCAGAGTTGGGTGTTTGCGCGGAGCGAGCAAGTTCCCTGGCAGGAACCAGTTCCCTTTGGGATTTCGGCTGGGGGATGGGCGGGGGAAATGGCGCTGGCGAGCGCCTTTGTTCCCCACCAAACTGAGCTCTGTTGTCAGGGGGCTCAGCAGCTCTCCCTCCCTTTGTCCTCCAGCCTTCCCGCTTTCCGAGCAGAGCTGTTAATTTCTGACCTCCCAGACGCTAAGTCGCGCTTGCTGTCGGAACACAGTCCGCCCGGCCCCTCCGCTTTTGCAAGCCCGACTCGGGGGCTCTGCTTGGCCGGCGAGCCGCCCCTCCGCCCCGGCTCCCTCCCGCCAGTCCGTGGAGCGCGCACCGCCTCGCCGCCCTTCCTACCCTCTTCCGTGGGCCTCTCGTCTGCGTTTGGCTCCGGCGACTCTGTTCTGCTAATCCTCTGGCGGTTTTCTGGGTTATTTAGGCAGGTGTAGATGGAATCTAAGTGATCAGCAGTACGTGCGGTGAGCCCAGCGTCCTCCTAAGCCGCCATCTTGCCGCTTAGTTTTGTAAGAAACTGCCAACTGTCTTCCAAAGTAGCTGTACCATTTTTGCATTCCCACCAATAATTGAGTTCCTGTTGCTCCACATCCTCTTCAGCATTTGACGTTGTCAATGTTTTGGATTTTAGCCAATAGTGTGTAGTGGTATCTCATTGTTTTAATTTGCAATTCCTTAACGACATATGAAGGTAACCATCTTTTCATATGTTTATTCACCTATTGCATATCGTGATTGATGAGATATATGTGCAGTCTTTAGCCTTATTTTTTTAATTAGGCTGTTTGTTTTCTTATTGTTGAGTTTTTAAGAGTTATTTATGTTTTTGGATAGCAGCCCTTGTCAAATATGTGTTTTGCAAAGATTTTCTCCTAGTATTTAGCTTGTCTTTGCATTCTCTTAAAGTACTTCTCACAGAGCAGACGTTTTAATATTAATGATGTTCAACTTGTCAATTTGTTTTTCTATGGATCTTGTCTTTTTGGTGTTTTGCCTAAAAGGTCATTGCCAAATCCAAGGTCACATAGATAGATGTCAGATGATAGAGATAGATCTAGATAGAGATCTAGATAGACATATCTATCTATCTACCTACCTACCTAATCTATGCAGACATTTATTATCAGAAATTGGCTCATGCAATGATGGAGGCTGACATACAGAATCAGCAAGCTGGAGACCCAGAAGGAGCCAAAGGTATAGTTCCAGAGCAAGTCTGAAAGTCTGAGAATGAGAATAGATGATGGCATAGTTCCAGTCTGAAGGTCTGCAGGCTCAAGATTCAGGAAGAACTGATATTTTAATTGGAGTCTAAAGGCAAGAAAAAGCCAAAGTCCCAGTTCAAAGGCAGTCAGGCAGGAGGAATTCTCTCTTATTCGAAGGAGGGTCAGCCTTTTTGTTCTGTTTAGGCTTGCAACTGATTGAAACTCATGTTATGGAAGGTAATCTGCTTTACCCGTTCTATTGATTTAAATGTTAATCTCATCCAAAATCACTTTCACAGAAATACGCTAAATAGTGTTTGACTAACTAGCTGGCACACCATTGCCTAGTCATGTTGACATACAATATTAACCATCACAGTTATCAAATTTGTAGGCAGAGCATTGTTCATAATATCCCTTTATTATCCTTTTAATGTCCATAAGATCTGTAGTGATGTCCCTTCGTTCATTTCTAATATTACTAATTTGCATCTTCTCCATTTTTTTCTTAGTTAACCTGGCTAGCTATTTACAATTTTCTTGATCTTTTTTAAGAAACAGCCTTTGGTTTTGTGGGTTTTCTCTATTGATTTCCTGATTATTATTCATTGACTTTTGCTCCAATCTTTATTCTTTTTTCTGCTAACTTTTAAAAAAAAAATTTTAAGTCTTTGTTCACTGTTGAAAGAGACACAGAGCACGAGTAGTGGAGGAGCAGAGAGAGAGAGAGGGAGACACAAAATCCGAAGCAGGCTCCAAGCCCTGAGCTGGAGGCACAGAACCTGATGCGGGGCTCGAACTCATGAACCGTGAGATCGTGACCTAAGCCAAAGTCGGACACTCAACTAACTGAGCCACCCAGGCACTCCTTTTTTCTGCTAACTTTAAATTTAATTTTATCTTCTTATTCTAGTTTCTGAAGATGAAAGTCTTGGTTATTGCTTGAGGTATTTATTATTTCCTCATTTATGCATCCAATGCTAAAAATTTCCCTCTAAGCACTGATTTCACTGCATTACACAGAGTTTAGTAGTTGCATTTTGTTTGAAATATTTTTAAATTTCTCCTGAAACTTCTTCATTGACTTGTGTGCTATTTAGAACTGTCTTGCTTAATCTTCAAGTACTTGGGGGTTTTCCAGCTATTTTTTTGTTATTGATTTCTAGTTTAATTTCATTGTGGTTTGAGGGCATATTTTATACAATGTTTTTTTTTAATGTGTGAAAGTGTGTTTTATTACCCACAATATGGTCTATCTTGGTGAATGTTCCATGTGAGTTTGAGAAGCAAGTGTGTTTTGATGTTGTTGGATGAACTCTTCTCTAAATGTCAATTAGGTCCAGTTAATTGATGGTGCTCTTCAGTTTGACTATATCCTTTCTGCCTGCTGGATCTGTCAGTTACTGATAGAGGGGTATTGAAGCCTCCAACTCCAATAGTCAATTTACCTTCTTCATGTATACCTTCAATTGGGGTTTGATGCTTTCTTTTACAACTAGACTGGAGTAATGGGTCTTCAGGAGGCAAATGACAGAGATAAAATGCCATCTCATCACATTATGATGAGTATATGTATACAATCAACATGATTTATCATTGTTGATATTAACTTGACCACCTGGTGAGGCAGTGTTGGGCAAGTTTCTCCATTGTAAAATTATTTTTATCCCTCTTCCCCTCTTTGGAAGGAGTGAGTATTTGGCAGGATGTTTTCAACTCAGGATTCTCAGAGAATTTCCTTCCCATTTCCCCACAAAAGGCAGACCAGTAGGTCAAATGCCTTCATTCACTCTCTCATTTACTCATTCATTCAATAAACACTTACCTGGTGTCCACTGTGTGCCTGACCTGATGCTAAGCCCTGGCTATCAAATGGAGAACAGAGCAGATCAGATCCTTATCCTCAGGTAACTTCAAGTCTGGTGGGAAGACAAGCACTAAATAAGCAAGTACAAAATAAACTCATATTACTGTACTCATGAGATCAGTGAGCAGGAAAAGTGCAGAGCAAGAAAAATGGGATAAATTGAGGGTTTTGGAAAACCTGTCTGTGTCCCAGAGTATGTACCAAAGATGTCAGCAGACAAGTGGGACATAAAAAGCAGTGCTCAGGTTGGGGGACCAGCATGTGCAAAGGCCCGAGGTTGGGAGATTAAGAGTAGCTAATCGAGTGTCGCTTTCACTGATTTTTTTCATCAGGCTTTGCTTTACTCAAGATCAGACATCATGCCTTTTCTATGCCTTTACTTAATACAGGTTGATGGACAGAATCAGGGCAGGCGTAGAGATTTGTACATGGTGCTTGGAGGCCACCAAACAATCTTTTGGGCCTGAGTTTCTGCATCTCTGAGAAGGTCATGAGGGAGAAATGAAGAGGGAGAAATGAAGGGTCTCACAGCTAGAGAGAAAAAGGAGCCTGTAGTCAACAAGGACACAGTCATCTGCAAACAAGGCAGATGAAACAAGGCCAAGGAGCTGGGATGATAGAAGCATATGGGAAGATGCTTTGAGGGGAAAGTAGGTCAGATTTCAGATTTCTGAGCTCAGTGTTCAGTCTCCTAAAGCTTAACAGAGCTATAGTTTTTCCAAAGAGAAGGGCAAGCAGATGTTACCCGGGTATGCTTAGCTTCCAGGCACTCAGTCCTTGCATCTGATAATGCAGACACCCTGGCTGACTGCTTCTGTACCTGCAGGCCTGACCCTGGTGTGCTCATAGAAACCAGAGCAGCCTTTGGGAAGGCAAGGAGAGATGGGAGAGAAAAAGGAAAGGAATGTACACTTCCCAGTGGCTGAGCCTCATGTAATTAAAGCCAACCTCCCTCCAACTGAGAGCAAATGAGGTGTGTGGGCTTCTACCTCAGTTCACAGTGCAGTTAGTACAGGGAGGGAGGCAGAGAGAGGACTTTAAGCACCTGGGCCCTTATAATCAGGCCTCAGGCTCCTCTCCCAGCCCATTCTCTAGGCACCAAGCTTATTGGTGTCCTCTTCCCACCTCCTTACCCACCTGACAACCTCAACTTCTCTGCAGTGCTCCCTTCTGTACATGAATGCACATACACATGTGCATACACATAGACACCCACATGTGTGTGCACAGTCACACAAGCACTCACATAAACATGCACACATATGCATGTGTGCACAAGCATACCTTTATGCACACCTAGATGCATAGACAAGACTTCTTGTCACCCTGTGTGCAGCTTTTACTCATTGACCCAGGTCCCATTCAAACCTCCCCTGAGCACATATGGATCTTGCCTTCTTCAGACCCATGACCAGTGGTTGCCGTCTATTGTCTGCCTCCTGTGCATTGGCCTTGGCAATTCTGAAGTTGATGTCCTTGTTCCAATTGCTCAGATGAGGACACACTCAGAGAAGTCTAATTATTTAAGCAAGAGAATAGGAGGACTGTAATGTGGGCCAGGTCTACCTGCTTCCTTTTTAGAAAAAAAAGGAAAGTTCTTTCTACTACATCATGAGGTCCCTCAATGCAATAGAGAACAATTAGGAAAAGGCCATGTTTCTTCTACAGAAGAGAGGGTCAATGTCATGACAGTACCTTGCATGACCCATAACCATGATGGGTGAACCATGGGATTGTGGTGTCAGAGTTCACTATAACTTTGGTAAATCTTTGGACTGGGTCTGCCTGCACCCAGGTCCCAGCTACAACACATGGCCTCTGTGTGGCTGGAACAGGCTGCTTAACACCTCTTGTGCTCAGGCATGGGGATGCCCACCCATAGGGTATTCATGAGAATTAAAATTTGTGCTTGTAAAGCCCTGAAAAAGTGCCTGGCACAGGGAAGGCACTGAATAAATATTGGTTCTCACAGTTAATATGACATGTCCCAGTGACCTAGCCCTAAGGGAGTTCCCTGGGTGGCTTCCCAGGCCCGATGGTCCTAACCAGAGGGGCCCTCCCAGCCAAGGTGGAGAGCCAGCTCTGCACACATCCATCTCTGAGCTGCCAGCACTCCCTAAATGCCAGCACAGCCCATCAGCAGCACTGCTGCTGAAACCCACCCCTGGGAAGACTCTCTGGTTTTTCACAATGGGCACACAATGAATGAGCAAAGTGCATGCCTACATGGGATTCTTCCAGTTTCACTGCAAGGAGGCAGATCTTCTTGGCTCTTCTTTCCATAGCAAAGAGATGGGCCTTAGGGACTTGACTATGTGATTTAATCAGATTTACACAGCAAAAAGCGTCAAAGTGTGGACTGCAGCCTCTGAGGCTGAGAGATGGGAGGTGAAGTAGTGACACTTTTGGAGACGTGTTGGTTGTGTTGCCTTAAGCAAGTCTATTAACCTCAGTTTTCTTGTCTGTAAAGTGGAGCTAATGAGATCTCACAAGTGTATTTTGGAGATTAAATTAGGCAATGTATATGATGTTTCTAGCACCTGGGCGGGCTTGGGCCATGGACCATTACTAGAGCTAACATGAGGGCTGACTGTTAGGGCCTCTGACAACCTGAACTCAACAAAGAGAATCATTTTAACCCCACCCTTCTTGAGCCCCTCTTGAAGATGGTAGCTCCTTTGTACTTCCTGGTTCCCTCCTCCTTTCTCCAGTAAACATTAATTATATATGAAGCTTCCCTCCAGCAGAAGGGTTATAATTAATTTATGTTGGGACCATAATAGAGTCCAATACAAACTCTGTTTCATTGCATCCAACTGTACTCTAACTGCAAGGCATAATTTTGTAACTTGCTATGAAATGTGGCCTCCTACTGCATGCCCTTCCCCAGCTCCCAGAAAGAGATCAACAACCAACAGAAGAGAGAATGGAGACACTAGCGTCTTTATCCATGGATATTACAGAAAGCTCTCCATTCTCCACTCCTCTTTTTGGCCACTGTGCCCAGAAAGGAAGGAGTACACACAAGACAACACAAGCCTGCCATAGAATCTCAGCTTCTCCTCATAATTGCTGTGTGACCTATGACATTCTTTCAAACTCTCTGAGCCTCAGCTTTCTCATTTATAAACACAGAACAATACTGTAATATATACCCTTTAAGGTATTTGTGGGGATTAAATCAGAAGAACTTTTATGAAATATTCACAATATCAGGGACTTTCCATGTACTTAATAATAGCAAATAACAATACCAACTAGTATTTAATGAGCATTTACCATGTGCCAAACACTGTGCTATCTCATTCCATCTTCATGACAATCTGTGAAGTTAGTTGCCCTTCTGGCTCACTGGGTATTGTGGGGAGAAGCATGGTCCTTCTTTAAGGATGCCCCTGTCCAGTGGGACAGGGGTAGAAGGTGGGCCAGCGCCCTCCTCTGGAGAGGAGCTCACAGACTGGGGTACTGTCTAGCTGCTGCCGTCGAAAGTCTTTCCCAGAATCAAAGTGGGGAGAGAGAAAGGTTGTTTGCTTCAGAGGACATGCTTGCCACTCCCAGATTGCAAGGATCTGAGGGTAAGAGACTCATAAGTGAAGATGGCAAATATAGACTATACACTCAGGAGGTTAGATGGAGGGGAGTTGTGGCTGCCTAGGAAGGGGAAGCCAAACAGAGCAATGATGCTGAGAATGTGGAGACTGTGTGGGCCAGGCAGAGAGGGTCAGGCCAGAGGACCAGTTCCCTGGGGACCCTGGCCCTCCCCACCTCCCAGAATTATCCAACAACTGTTCATGAAATTCATTTTTCTTGAAACATTTTTGTGCCATTACCCATTCTCAAACAGCACACCCACCTGCCAAGCCATTTGGTTTGCATGTCACTGAGTATTTATATGTCCTTGAGCCCTTAATGTCTTGTGTGCCCTGGCCCCCAGGTCCCTTTTCCTCTAGTCTGCCTTCCTCAGGGATGTAATGCTTCTAAACCCATTTCTCCCTTAATCCTAGTTTAGGGGTCTTCAGAGCACCTATAAATTCCTGATAGTTTAAAACTTACTTTTTTGTTACTGGTTATTGCCCATGTAAAATGTCAGATTTGGGGTGATGGATTTTAAAAATCTGTTTAAACTACTGTAACCTCAAAGCCTATAACAGTGTCTGGGACATAGCAGATTTTCAATAAATAGGTGTTTAATGAAGGAATGAATACAATAAAATGCACTGTCTTCTGGTTTATCTGAGATAAAACAGGTTAGGAAAATATTACTTTCTCTACAATAAAGCCAATAAAGCCAATTAGAAAATAGCCCATATGTGCACACATATATGTAGTTTGTGTTGTAGGGGTGGGGAGTCCCAACAAAAAGAAACATATTTTTGCTCAGGAAGCCTGGAGAAAAAAGAGGCCACATGCTGGAAAGAGAAAGACATTAGACAAACAAATTGATCTTGAAAGAATATGCAGATTAATGCTCTTCAGCCCTGAGAAGCTAGATATCCAAGTGAATGGGTTGGTCAAGAGCCTCCCTGACATCCAACAAGGCTGGCCTAGCAATCCACAGCAGGGATGGGGCTGCAGGCTGCCATGGGGTCAGGTTTGGCCCACAACATGGGCAAGACTAACCTACCAGTGAGTGAAGGGCTCAGTACCACTGCAGCAGTCCTGGCCTGCCAGAGGCTGCTGCCTGTTTATGCACTTTCCCAGTAGAGTGGAGCATAGCATTACTCTAACCTATCCCCTGGGGTCATGGAACGAGGTGTCAAAGGGAATAAGAACTCCTTAACCTCACCTTTGGAAGTCTGGAATTTGCAGCTGGATTTGCTGCTGAATCTTGGGCAAAATGTATTAACGTCTCTGAGTCCCAGCTTTCCATGGATGACTTCATGACTCAGTGTGCATAGGGCCATCATGGTGGATATCTGGTGTCCCAACATATCAATCATACCTCCTTTCCCTTCAAAAGAGTCTCAGTTTGGACAATAAAGCATATCGTCACACTAATAATAAATCCCTCTCAGAGTTTTTATGAGGGGTAAATGAGTTGATACATGTGATAGAGGCCAGCACAGTGTCTGGTACATGAATGCCAGTGAATGTTCATATGAGCAATTAAATGCAAATCATACCTGCATCCTGCCTGACCTAAGCCCCTAGGGCTCTGTCCCACTGCTACCACTGACCAGATGCTGGGGCACGTTCCTCTGAGATCTGACTCTTTCACCTCCTCCCATTTCCTTGCGTCTGCTTGTCTCAGCTAAAAGATTCATGGGCCACTGACGGCTCTGTGGAGAGAGCATGTCCCTCCCCAGGGGGCCATGGCTCCCTGCGATGGATGCTCTCCTGTCCTGGCCACACAGGTAATGGATGAGTGAAGCCATTTAAGGAAACATTCCCTTATCTCACCTTGGCAAAGTTTCCCTCTTCCTTTTCTTGAAAAATGGGCAGCTGGCCGATGTGGGAGCCGTGACCACTCTTCAGAGCCGTCACCAGGATTGATGGATGGATCTTCTGCTCTTTGCAAGAGGAAATTTTGCAGTGAAAGCCTGTCCCCAGGGCTTTGCCTGCCTCCCTGTGAGAAAGAATGTAGTGTAAGGAAGCATCTACAAAGAAAGAACCATTCAGAGAGAGGAGGCTGGCATGAGGTCACAGAGCTCCAGGTCAAGAGCCCAGGCTGGTACTCCATGTGTTCCATGCTGTGAATTTTCTGGGTAAAAGTAAACAGTTTATGGGACAGCAGGGGGGAGACTGAAGCATCCAGAGCAGAGACTAGACTAGTGAAAAGGAAGCACACTGCCAGCCCCTGCTTTGTTAGAGCTCAATGGCAACTTGCAACCCTCTACACTGTCTGGGTAGGACCTCTTCCCACAGAGCCAGTACTGGGAACTGGACCACCTACCCTGCCAGATTCTGCCCTTACTCTGCCCTTTATTACCAAGCACAGGGGGCTGCCAGATTAGAAGAAAAACAAAAATCCAGGATGCCCAGTAAGGACATACTGATATTTTAAAGTGTGTTGTTACCTGAAATGTACATTTAACTGGGTGTGCAGCATTTTATGGGGCAGCCCTGCATGCACAAATACTTCTCTGCTCAGCATTACAAGTAGGTGTTTCCAGGGAAGTCTATACATGGGGATCTGGGTCCAGGGTCTGGGTCTTGAAGCCTAGAAGAGGCCCTGACAGACAATAACAGGCAGGACCCCACATAGCAGAGGGGATGGGGCCCCCAAAGCTCTGGGCTGGCTGTGTCTCTAGCTCAGAGCTAGGTATCTGCTAGAAACAGAGAGAGCCTCAGAAAAAGGAAAGGAATATCCTGGGAGCAGGTACCAGAAAGCACAGTGCATCCTCACCCTGAGACTGGCTCTGACCGTCATGCCTATATAGGAGGCAGAGGATGACAGAATGAGCAAAGCAGACCCGAGTGTGATCAGATGAACCTGGCCATGTGCTGAGCCATGCACAGGAAAGTCTTTCCAGGCACTGGAAAGTCACAGAACCTCTCTCAGCATTACACCTGGGCTCTATGTCCATGTACAAGGACTGTTCAGTACCTGGGAGGCACTCCAAAATTCCAAATGAATACATAGACTAAGCCCATAGTATAATATGTCTTTGCTGCATTTACATTTCCTGAACAGGAACCTTCATATCTGTCATCAGATTTGTTAATTTCTCAGCTGTGGTCTCATAGAGTACTGCCTCTGCCCCATTCCCTTCGCTCTCTGCTGTTAGGGGAATCTGAGACTCTCTAATTCTATCCTCCATGTCTCTTAACATTCCTGTGACATTTGTCACTTCTGTCTGGAGTGGCACTCTGGCTGATATCTTCTAACCTGTCTTCCACCTCACTGATCTTCTCTCCACTGCATTCAACCAGCTGCTTTGTTTGCCCACTAGATTTAATTTTAACACAAACTATGTTAATTTTGAGAAGTTCATTTTTTTCAGACCTTGCTCTTTTAGCATAATGTCCTGTTCCATCTTTATGGTTTTTATGGCTTCCATCTCTAATAATTTGTATAGACTCTTACATAGTGTTATATTGCCTTTGGTGCTTGGGGTTCCAGGCTTCCTGTTTCTTCAGCTGTATAGCTGATAAAATAATGCATGGAATATATTTGACATTTTTATTGTGAATTCATAATCAACACTGACTTTTTTCTCAACAGAAATCTCACATGACCTAAGTTTTTTGTTAGCTTCTTCCTGGTACCTTGAGGTATCACAGATGGGATCAATTTTATGTTCATTTCTCAGTTTGGGGATACTGGACCACACAGGAACTGTCAACTCCAACTCTAAACCACCACCTGACAGAGGCTCAGGGTACTAGTTATACATACACAGGGCACTTTTCCACAAGCATATCTGTTCTCTGCTTCCAGGGGTGGCAGCAGACTTCCTATTCCCCCTTTCAAAGACAATGCTTCCTTTTTAGGGTGTCTTGCCTTGGGTAGGCTCAAGTCCTGCTCTCCTATCCCTGTGTTCTTAGAGCCCAGAACTTTCCACACATGTGCACATACACACATATGCATGCACACACACTCAAGTCTACACCCACAGGCACACATGCATGGCACACATGAGCATGCACACATATACATACACATGAACACATGAGCAAGTGAGCATGTGTACATACACACACTTGGAAGCACACACATATACACCTATGCACACACATCTGTACACACAAGCACACACGTGATTACTGCAGTCTCAGCATTGGCCCTTTGCATCTCTGGAATGTCACAAGACGGAAAGCACTTCACCATGAGCAGAGAAGCACAAGGGTCCTTGGAATCAGATGAAGCCAGATAATATGTAAAACCCTGTACTGTTCCCCATGACAGTTATCATCATAGCTCTGAGCATCAAGAACAAAACCTCCTCCACCTCCAGGTGTCAGGAAGGGCAGGGATGAAAGGAAAGTCAGAGTCCCTAAGGGAAGCCATCCTTGAAGGTCATCTCATTGTCCTGCTCCTCAGTCATTCAATTAGCACCAGCAGCCTGGCCATGCCCAGGGGATAGTCTCCTCAGCCCTGCCACACAGGGGCCAGCAGGTGCCCCTGACTTTCTGCCCCTGCCTCATGGTGAAGACCCCCTGAGAGACATGAGCACAGTGTAGGCTCCTTCCTACACCCAGCTGGGGTTACATCCATAGCCCCATTGGGAGTCGGGCTGGGAGGAGTTGAGGGGTAGGACAGGAAGTCTGAATTCCTCAGCTTGGAGAGATCCCTGGAACCACCTGGGGCTGACCATGCTGAATCTGCCCTGAAGCCCAGGCTAAGAATTAAGCACACTCTTCCATGCACACACCATCAACCTGGTCTGCCATTTGTTCCTGTCTGCCTGACTTTTTCCTGCCTTCTTCCTTCCTTCACCCATATGTCCATCCACTAAGAGTCTGCTCATTCATTTACCCATTTATCCATCAGACTCTATGAAGCCCTCTCAGTTCCAGGCACTGAGCTGGGACTAAGGAAACAGTGATAAGTCACAGTCCCAGCTGTGAAGGGCTGCCGTTCAGAGCGAAAGTTGGGCACGTAAACAGATGATCCACACAAAGCTGTCATAAATATCTACAAGGGAAGCATGAAACAAGACAGGCCAGCCACCAAGTATCTGTGAGGGGACAACTTAAGGAGGCCCTGGGAGGTGAGTAGGACCCGGCAGAGGGGCAGAAGGAAGG
Source organism: Prionailurus bengalensis (assembly GCF_016509475.1). NCBI lineage: Eukaryota > Metazoa > Chordata > Mammalia > Carnivora > Felidae > Prionailurus > Prionailurus bengalensis. Next base: position 31,402,133 of record NC_057346.1, on the reverse strand, counting down.
GAGCCACAGCACTGAGGAGATGTGAAATGGGCATTACCTGTTCCCTTGAGGGCAAGGGGAGAGCCTTAAGCACCAGCTAAGGAAGGTGGACCTGGTCCAGCAAGGGATGGGGCCATAGAACTTTAAGCAGGGCCTTGCAGGATCAGTCTTGTTCTCTGCAGAGTTGCTCGGGTGAAGTGGAGGGGTTGGGGATTGTTTGGGAGGGGAGATTGTTGGAGGCTGTGGGATCAGTCCTGGGAGGTATAGTGAGGACCCAAACCAAGGCAGTGGCCATGAGGATGAGAACAAGTGTGTAAACCTGAGGTCAGAGCAGCAGAATCCTTGGGACTTGCTGACTCACAGGCATGGGTGACAGTGAGGGTGAGGCAGGAGACAAGGATGGCCTATGAGTTTGGTCCATTATTTGGGGATGGATGGGGAAGTGAAGGCTAGAGCCAGCTTCTAAGCAGCATCCCAAGCCATGCCATCAAAGCCTGGTAAAGGAGGACCCCTTACCCCTGCTCCCCTCCAGACACTGACACTGAATGCTCCCCCAAGCCCACTTCCCTCCAGCCCCAGGTCTGAGGGTGAGGACAGGACAAAGCAGGCTGTCTCTCTGCAGAGGCTGCTCCTCTGCAGCCCTGGGAAGGGAGGAGGGATCAGGAGGCAGGGCTCATCCATTATGAATTCCCCCTGGAGACTCCAGGCCTCCAAAGCCAATTGCATTATTTAAAACTGACTTATTCAACCCAGAATAGAGAGATGTCTCTCTTGTTTGTCATCATCACTTTCTCCTGTGACATCATCCCCTTGTCTTTAGAGGAGGCACCGAGCTTTGAGCAGAGAATCAGGTCTCATGCACAGTCCCACACAAATGGCAGTTTCCCTCTGCCCAGCTATTGAATGGGGCTAGCTGTTCATCCCTCTTTTAACCTCCTCAGTTCACAAAGAAAGCTACTCACTCACTTCTGATGGCATGTTGGGGAGAAATCTAAGTTACCTGGTTTATTTAACTGAACCACTTTGAGGTAGAAGATCCCTCAGGTCTCATGGAAGCTGTGAGCAAAGGAAGTGCCCTGTCCTCTGGAAGCAAGGATACCAGGGGCCTGAGCTTCTAGCCTGGGGAAAAGAGGAAAGAAGGGCAGAGCAGCCAAACTGGTTGCTATGGAGATTTTCTCCCCAGCAAGTAGAGTAGTTGGGGCTGTCAGTGGAGCTAACCTTGAAATATTTCCATGAGATAGAAAGGAAGAACAGGCAGAGATACAGATATATGATGTGAAGTCTGACCTTTACCTGGGAGGCTGGGGAGGGCAAATATGTCAGAAAAGATACCATAGCTGGAGGGAAAGGGGAGGAGAAAAAGTGGAGGGGAAGGCAGGGAGGGGAGGTCAGTGGGATACAGGCAGGCATTTCCTGAGCACCTGTCACATGCCACACACTGACATCAGGGCACATTTTTCTCATTTGGCCCTCACCAAACTCTGGTGAAGAAGGTGTTACTAGTCTCCCTTTTACAGAGAAGGACCCTCCTGAGGTTTGACGACTTTGAGGGTCTCATCCAGAGTCTCAGATCAGTAAATAATGAGTCTAGGGGTGGAAGGCAGGTTTTTCAGAAATGACTCTAAAACCTATACTCATTCTCCTAGTGCCTAATCCTGCTGACTCAGTCCAGTGGCACAGCATTCTGGAAGGTAGAGGCCATGGGATTCCGAAACAAGTCAGGAAGCAGAGCCCTCCCCACCTCCTGCCTTCCCTGTTTATGCTATTGTAAAACCCTTCTCCCAGGCATGGAGTCCTCAAGGTCTGTTCCCCCTACTTCCCCAAGACATCCCCCATTCCACTCCTTCCACTGCCCAGCGGTAGCATTGCTTTTCCTCTCATCTACCTTCTGCCTTGGCTCTGATTTCTCTGGCCTCACCTCTGTTCTACAGACCTGAATCCCTGCCTTCTCTAAAGATCCTCCAAGCCCACCTCTAGGTACCTTTCTTGAATACCATGTACTCTGGCTCTCTTTTTCTCAGAGCTCCTGCTAAGGACACTCAGTGTGAGCAGACCATGTGTTCAGTTTAAATGACCCAGAAAGGACCAGCCAGTGAGGCTGAGGGCTCCACACAGCAAGGCCTGGACAGCTCCAACACACAACAGCCACAGCAGCTAGTGTGCTGTTGTGAGTGTAGGGCCTCTACCCCACTCCAAAGGGAAGAGGACAGAAGGGGCTCAGTATTGTCCAGGAATATCCTCTCTGAGTCTGGAGCTACAGGCGGTGGGCCTTGTGATTCTTCCCTTGCCTTGCTTCTGCATCCAGGTGGAAACTTTTATTTTTTTTTTTAATTTTTGTTTTGTTTTTTCTTAAATTTTTGTTTTTCTTAAATTTTTATGTTTATTTATTTTTGAGAGAGACAGAGCATGAGTGGAGGAGGAGAAGAGAGAGAAGAAAACACAGAATCTGAAGCAGACTCCAGGCTCTGAGCTGTCAGTACAGAGCTCAATACGGGGCTCAAACCCATGAACTGGGAAATCATGACCTGAGATGAAGTCAGACACTTAACCAACTGAGCCACCCAGGTGCCCCTATTTTTACTCTTTTATAAATGTTTATTCATTTTTGAGAGAGACAGCATGAGCAGAAGAGAGTCAGAGAGAGAGGAGGACAGAGGATCCAAAGCAGGCTCTGCTCTGATATCAGCAAGCCCGATGTGGGTCTCAAACTCAGGAATCATGAAATCATGACCTGAGCCGAAGTCGGACGCTCAACCGGCGTGGTAGAAACTTTTAAAGCAATCATTGCCCACAGAATATCAGGACAAGGATAAATAAGTAATTAATACATTTTTCTAGGTAAAGGATGGGCTGAACTGGACCCCCCAAGGACTGGAGATCAGGAGGTACTGGAGGAGCCTCAGAGGCAGATTAAGACAAAACTCCTTTTAGACACATTGTTGCTATCAAAGTATTTGTCTTATACACGGAGTTCCACTTCTGATCCTGGCTCAGGACTTGTAATATGGTACCTCTATTTTCAAGAGACAGAAACTTAAGCTGCAGAGTGGCCATGAATTCTGGCAGCATAGGTGACTATAGGTAATAAATGTTTTTTTTGTATTGCATTTCAACACATGATGAAGTCAATGATGTTGCATATATTTTGTATTATCTTTCATTAGCAATGTAGAGTGTGCAATGTGCAGTGCAAAATTGCAGCAGGCACAGAGCAATCATGCAACATTTCCACCAACTCTTATATCTGTGAGGTATTGCCTCATTGCATTTGTGTGTCTGGTTTTCAAAAGTAAACCTGTGCCTTTATCACACCCCAGAAGAAATCTTCAAGGGGCTTCAGATCTGGTGTGCATCCAGCCTTTTCTACACAGCTGCTTCATCCAATCCATTATGGAAATTTATCATCCACTTTCTCCTCACCTCTGTCATGAGTAGCATTCCATTCTGTTGGAAACATTCGGGGTAACCTCTCCCTAGCCCGTCAAGTGCAAGAAGTGATAGTAATTGGTCACTAAAGCAATTGGTCAATAAAACAAATAGATATCCATGTTTCTAGAATTTATGGACACCATATGTCTTAGCTCAGATTGCTACAACAAAATACTAGACATTTAGTTCTCATGGTTTTGAAGGCTAGAAGTCTGAGAACAGGGTACCCGAACAGGGTCAGGTTCTGGTGACAGCCCTCATCCTGGCTTACAGACTGCTGTCTTCTCACTGTGTCCAGGCATGTCAGACAGAAAGTCAGCAAAGCTCTCTGGTCTTTTCTTATAAGGGCACTAATCCCATCAGGAGGACCCCGCCCTCATGAACTTAAACCTAATTACCTATCTCCAAATACCATAATATTGTGGAGTCAGAGGTTTCAACATGATTTTGGAGGGATAAGATTCAGAACATAATATTCTATCCATGCCCCCCACCAAGATTTATGTTCTTCTCACATAAAAGAAGACACACTTGATACCATCATCTCCCAAAGTCTTAATTCATCCCAGCATCAAGTCCAAAGTCTCATCTAAATAACTAAATTAGATACAGGTGAGACTCAATTACAATTTATCCTGAGTCAAAATTCGTCTCCAGCTGGGAACCTATAAGTATTTTACTCAGCAAATAACAAACTGCCAACTCAAAAATGGGCAAAGGACTTGAGGAGACATTTCTCCAAAACACATGTATAAAGAACAATAAGCACATGTAATGATGCTCACCATCAGTAGTCATTAGGAAAATGCAAATCAAAATCTCAATGAGATACCACTTCACACTCATCGGGATAAATGTTAACAAAAAAGAGGACCTAGTAAATGTTGGTGAGAATTTGGATAAATTGGAATCCCTGTGCACTGCCAGTAGAAGTATAAAATGGTGCTTCTTTGGAAAATAATATCATGGTTCCTCAAAAATTAAACATGGAAATACCATTTGATCCAGCAATTCCACTTGTAAGTATATCCTCTGAACAGTTGAAAGCAGGGACTGTAACAGATATTTGTACATCCATGTTCATAGCAGTATTACTCACAATAGCCAAGAGATCGAAGCAACCCAAAATGTCCTTCAATGGATGGCTGGATAAACAAAATGTGGTATATGCATACAATGGAATGTTATTCAGCCTTTAAAAATGGAAGGAAATTCTGATGCCTGCTACAACATGAAGACATAAGTGAAATAAGCCAGCCACAAAGGACAAAGATGTATGAATCCACTTATACGAGGTACCTAGAGTAGTCAAATCCATAGACACAGAAAATAAGTCAGGCATGGGAGTCAGTGTTTGATGGGCAAAGGGTTTCAGTCTGAGATGATGAAAAGTTCTGGAGATAGATGGTGGTGGTATTTGTACATAATGAATGTACTTCCTTCCACTGACTCATACACTTAAAATGGTTACAATGGTAAATTTTGTGTACTGTATGTTTTGCCACAAAAAAAGGTGAAAGAAGTGTTTTACTTAAATGCCTTTGAACTATGCCAAAGAAAATACTTCACATCTTCCAAAAAGCTAGTTGCAAGTTACCCTTTCTACTCTGTTAATCATAATTCTTCTACACAAGCCCTCATTTGTGTGCTTTTTTTTTTTTTTTTTTGCAAAATGTATCCATCTCCATACATTCATACCTTGATTTATACATGTCCAAGTCAGTGCTTAAAAAAAAAATGATGCCGGGGTGCCTGGGTGGCGCAGTCGGTTAAGCATCCGACTTCAGCCAGGTCACGATCTCGCGGTCCGTGAGTTCGATCCCCGCATCAGGCTCTGGGCTGATGGCTCGGAGCCTGGAGCCTGTTTCCGATTCTGTGTCTCCCTCTCTCTCTGCCCCTCCCCCGTTCATGCTCTGTCTCTCTCTGTCCCAAAAATAAATAAACATTGAAAAAAAATTAAAAAAAAAAAAATGATGCCAACTCAGGTTGCATTTTCAGAACACAATGTCTGAGGTAGAGTGACAGCCACACCACACTGCCCCCTGCCTTGGTCAGACGCAACCAAACATTCGGTCCCTTGTCAGCTGTCCCTCACTGTGGTGTTTGGGAAAGGAAAGCTAAGCTTGGCATGATTCCAGGGAAGGAATCCAGTGGTCTTGGAGCACATGAATACTTACTATGAAGAGAGATTCAATTCTTTGGACATTTTTCCAAAGGACCAATTGGCACTTTTGAGTTGGACTTGTAAGAACTCCTATAATTTAAAGTACATGGAAATAAGCTTTTTTGTTAGTCCAAAGTTATGGCAAAGCTCAAGAAAGGATTCTAGAGAAGGTCTCTTGCTTTGGATGGGAGTCCAGGATAGAAGTCTTGTCAGTCTCTTTGGAAACATAGATCCAGGACATGATTCATTGAGCACCTTCTATGCTACCTGACATCACCTGGTGAATTCACTTGTTTTTTAGATGGCTAAAGTTAAACTCAATGGCTCTTATTTTTTTGTTCTCATCCCATAGCTTCTGATACAGAGCCATTCAGTAATGCAGATCTCTGATCCCTACCAACCAGCAATCAAAAGTATTTACTAATCCACTATTTGGTGCCCAGCACTGTGTTAGGTGCTCTGGTGGAAACGGGCATGAAAGGTATGATCCCCAGCCCCAGTGGAAATGCCATTCAACTGAGAAACTTCTGAGGAAAAAAAATATGGCACATGGTTGGTACTCAATATCTATGTATTAGTTGGATTAATTGTATAAAAACAAGACCCAAATTTTATAAGGTTCTCAAGGAAAACGAAGGAATATAATCTGAAGTACTTTCATCAGGATAATTTACAGTGCAGAAGTGAGACCTGAGATAGGTCTGGAAAAATAGGAAGGAACTGATTCAATAATAGGCAAGCAGCATTAGAGGTATGAGAGAACAGTTTTCACCACCATCACATGTTGGACACTGAGCTAAGTCCTTCACTTACTACCTCATTTAGTCCCCAAACGACCCTAGGAAATAGGTATTAATACCCATTTTATAGTTAAGAAACTGAAGCTTAAGGAAGTTTATGACTTGCCAACAGCCACACAGCTAGTAAGTGGGCAAGCTCGGGCTGCAGCCCACATCGAATTCCAAAGTCCATGGTGGTAGTCACTCTACAGTTGTTTTTTTTTTTGGGGGGGGGGGTGGGAACAAGTAGGTGCAGTGTGGCAGAATGAAGGTGCCCTTGGAGAAGAGTAGGGGACAACATCCAGAAGAGAGAGCAGTCCTCAGTTTGGGGGCCCTGAGAGCCAGACAGAGGGGAAGTGGGGTGAGCAGGAGTCACTGCAGGCATTTCCCTGAGCAGGGTTTGGTCAAGTCACACAGGGAGTCTCCCTCCTGCTGGGCTGGCCTCCATTGAGGTCCTGGCAAGGAGTGCCCCCCCTACTCCAGAGCCAGAACATCCTACTATGGACAGTGGCAGACAGGTTGCTTCTCTCCCTTAAACAATAAACAAGAGAACCACTTGTCAGCCCTCCCGGAAGGGCAATGGCTCCAGGGAGAAATCCCACAGCTTTTGGCAATGGTTGCATTTCTTCAGTCTGATAACCTCAGGAAACATAAGACACTTTATCCATCAGGTCCAAAAACCAATCTGCCTTCTCCCCAGCTTCATCCGTCACCATCCCCACCCACTGTTGAGGAGGGAGCAAAGGGGAGGAACAGAGGTTTCTCCCTCAACCCCCCACTCACCAACAAATACTGGCTTGCCTACTTCCCTCCAATGTGCTCCTATAAAATAAAGCCATGGTCACTGCTCAGGCTATAAGAAGGGAGATGGAAGCAGCCAGTCCCTTCCAAAGCCTTCAGAGATCAAGAACACTGAAGCCAGCTGGCTGGCCTGGTTTCTAAACCCAGCCCCGCCATTTACTAGCTATCTGACTTTAATCTAGTTCTCCCACCACCTTGAGCCTTGAGGTCATCACCTACAAAGATGAGTGTTGACTGTGTGGGACATTAGGGAAAGGAATGGGAGCATATGGAAGTATCTAGCTTAAGGGTCTAACCTATAAAGAAGCAAATGAAAACTGCCCTCACTTACAGAGAACCTAAATTATCCCTTACATTATGATAAGCTCTCCAGTATTCATGCTCCCCACATCCTTTCCTGCTAACACATCTCCTTGCAGGAATTCAGCGTCTCTTTATTCATCCTGGGAGGCTGCAAACTCACTTACTCCACCTTTGCCCCTGAGAAACCATCTCCTGGGTGGGCTAACCTGGCTTGCCTCTCCATACACCGCAATAACCCACATGGATTCTGCTGTCCAACCCTGAACAGCACTAGGTCTCCAAGAACCTGCCTCATCTTTAGCTCAGTTAGTTTTTGCAGTGGTCTCCTTTTCTAGATGAGGACCCTGTAGTCATTGAGCTTAAGTCACCTGCCAAAGGTTACATAGGTTAGTATCAGTGCCAAAGTTCAAACCCAGGTCCACAGGTTCTACATGTTTTATTCTTTCCCAAGCAGTCCTCAGAACAAAACTTCTCTTGCCAAGTACCACATAGGAGTGGCCCACACTTGCCCAATACCTTTACTGCAACCCATCACTAAGCACATTTCTCCCCTTTTAGCAAAGACAGCTGTCCTGCCCTTACCTGCTGAGGTTCAGGGAACTGGATTTCTCTGAAGATAGTATTTCTCTGAAAAAAGAAATGAAATTGTTTCTCAGCCTTGAGTTGAAAGCATTTCCAAACAGGCTCAGCCCCAGGGGCAATAGGGTGCAGATAGGGCAAGAATGGGTAACAATAAGGTATTACAGGAGCCAATCATGCCATGGTCCTATAAAGGTAGGTTGGCCATCCTCCTTGGCTGAATACATTATAAGTGATGGGAGATGAAAATCTCTGTACACATTATACAGCTGCTAATTCTACATGAAGAGCTCAAGGCAGTTATCAACAGATAGACAGATCCTGAGTCACATCTTGTGTGTGGGGGGGAACTTCATTATGTTTAGATTCCCAAAACTCTGGGCTCCAAGGCTGAAATAAGCCTGATTATTATGAGATGAAAAGCCTACTTGGTCACTGAGGCAGGGTGGACATCCTGGCCCTGAGTACCTCCCTCCCTGGGGAAACTGTGGTGGCCTTTTTGGGCAGCCAGAGCTGGTGTGCATGTAAGTCAATATGTGAGAGACCCCTGGGACAGAGCACTGAGCTGGCTCACAGGTAAAGGGACAGAGGACAGCAGCTTCAGCTACTGGGTAGCACCAAGAACATGGGGTCAGGGCTGAGTACACGCACCACACACACAAAAACTTGTGTGCCCACTCCACTAGAACCCATAACCAGGACCATGGAGGCAGGTGTGTGTGAAGTGTGAACACAATGGAGCCCCAAATAGGAAAGCTCACATTCCTTCTTCCCCTTATGAACTCTACCATGGTGACAGCCCTTATGATGCTCTGTCCATCCAACCCACATTCCTTCATCAGTGTCTGTGCTTCTTAGAGTGATACCTATTTCCCTCACACTAGTTTTTATTTTTATATGTCAGTAATTGCCATATAATAACATAAAACTCTCAGCTCTGATCTGGATGTGAGAGTGGAAGCACTGAGTGATTGTGTGTGTATGTGTGCACATATGCATATGTGTGAGTGTTAATGTATGTGTGAGTATACCTACATGTGTGAGAGTGTGTGTGAGCATGCCTGTGTGTGAATATATATATCCATATGTGAGTGTCTTTGTGTGTGATTTGTACTCCAGTTTCATATCACCACATTCTGCTCCTTCCTTGTATTAACCTAGACATCATCTACTCATGCACACTGAAAACTGAATCCTACATTGTATAGAAGACTTAGTCCAATCTCTTTGTGTCACAGATAAGGAAACTGAGTCTCAGAGAGGTGAAGCTGGGCCAGGTTCCATATCCAGTGAGCACAGGGGTTGGTGGAGAATTCACCCTACCCTGCCAAACACTGCTTCTCACAGCCCTGTCCCCTACCCTTGCTTCTCCCCTGCCTAGAGGCAGAGCTCTCTCCTGGTCCCTGTCTTCAGTCTTGGCCCCATACTGACAGCAAAGTACAAGTGGACACATCTGCCCATTTGTGTTGATGAGAATTGGACCAAGTCAGCATCTTAAGCAGATGGGAACATGTGCCCTTAATAGGAAAATCAACTCCACAGTAAAGCAAATGGAAAAAAAAATAAGAAGAAGGAGAGCATTCTGCAGGGATGCTCAACATGAAGGCAAGGACCACAAGGGTGGCCCATTGCTGGCTTCTTAACCTCATACTATTAATACAGGTAAAATACTTCTTGGACAATAAGGTTTCATCTGCATGTGGGCAGGACTGATGGCTCTCTCTAAAATATATATGTTCTTCTACAAATGAGTGAATTTTTAATATGGTTGTAGATAGACTGATAAAGATGATAGATAGGTGATAGATAGATAGATAGATAGATAATAGATGATAGATAGATAGATAGATAGATAATTGCTAGATTTTGGAGAGTAGGTATCTTCACCGAGAAAAATTAACTAGACAAAAAGTTATAAAAATCAATGGAAACATAGGGATGATGGAAAAATTAAAAATGGGAGGGAAAGTGAGTATAAAGAATAGGTTTTTATAGCTAGGTGAGAGTAAATTATTGATGTGGTTACTTGGTGGCAGACAGCAGGCCTAGATAACCAGAGATTGGTGAGTAACGACAGGTCTGACATTTGTGGGGTGCGTCCTATGAGCCAGACCCTGTAATAGTTTATACCTCATCCATCTAATACAAGCCTATGAGGAGATATTCTCATTACCCTACTCTCAATTGAGGAAATCGAGGCACAGAGAGGGTGAGTGACTTGCTCCAAATCACACAGCCTATGAAAAGAAGAGATAGGCTCTCAGCCCAGGTCTGTTTGAATGAAAAGCCCATGTTCTTAACCATTTTACTATGCCCCCTGTCCCTGGGGTGGAAATGGATGTGGACTAATGATGAAAAGTTCTACAAACCCACAGAAGCACAACCCACTGGCCTGATTCTCCCACCCCCCTTCCCATCTCAGTCCTCCTAATTAAACCAAAAGCTCAACAGAAACCCTTGTGCCCCTACAGGTGGGAGAGACTGGTACCATGTACACTTTCAGTTCTGTAAGCAGAGAGAAGTCACAGTTCCCAAAAGGCACACAAAAGCATCCTTTTGCCAGAATAGCTGTCTTCAAAATCCCACCTTCCCTTCACTCTCCGATCACATCCTGGCTCTGGAGATAATTTCTTCTTACTTTCAGCTGAACGAGTTGCTCTGGCTGTGACAAATTCTAGGCAGTTGGGTGCAGGCATCAAATAACTTCTTAATGAGGTGCCCTTGGTCTTTATCTCAGCTTGCCTCCTATCAAATCAGGACCCCAAAGAAGTCCTAAGAAGCAAGAATGGGAGGAAATCGGGTTTGGAGCAGCAAAGTTGGCTATGCTCTGGGCAGCAGCTGTCAGAAGACACTCTGGGACCTACTGTCCATGCCTGGAAAGGCCAACCATTTCCCCAGCCTCTTCTGAGGCAGAATTCAGCCTTTAGGAGGTGACCTGACTCAACTCGGGGCCCTGGGGTGTTTTCTGTGCCCTTAAACCTTAGCTGAGATTATAGATCACAAAAATCATGGAAGAGAAGAGCTGGAAGAAAGCCTAAATACCAGCACTAGGAGTCAAGCTTCTAGCCGTGTAACTGAAGAAACTGAGGCTTGGAGAGGCTAATGGAAGGTAACTGTGGTGCACCCCCAGGCAGGACTAGGTCCCACACTGTCCCTCATGTTGTGGTACATTACTCCTCATTCAGCCCTGGGCTATTTTTTCAAGGGCTCATAACTTACTGTAATATGAGCTTGAAAAAAATCATAAGGGAAGTAAATCTTCCTCAAACCCAATACATAAAGCATTTTCCAGCCTCTGTCTGAATTGTTTACTCTCTCTGATTGGGTGAAGAGTGCTGAAGGTTACAGAAGGCCGCATCACAACCCTGCCAAGTCTGCCCTGGGAACCCCTGTGGAGAGCAACTGAGCCTATGAACACTCAGAACTCAGGGCCTTGAGCATGGTACCAGGTAGCTGGCATGAACACTGTGACAGCCACTAAGAATGTAACAACAAATTTGGGTTCCAAATCTCCAAGGTGTTTAGTCCTCAATTTTTTCCTTCAGTTTTAGAAGTCGGCACTGCTCCAGACAACAACTTAGCACACAGCAATCACCCAGTGGGGTTCTGGGGAAATAACCATGATGCCTCACCATACCACCAACAAGCAAGAAGCAGTCATGGGCCCTGGGGAGCAGAGCAGATGAGGCAGGAGGTAGCATGGTGTTCTGTCATTTAATCTTCACAGCAACATTTTGACGTGGGTGCCACTGTCCCTGTTTGACAGATGAGAAAACCGAGGTTTACCAAAAAAAAGAAATAACTTTCCCAAGGATGCACAGATGGTGATGATGATGCTGGCTTGGAACTGGGCTGCCTGATTCCAGTATGTTCCCTCCCAGTTGCTCTTTGCAGTGCCCAGGGGAGGGCTGAGTAGATTTGGATCCTGCTCTGCCATTTGGGGCCATATGCCCTTGGGGAAGTTGATTAATCTGTCTTCAGTTTGCCCATGTTTAAAATGGGAATAGTAATAATAGTAATTCCTTTCTCCATGGGGTGTTATAGTAACTCTACATTGGGAGGCACACCTGGCTCTCTACAGGTGTTAGCCCTGGTTAGCATTCTCTCTGTCTCTCTTTTCCTTGCCACACATAGCAGTGTCACCAAACTGGGACCCTCAGTATGCTTACCCATCAACAGCAAGAGCTAGCACTGTCCCCAGGGAACTAAGCATACAACAAATTGGCTTGTCTTCTGAAAGGGAGGAGCCTTCTAAGAAGGGGGGCTGATCAGGGTAGAAGTCATGCATGGTGACAGGCAGGGAGTCCCCCCAGAATTAATTGCTCACCACATGTCATCACTGATGACAAAATTGCAATTACTGTCTTCTAGGAAGAAAAACATCCCATTATTTCCCAGCTCTGATCCCCACAAAGAATCTGATTTAAGCAGGTTTGGGACGCGGTGCCTTCCACTTCCAAACGGTAAAATGACCACCAGAGAAAAAAAGGACCCTGAGCTTTAAAAGACAGACTGGCTTTGTCTGGTCTGTTTTTTTTTTTTTTTAATGTTTATTCATTTTTGAGAGAGAGAGACAGAGAGACAGAGACAGAGCATGAGTGGGGGAGGGGCAGAGAGAGCCTGAATCTGAAGTAGGCTCCAGGCTCTGAGCTGTCAGCACAGGGCCCAATATGGGGCTAGAACTCACAAACTGTGAGATCATGACCTGAACTGAAGTGGGATGCTTAACCAACTGAGCCACACAGGTGACCCTGTTAGGTCTGTTTAAATCAGTGAGGGAACTGGCCATGCACTGATGTCTTCCCAGTGAACTCTCTGATTCAGATGGAGGCTAAGAGACAGATAGATGATATTTATTTTTGAGGACATATCCTGGAGGTGACCTTGCATGCTCTCTGTTCTTACCTGGCCTCAGACTTTTGCCTCAAGATTCATCAGAACAGACTTAGGGAAAGACTAAAATAACAATTGAGTCCCCACTAGATTTCCAGAAGGCAGGGACAGTCCCCAGACAGGCCCAAACATCATCTTTGCTTTTGTTGTTTGCCTCTGAACTGAGCTCCTGTTTGTTCAAAGAACAGACACAAGGCTCTCACCGATCTCTGAACACCGAGTACTCACTGTCTTGCTACAATTACAATCATTCATTCATTCCTAACATTAGAAGTGCAAATATTAACCACATTGGCTTTTCTTATTGCTTCTGCAAAGGTTGTGGGGACTCATAGAAAGAAGAGATACACAGTTAGAAACCAGTAGCTTGGGGAACCTAGACCCAGAAACTGTCTTTGTGCACCACTTCTCTTCCATCATTTGACTTTCCCATAAGTTGGGGACATGGTAAAGGAGGATGAGGTATGAGACCAACAGAACTGAGAGAAAGGGCTCCAGTGAGTCAAACTCACTATAGGAGAAAAGGGGGGAAGAAGGGGCTCCCCTTGCTGTGGTCAGGCACCTCCCCATGGTTCCTGGGCTCTACATGCTGAGTCAGGGACCTGAATCTTGCTGCTGAGCATCTGCTGATGCTGGAAGTACTCTGTGATAATTACCCTCCAAGTGTCAGGTTATTTCTGTCTCTTTCAGGAGGACAGATCAGGAAGGGGCAGAGTCCAGAAATAGCAAAAGCAATTAGCAGGCGGGCTTCTCAGGGCATAATTACCATGTGCCAATTAGGACCTGGCCAGGTAAACCTCAGCCTAGTTTCTGGGTATGTGGGAAGCAGGGCGTTGGCACACGGTCACCAGGCCCTCACCTGGTGTACAGGCAGCACCACTAGCTTCTGGGGCATCTTCTCTCTACAAGGTCTTTTGTGGACTCGGATGGTTCAGGACAGGCTGAGGAATTCCCCACAGGGCACATATTCTATGCCTTGCAATGTGGACTTCAAAGCTTGGGGGACCCTGGAGGGCTTGTCAGATACTCACCAGCTAGCCCAGCTATTCTGTATCAAAAAATGACCTGTCTGTAGGTCCTGAGAAACAGGTCAGGGACTGGGCTCAAGTCTAATCAGAAGACAAGAGTTCAAGTTTTGGCACTTTTACTCCTGAACTCTATGACTTTGGACAAGTCCCTTAACCTCACTGAGCCTCCATTTTCTTTGTTTAAAATCAGTAGCCTGTTCATCATATTAGTCAGGAGATAGTCTGACCTATAGTCTAGGTGATACTGCCATCACAAATGACTCCAAATTCTCAGAGGCTTACTGAAACAACTGTGTGTTTTTCACTTACACCAGGGCCCCTCTGAGTCTGAGCAGCTCTCAGGGGTTCTGTCACCCATGCAGTGGCTCAATGAGGGTGGTTCTGCCTTTGCCACACAAGGCTCAATAGATGCTGTGGCTAGGAGAGAACAGACTGAAACAAAGCTACAGCCTTTCAGGGGCCTCAGCCCAAAGAGAGACACATCTCACTTCTGCTGACATTTCATTGGTCAGAACTAGCCACATGGCCTACCCATCTGCAAGAGGGCTGGGAAGTTGGTCTCCTATAGCTCAGGAAGGGGAGGGGAACCAGAAACAGGTGAGTCCCCATTGTTCATCACAGCTAGGCTATTATCGTCACTAAGAATTTGGGAAAGTCTAGAGAGAAAGGTCCATAAGACATCAGACGGTGATATTCTCCCTCTTATTGTTTTCTTCCTTGTATCAAATTCCTATTTGCAGTTTTTATTGGGTTCAGGATTAAAATGCCCTTGAGATGGGGAAGTCAGCCACCAGCATTTAGGTGGAGACTCATGCTGGGTAGAGACAGGGGAGAGATAAAGCCCACAGCTTGTAATCTCTGCCCTCAAGTGCTAATTCTCACTGAGGAGAAAGGGCAAACAGAGAAAGATCAAATTCCTGTTATGCAATATACATGCCACGTGAGTCAGGGACATAGAGTAATTGGGGTCGTGAAGTGCACCAGGTGGGGCTTCCTGGAGGCATGCACCCACAGAACAACCTGGTTCTTCCAGGTTCTGAGACTTCCTGGAGCCGCACTATCTGGTCAGCAATGATCCCCCTCACTCCTACCAAGCTCCTGCCCTCACTTCTGAGCCTTGAAGGCATCAGAGAGCCAGCCTACTCAGCAGTCTAAAACCTTCCACTAGAACCCAGCAGAAGGGTAGATCACCTGCCTGGGTCAGAAGTTGGGTCCACTCACTCCAGTCCCCACCTCCAACCCCATTCTGTCTGCCCTGAGGCAGGAAGTGGAGAGCTCACTGAGCTCCAGATCCAGATCTGCCCTAGACAGCTGCATGGACTCCAGCCATCTCCTGACCCACCCGAGCTCATATAGAGAGGTAGCGTGTCAGTAGGATGGTAGAGGTGCCCACAGTGCCCGGTGCCTATACATGGGAACTTTCTCATTGATGTTCTATCAGTCTGATCCAGGGGTCCCCTCCACTCTGTCATACTTTCTGCACTGGAAACCCAGTACCACCTCACTAGAGATTTGTGCTGAGTTGGTGGTCACTGTGTCACTGTGTCAATAAGCCCCCTAGCCTCTGAACCCCTCTCCAGGGATGTGGAATTCCATACGTATGTGTCTCAGGCCATCCCCAAACTCCCTTCTGCATTCTCTATGACTTATGCTTGTCAGCCATCTCCCTATGAGCTAATGACAAAATGACAATATTATTTTCACAACACGTGGCAGAAAGGCAGCATGCTGTGCAGGCTTTGTCCTGGAGATGGAATGAGAAAATCTGTGTTCTTGGGTTCTAGTCCTGGCTCTGCTGCTTTGGTGAGGCCTATGAATCCCCTGTTTATGAAAAAGGGAGGGCTTATCATCCTGTCAATCTAGGGTGGCAGTGGGAAGGGGTGGGAATAGTGCAAAAGACAATCTGGTCTGCATTCTTTAGTCCCTAAGCCTCAAAGACAGGTGAGGATGGGAGCTCTGAAGGCTTGAACAACTTGTCCAGGGTCCCAAAGTTAGGTAGAAGGGAGATTCAAATCAAGACCTGCCTGCACCACCCGTGTGGGTGCAACATGCTATCATCAGGTACACAGGTGTCCTCTCCCCCCTCCCCCTGCCCACTCACCAGCCTGTCTCAGGCAGGTTCTGTCCACTTGTCCATTTGTCTACCTGTCCGCTCAGTGGTGTTCACCTGCTCCAGGCAAAGCCTTATTACTTCAGCCCCACAGCCATGGTCCCATGCCTGGCCACTGTAGATACTGTGAAAAATGGGAGTGTCGTGTTTGTCTAATGGATTTATCACTACTTAAGAATGCACCTTCATCAACAACAGCAGGTGAAAATCGATGTCAAGGCAGCTAAGTGAGCTGCACCTTCCCTCACAGCTTGGCATGTATCGATAGTCTTTGGCCCACTTGGTGTTATTCACCCAATGTGGAGATGAAAGCAGGAATATAAATGTCCTTGGCTTTTCTTGCAGCCAGTCCTGCAGCAGCTCAGGGCAGGGTGCTAGAGCTAAGTTCTCCCCTCTAGCCCTCACTGTCCCATGCTGGGGCATCAAACAACCTAGAGGGCTTTCTTCTCTCTAGAAGTGGGGGCAGCCCCTCTGAGTGCTGCACTCCACTCTCACGGACCCAGGCAAGACCACCACCCCACAGCCTGGGGGGTGGTGTATACCCTGCACTGATCCTGAGCAAGGATGAGCATTTCCTTCTGCATGGTGTATGAAGCTCATTGTTGTTTTTTGGTTTTCTTTGATTTGGTTTTTGAAGGGTGGGGAGTGGCTGGTCAAATTGGAAGAAACGTAGAAGATGGGTTCCAGAGAGCTGTGATACACTTCTGAATAAACCTGTATTAGGATATGGCAACGAAATGGAGCAGGAAAGCTGTAATTCCTTGAAAGTCATTCCAAATGTTTGTTTTTTAAGGTACATTCTCTACACCTCCCTGGCTTATTGCTGTGCTCAGTGTATACTGAGGTAAGTATTCACCTTACTGTTAGTATTCACCAACCCATTTGAAAGAGCTGCATGTGACAAGTGCTGAAAATGTTTCCAATGATTTTTATTTATATATTAATTGTCTTAGCTCAGAGTTGTCATAACAGAACACCAAAGACTAGATGGGTTACACAAAGACATTCTTTTCTCACAGTTTCTGGAGGCTGCAAATTCAATATCCAGCTCCCTGGTCAGGGGTCTGGTGAGGCTATTTTCCAGGTTTGTTGATGGCCATCTTGCCATGTCCTCACACAGCAGAGATGGAAGTCACCCCTCATGTCTCTTGCCCTCATGATCCCGTCACCTTCAAATACCATCATCCTTGGGGTTAGGACTGCATGGTGTGAGTGTGGGGAACACAAATATTCAGTCCACAGCACTTCTCAAGTTCTGGGAGGAGTGGGAAATGGAGTGAAAAAGTAGGCATGGAAGAGGGATACCTCCATCTGTTTTCTATTTCAAATAAGCCACCATGTGCCAAGCAAGTCATATGTGTCACTTCTAATCCTTACAGTGACCCTCAGTGTATATTTTATTTACCCAAAACACCAAAGTCCAAGATTTCTGTACATTGGAGGCCAAATAGTTGTACTATCCAAGTTTACAATTCCAAATATTTTTGTGAGCATTTTTTTGTGTGGTCTAAAGGTCCTCAAACTTCAGTGGTACATCAGAGTCCTCTGGAAGGCTTGCTGGTCCCATCCCGAGGGTTCCAGTAGGTCTGGAAAGTGGCAAGAGAATACATATGTTTACAACGTTTTTGGGTTTTTCTTTTTTTTATTTTTGGGACAGAGAGAGACAGAGCATGAACTGGGGAGGGGCAGAGAGAGAGGGAGACACAGAATCGGAAACAGGCTCCAGGCTCCAAGCCATCAGCCCAGAGCCTGACGCGGGGCTCGAACTCACGGACCGCGAGATCGTGACCTGGCTGAAGTCGGACGCTTAACCGACTGCGCCGCCCAGGCGCCCCGAGAATACATATGTTTAACATGCCCCCATGTGGTGCTGGTATTCCCATTCCAAGAACCACACTTGACCCAGGAGGGTCAGATGGCTACTCAGGGAAGTTGCCAGGGAAATCTTTGAAGGGACCACAGGACATTGACAGACCCCATCACTCCAGGAACCACTCTGCCATGTGGAGAGAATTTCTGAGGGAGAAATTCTGCCATGTGCCAGAGGGAGAACCACTCTGCCATGTGCCAGAGAATTTCTGAGGGAGAAGAAGGGTTAATAGCCTGGGCATTCCCAAAGCACAGAAGCCTCGTGGGTATTCTCCACTTGGACCCCACCTCTCCCTTCGGCCTTCCCTTCCTTGTTCTTAATTAACGTTTGATTCCTTCCAGGTGGTGAGGAGCCCTTAGCATGATGAGAACTGTCTCCTTCTCCCTTCTCGTTTTCATTCCTCTGGTTAAGGCAGAATACAAATTCTTATTTAACTAGGTTTGATAGACTCACTGTTAATTTTTGTAAAGGGCAGATATATATTTGTGGAAATGTCTTGTATTTTGGGGATTGCATTCCCAAAAAAGCATGTGCACGTTTATGGGTGGACATACATTTAATTTGTGTCTGAAAGAAAAAGAGGGTTAAGAGATACATTCTCATGTTATGGGTGGGAGATTGAAAGCCCAGAAGCTTCTCCCAAGTTCTACAGCTACCCCAGAACTACTACTAACAACAACTATTCATCACTGAGTCCTTCTTAGATGCACTGAACCTTCACACAACCCTTCAAGTTAGTCTTCACGGTGAACATTGATTGAATACCTCTAATAGGCCTGGCACTGTCCTAAGACCTTTACTTGTATTATCCCAGTTATCTTCACAACTGGCCGATGAAGTAGGCATTACCACTATCTCTATGTTTAAGAACAGAAACCCAAGCACACAGAGATGAAGGTGTTTGCCCAAAGTCATACTACCAGAAAATGGTGGGGTCTTGATTAAATCCTTATCCCTGTGCCCTGTCCAGCCTCCTAAGACAGGTGATCCCTCATTTCCCTGATGGCCCAGAGTGGTTAATAGATGCCATATGGGAAATCACAGCAGTAGGCACAAACCCAAGCTGTCTGACTTCAGAGGCGAGTGAGGTTGGAAGCCTGTGTCTCTAGACTTCTAAGCCAGTTTTCTGCTGTTCACTAGCAAACAGCAAGAAGGATGCCAAAGCCAGCATTGGAGCTGGCCACCTAAGTCAGCATCCCCCAAAGCACTACCTGTCATACATCTAAGTACTACTACCCTGCTTGCCTTTGACCTCAGAGAATGGGAGACATTTTTCAAAAGCACACAATTCAGAAGCAGGAAATGGAGTGAAAGACTCCAAATCCATTAATATTGTCAGTTCCAATGCTCTCAGTTTTACCCTAGTTAGAGCACCCCGCCAAGTATGTCTCTCCAGGTCCCTGCCTTAGACTCAGTAAGCTCTTCATCCCTGAGGCTCACATACACTCCCACGATGGTGTGCTTCCCAGAGTCTCTGTCATGAAACTGTTTTTGTTCCCTTTGAGTTGCTATGGCATTCATTCCAATATGAATATGCATCCAACCCTACAACATCTTTTCTGGTCTAGGGAGAGGTTGGGGGTTGCACGTTAGGGTGAAAATGAGGATGCAATAGGAAGAGGGTTGGCTGGAAGCCCAGAGAAGGGGGTGGCTTATGTGGGAAGATGATGAGGATTCCTGGCAACATCTGACCATCTTGGAGCTCCCTCCCCACTGAGCATCCCCATGCACTTGGCCAACATGCTCCCCTCCTTCCAAACATTCATGTGCAGAGAGACAGCCTGGGAAGAGCAGAGAAGAGCTGTCCCTGTCCTTCCTTATGCCCTTGAGCCCCTGCTCACTCCCCCCTGCCTGTGAGAAGCTCGGTTCCTTGGAAGATGGAGGTGGGCAGGCTGCAGACAGCGGGACTGGGGACCAATCTCTTTCCAGCTGCCAGAGGTGTGTGATGCCAGAAGGGATGGAGGAGGTGCCATATGCTTGGCACAGGCTCCTGGCTTGCCTCATTGTCAACGAGCTGCTTTCCTGAGAATCCTCATTTCTCAGAGAACCTACAAAATGATATTCATGTCTTTTCATCAGTCAGAGGACAAAGTGAGCCTAAAACCTTCCTGTGTAGACTCAGAGAGCTCTAGAACGCCTCCATCATCTCAGCCACCTGCAGATGTGACCTGTCCCCACTTCCAGCTACTCCTAAGGGAAGAAGCAGATTAGGTTGTGAGGCTAGTGTGACTCTACCTGTGGGGATAAGAGGCTTCTGGGCAGAGATGGTGTCATACCAGACAGGGCATGGGCTCTGCTGTCAGTCAAGGGAGGACACAGGAATGAGCCCTCAGGACTGATTTTTTTTTTCACTTTGGAAGTTCCTCCTCTAGATGCCTTGGAAGGGGGAGTAGTGGACTTTTCTGTGAGACTCAATAATACAGAACAAGACCCAACTGTTGGTAGATTCAGGAATACAGATATTGACTCATTGAAAAGAGCCACATTCTCACATTGAAATTAGAATCTGCTTCCCCAGGAAACTGAGAAATCTGTCACTCAACTGTTCAAGCACAGACTTGGCCTGACCAGCCGGGGGGCAGAGGATGTGAAGGGATGTTTGCATCTGGGGTAGCTTGCTCTGATCCTTTCACTCTGAGACTGAGCTCCCCTTACTCTAGTCCTTGGGGGCCTCTCACCTCACCTCTTGCTGGTCAGTGGGGAAGTATTTACAGAGAACCACCAAGTTCCCAGCAGAGGACAGACAGCCTCTGAACTCAAAGAGTACATAAGAAAGTAGGGAGAGGTGACAAGCCCACAGGAGGTGATCAGCAGGCAGTAGCAAATCTCCCAAGCGTATGTGCTGTGGAAGATACAAGCCACTTAGGAAAAAATAAAAGATACAAGCCATGCAACACTGGGGCAATGCTAGGCCATCTGTGGCATCCTCATACCAGCCAGGGGCACCAGGCATGGTGGGTGGTGAGGGGATCAGAAGTGAGGGAAGGAAAAGGCCAGCACGGGCTATAAACTGGCGGGCTTGAGGGGCACAGGCATCATCTGAGCTCCAGTTTTGGGAAACTCCAGGTAAGAGCCAAGCTGTAGGGTGCAGGGACATCTCTGGGCAAGTGTATTTCTTGACCCCTGAGAGGTCTATAGCTTGGGCACCTCCCTCATGCGGAATTAAGACAATGATGCAAGGGCTCACCACTGCCCCCCACCCCAGTTTCACATGCCTTTGGGGCTTACTGTTTGCTGCCTTGGATGGTAATGGTCTATGCAAGTATCTGACTCTCAAACCAAGTGTGAGTTCCTCAAGATCAAAATCCATCTTTTACCCATTCCATCTTTTACCTGTTCCACAATCACCCTGACAAAACCCACTTATAGGTGTGTATGTGCATACACACACACACACACACACACACACCACACACACCACACATACCCCCCCACATATATACCACACTCACACCATATATACACATACCCCCCCCACATATACCCCCCATACCACATACACACACACACACACACACACACACAAACACACACATATACCCCTACACACACACACACACATACCACACTCACACAGCCCACACACACAGCCTCCCCCCCCCACATACACATATATACCACACTCACACCGCACATACACATACCCCCTCCCACACACACATACCCCCACATATATACCACACTAACACTGCACATACCCATACTCCCCCACATACACATACCAACTCACACAGCCCCCCACACATACCACACACACACATACATTCACACCCCACACCCCAACACACACACTTATTTCACACTTGTTCATGTACTAATGAATAAATACTTTCTTCAGAAACATTTTCAGAGTGAGAGAGTAGGAGGCGTAAGCCCTTGAAATCTGGCCAGTGGCCTGACTTGATGAAATGAAACCCCAAATCTGAATTATAGAAAACATGGATTTAGGATCATAAATATTTCTGAGAGTAGAATAGCTGAAGGAAGTTGAGGTTTTACTCAGTAGAAAATGGGAAAGTGCCTGATACAGGACTCAACACCTACAAAGTGATGGGTAAGTGCTGCCTGTTTTCATTATCCTCTTAGGTCTTCGCTCATAACCACACATACACACATGCACACCACACACACACATCACACTCATACCAAATACACATCCCACACACATACCCTCCCCCGACCAACACACTACACATCACACACACATACATACCACACACACCCCACACACATACTCCCGCACACCACACACACACACTCTCTCACATACACACACACCACTCATACCACACCCCCCCACACATACCCCACACCCATCTCCCCCACACCACACACATACATACCACACACACCCACACACATATCCCCACATACACACCACACACATACCCCCACACACACACCACATATACCTCACACACATTCCTGCTCACACATACCCACACACCACACACACACACACACATACACATACCACACACATGCACACACCACATACACTTCACATACATTCCCCCCCCCACAACACACACACACCCCACACACACCCCAGACATATACTCCACATACACCACACCACACACCACACACACCCCCTCCCAGTGAGTTCTCCCATCTCCCACCTTCTCTGACCAACCTTCTTTCACCCTAGAAGAATAAATGTGTCCATTTCTGGCCTCTACACAGGCCTGGCAGGTCTCACTTTTGCCCATTCCTCGTCCTTTCACCCTCCAGGACCTACTTCCAGTGAGAGGCTCTTGGTTCCCTAGTTGTGAAGCTCTACTGTCTTCTCACAAACAATTTATTCAGCCTTGTTCTTCTTTGGAAAAGGACTTCCCCTAGACACTGGGGACTGGAGTGGGCCTCTAACATCTCAGTAACAGGAGACCAGGATTAGGGCCATGGTCTCAGTATCAAACTTTTCCCTGAACTGAACTCCGTGGATTCCAGTGCCTTCAGGACACATCTATTCATGGGTTTATTTCTCTGCACAGCTTTTCCCCTTAGATAGATGGGGAGGCAGCCTGGGTCTCAGATTCCCAAGGAAAGAGCAGTAGCAAACACCTCTGCTTTCTTCTTTGCAGCCAGGTCACAGGGACCCACTGTCTTCACTGGCCTGGTCCCCCAGGTTTTCATATGGGTGTGAAACCACCTAGCAGCCTGAGGGCATGGGTTAATTTGTACTTTCCTATGCACAGATCTGGCTCTCAGTACTCATTTGCAGAAGGGAAGCAGGAAGGAAGGAAGAAAGGCAAAGAGGGAGGGAGAGAGGAAGATGGGCTGAGGGGAAGGAGCAGTTTTTTGTGCACAAGGTCTGAGTTCATTTTTGGCTTGTCACCTGATGACTACCTCCAGTTCTCTGGGCCGTCATCTCTTCATCTGGAAAATAAAAGATGGAGTCCCTGTCTCTCAGCACAAACATGGGATCAAATAAGTAATCAACCTGTGAAAATATGGTGGGCACGCTGCAGAGAGATGCTCAGGCGTGAGGTAAAGCTCCTCACACACTTTCACCCAGTTCAGTTCCTCACAGCAGAGATGAGGCCATCTGTGCGCACAAATCCTCACCAGCAGCAGGCCTTCCAACCTCTGATCTTCAACTATCTGCTGGCAGAAAGTGGCATCTCAGGGAAATTTTAGTGTGCATTTCTCTTAAATTCAATAAAGATGAGCATCTATTCATATTTAAGAGCTACCTGTATTTCCTTTTCTGTAAATTGCTTCTTAATATTCTTCGCCCATTTTTCTTTTGAGTTTTTTGTCTTATGTTATAGGAGACTTTTATATTTTAGAGAAATATAAAATTGACCTTAGTCTAAGGTCAGAGTTGCAAACATTTCCCCCCAATTTATTGTTTGTAGTCTAGTTTTACTTATGGTGCATTTTGCCATGTAGAATTTTGAAATTTTTTTTATGTAGTCCAGATTACCAAAGTTTTATTTCATGATTTATTGGTGTGTGTTTTTGTTCCCTATCATAGTTAGAAAGGTACTCAGACTATAAATAATTATCCCACATTTTAATTTTTCTAGTGACCATACAGATTATTTTTTTGTTCACCTTTAAATCTTTGATCCATTTTGAATATACTCTAATTTACGATGCCCACTAATATCCCAGTTATGGATTCAACAGTATTTCTCAATGTCTAGTTTGAGAATGGCCCGCCTTCTTTCTCACTAATTTAAGAATATCTGAGGAAGCATCTTTACATTACTCTAAATTTCCTTATGTATCCTTCTATTTTTGCACTCTACCTTCTGTTTCATTGATCAAATTAGTTACCTATGTACCAGTACCACACTGTTTTATTTATTACAGTTTTAAAATATAACTAAAATACTCATCTCCTCTGATGTACATCTATTTTGGAACTTTCTGAGCTATTTTTGCTTCTCTCTTTTTCTATGTGAATTTTAGCATGTGCTTACCTAATTATTATTTCACTGTTCATTTGGGAATCAAATTAAATTTATAGATTAATTGGGGAGAATTAATGTATTCATTTTGAAGCTTAAAATCTGTATCATTTAGGAAATACATTCAACCGCTAATAGACTTAAATGCATTGGCATAACACATAAACGTTCGAAGAGAAACAATCTGGAGGCAGGCAGTCTGAGCTAACCTGGCAGCCCGATAGAACTACCCAGGATCTAAATTACTTCTGTCTTTCTTCTCTGCCTTTCTTGGTGGCAGCTTCCAACCTCAAGGTCAGAATCGCTAGAGATTGCGAAGTGGCAGCTGGAGCTGCAGACAGAAAGGAGAATCGTGAAGTTGAAATGGACACTTGCCAATTACGCCCCCTCCCCTTTTAAGTTTTCTTGGATGTCCACCAAACAAGCATCACTAACACATCTAAAGTGTAGTTCTTCCAGAGAGCTGAAAAGCGTAGTCTTTGCAGCTATGCATATTGCCATCCCAATTAAATTAGATTTGTATAGTGAAGAATGAAGGAGAAAGCAACCCACAGACTTTAACACCCTGTCCTTGAACATGAGGAGCCTATCGTTTTGTTCACCTCCATTCCCTCCCCACTCACCCTGGGTCTCACCACAATACAACCCTAAAACTGCTCTTGTCAAGGTCATCAACAACCACGTCTTTCCAAACCCAATGATCAACTTTCAATTTTTATCTCATGCAGCCATTCAACAGCATTTGGCCACTATGTCACTCCCTCTTTTAGAAATACTTTGTAGTTTAGCCATGGACCATCCTGCTTAATTTCCTTCTATCCAACCAGCTGCCCCCCCCCAACTTTCCTCTCCTCAGACCTCTTTCCTTTGCTGTGCATATTGGCTCCATACAGAATATATGTGCTCCCATGACTGTGCATATGTGGGGGGTGCCTCTCAAATGCAGATGGCTAGCCTTGCACACCTATTAGAATGGCTAAAATTGCTTAGCTGGCACTGCCAAATGCTGGTGAGGATACAGAGCAGCTGGAATTCTGTTACACTCTGCTGAGAATGCAAAGTGGTGGGACCACTTTGGAAACAGCTTGTCAGTTTCTCATAAAGTGAAACACACACTTAGACTGTGGCCCAGAAATCCCACTCCCATTAATTACTCAACAGAAATGAACACATTTGTACACATAAAAACTGTGTGTGACTGTTTATTTCAGCTTTATTTATAATGGCCAAATATGTGGGGAAAATTCTCAAATGTCCATCTGCAGGTGAAAGGACAAACAAATTGAGGTACATCCCTATAGTGAAACACTACTTAGCAATAAAAAGTATTGAGCTACTGATGCACATGACATAGCTTAATTTGAAATGCATTGTGATGAATGAAAGACAACATACCACATGATTTCATCTACCTGATTCCACTTGTGTGACATTCTGGAAAAGGTAAAACTATAGGGACATAGAAAGTATGTTCCAGGAGCTAGGGTGGAGAAATGAGAATGTCTATAAAGCGACATGAGTGAACATTTTGGATTGATGGAAATATTCTCTATTCTGATTGGCTAAATATTCTCTATCCTGATTGTTGGTGGTGGTTACATGACTGTATACATCTGGCAAAATTCATACACCTGCACACCTAAAAGGGTGAATTTTACTACATAAAATACACATTAATAACCATGACTTAAAATATATGTATCCAGCCCATCTGTCTTCCTGAAGTCCACACTTGATACATCTCCTCTTGGGAAAAAAGAAAAGCACTAAATGTAGAGTCTTTTGTCACTTCATTAAAGGGTACTTTTACTCATGGAGTTACTGTCAGGAAAAGCAAACTTTGGCAACCTCCATGACTACTCTTTTTCTCATGCCTTATACTAACCCACAGTCCATGGCTCCAGCTTGTCCTGACCTGACCATTTCTCATGACTGGGCTTGAGTCTGTACCATTAAGTCATCAGAGCATCTGTGTCTGCACAGTCCATTTTTCACAGAACTTCATGGTTTGTTTTGTTTCATTTCGTCTTTTTCAAAACATAAATAAGATCACTTTTATCAGGTGCTCAACATATCCCAGTATGGGCTGTCCCACACACTCAGCAGAAAGTGCAAGCCTTCCTCCAGCCCTTCCACAGCTGCCCTTCCTCGCTTTGTGACTTCAGCTCCAAGCATCAAACTCAGCAGACTCCATACTTTTCTCAAATGCCCTACCAGCTCCTTCTTGGGCCCATGCACATGGTCCTCCTTCTTCCCTTCAGGCACATATGTGGCCCATGTGCTTCATGCTCACTTTATTCAGCTTTCAATACAAATGTCATCTCCACAAGGCTGTCTCAGCAGCCACTCTTGAATCCTACTTTGCTTTAACTTTTCCACCTACATCTTATCAACTTACTAAGATTATATCCTTTGTTTAACCTGTCATTGTGTCTCTTCCCCACCAGTATGTGAGCTTGTTTATGGCAAGTATTACTGAATGCAGGAATGACTAAGTAGGCTTCAATAAGCTTTATTGTTTCTGTCAACTGTAGAGTGCTGTGCCTCTGAGTAAAATCTGCAGAACCCTAATTGCACATCTTTTCTTAGGATAGTACATCCATCAAGGAGTCTTTCCTCTTCCTCATCCACTTCCCCTCTCACAGTTACAGCCTCACTGGTAGCCATTGAAAGAGATGCCCTGCCTCCTTCCCCGGCCCCTGACCAAGATATCCTTACCACCTATCCAACACCCAGTCAGCGGGACACTTGTGCATGCAGTCCAACACTGAGCTATAAAGGCTAGGTTCCCCAGAGGACACAGACTCCTCAGTTTGTCAACATCTCTCCAAGCCCACTCTGGGTTTCCCAAACCTGACCTCCCAGATTCATCCTTTGGCTCAGTTTCCAAGGATATTTAATTTGGAAAGAAATGACACAGACTTAGCAGAATGCTGCCTTGCAGAAAATAGAGCTGTGTTCCATGTTCAAAGCTGCCTCCATGGTACAAGTCCAATAGACACTACTGAAGCCAATGGATGGTGAAGATATGGGGGCCAGGTCCCAACACTCAGCCAGAACAGCTCCTTCTCCAAGGAGGGGAACCTGTGAGGTAACTATACCTCCACAGAGGTAACTATTCAGTTTTCAAGGACTGCCAGGTCCCAGAGTCACACCTCGTTCCCTCAAAGGCAGGGAGGCGGAGGCTCTGTGGGAGGCCCTAATTTCATAGTTCATTTATTTACTCATTTATTAGTTTATTCAACAGATATTTGTCTACTACCCATGACATCCAGGTTCAGGCCAGGTGAGGGAAAGAAAACAATCAAGCATCAAGCACCAAAAAGCATAGCCACCCTCTACAACCCCAGCCAGTGTTTCTTCTCAGGACACAGGGGCCATCATGCCATGCAGCCCAAACTTTCTTATGTCTGACTACAATCTCACTACAGGGTGGGCCCATTTCCTCTGCCCTTCAGAAAGTCCAAAGCAGCTGGCCACTTTCCCCTTCCTCTGCACTGCTCAAGCCTGGAATGAACAGTCCTTACTCTCTCTCACAGTAGTGAGGATATCAAGAGCAAGCGATGGTGAAAACAAGGGTTGTGCTGTTGTGTGAGGAGGGTAGCAGTGGTCACATGAATAGCAGGGACCAAGCCTCTCCTCCCCACACTGATGCCCCTCTGCTACCCAGCCAGGCAGACTGCTTCCTTGGCACTGCACTGACCATCAGAACCCTGGCCTGCAACCCCTGGATACCCATTAATTTGAAGCTGGACAATACATTGGGCAGAAGATTCCACCCCCTTGGCCCTCAGTTCTTACTGTCCCTTGCCTTCTGTGTCTCTCCATGGATGTGCCTATTGGTGCCCTGGGGTGAGGGACCAGCAGGTGTCCAACCTTGCATGTTCATTTAATGCACTGAATAAAACATTACTCACAGATTAACTGAGCAGTTTTAAGTGAACAACCATTTTCATCTGTTTTAAATTTTCATGGGTACTTTTCTGAAGAACAAGTACATTGTTAATAATTGAGGGGAATGAGACCTTGTTAATCTCTCTGTATTTTAATAAGGTCCTA
Organism: Prionailurus bengalensis; assembly: GCF_016509475.1. Lineage (NCBI taxonomy): Eukaryota > Metazoa > Chordata > Mammalia > Carnivora > Felidae > Prionailurus > Prionailurus bengalensis. Next base: position 31,373,720 of record NC_057346.1, on the reverse strand, counting down.
CTGTGCCACAGTCATTTATATTTAAAACAGCTTCATTTTTCCCTAAAGTTGTTTCCTTTGAGGAGAGACCTGGGGGTGGGCAGCAGGGGAGGGGATGTCTTTCATTCTGAAAAGAGTACTGGGATCTGGTTTTAGTGTTTCAGGATGAACTCAGGGAGGCTGTGGGGTCAGCATTCAGAGCAGGTTGTAATAGGATCCAAAGCACACCAGCACCAACTGGAGCCAGAGGATAAGATGGGCAATGGGACCGCTACACAGAAATGGTTGGGTGATCTAATTGGCAGAAACAGCCAACACACCAATGTGGAATGAGCGCCACTGAGCTCCGGAGATCTCGTACTGTCTTTGAGCCGCACACACTAACAAGCAGATGCAAAACAAGAGCTACCACATCCCTGCATGTACTATGTGTCAGACACCATTCTTTGGACCCTGTGCATGTGTTGTCTCATTTAATCCTCATGACAACCCCCTAAGGTAGGTACTAATATTATTCCCATTTTACAGATATGAAAAAAAAATGAGGCCACAGACAGGCAAAGCAATTTGCATAGGGTTATACATTTAATTAGCAATGCAGCCAACATTAGAACGCAGGTGTGCTTGGGTTTAAACTCTACTCTCTTAACCACTGTGCAATACTGAGAAGATGACCTGCAAAATATCTGCCCAGCTACATGTCTGTGATTTGCTTCTAGGGTATGGGTTTCATCAGGCAATAATATCCCCATCTATTCTGGGACGCTCCTGCCACCCGCCCTGCCCTGCACAGCTCCCTCTGTCCCCTACTGTGGAGTCTGCCCCAGGGCCTGGCCCACTCCCATTAGCCTCTGGGTTTGAGGTGGGAGGGCAGATGGCTGAGAGGCATGGGAAGAGGGATTGGTTTAGGCAGCACAGACTTGGCCTGGATTGAAAGCCACTCAAGTGAGTGATTTCATGCAACAAGCTGTTAAAACATGCTGTGTGGGGAGCTTAAAACAGCTCTACATTAAAGCCTTACTCTACTGGAAAAATCAGCTTTTCATATTCATAGTCAGGAAAGAAACAGCCCTACTCTCTAGATGAGGTTAGTTCAAGGCTTCCTGGTCTGGGGGCAATAAGAGATGACAGAGGTGAGCAATGCACTTGCAGGCCACACAACATGCGTGTTCTCTCCTGGTAGGGTGTGGGCTCACACCCTTAGGCTCCAGGGCAGGACAGTAATGCAGGGCTCAGGTTAAGGACCTTGTCATGTCCAGTTTGCATTGCATTGTGGAAAGGTGAGTCTCTGGGTGGTATATTTCTAGGGCCCCAGAAAACTGTCCTCTCAACCTGCATAAAATGTCTACCCCGTCAACTATCCCAGTGAAGACATGCATCAGAGGCAAAGGAAATCTCAACTGCTACATTCTCTCCCAGCTCCTGGCCTTGCACATATCAGGGTCCTCTCTGCACTATCTTCTATCTGTTTGGAAAGCAAAATGAACTAAAACTAGACATAAAAGGCATCCCATAAAAATTGCTAACATAAATGCCAGTGCACCCCACACAGAATCCAGAGAAACACACTAGCTGGGTGACTTCAGGTGAACAGCTTTGGTTCTCTGAGCTTTCCTTATGGGGAACATATCAGTACGTTAAGAGTATTGGGCTCCTTCTCGGCCTGGAGTTGCATCCCCGCTTCCACTATGTTAGCCTCATGTTGCCAAGCTACACATAAGAATGAAGAAAACACAAATCCATCCTGCAACACATACAAAACCCTTCACACAGCCTGGCACATGTTCAGCACTGAGTAAATCACTCCTGTTATTCCTGTTACTATTTTTATCTTTTACATAGCACTCTAAACTTTATTAGTTCAGCCTCATTTTATAGAGACTCCAGGAGATTCAGTGACTTGTCCTTGACCAGGGTCTTCTGCTGGGGCCCTAAGCAAGTGCAGCTCACCTGTGTCTTTCCCCATACCACTCCACATCCCTAGTTGAGAAGAAACAGTTGATGTCCATATCTGGCTGTTCTTATTGTGTTTCATCTTGCTGAGAGAAGTTTCTGCCACCCCTCCTCCTGTTATGGGCTAAATTGGTGTCCCCCAAAATTCACATGTTGAAGTCCCAGTACTCGGTGCCTCAGAATGTGACTGTATTTGGAGATAGGCTCTTCAAGAAGTAATTAAGGCAAATGAGGTCATTAGGGTGGGCCTTATAATCCCATAATGCTGATGTCATAGGAATAGGAGATTGGACATAGACACACACAGAGAAAACGTCGTGAAAGAAAACATCAAGAGGACCTCCAAGTTAAGGAGAGAGGCCTCAGGAGAAACCAAACCTGCCGGCACCATGATCTAGGACTTCTAGCCTCCAGAACTGGGACAGAATAAGTTTCTGTGGTACATCCGTGCCCCTTTCTGTGGCACCCTGTGGTACTTTTCTACAATACCTGGAGCTGATGAGTACACCTCTAGTCTGCAATTGGTACAGAGGAGTGAAGTTCCAGCCCTGTGCAAGCCCCCAGCCCAGCTCTCAGCCTGCTTTCCACTGCACCCCTCCTCACCATCAGCTCCCTCTTTCTTCACCTTGGCTACCACACCTCCCTTCCCCACCACAACCAATCTCCCTAATTATTTATTTAAGTCCTACAAGAGGCCTCTTGACTGCCTTAATTGGTCTGGGAGTCTCTTGACCCAACCTTTGACATGGCCATGCCCACCACATGTGCATGTGTGTATACATGCATGTGTGTATACATGCATGTGGGGAGGGGCTGTGTATTTAGGTATCTCTCTAACCCTTATCTATACTATATACTCCCTAAGAACAAGGGTTATATCTGGGCTCATGGAATGCTAAGGTTGAATGGGACTTTAGGTAACATTTAGTCTGTAATCTTTGTTTTACAAATGAGAAAACCATGTCCATAAGGAGGACATGAATGGCCTGCTCAGGGACAAATTGCAGGTGACTCCCAGGTCCCATGCTATCCCACCAGGCCACACACTTTATCTTTGGCTGTTTAGACAGCAGATGTGTCTGTCCCTTATGGCCTGTCAATAGTTTCTGGGACATCCTTAGACAAGACTCTGTCCCTCTCTCTTCCTGCTTCCTCATATGTGCATGTCTGGCTTTTCTCTTTTGTAGCCCTCTCATGAAGACAAGGTGCCCACCAGTGTTATCATCACATGCACAGGTACACACAGGAACACAAGTCAGTGTGAATTCTCTCCCAGGTACACAGATGCCCTTCATAAGTGCATATTCACAATACATGAGAGCCCATGCCTGACATTTATACATTTACACATAACTTTGTATTCAGTGCATATTTGTCTCCCCTCCTAGACTGAAAGGGCTTTAGCAAAGGAAGCATCTGGTCTGTCCCCCAGTGCCCAGCAGTGTCTGGCACATAGTAGGTCTTCAATAAGCACTTACTATATGAGTAGATACATATGTGTGCAAGCAGACATATGAATGCACACACAGTCGGATACACTGTCACAAACACAGACACACCCACACTGCACAGAAAGGAACACAACAGAGGCATCCACGGGTTTTCATGTCCCAGCTGGGCTCCCAGATCAGGGAATGAGGTGAGGCTCTTGCAGAGCCCCCAGGCAGTCTTGAGTTGCTCTGAAAGCATGACCCAGTGGACCTGTTATTTTTCCATATCTGCTGCCTAGGGTGAGCTATAGCAATTATCTGCAGGGGGCTGAAGGCCAGCTGTGAAGTGACAGCCAGGTCTCAGATGGCAATAGGGGACAGCAATAACAGAATTGAGTCCAGCTGTTGGCTTGGCCTCAGCTGGCCTGCGCCATTCCCCAGGGGTATGGAACTCTCCAGAGGCCCCCATGCCTCCTCTTGAGGCAGACCTGAACACAACTGCTTTTGGAATGGAGTTCATGATGGCTTTAAACAGCCAAGATCAGAGTCTAACCCAGGAAGCAGAGCAACATCTGCTTCTCCCCTCCTCCACCATTGGCAGGCACCTGGCTGCTGGAAGATAAGCCAGGAGGCAGAACAGCTAGGGGTCCAAGCCCCAACTGGGCCAGAAACCCAGTAATTGTGGTCTTTAGTCAGGGCGCTGACACCAAAGCCAGCTCAACACTAGGTTCAGCCAGGACACAGCTTCATTGGAATTCTCATCCATGTGCACTGAGGACCCAGTTCAAGTCTGTGGCCCATGTATGTGAGTGCTGAGGCACCTATAGCCATTGTTCCTGCCCTAGGTGCTGACACTGTGAACTCCCATTCTGCCTAGGATTGTGATCCCTTCCCAAATAACTTAGCTCCCTCCCAGCTAAACGCAGAGAATGGAATAAACTCACCTTCTGCTGGTAAAGCATAAAGCTCCAACAGGGGTAAGGTCACTGCCATCAGAAGTATGGAGAGCAAAGGTTGACACTACCTAGCCCCCAGTTCATTTCAGTTAATTCATTACACAAACACACACACCCACACACACACACATACGCACACACACGTGTCCACTCAGTGCCAGGCCCATGCAAAGGTCTGGCAGTTGAAATGCCTCTGTCATCTTACCCCTACACTCTAGGACCTGACAGATTCGTCCCCTTAAACCCATTATCCACACATTTACCAAAGAAACTTTTTAAAACTAAATATGTGGGATGTATTTCCTTTTAAAGCCTTCCAGTAACTTCCCACTAAAACCCTAACTCCTTCTCTTGGTGGGAGGCCTGGCACCTACTCACCAGTGTTCCCTTGACCACCACACCACACAAAGGCCATACGGTCTTCTTTCTGTTCCTTGTCCATTGTCCAAGCTCACTTTCACCTGGGTCTCTGCACCAGCTGCCCCTTCCCTAACATTCCCAAGCTAGCTCCTTGACAGGCAAGGCCCAGCTTGCATGGCTCTCTCCAAAACCTCCCCAGGATGCCCTTGTGAGCACATGAGACCATTTGGCTGTATTTTCCTGCTTTCATTCTTTTATCTGTCTTCTATCTTAGTCAGCTAGGGCTGCCATAACAAAATACCACAAACTGGGTGACTTAAGCAACAAAAATTATTTCTCACAGTTCTGGAGGGCGGAAGTCCAAGATGGAGGTGCTGTCAGGGTCATTTCTTGGTGAGCGCTGTCTTCCTGGCTCACAGCTGGATGTCCTTTTGTTATATCCTCAGATGACTTTTCCTTATTGTGCTTGTGGAGAATAAGAGATAGCTGGTGTCTCTTCTTCTGATAGATCAGAGCTCCACCCTTATGACCTCATTTAACTTTAATTCCCTCCCTAAAGGTCCTATCTCCAAATGTAATCACATGAGCAGGGGGTACAATTCATTTTGAGGGGGTACAATTCATTCTATAACATCTACTCAATAAATATATATTCAGCATCTGCTATATGGTGCTCATGCTTCTAGGCACCAAGACATGATAGTAAACAAAACAGACAAAGATCCTACCTTCATAGAAATTGCATTCTGATCAGGGAGAGGCAGTCAACTAAATATTGAATATTGGAAAGTGGTGAGTGCTCCAGAAAATACCACAAAAGAAAAAAAGAAAGAAAGAAAATTCCTAGGGACAAGGAGACTGTTCACAAATCTCCCTGCTCTTTCTCCAACTTGGCAGAGGGCAGGGGACTCTCCCCCACTCAGTTGACATAAGGGGTGGCTGTGTATCATATACTGGCCAATGACATGGCCAGTCAGCTGTTACTGCATGGCTCCCTCCTGTTCTCTGCAGTGCCCCAGAGTGTAGCCCAGTCAGCCTGGCTGTCAAGACAAGATTTCACCATGGCGGCGGCGAAGAGACTCTAGCTGGCTTGAAAGGGACATGTTTTGTAATGGAGAAATAACCTCATTACCTTAAACGGGGGTATTTGATACTGTAGCATATGTCAGCCCATGCTGACTGGTATAGACCTAAAGAAAGTGAAGGATCAGCCATGCAGAAACAAGGGATGAGTATTCCAGGCAAAAGGGACACCAAGTGCAAAGGACCTGGGGCAGAAGCATGCTCAGCATGTTCAAGGAACATAAAAAGGCGATATACCTGGAATAGAGTGCGCAAGGGACAGAGAGCAAGAGACAAGCTCTAAGGCCATGGGGCCCTAAGGGCCACTGCAGGATCTTAACTCCCAGTGACAGGGAAGCCACTGGAGTATTTTGAACAGAGACATGACATCTGATGTATTTTTTAAAGATCCCTCTGACTGCAGGAGAGATGGTGAGGGGCAAAGGTAGCAGCCAGAAAATATCTAGAGAGAAGCTGCAGAGGTTGACACTGGGCTTCCTGCAGCAGAGGAGAGGGGGTAAAACTTGGATTCTGAAAACACTTCCTTTTTTAGTTTTTTAAACCTTTATTTATTTATTTATTTATTCATTTTTGAGAGACAGAGAAAGACAGAGTGCGAGTGAGGGAGGAGCAGTGAGAGAGGGAGACACAGAATCTGAAGCAAGCTCCAGGCTCTGAGCTGTCAGCACAGAGCAAACTAGGGCCTCAAACCCACAAATGGTGAGATTATGACCTGAGCTGAGGTTGGACAGTTAACCAACTGAGTTACCCAGGTGCCCCTGGAAGTGTTTTAAAGGTAATACAGATGACACGATTCTTTGATGTGGCTTGAGAGGGAAAGGAATCAAGGATGGCTGCTATGGTTTTTGTGTGGGTCACTGGAAGGATGGAATGACTGCTTCCTGGATATGGAAAACTATGAGAGGGACAGACCTGTGGCCACAAACCAGGAGCTCAGATTTGGAGCAAACTTTTCAGAATGACAGGATGGACTCAGGGTCTTCAGTGCATGAGGCAGGCTCCACCCTTAACAAGGAGGCCAGTGAGGACAGGAGTGGATGGATCCATGGGGACAAGGTGCCACACAGATCCAGGAGGCAAGAAATATGTAGCTGACACAGAACCTTGACACTTCTGGTGCAAATCTGCACCAGCCACCTACACACACCGCAAACAGTGGCCAAAACCACACAGAATTCTTTTTGGAGGAAGAACTAGGAGAGAAGAGGTGTGGTGGGGGAAGTGATCAAGCTTTGGATGGTGTAATGCTCAACAGTAAAGCCTTAAAAAGGAGCCTGGGTTGCTCAAGGTTAAGCAACCTACTTGATTTCAGCTCAGGTCACATCTCACACTTTGTGAGATTGAGTCCCACACAGGACTTTGTGCTAACAGTGCAGAGCCTACTTGGGATTCTCTCTTTCCTCCTCTTTTTGCCCCACCCCTGCTCACACACTCTCTAAATAAATAAATAAATAAATAAAATAACTTAAAAAAAATAAATAGTAAGGCTGAAAGTTTGATTCAAAGGGGTTTTGCAAGATGGCGGCTTAGGAGGACGCTGGGCTCACCGCACGTCCTGCTGATCACTTAGATTCCATCTACACTTGCCTAAATAACCCAGAAAACCGCCAGAGGATAAGCAGAACGGAGTCGCCGGAGCCAAACGCAGAAGAGAGGCCCACGGAAGAGGGTAGGAAGGGCGGTGAGGCGGTGCGCGCTCCACGGACTGGCGGGAAGGAGCCGGGGCGGAGGGGTGGCTCGCCGGCCAAGCAGAGCCCCCGAGTCTGGCTTGCAAAAGCGGAGGGGCCTGACGGACTGTGTTCCCACAACAAGCACGACTTAGCGTCTGGGAGGTCATAAGTCAACAGCTCTGCTCGGAAAGCGGGAAGGCTGGAGGACAAAGGGAGGGAGAGCTGCTGAGCCCCCTGACAACAGAGCTCAGTTTGGTGGGGAACAAAGGCGCTCGCCAGTGCCATCTCCCCCGCCCATCCCCCAGCCAAAATCCCAAAGAGAACCGGTTCCTGCCAGGGAACTTGCTCGCTCCGCGCAAACACCCAACTCTGCGCTTCTGCGGAGCCAAACCTCCGGCAGCGGATCTGACTCCCTCCCGCTGCCACAGGGCCCCTCCTGAAGTGGATCACCTAAGGAGAAGCGATCTAAGCCTGACCCTCCTGCCCCCGTGCACCTTGCCTACCCACCCCAGCTAATACACCAGATCCCCAGCATCACAAGCCTGGCAGGGTGCAAGTAGCCCAGACGAGCCACACCACCCCACAGAGAATCCCGCCCCTAGGAGAGGGGAAGAGAAGGCACACACCAGTCTGACTGTGGCCCCAGCGGTGGGCTGGGGGCAGACATCAGGTCGGACTGCGGCCCCGCCCACCAACTCCAGTTATACACCACAGCACAAGGGAAGTGCCCTGCAGGTCCTCACCACACCAGGGACTATCCAAAATGACCAAACGGAAGAATTCCCCTCAGAAGAATCTCCAGGAAATAACAACAGCTAATGAGCTGATCAAAAAGGATTTAAATAATATAACAGAAAGTGAATTTAGAATAATAGTCATAAAATTAATCGCTGGGCTTGAAAACAGTATACAGGACAGCAGAGAATTTCTTGCTACAGAGATCAAGGGACTAAGGAACAGTCACGAAGAGCTGAAAAACGCTTTAAACGAAATGCATAACAAAATGGAAACCACCACAGCTTGGCTTGAAGAGGCAGAGGAGAGAATAGGTGAACTAGAAGATAAAGTTACGGAAAAAGAGGAAGCTGAGAAAAAGAGAGATAAAAAAATCCAGGAGTATGAGGGGAAAATTAGAGAACTAAGTGATACACTAAAAAGAAATAATATACGCATAATTGGTATCCCAGAGGAGGAAGAGAGAGGGAAAGGTGCTGAAGGGGTACTTGAAGAAATAATAGCTGAGAACTTCCCTGAACTGGGGAAGGAAAAAGGCATTGAAATCCAAGAGGCACAGAGAACTCCCTTCAGACGTAACTTGAATCGATCTTCTGCACGACATATCATAGTGAAACTGGCAAAATACAAGGATAAAGAGAAGATTCTGAAAGCAGCAAGGGGTAAACGTGCCCTCACATATAAAGGGAGACCTATAAGACTCGTGACTGATCTCTCTTTTGAAACTTGGCAGGCCAGAAAGAATTGGCATGAGATTTTCAGGGTGCTAGACAGAAAAAATATGCCGCCAAGAATCCTTTATCCAGCAAGTCTGTCATTTAGAATAGAAGGAGAGATAAAGGTCTTCCCAAACAAACAAAAACTGAAGGAATTTGTCACCACTAAACCAGCCCAACAAGAGATCCTAAGGGGGACCCTGTGAGACAAAGTACCAGAGACATCACTACAAGCATAAAACATACAGACATCACAATGACTCTAAACCCGTATCTTTCTATAATAACACTGAATGTAAATGGATTAAATGCGCCAACCAAAAGACATAGGGTATCAGAATGGTAAAAAAAACAAGACCCATCTATTTGCTGTCTACAAGAGACTCATTTTAGACCTGAGGACACCTTTAGATTGAGAATGAGGGGATGGAGAACTATTTATCAAGCGACTGGAAGCCAAAAGAAAACTGGAGTAGCCATACTTATATCAGACAAACTAGACTTTAAATTAAAGGCTGTAACAAGAGATGAAGAAGGACATTATATAATAGTTACAGGGTCTATCCATCAGGAAGAGCTAACAATTATAAACGTCTATGCGCCGAACACCGGAGCCCCCAAATATATAAAACAATTACTCATAGACATAAGCAACCTTATTGATAAGAATGTGGTTGGGGTGCCTGGGTAGCACAGTCGGTTAAGCGTCCGACTTCAGCCAGGTCACGATCTCGTGGTCTGTGAGTTCGAGCCCCGCGTCAGGCTCTGGGCTGATGGCTCAGAGCCTGGAGCCTGTTTCTGATTCTGTGTCTCCCTCTCTCTCTGCCCCTCCCGTTCATGCTCTGTCTCTCTCTGTCCCCAAAATAAATAAACGTTGAAAAAAAAATTTAAAAAAAAAATTTTTTTTTTAAAAAAATAAAAAAAAAAGAATGTGGTAATTGCAGGGGACTTTAACACCCCACTTACAGAAATGGATAGATCATCTAGACACACGGTCAATAAAGAAACAAGGGCCCTGAATGAGACATTGGATCAGATGGACTTGACAGATATATTTAGAACTCTGCATCCCAAAGCAACAGAATATACTTTCTTCTCGAGTGCACATGGAACATTCTCCAAGATAGATCATATACTGGGTCACAAAACAGCCCTTCATAAGTTTACAAGAATTGAAATTATACCATGCTTACTTTCAGACCACAATGCTATGAAGCTTGAAATCAACCACAGAAAAAAGTCTGGAAAACCTCCAAAAGCATGGAGGCTAAAGAACACCCTACTAACGAATGAGTGGGTCAACCAGGAAATTAGAGAAGAAATTAAAAAATATATGGAAACAAACGAAAATGAAAATACAACAATCCAAACGCTTTGGGACGCAGCAAAGGCAGTCCTGAGAGGAAAATACATTGCAATCCAGGCCTATCTCAAGAAACAAGAAAAATCCCAAATACAAAATCTAACAGCACACCTAAAGGAACTAGAAGCAGAACAGCAAAGGCAGCCTAAACCCAGCAGAAGAAGAGAAATAATAAAGATCAGAACAGAAATAAACAATATAGAATCTAAAAAAACTGTAGAGCAGATCAACGAAACCAAGAGTTGGTTTTTTGAAAAAATAAACAAAATTGACAAACCTCTAGCCAGGCTTCTCAAAAAGAAAAGGGAGATGACCCAAATAGATAAAATCATGAATGAAAATGGAATGATTACAACCAATCCCTCAGAGATACAAACAATTATCAGGGAATACTATGAAAAATTATATGCCAACAAATTGGACAACCTGGAAGAAATGGACAAATTCCTGAACACCCACACTCTTCCAAAATTCAATCAGGAGGAAATAGAAAGCTTGAACAGACCCATAACCAGCGAAGAAATTGAATCGGTTATCAAAAATCTCCCAACAAATAAGAGTCCAGGACCAGATGGCTTCCCAGGGGAGTTCTACCAGACGTTGAAAGCAGAGATAATACCTATCTTTCTCAAGCTATTCCAAGAAACAAAAAGGGAAGGAAAACTTCCAGACTCATTCTATGAAGCCAGTATTACTTTGATTCCTAAACCAGACAGAGACCCAGTAAAAAAAGAGAACTACAGGCCAATATCCCTGATGAATATGGATGCAAAAATTCTCAATAAGATACTAGCAAATCGAATTCAACGGTATATAAAAAGAATTATTCACCATGATCAAGTGGGATTCATTCCTGGGATGCAGGGCTGGTTCAACATTCGCAAATCAATCAACGTGATACATCACATTAACCAAAAAAAAAGAGAAGAACCATATGATCCTGTCAATTGATGCAGAAAAGGCCTTCGACAAAATCCAGCACCCTTTCTTAATAAAAACCCTTGAGAAAGTCGGGATAGAAGGAACATACTTAAAGATCATAAAAGCCATTTATGAAAAGCCCACAGCTAACATCATCCTCAACGGGGAAAAACTGAGAGCTTTTTCCCTGAGATCAGGAACACGACAAGGATGCCCACTCTCACCGCTGCTGTTTAACATAGTGCTGGAAGTGCTAGCATCAGCAATCAGACAACAAAAGGAAATCAAAGGCATCAAAATTGGCAAAGATGAAGTCAAGCTTTTGCTTTTTGCAGATGACATGATATTATACATGGAAAATCTGATAGACTCCACCAAAAGTCTGCTAGAACTGATACAGGAATTCAGCAAAGTTGCAGGATACAAAATCAATGTACAGAAATCATTTGCATTCTTATACACTAACAATGAAGCAACAGAAAGACAAATAAAGAAACTGATCCCATTCACAATTGCACCAAGAAGCATAAAATACCTAGGAAAAAATCTAACCAAAGATGTAAAGGATCTGTATGCTGAAAACTATAGAAAGCTTCTGAAGGAAATTGAAGAAGATTTAAAGAAATGGAAAGACATTCCCTGCTCATGGATTGGAAGAATAAATATTGTCAAAATGTCAATACTACCCAAAGCTATCTACACATTTAATGCAATCCCAATCAAAATTGCACCAGCATTCTTCTCGAAACTAGAACAAGCAATCCTAAAATTCATATGGAACCGCAAACGGCCCCGAATAGCCAAAGGAATTTTGAAGAAGAAGACCAAAGCAGGAGGCATCACAATCCCAGACTTTAGCCTCTACTACAAAGCTGTCATCATCAAGACAGCATGGTATTGGCACCAAAACAGACACATAGACCAATGGAATAGAATAGAAACCCCAGAACTAGACCCACAAACGTATGGCCAACTCATCTTTGACAAAGCAGGAAAGAACATCCAATGGAAAAAAGACAGCCTCTTTAACAAATGGTGCTGGAAGAACTGGACAGCAACATGCAGAAGGTTGAAACTAGACCACTTCCTCACACCATTCACAAAAATAAACTCAAAATTGATAAAGGACCTAAAAGTGAGACAGGAAACCATCAAAACCTTAGAGGAGAAAGCAGGAAAAGACCTCTCTGACCTCAGCCGTAGCAATCTCTTACTCGACACATCCCCAAAGGCAAGGGAATTAAAAGCAAAAGTGAATTACTGGGACCTTATGAAGATAAAAAGCTTCTGCACAGCAAAGGAAACAACCAACAAAACTAAAAGGCAACCAACGGAATGGGAAAAGATATTCGCAAATGACATATCAGACAAAGGGCTAGTATCCAAAATCTATAAAGAGCTCACCAAACTCCACACCCGAAAAACAAATAACCCAGTGAAGAAATGGGCAGAAAACATGAATAGACACTTCTCTAAAGAAGACATCCGGATGGCCAACAGGCACATGAAAAGATGTTCAGCGTCGCTCCTTATCAGGGAAATACAAATCAAAACCACACTCAGGTATCACCTCACGCCAGTCAGAGTGGCCAAAATGAACAAATCAGGAGACTATAGATGCTGGAGAGGATGTGGAGAAACGGGAACCCTCTTGCACTGTTGGTGGGAATGCAAATTGGTGCAGCCGCTCTGGAAAGCAGTGTGGAGGTTCCTCAGAAAATTAAAAATAGACCTACCCTATGACCCAGCAATAGCACTGCTAGGAATTTATCCAAGGGATACAGGAGTACTGATGCATAGGGCCACTTGTACCCCAATGTTCATAGCAGCACTCTCAACAATAGCCAAATTATGGAAAGAGCCTAAATGTCCATCAACTGATGAATGGATAAAGAAATTGTGGTTTATATACACAATGGAATATTACATGGCAATGAGAAAAAATGAAATATGGCCTTTTGTAGCAACGTGGATGGAACTGGAGAGTGTGATGCTAAGTGAAATAAGCCATACAGAGAAAGACAGATACCATATGGTTTCACTCTTATGTGGATCCTGAGAAACTTAACAGGAACCCATGGGGGAGGGGAAGGAAAAAAAAAAGAGGTTAGAATGGGAGAGAGCCAAAGCATAAGAGACTGTTAAAAACTGAGAACAAACTGAGGGTTGATGGGGGGTGGGAGGGAGGAGAGGGTGGGTGATGGGTATTGAGGAGGGCACCTTTTGGGATGAGCACTGGGTGTTGTATGGAAACCAATTTGTCAATAAATTTCATAAAAAAATAAATAAATAAATAAATAAATAGTAAGGCCCTTAGATCAGATTACCCCGATACAAACACCCAGTTTTGGCTCTTCCTCTCACTGAATAACTTGGACAACTTTGTCTCTCTGTTTTCTCACTTTCTTCTTCCAAAAATGGACCAATAATTAATAGCTCCCTCATATGGGCTTTTATGAAGATAAATAATGTCTCCTAAATGATAACCCGTATAAAGTCTCTCATTAGTAATTAGGAAATGTCCACAGATGTTACTATGTCATATGTAGCCAGCAAGACTTAGGTTCAAATCCACATTTTACCATTTGCTAGCTGGTGAGCTTTGGGCAAGTTGCTGGGTTTCTCTGCATCTCAGCTTTCTTCTCTGTAAAATGAGCAATAAAAATGTATTTGAAGGTATCCTGTCTGCAAAATGGAGATTCTGTCTCTCCCATAGCAAGTGTGTCATAGAAGCCCTGGATGCATATTGGCTGAAAAAAATGAAAGAAGAATCTTCACCTTACTGCAATTGCTAAAAGTACTTACAAATGTAAAATTCCTGCATGGAGTGGGCACTCAACAAGTGCTATGTGAGAGTATTTCTATTCCAAAGGCCACCTATGGGTGTAAGCCTTCATTGTGGCTGCACAGCAGTAAGAGCCCCAGGACTGTTTTCTATGCACCCTCATCAACCCGCTGCAATCTGACACCACCAGATTGGCTTTTCAAAGTATATCCTGTCTCCTGTTCAGAAATCCTCAATGGACTCCCGGTAGTGCAGACTCTTGAGTAAGACTCTGACCCTATCCCCCTCCTATATGAATTCTTCAGTCAAATTGAAATTGCTTAGGTTACCACTTCTAGAAATATACCACACACACACACACACACACACACACACATGCAAACATGCAAACATGCACACACACACCTCACCTCTACTGGTGAAAGTCCTGCTCTTCCTTCAAGACCTTACTCACATGCCCCATCCTCATCTATAACTATCCTCTGCAGAACATCCCTATTTTGTATTTCATTCTCTCAGTAATACCATTAGTTGGGTGCTGCAAGTAGGAATGGGGACTGTCTTTCTACAGAACCAATTTCAGACCTGAACAGTGGGTTGAATTTGGGGTACCTGGGTGGCTTGGTTGGTTAAGTGTCTGACTTCAGCTCAGATCATGATCTCATGGTTCGTGGGTTCAAGCCTCAATTTGGGCTGTGCTGACAGCTCAGAGCCTGGAGTCTACTTCAGATTCTGTGTCTCTTTCTCTCTCTGCCCCTCCCCAACTCATGTTCTGTCTCTGCCTCTCAAAAAAAAATGAATAAACATTAAATTTTTTTTAATAGTGGGTTGAATTCATTAAGTTAATTGAACTCCCATGCCCATCTGGACAATTTTTTCTTGATTCAGGTTGAATCAATTTGTCATTCCTTCAATGTCCTGGTCTACGGTTTCAACAGCTAACTCACTTCTCTTCAGAGAAACTCTGTGCTAACAGGTCTGTGGGCTCCTCCTTTGGGTAACATGTCTGCACATTAGCAGGACTTTTGAAATTTTTACCCATGTAAGTTAGAGAGAACTGAAGGCCAGAGAGGGAGACTTTCCAGAAATAAGAGCTTCCAAGGCCCCTTGAATCCTGCCTTGTGTGGGTATCCTCACTTAAGAGTTGGCCTTACAAGGAAGTGTGCCTTGCTGCTTAGACATTTGTTATGGGTGGTTGCCCTTAAGGCAGCAGCCTCCAAACCAGCCCCAACGATAGTCTACCAGCTAGACACTCCAGAGTCTCCAAGGCCAGGGTACCAGCATATTTCCTGTTGACCAAATAGCCTTAGGACCAAGGCTTTTCCTGGTACTTTATTTCTCCATTTTTGTTTCTAGGCCTTGCTACAGCCAAGGACTTGACTGAGAGAGGTGGCTTGATCATGGTGGGCAGTATATTCCAGATGTGTACTTACCCTGGCACAGGGACTGTCTGCAACAGAACAACCCAGGCACTTCCATGTGAATGCAGATTGCTGGGACCCACACAGACTTGCTTACCTACTCTTGGAATAGGGTCCAAGAGTCACTTGGTGTCTGGCTTCTGGCTGATTCACAAAGCACTTTAAGCCATGGGTCAGATATCCAGGGCCCCCAGACCCTGCTACCGTGCTGTATGATAAACTTTGAACATTTGCCTTCCTGGAGTATTTTTAGGTTCTTCACTTTGCCATATCTGCATAATCTTAATGTTTCTGCTATCATTTCAGTTTTAAGGCCCTCCATGCATACTAGTCAAGCACAGAATCTAATACCCTGTGCAAGTGCATAGGTGAGAAGCAGATCCAGCGGGGAATAACTATCCCCAAACCAACAGCCTTTGACCCTTCTTAGCACACACCCTTTCCAGACAGAAACATTCCGTGGCCTTTTCCAAACAGGGACCACTCTTCTCTGAAAATTCCAAGCCTTGAGAATTTAATGGAGAAACCAACATTCACACAAATAACCTCAGGTAGATTAATTTCTCATTCATATTACATCCTGACCACAATTATGTAAAATGGGCATCATTATTCTTACTTCACAGATGAGAAGATTGAGGCTTAGACCAATTAGTTAGTTAACATGCCCAAGGTCTCATAGTAAGGAACTATCAAAACCAGATTTAAACTGCCTGCTTCCCACCACACAATGCAGCCCCTTCCTCACCTCTCCACCGGGGATAATGCCCCTCCCGAGCTTGTCCACCCAACTGGCACCGTCTGGGAAGACTTTAGCAGACACTCCTCTCTTTCCTGGCACGATGTTCCCTTCATGCCTCTATCACAGCCTTTTTCTCCTGAAATAAACTTATTTACGTGTCCACCTCTGCCACCAGAAGGAGCTCTTGGGTACCAGGTCCTGCATCCCAAATGCTCTTTCTTTCCCCAAACTGAGAAGAGCAGCAGAGCCATGAAAAGTACTCAAAGACAGCAGAATGAACACACCAGACCTGCCCTCCAGGAGCTGAGAGGGGAGATAGCTTCCATTAGCTCCTGCTCTCCTCCTTCAGCTCCTCTGCTGACTTCACCTTCTTGTGCCAAGGAGAGACAGGGCCCCAGGGCCCCCAGCTCAATCTGTGTTCAAAACCCACACCCATAAAACCAGGATGTGTGAGGCTGGGCAATTCAGCTCAAGCTGTCTCTGTTGGTGCGTATTCTTTCATGTTTCTCTTTTAAAAACATCAATAAATAGCTTGTGGTGACTTTAACTGAGATTCAGTTACTAGAATAAATTTTATCCTCATTATGGAGTTGAGCTGTTCTCCACATTTACTATACAAAGTAACATGGGCCATGGTAACATGCTATGAAAGGTCTGGGAACTGAATTCAAAGTTGGTTCCAAAATTACAAAACATGTGCCTGAATGGCCATCAAAACCCCAAACTCAAGTGTGGAAGAAAAGGGGAGGCTTCAGGTTATGCCAATGTCTCCCCCATGACTGGTGTTGGCAGGAAGGGAGGAGATTGGAAGGGAGTTTGACAGCTCACAAGACAGCCTGGGTGGTACCTGACATTTCTGGGCACTGTCAACATCAGGAGAGCACACAGGCTTCATTAATCCTAGCAAAGGGCAGCTGGAATGGCTGGCAGCCTCCTCTCACTTTGCATCTTCCTGTGTGTCTTGACACTCACCAGTGTTTCATTACTATTAACTGCTCTACAAATTCCACTGTCAGCAAAATGCCGAGTTAATAAACCGCTCCACAAGCCAATCCTGGTAGAGGACTCATCTCTTTGTCTCCTAATGAAAGATGCAACTCCCTGGAATTTCTGCCAGCTTCTGGGTACAAGAGGCAAATTTATCCTGATGCCCAGCCAAGGACTCAGGTCCTGGGCCATCTCTCTGGGCTAGCTGGGAGCTCATTAAATTCAGAGCCAGAAGATCTGTGTTCTCTCCCAGGTTTTCATGCCTACTAGCTATGTGACCTTGGAAAACTCACTTAACCCCACTGGGTCTCAGCTTCCTCATCGTGAAAAGGGAACAATAATAGTATTCACTTCACAGGGTTGTTATAAGGATCAAATGTGATGATGTATGTAATTAGTAAAGTCATGACACAAAATAATGAATCAAAAACAGAATAGCTATTGTCATTGCTGTCAAGTGTCCATTGTTATATTGACACAGCACATATCATAGGGTACTGTGAGGTTCTAGTTAGTGCTCTGAAAATGTTGAAAATACAGATATGAACTTTATTGTCATTATTATTATCATTATCATTCTTATTGAGCCAGTCTTATTCATTCCCTGATTGTCCTTCTCAAGCACTCCCCTCCACCTGTCTGTTCTCTCTGCCTTCTGTTCCCATATTTGCTGTGACTCCTCCCCTTGGTTCTATTCCCAAATCCTGAAAGCTGCCAATGCCCGCTGGATGCCCCTGGCACTTTCCATAACAATGTTCTCCTAGCTTCAGGGAAGGAGACACTGGAGGTTGAAACATTTTGACAAAGTGACCCATAAACCAGCTGTGTCCTGATCACTGCTGGGTCCAGATGGGATCAAACAATCAGAGTAATCATGTGGTTTGCTTTGGGGATCTGAGGCCGCCTGGAGGCCAGGGGAACAAATAGGACTGTGTCATCAGCTCATACTACCAAGGCAAAGGGACAGGGATTTGTCAGCCTGGGGGCAGAGAGAAATTTGTCTGAATTTCAAAATAAATAACTGAATAAACACCCACAACTCTCTGGAAAGTCACTGCCCTTGTTCAGCCTGCAGTTTGGAAATAGTTCCTGTTGTCAGATGCATCTTTGGGGAGACTGAGTCAGTGGAGGATTGATTTTTTGAGCCTGACTGTCCGCTGAGAGATGGTGTGATAAAATGAAGGATATAAATTGTTACCCTTTGCAATAAAAAATGCTGTTGCTGCTGCAGTTACTGTCTGGCCAGAGAAGGAGGACAAAGGTGCAATGCTTTATGTGATTTTATTCCAATTTGTCTAGCTATCATTCCAGAGGCCCCCTCAGATAAGTGGCCACAGCAGGTTTATTAGATAATGTAATGGTCTGGAGCAATGGCTCTGGAGTGACCTGAGTTCACTCTTGGTGCTTCCTGGCTGTATGGCCCTGGACAGGCCACTTGGCCACTCTGAGCATCAATTGAGCATCAATTTACTAACCAACAAAATGAATATAATATTAATACTTACTTTATAAGATTGTTGGCTTAATAAATAGATGCCTGGCTATTTATGGGTACAAAATATTCTAACAAGCTCACCCAAATAGGGCAGTTTATTAGCCCATAAAACAAATAGTTACAAGGTAGAAACATCCCAGGATTTTTTAATTGAATGACTCAACAATGTCTTCAAGAACCTAGGTTATTCCAATCATTTCATTCTGCTACCCTCATTATGTTGGATCCATCCTCATTCAAGGTCCACCCATGGTCACAGCTGCCACTGTCCTGGCATCACAACGGGTCATGACACATCAGAGGAAAAAGAGAGGTGCTCTGCCTTATGTCTCTTTTTAAGAAATCTTTTTCATGTGCTTATCATCTTACCTCCCCTTTTACCTCATTGGCCAAGCTTGTGTACCATGCTCTTACCCTTTTGTAAGCCAGGGACTTACTAGGAAAATGTGACCATGATTGACTTGCCCCATGGGTAAGGTCAGCTCCCCTAAAACACAGGACTGCATAGTCCCAAAACAGAAAGAAAGGATAATGGGATTAGGTAGAGAGCCAGCCATGGGCTACATATAGCAGGTGAAGCATTGAGCACAGTGCCAGGCATTTAATGAGTGCACATTCAATGTTAGCTGTTTAATGTTAATGTCTGAACTATAACTTCACAATATGAACTGCCAGGCCTCCAGGAAATAAGATGATCTGGTTCAAGTGTCCCAATACCCAGCATGCTCTTCTAGTGGAATACAGTTGCCATATAAAAGCACATTTCCTTACAACCAACCAAAATATTAAATAATACTATTTCAGATGTATGTTATTTATTTCTAAAATTAAACTGAGGCAGTTGCTTAATTAAATACAATTAAAGAAGACTAAACTAATATCAGATATGTAGTTTAAAGAATAATTTAAAAGAACATAAACATATAAGTACATTTAGATAAGAATCATACCAATTTTCAACTTTTGCCCTTTGTGGTAATAAACCAAATGTCTACTTACAGGAATTCAAGAGCCCTCCTTTAAAATTTGTCTTGAATCTTTATTTTTTTTTAAATTTTTTTTCAATGTTTATTTATTTTTGGGACAGAGAGAGACAGAGCATGAACGGGGGAGGGGCAGAGAGAGAGGGAGACACAGAATCAGAAACAGGCTCCAGGCTCTGAGCCATCAGCCCAGAGCCTGACGCGGGGCTCGAACTCACGGACCGCGAGATCGTGACCTGGCTGAAGTCGGACGCTTAACCTACTGCGCCACCCAGGCGCCCCATAATTTGTCTTGAATCTTTATTGGCCTACATTTCCTTTGGCTTGCCCATGCTGCAGTTCCCGTCTCCTAACTCAGCCAGGTTTTCATCAGCTTCCTCAGGGCTGGTTTCCTTTTACCCTAATTAAAGAGGCAGTGTTGCCAGTCTCTCTGTCTCTTCTTCCATCGCTTTGGATTTGCTTGGTCATAAACACCAAAATGATAACTATCCTCACAGGTGAGGACTGTCTTCTCCAAGCTCCATTCTGCCAGCCTTCTCAAATCTTTTTTTGAAATGATGTAAGTATATATAACTGAAAATATATACATTCTGGTGTTTCCTGTCCCTCAACTCCATTCAACTCCCTGTAAAATCAACGTGGGGTTTCTCCATTTTTGAATTGTTTTTCCCCAACATACATGCAAAAGGCAGAAGATCACAGCTGATAATTGCAATGTATGTGTCATCCTCTCTTGCTATGGTACCTGGTCAACAGTGGGCAGTGATGAAGGATGGGAAGTGGGGCAGGAAAGCCAGGACTTGGCCGTTAGGTATCTGAAGGTTAGGTCTGCTGTAGGTGTGGCCCAGCACCTCTCCCAAACAGATATAGACTTCAGAGATGGGCATCTATCAAGTGAGCCCAGAGTGACCTGTATGACCTGCAATGACTCCTCACACACTGACACTGCAGGGGACTCAAAAGCCCTGGGTCAGGTGGTCACAACTAATTTGGATGTAAGAGAATGACAAGACTTTCTCTCCTGACAGCTGTGCATCTCTCCCTGCCCTACCCTCTACCACCACCCTCAGCCAGGGTCTGAGTAGCCACTTCCAAAATCAAGCTTGTTAAACCAGGAGGTTATATTTTATGAACCTGCTTAATTTAGTTTTTAATTGAATGCAGGTTCAAATTGTACCAATTGGTTTTCATAATGGATGTTTCCCTTCTTTTTCAGAGAGGAGAAAATAGTCCAGGTCTCCAGGGCAGCATGGAGGGAGGGGTAGTGACTTGTATTCAGGCAGAGATTGGAAATGTCACAAAATCAGAGATTTAGGGGTCATTTGGTCCAGGCCACCAGTACCTTAAACCTGTACTTTTTTAATCTATTAGACAGATCAACCATCTTTCTCCACTTGGGGCCTTTGGGAAGCCTCCTCCCAATAAAATGTACTGAAGGAATTCAGTTTTTGACACTTTGGAATTTCTTACAGAAAATAACCTAAATCTGTTTCACTATGAAAGATTGTTTTTCTTTCACTACAGCAGAAAGGAGTTTTTCCCAACTGTTACTTGATACTAAAGCCTTGACAGAGTCAGATGAACTCCTCTGTGAAAGCCCCAGCGATAAATAACAAAAGGAAACAATTCCAATAGCCATTGCCACTATAAAAGGCCTTTGTCTTACCTAAAGAGTATCTTTCTAAAAGTTCTATCTCCCACCCCATTGCTTCCCTCAATTTCTAGGTGGGAAGGGAATAAGGAGATCATTGTGGGGAAGGGAAACTTGGACATAGAAATAACCTAATGTATTTTGCTGCTGGGGATATTAAACAAAATCTCATTCTAGCACAAAGCCCTCCTCTCAGGACAGCTTAAGGATGAAAGAAGGCAGGTATAGATGCATGCCCATTTAAAGGGGTTAAGAGTAAGAAAGCAAGCATTCTAAACAATTGAGTGAAAAATTAAATAGTTAAACTTTGAGTAAAGATGCTGCTGGCATGGGAACTTAGACAATAAGAATCCTGGAACATGTGAGCTCTAAGGAGTTTCCCCATAGAGGAGAGGGAAAGAGGCGGGAAGCCAGCCCCATTTCCTTGTATGCTGGAGAGGAGATACACCAGTACAGGTGCTGTTATATCCCTCTGAAGAGTAGACATTCTTCTGGAGGCGGCTGACACCCCAATAACAGGGCAAACACACCCATGTCCAACTTCCAATCTTCAAGTCATGATCATAAAGGTTACACCAAGGGAAAAGTGATCCAACAAATGAGAAAGGCAATCCAGGAGGCTGGATTCAACAGGGAAAAGGGAAAGGCAGGCTTAGCACATTTTCAGCTGCCCCTAATGGCTCAGGCTCCTGAATTTTGGACTTGTCACTCACTGTTTGTGGGGGTACTTTCTCCTGAGAGCAGGAAGGGTCAGGGTCCTCTTGGGAGCATTTGCTTCATTAGGGCTTTCCCACTTCCCAGTGTGAAACGCCTTCATCTTTTCTCCTCTCTGCCCCTCTCCCCCCAATATTCAGCTCTCCTCACAGACTAAATTCCAAGCCCACAGTTTAGAGTGGTGCCAGAGAAGCACATGTGCCTGCATGCTGGCTTGTCCTCAGAGTCTCCTTCCATACAGATTTCTTTTTCTCCCTTACCCCCTACTTCTTTCCAATATTCTCCTCCTTTTCCTCCTCACTGTCCTTCCTCCTCATCACTTCCTCTCCCTCCTCTTTGCAAAGACTGCAAATCTCCTTTTGCTCACACCATCCCTTGTGCTTTAAATTGCCCCAATATGCCACTAAATTGTATCCAGTCATGACTAAACCCACTGCAAACCTGAGCCCCTCTCAGGTCACTGAGAACCCCTCCATGCCCTCTGAACCCCTCCACCACTGATTTTCTTTTTTTGATAGCAAAATATTATATGTTCCAGTGTTTGTGTTTAACCTCATCCCCTGAGTGTAAGCTCCTTGAGGATGAGATCAGTGGTCTCTGGTCCCCCTCCCTTGGCATCTGATACATTGTGAAGCACAATGTAAGAACCAAATCCTCTGAAATGGAATTGTCCCTCATGGGTTTCAGGAGCTTTCTCTGCTGGACAGTTCCCTATCCCTCCTGCCAATTTTGTCATTAGGCGTAATCTTAGAAGTGCACAGTCTTATAGCAACACTCTCAACAATAGCCAAATTATGAAAAGAGCCTAAATGTCCATCAACTGATGAATGGATAAAGAAATTGTGGTTTATATACACAATGGAGTACTACGTAGCAATGAGAAAGAATGAAATATGGCTCTTTGTAGCCACATGGATGGAACTGGAGAATGTTATGCTAAGTGAAATAAGCCGTACAGAGAAAGAGAGATACCATATGTTTTCACTCTTATGTGGATCCTGAGAAAGTTAACAGAAACCCATGGGGGAGGGGAAGGAAAAAAAAAGGAGGTTAGAGTGGGAGAGAGCCAAAGCATAAGAGACTCTTAAAAACTGAGAACAAACTGAGGGTTGATGGGGGGTGGGAGATGGGTATTGAGGAGGGCACTTTTGGGATGAGCACTGGGTGTTGTATGGAAACCAATTTGACAATAAACTTCATATATTGAAAAAATTAAAAAATAATAATAAAAAAATAAAAGAAGTGCACAGTCATTCATGCAGAAGAATGAACCTGGACCACTTTCTTATACCATACACAAAAATAACCTCAAAATGGATGAAAGACATAAGTGTAAGACAGGAAGCCATCAAAATCCTCGAGGAGAAAGCAGGCAAAAGCCTCTTTGATCTTGGCCACAGCAACTTCTTACTCAACATGTCTCCAGAGGCAAGGGAAAGAAAAGCAAAAATGAACTATTTGGACCTCATAAAAATAAAAAAAAAAAAAAAACATCTGCACAGCGAAGGAAACAATCAGCAAAACTAAAAGCCAACTGATGGAATGGGACAAGATATTTGCAAACTACATATCAGATAAAGGGTTAGTATCCAAAATCTATAAAGAACTTATCAAACTCAACACCCGAAAAGCAAATAATCCAGTGAAGAAATGGGCAAAAGACATGAATAGACATTTCTCCAAAGAAGACATCCAGATGGCCACCCAACACATGAAAAAATGCTCAACATCACTCATCGTCAGGTAAATACAAATCAAAACCACAATGAGATATCATCTCACACCTGTCAGAATAGCTAACATTAGCACCCCGGGCAACAACAGATGTTAGTGAGGATGCAGAGAAAGAGGATCTCCTTTGCACTGCTGGTGGGAATGCAAACTGGTGCAGTCACTCTGGAAAAGAGTATGGAGATTCCTCAAAAAATTAAAAATAAAACTACCTTACGACCCAACAATTGCACTACTAGGTATTTATCCAAGGGATACAGGTATGCTGTCTCAAAGGGACACATGCACCCCCATGTTTACAGCAGCACTATCAACAATAACCAAAGTATGGAAAGAGCCCAAATATCCATCGATGGATGAATGGATAAAGAAGATGTGGTATATATATATACAATGGAGTATTACTCAGCAATCAAAGAGAATGAAATCTTGCTATTTGCAACTACATGGATGGAACTAGAGTGTATTATGGCAAGCAAAATTAGCCAGAGAAAGATAAATGTCACATGACTTCACTCATATGAGGACTTTAAGATACAAAACAGTTGAACATAAGGGAAGGGAAGCAAGAATAATATAAAAACAAGGAGTGGGACAAACATAAGAGACTCATAAATGTGGAGAAAAAACAGAGGAGTACTGGAGGGGTTGTGGGAGCGGGGAGGGGCTAATGGGAATTAAGGAAACTACTCCTGAAATCATTGTTGCACTATATGCTAACTAGCCTGGATGTAAATTTTAAAAAACACTTAATAAATAAAGGGTTAAAAAAGAAAGAAGTGCACAGTCATTGTACATCTCTACTCTGAGAGGAGACATTATACAATCAGAACATTGAAATAGAAGTGTCCTGGGGGCCCTGGAATCACAGAGGATCAATTTAACATGTTTTTCCACTAGCCTTTCAGCTTTTTCACTGAGGGGGTTCTTCTCTAACTATAGTCTCTCCTAACCAAAGAAGATCAAAGATCAAATATGATAAAATAGTGGAGAGAAGTCTTTTCCCTAAAGGCTCCCAGGAACCATAATGTCAGAACTGATAAAAATCTGTAGATATTCAAAATCCACTATTTATAGATGAGGAAGCTGAGGTCCAAAGTGGCTAAAAGACTCACCTAAGATGCCACAGCTGTTGGTTAGTTGGTACTGATGCCGACACATACCAGTCTCTTCCTCCAGGAAGCTCTCTCTTGCTGCATTCTTGTGTGGGGATGCATTGAACCTGTGGGATTCCCTGCCTCAGTTTTTCCCTGTCCTCTACACGTTTCCCTCCCAGCTCATGATCACTTAATAAGCATGAAATATCTTCATCTTCATTAACTATATTACTGAGACCGAACAGTTCCTAGTGGCCCTTTCTCAGTAAGCTTGGGGTCTAATAAGGGCAGAAACTTAACCCCAGGAATAAATAATTATGCGATTACAGCCCTTGGCAGCTATCCTGCAGGGAAGAGTTTCACTGGGATCCACTTAATCACAGCGCAGTTAATGGTACTGAGGTGCCCACTGTTTTCTTCTCCAGTGAACTGAGATGGAGATTCCTGGCTATAATTCCCTGAGCACTAAGGCACTGAGAGACCTCAGGCTCATGGGGAATAATATCTCTTTGGCAAGGAAGCCCTTTGCAATCATGGGAATGCATTAACCTGCCTCCATGGGCAGCTGAGGAGCTGCTTATCTCAGCAAGAAGCCACCAGCATGGTGGAGACACCTACGGCCTTGCCTCCTCACCCAGCCTGGAGTCACCATTTGGATAATCACTCTATGGCACCATTCCAGCTGCTGTTCTGGTCCCCAAGAGCCTCTGCACAGAACCTCTCTTATGCATTGGAGGGAAGAATTCCACCTCAGCAGGAAGAACAGCTCATCAGGGAGTCCAGAGAACAGCGAGATCTAGATCCAAAGCTGAATCCACAAATGAGATAGAGTCACCAAATCCCAACTGCAGGCTTGTGATTCTTTCCTCTCTGCCTCCTTAGTCTTGACCCCGTGCACTTGAATCTCACCAACAGTCACTCACCAGGGCTGAGCAAACTACAAGCCAACTTCAAACAGGCCAAGGGGGTATTTCCCTAAGTCAATGTAGTGGAGGGGAGAGAAAGGAGCAATAGCAGTAGCCTCAATTTGTAGATGATCTGGGAAGTAGCCATCTTATTAAAGTGATCCAGTTGCAGAAGTGGGGTCAGGAGAGAAATGGAATAGCTCTCATCACGCCCTGGGAAAACCTCCTAAAGTTACATATGGTACAAAGTGGGACTCTACTGAGATCTTTGGCCAATATGGTCAGTAAAGAGGGAAAGGGAACAGAGAAAGAAGTGCACTGAAACCAGAAGTAGGTAACTAGGTTCAAATCCCTGCACCTTTACTTATTAACAGCATGATTCAGGACAAGAAGCTTAAACTCTCTGAGCCTCAGTTGCCACATCTATAAAACAGGGGCAAACCACATAGTTTGTTATAAGAATTAAAATAAGGTAGCCTACTTCAAACTGCTCATTCTAGTCCCTGGCTGCAAGTAGGTCCTCAACAAACACTGGTCCCCTCCTTCCATCAGCTGAAGATGCTTCTGTCCTCTGGGTATTTACCATCTGGCAAGCACAGGCTCCATGCATCTGCAGCTTACTATAAACTGGCCCCTGAGAAGCACCTTCCATCTGACTTCCCTGACCCAAGCTAACAGAACCAAACTGAGGATAGGTTGTTGGTACTTCTATATCTTCATACCCAGAGATTCCTCCCCCTCTGAGGCTGAGGATGGGGCTCCCAGCCTGGACACAAGTCACATTTTCTCACTGATTCTCTAAGATTTTGCATGGGCAAGCATGGGAGGGACTCAAAGGCCAGAGAACATGGGGCCTGGACAATATGGCCCCCTCTCTCCTCAAACTTAAGATTAAACAGAGTTAGAGCAGAGATCTGAGTGGGATTCTCTGGGGACTCTAGGTATCTCACACTAGGGAATGCCACATACTTCCCTGGCAGTTGGGGCCTCTACAGTGAAGCCCCTGCCTTCATTCCTCATCAATATCTGGCCCCAGCTACCTCACACACACGAACTCTGGTGCCTTATAAAGCAGACCACATATCCCACACCCTCTCATATCTGTGTCTCTGATTAGGCTGTGCCCTCAGCCTGCAGTGCCTTTTCAGGTTCACTAACACTGAGATTTTTAATTCACAAGTTATGCACTCTTCTCTGATTCCCAAACAAGCAATGGTAGCACCTTGCTGAACATGCTAATGTTGCTGTCTATGTGGCAGATATAGCACTCATTGTCTTTCCTTCTTATCCAAAAATGTTTTCTGAATCTTTACTATGTGTTATGATTTTTGTGTGTGTGCCTGTTATGATTTTAGTTGTTGACATATCTCTGCAGTGCCCAATGACACCAGGCATCCTTGTCCATCTCTACACCCTCACCACTCAGCACAGAGCCCATCATACAGGAGGTGTTCAATAAGCACGGCTAAGGCTACCAGACCTGCCCTCACACCCAGCTTGCCAAAACCACACTCGAACCTTTTCAGAGTTCTGCATTAGCAGAATGGAACACCCTTACATAACGATTTTCTCATCAGAACACACTCCCCAAAAAGGCACTGGGGCATTTTCATCAACCTGGGAAGTGATTGGACCTTGGTAATGACATAAAAATATCCTTGCTGCCCAAGAGTCAGACCTAACACTGATTGCACCACTTAATTTAAGAGTTTTTGCCCTCCTCCAAAAAAACAAATACCTCAATGTATTCAAGAGATAGAACATGTCCTACACAGTCAAGGAAAAACCGTAAAGGTGGGAGTCGACCCACCCCAGCTGGCTTGGGGTGACCCATCCTATGTGCAGTTTCCTCACTTTTCAGATGAGGGATGAGCCTGTGGCTTCCAGGTCTTTCCTCCCAATTATTCCAGACCTTTGATCTTTTATTATGTCTGCCTTATGTTGCAAAGAATTGTTTATTTTATTATCTTTATTGCTTTGTCTCCCATGTTTTAAACAACTCAATGGGGGCGCGTGGGTGGCTCAGTCGGTTAAGCGGCCGACCTCGGCTCGGGTCATGACCTCATGGTCTGTGAGTTCAAGCCCTGCGTTGGGCTCTGTGCTGACAGCTCAGAGCCTGGAGCCTGTTTCGGATTCTGTGTCTCCCTCTCTCTGACCCTCCCCCATTCATGCTCTGTCTCTCTCTGTCTCAAAAATAAATAAACGTTAAAAAAAAAATTAAACAACTCAATGGATGCTTTAAGTGCCCATTAGGGTTGCCATTAGACATGAAATAAGCACACCAAGTTACAATTCAAGTCAAAATTAAAGTCTTTGGCATCTCAGTTAACCTTTGCAGCCTTAACACAGATCTAAGCTCAATTTTTATTAGACTTTTTTGAAATATTGACAAGATATTCCAGAATTCTCATGGCTATAAAAGTCCTGAAGAGGTCTGGAAACCCCCTGGGTGTAGGCTGACCAAGGAGCTTCATCTCTTAACCCAGTATACTTGGCAGTGGAGGAGGCAGGGGGAAGGTGGGGAACAAGGGTCTCAGGTATGGAGCCTGACTTCCTAGTTACATTTCCCCAGATAAGGACCTGTTACAGAGAAAGCAAAAGAGCCTTGGCTTGGCTTGTGAAATTGTCATTTTGGCTTTCCTTATGAGCTCTTGAGGGAGGCCCTTGCTTATGACTCATAGGCCCTGATTCCTCCAAAGTTTAGTGGAACAGAGGAACTACCTTCCTTATTTCTGTCTTCTCTCCTTTTCCCTGAGCCTCTACTTCTTAGGCAATTCTCCAAGAAGAGTGAGCTCAGAGCCATAGAACATGAGAGCTGGGAGAATGTCAAAAGAACATGGTTTTTCCTGGATGATCTAGGACATGTTCTATTGTTTGAACACATTGAGGCATTTGCTCTTTAGAGTGGGAGGGGGGGCTGGTGCAAAAACTAAACTAGGTGGTGCAATCAATGTCGGGTATGATCCTTAGATAGCAAGGATGTTTTAGTGCTATTACTAAGGTCCAATCACTTCCCTGCTAATTTTAGACATGGGAAACCTAAGGCCCAGAAAAACAAAGTGATTCACCCAAGGTCATATACACCAACTGTACATGAAGCTAAAGCTGGAGATTGGATCTGTGGACTATGTATGTGGTAGAACCCTAGGCAGTGCACCAGCCACTACAGTACAGCCAGGCTTAACACCTGTCTTGACCTCCCAGGGATCTAAAGCTGCTTACCTGGAAGAAGCTACCATCTGGCAAGTGGCAGACAAGTACACCCAGACCCAGCACCCCTCAGTCATTGGACTTGTCCCCATTCTCCCAACTTTCCTCCATGAGCACATTGACTCAACCTCCAAGCCAAAGGTTAAAGAAAACAATGATCCCAGTGATCCCTCGTTCAACAGAAATTCACTGGATATCAATTCCATACACATTACACTGCCAAGTCCAGAAACACAAAGTCAAGAGCCCCAGGCCTCATGGGGGACATCAGCTGCGTGCAGTGTCAGGGTGAGTGCAGGCATTCTGCAGAGACATGAATACAGGGCTTCATGGCTAGGAAGGATGGGAAAGAAAATGGGCTGGGAAGGCTCCCTGGAAAGGAGTGCCTAAGCCAAGTCTTCAAGTCTTCAAGGATGGCTGGGAATTGACAAGAAGAGGCTGATGGAGCATCCTAAGCAGAAGAAAGGCTTATAAGTGAGAAGCAGTACCATTTGGGGAGGTCCTTCTTGGCAGCAGATGGTTCCCTGGAGGCTATGGGTGGCAGGAGGTCATAGAGCCTCATAAACCCCACAAACCTCCTTTCAGAAAAACTACTTTGGTCTTTAGGAACTATTGAAGGCTTTTAACTTTTTTTTTTTTTTGAGACAGAGAGAGACAGAGCATGAATGGGGGAGGGTCAGAGAGAGAGACACACAGAATCTGAAACAGGCTCCAGGCTCTGAGCTGTCAGCACAGAGCCCGACGCGGGGCTCGAACTCACGGACCATAAGATCATGACCCGAGCCGAAGTCAGACGCCCAACCAACCGAGCCACCCAAGCGCCCCTATTGAAGGCTTTTAAACAAGGAAGTGACCAAGTTCAGTCTGCATTTTAGCTAAATTACTTTGGCAATAAGAGGGTGAATTGTTGATTGATTAGGTATGCAGGCCAAGACACTGGGATGTGCTGGGTCAGTGAATGCCAGAGGGAAAAAGAATTGGAGTTCTGGCTTCCAGCTTAATGTCCATAGGCTTTGGCCCATGAAATGTGGAAGGCTGTGGGTAGCTGCCTGCCAGATGAAGGAGGAGCAAGCCCCTCATACCCTGGGATTACTCAGACAGAGCCACTGCTGATACCTGCTTAGGGCATTGTTCCAGAGCTCCTACAGTGCTACTTCACAAACATTTCCTCTCTCATCAACAGGGATGTTTTTGAATGGGGGAACAGCATTAGCTCTGCCCCTGCAACCCCCCGCCAATCCTCCCAGATGGGACAGAGCCTGTGCTCACCCACCCACACAACAGGCCACCTGGTTTCACAGACAAGACACCACCCCCAGGTATGGGGCCAGGAGACTTCAGGATGCCTCACAGTTATACAAAGGATGTTTCAGGGAGCCTTGTTCAATCAGGCAAAGCTCAGGCTCTCCCACACAGCTTAACAACTCTACTTCCCCTGCAAACTAACTCTGTTTACAAAAGTAGAAGATCCTAGATCTAAAGATCTACATGGGTCTATTAGCTGACAAAGACATCCCCAACAAAAGCTAAGAAGGGAAGAAAGCAGGTATGGACTATGAAGAGGATGACTCCATACTTATGAAATGATTTACTTTTCCCTCTGTATATGTATCCATGGAGAAAGACCACAGACACCAATGACGGCAGTGGCTATCTCTCGGTGATGGGGTTCAGTGAATTTTATTTTCTTCTTCATACCTTTTGGCATTCTATTTTATAATCACTTGGAAAAAGAACTAATTTATATAGAAAATGGCATCATGTTCTTCCTAAATAGTGCTCATTATAGGTTGGTTTTAATTCCTGTACCCAAAAAAAATGCTTTCTCAGGTCTAGGCATTAGGTTCCTTGCTATAATAAAAGCTTCCTACACCATCCCCACTGAGAACAGATCCCAACTAGATAGGAGATGCCCAGGGAGATGGGGGGGGGGTTCCTCCCACTTAGCTGCATCTATAGCTCACCCCAACCTTCAGGACTCCTAGCTTCCTTCTTCCTCACAACCAGAATCCTAGCCTTTCAACCCTGCTAATGAAATTCTCACAATGCCCCCCCATATGGCATGTTTGAGTCCTCCCTGAAGCCTGTCAAGCTAGCCAGAGCTTAGGCAGAGAGGATGTGTGTGCTCAGACACCCCTGCACTGTCTGATCTGTGGACCGCAGAGGCAGACCTGGTCAGCCACGGTGCTCCTCTCGGAAGTAAGGGGGTATCCACGTTCTTTGTGCCAGTTCCCATGAAAAAAGCCTCCTAACGCCAAAGACTCAGGGGATGTAGATTCCTGCTTGACCTTCTGGCTTGTACCAAAATGGTGCTTCATATAGAGACCTCCAAACATACCAGGCTAGCTACCTGCTCAGCGTCATGGTGAGGAAAAGGGGCAGAGGTTGAAGAAAGGATTTGGGGGACAGAATAAGAAGGAGGGAATTATAAAGGATGATGGGAAAGGGACTGGAGGTTGCAATTTGTGTCCTATAACATTTCTAATACTGGCCTGTGTGGTGCCTGAAAGTTTCCCCATTAACATTATTCCTTTGCGTCTGGACATTGAAAGTTCTACTTAAAATGCAAATCAGTTTCCCAGAAGGGAGAACATATTAAGGATAGTGTCAAATATTTGTAACACTTTATACAATATCTCATTTCATTCTCAAAACAGCCTTGTGAAGCAGGAAAATGATTATACCTCTTTTACAGAGAGAGAAACTAAAGTTCAGTCAAATTCAGTTTGGCAATGAATTGCAGAACTGTGCTATGTTGCAGAACATCCTGGTCTTTAACACTGACTCTACTACTTCATCTTTGAATGAGCATAACGATTATGTACCAGTTAAACCTTTAGGTTTTTAAGCCACAAGGTTATGTCTCTATGAAGAACCTGATGCAACTTCTCACTGATGAGAGTTTGCTATCGTACAAGAGGTGCTTTTTGTAATGGAACTGAATGTAGCACATATCCTGAGTTCTGTGAAGGGAATTGAGCCCACATGGAGGGTGAAGACTTCCTGGAAAGTTGGCAACCCGTATATGCAATGGGAAAGCAATTGGTCAAGACTGCTTGCTGCTCCATAGGGAGTTAGACCACATGCCTTCTGAAGTTAGATCCCTGGGGAAGTGGGAGAAAGAAAATGGATGCTGGTGTGACTCCTCATTCCTGTTACTTTCAACAAAGTCCTGCAGGAAGAGAGATGGACTTCACCTAGAGCTAGCTGGTGTGTGAGCAGAGTGGGAAGGGGATGTTACATTGTCCATCTTGTGCCCTATATAAGCTGTGTAAGAGTTTTCACAAAGCTAAAAAATAGTGGAATGTTGGTGTACCCCATAAGGAAATGGTTATAAAGGCGGACTTTGAAGTAGGAACTCTAATAGAAGATAAAACTATGACCCTAAGCCTTTATCAAGACCTTTCATTAAGATTTCTCCACAAAAACAATGGGAGTCTATGCCAGATTAAGGGTGTTATCATGGTCATCATGAATTTACAAACTAAGGGGATGGACCAAGCTACAGAGGCCAGGCAGTAAAGTACATGAATATTCTGGTTTAAAAAAATGGTATCGAGACATGAAGAAATGTGACTGCGGTTATTTGCACATTACAGCGCTCAGAAGCAAATAGACCAGAAATCAATCTGGGTTTTGAGAGAACTGCATTTCTAGAGTAACCTCAAGCCCAGCCTGCAGCAACCTGAGGCTGAAAAATCCCTAAAACAGTTCCCTTCCCTGGTCCTACACCCCACACTGCAGGGTGTTAAAACCATGATCTATCCCATGCCCAATTCCAAGGCGGCAGGAGGATGATCAGCGGGGAGGACTCTCCCTGAAACAGAGCCAGAGACCACAAGACCACACTGTCCAAGGAGCTGCTCCCGTGAGCTGGAGAGAAGCAGCCACATGTGCCAACCAGAAGCCACTCATTCCACTGTCCAAGCAGCAAGCCCCACCATCCCTGCCCAGCAGAATGTAACTACCCCTGAAGACCAAAAATCTCTGTATCTCTTCCCCCATTTCCTGAATGGAAGGATTTTTTTTTTAAATTGTGGTTGTTTTATCTTTCTCCACAATGATGTGTTGGGTACACTAGGAACAAGTAGCCTGATATTTAGCTTATGGGTCACCAGGCTATAAGAAGCCACATCTGGCACTGATAAAGAAGGCTGCCCATAGCACAACATTGAAAGGCTGTAGATGTTTAAGCTGGACACAGTTACTGGAAAAGATTGGGGTGGGGGTAATTTAGGAATAGAAGCATGTGTTCCCTGTGTAGGAAGAACTATGTCCACAGGAGTTAGGGAGCCAAAGTGGCAGACGGAGTAGATATTTCTAGTAGCCATTCCAACATTCATTCTACTCCTCTGATAGACCATATCCCTATTTTACTCAGGGCAGCAATGTGCCAGCCAAAAACATACACGTCCCTTGTGGGTTGTTAGGGCCAAGTGACTCATTCTGACCAATGAGCTGTAAGCAGACGATTCTGTGTGATCTTTGTATGAAAGGCCTTTTTTGCTTTTTTCTCTTTTCTTCATCATTCCTAACTAGAAAATGCACATGATGAATGGTGCTCCAGCCACTGTTTTGGTCCATGAGAAGAAATGAAAACTGGAAAATAATGTGATAAGAATGCAGAACATAACTATAAGTGAAACTTCTACATCACCTACCATGTTTGCTCATCAGCAGATTTCTATTATGGGAAGAGCATGGGGAAACATTCAATTTTGTTTAAGCTGTTGATTTTATATATCCTCTTCTTTGCCCAGAAGGTGAATATAATTCTTAAGTTAAGTTCACCACTTATTGTGAGCCTTAGTTTCAGCAGCTATAAAATGGGGATAAAAAATACCTATATTTGAGATTTTTTGTGAGAATTTAAATGAAATAATGTATTTCAAAAGCCCAACCCAATACCTGTCACATAATAATTGCTGAGCAAATAAAAACTTACTGCATTTACTATTATTATTATATAGTCATTAGTGACTAGTTTGACTGGGGATCCAAATACAGGTACTCTGACAACCAAGCCCTTGTGTTTGTATTTTATAACTGTATTAATTCTTAACATTTTAACATTAGCTATAAAGAGACTCAATGCACCAGAACAGAGGTCAGGAATATTTTGGTTGAAATCAAGCATCAGAAAAGTTTACTGCAAACAGCAGAACGAGCTTCAGCTGGGTCATCGAACTTATTCCATAAAGAGCCAGACAGTAAATATTTTATGTGGGCTGACCATTTCTGCCACAGCTGCTCAGTGTGGCAGTCATAGCACAGGAGCAGCTATGGGCAATATGCAAATTAATAAGCATAGCTGTGTTCCAATAAAACTTTATTCACAAAAACAGGCAATGGCTAGATTTGGCCAGTGGACTACAATGGGCCAACCCCTGGTCTACAGAGCTGCACTATGAGAAAAGACACAAGGCAGAAGGGTCCCTAGCTCTATAGCCGTGTGTACTGCTAGACACTTAAATATCACATATTTTTGAAAAGCTTCCTGACCCTACCCTGGGTGAGAACTTGGCCAGTTGTTCCCCAGCATGGTCCCATCAGACTGGCTGTCTCCCCCATCAGACTTGAATCTGTCACCAACCCTGTGTAGGTGTTAAAAGAATATGACATTATAGTGTGGTCATAATGCTCAGAGTCAATCAGGGAGGGATCCTGGGAGAGGCAAGTTTTAAGCTGAAGGTCTAATAAGTGGAGGACATTGTATGTTTAAAGAAAAAGAAGCAGACATCTGGTATCTCAGGACCAGGACTGGGGTGTGGGTCTACCCTGAGCCCCAGGGGGTGGCATCAGTCAGTCCCAGCTCTGTGGGAGTCCCACCAAAAGGAGGTGTATCCAGCAGGCTGTTAACCTTGGTAATGAAAAGCACAACTTTATGAGCATCAGAAGTTGGCTAAACTCATTAATTTTATTTGTAATAGAAAATTAATGCTTGAGATGAGGAAGGCAGCAGCTGTAAGGACCTCTGGTTTCAAATATGAAAGGGAAAGCATGGAGTCATTTCCTGATGTTGAGGGTTATCGTCCCCTTTATTACATTGCAGCAGAAGTAAATTTTAATGGTCTTCTTTTTTGTGAGGGAGTATTTTGTTCTCCAGTCCAGGAATTTCACTTTTATCTAGAGGAGGAAAGAGAGAACAATCAAATAGCCATCTTTTTGTCTTGCTCCTCCACCTCCATTCTTCCCCCTCACATGTATCATTATAATGCAAGAATTGTGCCTTGGTCCTGCCTCCAGTGATCAGGGAGCTGTGGTCAGGGCTTCTGTAATATTTGTGCATCCCAAGGGGGTCAGCATTTCCTTATCTTGCCCTAACCCACCAGACAGCATCTGGTTCTAGAAACTGAGCCTTGGAAAGTGGAGTAAGGGGAAGGAAAATAAGAAATGGATACAGGAAGGAAGGAAGGAAGGAAGGAAGGAAGGAAGTGGTAGCCAGGGAGGGATGGAGAATGGAATGTGGTAATAAACATTTATTGAGAGCCTAACATGAGTGAAGCACATTAAAGTTTTGCCTATTTAATCTCATTTTAAATTACGATGATCCTTTGAGATTGGAATGAAGAAACTGAGTCTCAGGGAAGGTAAATAAAGTTGGAAAGCATGTGACTCCAGTCCACCCCATGCTGGGCCTCTGCTCCCCACCGCCTGCCCCACCCTTCCCAAATCCCTCTGTTCTGACTACATTCCAGCATCCAGGCCCTACCTGGGAATAAGAATGCAGTGTGGAAAGGCACAGCAACATAGGGCAGACTACTATAATCAAAGAGAAGCAAAGGTTCCTCAACCAGGATCAAGCACAGATTCACAGTAGGAACTTCTTACCTTCCACACAAATGTAACCTGATCCCTCTGAGGGGTCAGCAAGCTCTTGGGGCCTCAAATCCAAAGCCACCTGTGGCCAAGTACAAACTCCACCCCCTCCACCTTGCCAGCCTGCACTGTAGAATGAAGCATCTGGTTAACAAACTAATATGTGGAATTTAAGAAACAAAACAGATGAGCATAGAAAAAGGGAAGGAAAAATAAGATAAAAAACAGAGAGGGAGACAAACCATTAGAGACTATTAAATACAGAGAACAAACAGGGTTGTTGGAGGGGAGTTGGGGTGGGGGGATGGGCTAAATGGGTGATGGTCATTAAGGAGGACACCTGTTGGGATGAGCACTGGGTGTTATATGTAGGGGATGAATCACTGGGTTCCACTCCTGAAACTAATCTACACTGTATGTTAACTAATTTGAATTTAAATAAATAAATGTTTAGAAAAGAAAGAAAGAAAGAAAGAAAGAAAGGGAGGAAGGAAGGAAGAGAGAAAGTCACAGACTCAGAAGACAACAGCTGCTTGACTTGCCTGAAAACACCTCTCTGGGTGACTGCAAGCCACAGCAAGCTTCTTCAGCACATGGAATAGCCAGTAATAGTGCCTTTGGGGTAAGAAAAACATGACTGAAGTTGAATTGCTTCAGAAAAGCTGACCTGCCTCTTACCTTGTGGAACAGACACATGGTGAATTTTAGCCTGCCACAGTGTGGATTGGGTTAAGAGCATGGCTAAAATCCATACCCTGACCCTCACTGTCTGTTGCTTCAGGCAAGACCC
This sequence comes from Prionailurus bengalensis, assembly GCF_016509475.1. Taxonomy (NCBI): domain Eukaryota; kingdom Metazoa; phylum Chordata; class Mammalia; order Carnivora; family Felidae; genus Prionailurus; species Prionailurus bengalensis. The sequence continues at coordinate 31,337,224 of NC_057346.1, read as the reverse complement.
TTAATCCTTGAGCCTCAGGCTCCATGACCATAGATGTAACAATAATATCATACCCCTATTGTGAGCAATAAAGAGGTAATGAATGTGAGGAAATTGATACTGATAAGCCCTGAGCATGTGTGAGCAGTGACAGAACACAGAGAATGAAGTCCTACTATTCTGAGGACATGCATTCTTCCACAATAAGCTCTTTATTTGACCTATCATCAAGACATCATAGAGATATGTCTTCTCCCCAAATCCAGGAAGTCAGGGTCTATGAAAATTCTACTGCTAGACAGGCATATACAGTGTATTCTGCAATTTATCTCACCATCCACCCTAACCTCTCCTCCTTGTCCAAGCATGCCCAGCCTGACTGACAGCAAGGTTGTGAAACAGAAGAGCCTCATAGGGCACTTCTGGTTTCCATCAGTGTCCCCTGCCAGGAGCTGCTAGGGCCACGCCCCAGACATGTGGAAAAGTTTTGAGCCAGCCTTGTTCAATTTGATGTTTAGGTGCTTCACTCTTCTCTTAGAACATTTTTCTTTCCTAAGTAAACTGGTACAGTGCTCATATCTAGAAGGAATAATCCCTGACTCCCCTAGTAAGCTTCCAGGAGCTTAAGAAAATGTTTGACAATTTCCTGTTGTCAAGTTGTTCTAGAAGCACAAGTACTTCCAACATAGAATCACCCTGGTGTGAACTGACCTGAAAAATTTTACACCATCCTTTTCCAAGTATGATGAGAAGCTTTTCTGTGAAACAGAGAGCCTCTGCTCATTCACAGCCTTCCTCCAGGCATAAAGTCACTTTAATCAAGAAAGGCAAGGTAGCCTAATGCTTTCAGCAAAAGATCTTTGAGAAAAGGTTTGAAAAGCATTGTTCCCATTGTTGACACATCACAGAGTTAATTCCCACCTTGCTGTCAGGGCTACCAATGAATGCTCTTGCAAATGTTCTGTACTGAAAATCATCTGAATCTAGACCTCTTGAGTTAACTCTCATAAGAATCATTAGGATCATGGCTGTGCCAACCTCTGGATTTCATTCCAAAGGAGTTTAAATGCCATTCTTTCCCCAAGTGGCTCTTCTGCTCATAGAATAAATTCTCTGAGGTGTTAAATCTATTAGCAAAGTGGGGATATAAATCTTCAAATGGCTTGAGCCTACTATTAATAATTCTGAATTATCTGGCAATTTTGAGTGCCTATATTATTTGGCGTTGATTGACACTTATTTGAAAATGTACCCAGGATTTGATACAATCAGGCTGGTAAGATCAACAGATCAGGAAATTGTTGCCACGGAAAAGATAGTTTGTTACTTACAATTTCCAAGAGAAAGGCACATGCCGTACCACCTAAGTCCACACAGGGAAGCACCAGGATCTGTCAGGAGTCAGAAGGGACAAGAGGAAAACAACATGAACAAAGCCTTTATTGTGGTTGTTGGGGGAAGTCATGGGTGAAGCAGGATATGCAGCTGAGCAGGCTGGGAATTAGATAGTTTGAGAATTTTGGCAGGCTCTGTGTTATAGAGGTGGTTTCTAGTTGTCTAGTACCTGGCCTGGGGTGACTGAGGGCGGGGGGATAGTATCTAAGACTGCAGAACCTGATAATAGGAGGCAGATCCCAGTATGTGCTCTGGATTTGTTGGTTTGAATACCAAAGGCATGCACTCAGGCCAGTTGTTTGCTATCTCTAGGAATTAGTTGTCCCTGGGAGGGGCCATCCCTCCCTTGAGCCCTAGTCACAAGGCCCCAAGATTTCAAAGCATCCTAAAATACAGAAAAGAAAAAAAAAATGGTTAATAGAACCTTTTGCAAGGCTTAATGTCATTGGGTTATATTTGTTTTGCATTTGGATTATAAAATATTTTATGAGTAGTATTAATATTAGCATTATTATGCACAGCCTTTCTACCTATAGCCTTCTTTTGGGTTCATTATCAATATAATGCTTTATTTGGTCAAGAGGAAGCCCTAAATTATTCTCTATACAAACCTTACAAGGTGGCCCTGCACCTTCCCACCCAGGAATTCTCACGTGTGCAAGACTGAAGTAAAAGCTTGAGGTTCTGCTGTGTAAGCAGCCCTGCTCTCAGTGACGTATTGGTTCTGTTTGGAAAAACTATGTCTCCAAATTACCTGATGCTGCTCGTAAGAAACACTTTCAACAAACCCATGGTACATTTGGTGCAGTAGGTAAAAGGAAGGAGAAAGACAGCTTTTGGGTACCACGGATCAGGAAAAGCCAGCTCACTTGGTTTTGGACCCTTTATTTTCTTTGCTCCAAAAAGTTGGAGGGTTGGGGGAACTTCCTCAGTGTTTGAATCCCAGGAGTCTGGCCGACCAGCAGCACATTCTCAGCATACCATCAAAGCACTGTGTTTGACCCTACAGATAACATTTTACCTCACAAAGCAAGCACAACAGTAAATTTTTATTAGTTCACAAAATAACACTCAACTTTGTATGTTTGTTTTTGTTTTTAAATGCTGTCTATAACCTATACACTGATTTTAGAACCAGTAATGGATTTTAACCTGAAGTTTGAAAAACACTTTTCTAAAAGAAGCACAATGCCTTCCAGAAATCTCAACTAGAAGCTATAGCCAATATCTTACTGAGAGCTCTTTGTGTTTTTTAATGTTTTCTTTATTTGTTTTGAGAGAGGAGGGAGGTTCAGGGAGAGAGGGAAAGAGAGAGAATCCACACTGCCAGTGCAGAGGCCAAATCCACCAGTTGTGAGACCATGACCTGAGCCGAAACCAAGAGTCGGACTCAGCTGACTGAGTTACCCAGGCACCCCATCACCGATAGTTCTTTTAACTAAATATATTTACTGTTTTAATTAAAAATTCAAACAATATGAAATTTGCTCCCCAAAGAAGGAGAGAAAAAGATCTCCCACACCTGGAGATACCTACCATTTACTCTTTAGTGCCATGTCTTCCAGATTATCCCCATGCATATACATATACTCATATGCATATAATTTTCTACAAGTGGTCTCATGCACACTGTTTTGTGATTGTATTTAATGGAAAATGTCATTCAGGCATTTTCAGCTTTATCACCATTTCCAAGACTGAGAACGTTCTACCATAAGAATTTGCCATTTTTTGTTCTACTAACTCACGCGTGGTGGGCATTCTGGTTGTTTTCATTGTTTTGTGATAACAGACAATACATTTATGAATGTCCTTGACTATATATCTTTCTGTGCTGTGGTAACCTGAATGTAGACTTGTTTCAAAGGGGAAACACATTTCATATTGGATGCATATTACCAAACTGTCCCCCAAATATCACAACCCCTACTAACAAGATTGTCCAAGTCCTCACAACATCTCTAACACTGGGTTTTGTCCAACTTTATTTTTTTCCAATATTACAGTAGAAGAATATATCATTATTATTACTTTTTGCATTTATCTATTTTTTTTATTTTTTTAACATTTATTCATTTTTTGATAGAGACAGAGAGTGAGCAGGGGAGGGGCAGAGAGAGAGGGAGACAGAATCTGAAGCAGACTCCAGGGTCTGAGATGTCAGCACAGAACCTGATGTGTGGCTCGAACCCATGAAACCTTAGATCATGACCTGAGATGAAGTTGGCTGCTTAACCAACTGAGCCACCCAGACACCCCTACATTTATCTAATTTTTAATGAAGGTGAAAATCTTGCCATAGGTTTATTGTACACGTACATCTCTTTTGTGTCTGTGTGTGCAAATTATCTGTTTAAATCCTTCACCCATTCTTCTATGGGGTTGTCCTCCTTGTTCTTGCTGGTTTGGAAAATGGCAGTGATGCTCCAAGGCTAAGAGTCTTGGCTCCACACTGCATAATGTGTAGAGCTGTAGATTCACTATGTTGTGTGACTGAAACTAACATAACATTTGTCAACTGTACTTCAATAATAAACATGTAATATTAAAAACAAAAAAATGGGGACAATATCTCTGTACTTTCATTGTATTCATGAAATAATTCTGTAATTTTTGCTGTTCTTTATTTTTGTCTTATTGACTTAGTGTCTTAGTTCATTCAGGCTTATAAAAAAAAAAAAGTATCAGCTCCAAAGCCAGACTTCCCAGGTTCAACGTCACTACACCTTTTTCAATCTTTGTAACCCTAGGCACCTAGCCAGGAGTTGCCCTTTCAACATCTCTGTGTATCTGCAAACTGGCATAGCAATAACATACCCTTTCCAAAGCTGTTGTGAGGATTATATGAGTTACAGAGCCTAACATAGATAAGACAGTGCCTAGCACATAATAATCATTCAGTAATATTATGTTAAGAATGGAGTAAAATTCAAAATATTTTGACAATTGTGTAACATGGGCATCAAATAGTTAGGATGAAAATCAGCTGGAACGTTGGAGCAGGATCCTAGAAGCATTCATCTGCAAATTCCTGAATGTTGGAGGGGGGCTGATCCAAAGGGAGGTGGGGACAGGGCACATGCCACTCAGAGATTCAGGGAAGCAGCTCTTTACCAACTGGTGTGGGAGCTGTGCAGTATTCTGTGTGCAGTACTCTGCAAGTGGTACTCTGCGTGCAGTACTCTACATGTGGTAGTCTGTGTGCAGCCGTGTACGTGCGGTACCCTGCATGCAGTACTCTGTGTGCTGTACTCTGTGTGCAGTATTCTGTGTACGGTACTCCACATATAGGACTCTGGGTGTAGTACTCTACCTGCGATACTCTGCATGCCATACTTTGTGTGCCTTACTCTGCATGCAGTACTCTACCTGCCTACTCTATGTGCAGTATTCTGTGTGTGGTACTCTACATGTGGTATTCTGTGTGCGGTACTCTATGTGCTGTACTCTACATGAAATACTTTGCATGCAGTACTCTGTGTTGTACTCTGCCTGCAGTATTCTGTGTGCGGTACTCTATGTGTGTTACTCCGTGTGTGGCACACGACATGTGGTACTCTGTGTGCAGCACTCTACGTGCAGTACTCTATGTGCGGTACTCTATGTGCTATACCCTACATGCATTACTCTGCCTATAGTCCAGTTGCACTTCCCATGCCAGCAGAGTTTCACCAGCAGCCCACTACCTGTGAGGCTGGAGCCGTATGGTTTTATGCTTGTCATTTAGGTTGGTCCATGGTTTCCTAAAGCTCTAAAATTTTGTGTGACCAGAATTGTCAATCTCTTCCTTCATATTTTTGAAAGCCTTATCCACCCAAAGATTACACATTCATTTATGTTTTCTTCTAGTATTTTCCTAGTCTCTTTTAACATGTAAAATCTTTGATAGTGAATTTACATTCTGTCAGTGTTCAGCTTTCAAAACAAACTCATTCTTATGGCCAGAAATCATACTCTATGGATTGCAATTTAAAACATACATATATATGATACAATGTATATTACATTATATATATAGTGTTATAACATATAGGTATATATGACATTATGTATATGCAGTGTAACATTAGTATACCAACAATAAAGAATAAAAGGTCTTGAGTGCAGCACAGTTTCTGGGACATGTGCACAGCACCCTGGGGTCCATCAATGAGATCAGCCCACGAGTCATTCTTACAGCTCCCTGCACCCTTCTCAGCACAGCTCCTAATTACACACTTGGGTGCTTATTTGATTAATGGTTGTGTCTCCCACACACTTGGGTGAATTCCATGAGGACAAGGACAGAATCTGTTTGAGCTCAGCATTCTTCCCCGGATCTGAATCAGGGAGTCTGGAGTGTATTGAGAACACCACCAATATTTACTGTATGAGTGAATGAAAAAGGATGAGAGGAGAAAGCAGAAGAGAGAAAAAAAGAGAGCCAAAAGAGGGAGAGAGGGAGAAGGAGAGAGAGGGAGGAGAGGGAGAGGGAGAGGGAAAGAGGGATGGAGGGAGGGAAGGAAGAGGGAGAGGGAAGGAGAAGGGGGGAGAGGGAGGGAGGGGGAAGGAGGCAGGCAAGGAGGGAGGAAGGGATAGAGAGGAAGAAAGGGAGAGAGAAGGAAGTGGAGGCAGGGAGGGAAGGAGAGAGAAAGAGACAGAGAGGGAGAGAGAAGGAGAAGGAGAGAGGGAGAGAAGATGAAAGAGCAGCTAGTCCTATTGATATAGAGCATCATAGTCCTTGCAGTCTCTGCTTTCCCACATCCAGCCCACCACTCCAACGGTGTTTTTCCCAGAAACAGGTACTCAGCACCGGGGCTTGAATTAAATTGGATATAGATGAATCAAAGACAGTTATTTGGCTCCCTGATCCCAAAGCACACAGGCACTCTCCACGACCTCACATGAGGTCTCAAGTCTAGTTATTTTTCTCATTAGACTAGACACTCTTAGAAAACAAGGGCCGTTTATTATCCGTTGTTACATCCTCAACCTCCTTATCTGACTTGGAGCTCAAATGTTTGGTAAATGAAAAAGGAACCCTGAGCTCTCCACCCTGAGCCTCAGACAGCAGGGCATCCAGAACCCCAGCTTAGGGCCCCAGCTGTAGGGAGATGGCTCTCCTGCAAGATTTTGGCATCTACAGCCTCCGCTCCCATCCCATCACCCATGCCTCAATCCACACTAGCAATAGTTATTGAATGTGTAAATTTCCATCAATGGAGTGACAAAGACTAAATTAAAGAAGGAGATCTGAAGTCAAAGCTGTCACCTCTGAGAATTCAGATTTGACAGAGATGACAAAAGAAGCTCCCTGCAGGGCAACTGCTCCACAGCTAAGCACCTACTGAGAACCCCTCACTCCACAGACTACTATCTGCTTTCTCCCTGCTCAAGGGACCTGGGCTGACCCTGTTGGACTTTGGGTGCTTAGTGCCCTGGACCAGGCTGTGAGGAGGAGCCAGGAGAAGAAGAAAAGTCCTTTGCTTTAGCTGCCATGCTCCAGACTCTCCATGAAAGTGTGTTCTAAGGGGGAGAGGGGGAGAACACTTGGCTGAACTGTCACATCCCTAGCAAAGCAGCCTCCTGAGGAAGGAGGCCCCAGGGACGACCCCTGCTCCTCTCTTCTGCATATTTTGCTGCTTGTCAGCACTGGGCTGGGCACTCAGAACAAAATAGTGAACAAGTCGTGGGCCCAACAGCAGGCTGGCCACCCCTCACTGGTGTTGACCCCAAGATGACTGGCATGGAGTCCCCTGCTTCTCCATGCTTCCATTCTCCACTCATAATATGGGGCATTTCCAAGAAGAAGGCAGCTCATTGTCAGTGAAGAACCAAGGATTTGGGGGTTCAATGCGGACCACATCACCTGCTGACCCCTGAGGGGAGTCACACAATACTCACCTCACACATGGGCCCTACTATCAATTCCCTGTTTCTCCCATTCCAGCCAGAGAGGGTCATGACTCAAATGTCTTCAAACGATCCCCATTGCTATCAAAGTATAATTTCCCTAGCCTGGCATTTCAAAACCTTTTCCCTCTCTCCATTCCCAAAAGAACATTTAGCCTCATTGCCCCATCCATCCCTCTATGCCTCCTGTGTGCCAACCACAGCCAACCACTTGCTGTTCCTGGTAAATAATACTTGCAGTTCCTGTCAGATTGTATTGCCACTCTCACATGTGATCCCACAGCAATTTTACCTCTATGCTTCTTATGTTATTTTTACATTTCACAGTTTCATATTTTATATTTTTATATCACTGTATTATACTTTACCCATTGCATTAGGTACTCTCAGAGGTCATTGCTTATACAATGTAGCTCAGAGATATCTCTGAGCATACGTATCTCTGAGCTTCTTGAATACCTCTGACTGCTTCTTGAATGGATGAATAAATACATAAATAGATGAATGAATGAATTTACCTACTTTGCCCATGTCTGTGAAAAGGGGATTACAGTGAATGCCAGAGTGTTAATGTGAGCATCAATTGTGATCTGACTAACAATGGAAATAATTATTCAAAGTGGATGATCACTGAAGTCATTATACTTTACCTCCCTCTCTGTGTTTTCTGGCAGTGAGGATGGTATGAAGGCACAGTTACAGAGGTCTTAAGGGGAAAACAGCCATAGAAAACCCAGGTTTTCAGTCTTACCGAAGCAGCAGTTTGGGTTTTGGTTTCTCAGGCCTGAAAAATTGTTGATTGTTATTCCCTGAAGTCACAGTCTTTTCCTGGATCTTACCGTTCACTGAGGCCACCTCCATGTCCAGGGACACCTGGAAAATCGGCTAGAAACCTAAAGAAGAGAAACAAGAGGAGGAATTACTAAAACCACCCATGATCCTGCTGGGGGGATAAAAGGTTTATAGGAGATGATTCAGGAACTTCACAGTCTCAAGGAAGACTACCCTTCCCCAAACATACTGCCATAAGGGTCCTGGATCCCCCACCCTTCCTTTCTGCTAGTGTTATCTTCTAAAGCCCCTCTAGCCTGTATACATGGCTACTGAAAAAATGAGGGGACATATAAATAAATGGGATAGACAGGATGAGTAGAGCTTTAACTCATCAAAGACATAAAGAAAATTCCTGGTATGAGGCAAAAGGATTAAGCTGAAGGCTTGGAGCTATTTCTTCACCTGTGGAAACTGATGCAGCATCAGGCTAGGAAACCCAGACCCTGCAGTGCCTATCTTCATAATAAAGACAGCAGAAGCCTTTCCTTAGGTGTTCATCCTCTGAGTCTGGGGTAAGGATACCTGCTCTTCTCAGAAACCTCTGTGAACACAGCTAAGATCTAGAGTGTAGGGGGAAGTCACCACCCCAACCCTGGGGAGTCTCCTGTTTATTCGGGGATGTGGACATAAGAGGAAGCACAACACTCCTAGAAACAATTAAATAACCATGTGTCTTGTAGACACTGCCAAACTTTAGTAAAAAGAGGCAGGGTCATTTCAGCTTCATTTACCATGACCCTCCCCTCTCAGGTTATATCAGATTGAGTTTCAGTAATAAATTTATGAAATCAAATGTGTCTTCCAATAATCAAGATCCAGAGAAACTTGCCAGAGGATAAGCAGAGAAGTAAGTCTGAACAAAGGAGGTTTTGCCTGTGTGTGGGAAGTGTAAGAAGAATACAAAGTATCCATCCATCCAATAGAAGTTGCAATTGGTTATTTCCTTTGGTAGTATCACATAAGTAGAGTTTTCTCTTTTATGCGAATCATTAATTTTCACCAAAAATGTCTTCAGAAAGACAACCTCCATGACAGAACATTGGAGGGAAAAATAATTGTGCATCCTGGAGATATCCATTCATTTACCTGCAATGCAATGATAGGCACCTGAAGTGCCTAGCATCCAGGCATAGACTGCAGCATTCTCAAATCTGGGAGGGGATGGGACCACAGAACATGTCTTGAGGGACTATCACTCAGGAGCAGAACAGCATCTATCAAAAGTGTTAGACTCATTTTTGAGACAGACTGTCTCACTTCCAGCAATACATAAGTCAATATAGAAGAAAAAGAAAAGAAAAGAAAAACTGAGTTCAATCAAATAGCAAATGCAGAAGAAATCATGGTATTTTTCAATATTCTTGACATTACATTGGCAATCTTAAAGTGCTCCAGAGGTCTGCATCAAGCACACCCAGAGTAACACAGTGGCCATCATTAGGCTCTGAAGAACTGTCAATGCAGTTCTTGTGGTGAAGAATATTCCCATTTCGAATGTAATGAAAGCAGACACAAACATAAATCCCAGTCCTTCCTGAAGAAGAAATGTGGCTTTGATAAATGCATACTATTTCATTAGTCAAAAATAATTGGGCATATGTTTAATGTGGTACCTCCATGTCCTCCTACCATGCAATCAGATGGCATGTCTTACACTAAAGAATTTCCTTAGATTCAAGAAAATACAGTATAGTATTTGAGGATCGACTCTGGGCCAGGCTCTGTGTAGGACACCAGGACCAACCATGTTTCTGACCTCAAGAGGCTCCCAGGCCTCTGAAGAGATAGGTGCATTAGCAGGCCATCTGAGAACTGTGTAGCAGGGGCTTGAATGCAGATATTTAGACGGTCTTTGGGAGCACCCAGCTGGGACACTGGTGGAGGTATCTGTGGAAGCTCATGTCTAAGCCAAGCTTGGAGGCAAGGAGTTGGCCCAAGGTAGGAGATAAAAGGATTACAGAGGGACAGGAGATGCAAATGTCTAAGGAAGAGAGAGTGCAGTGCTTTAGAGGAAGTACCAGGAGTTTCATTTGTCTGGAGGCCTGGGCAGCAGGAGACAAGGGAATGACAGAGCAGTAAGTGGAGTTCAGATCATGAAGGCCTAGAAGGTTGTGTGGGACTTTATCCTGCAGGCAGTGAGTGGGAGGCCACTGAAGGATTACAGCAGAGGGATGATGGGCATAGATTCACAAATTTAACAAGGGCTCAAGGTGTCAGTGAGGAGGCTACTGCAACAGACAAATGGGAAATGATGGTGGAACCAGTGTGGTGATACCACGGCTGGAGAAAACAGTGTGGGCTCACAGGAACATTGAGGAGGTAAAATCCATCAGCACTGGAGCTTGACAGGATATGGGTGGCACAGTGGTATAATGAGCCCTTGAGGAATGGGGATCAAGAAGGGCCTTGCAACCAAGATAAAGAGGAACATGTCTGGGGGGACTGTTTGGGTTTCAACTTGTCTGACCTGTGGCTTGATCTCTATGCACTCAGCCGGCTTGTACTGAGCAACACCTGGCGGGGGTGGGGGGTGCTATGTGCTTGTCACATGAAGGGAAGATATAGCTCCTCACAGAGTCCTCAGGCTTGCAAAAAGCACAGTCCAGGGACTCAACTTTCTCCTGCCAAGCTGACCTCAACTGGTCATCTCTGCTGTGTATCCATCTCTCTGAGGTCATTCCCTCGCACTTCTTCATTCTGGCTTGCTCTTGCTATGAGCTTCCATGTCTTGTTAGTGAGTCCTGAGAGTAGGCAGTTTGAAAGAAAGGAAGATTCTGCTGCTTCATAATTAATATGCTCAGTATTTTTCCCAAGACCTTCCCTTCAGTCCTGGACTGTAGGTACCAATTCTAGAATGAGGACCTCCAGATTTCCTAGTCCTGGCAACCAGACTCTCCCCTGCTCTGTTCATCCCAACAATTAGAAAGCTTACACCATCTGTGTGTGTGCACCCACGTGCATACACACACACACACACATACACACACACACCACAGCGAGGATACAGCTTTTCCTCTGAAATTGATGACAACTTCGACTGATGTAGTTCCTGTTTACTCAGCACCCTCTTTCCTTGCTCCCTATTTTGGAATCTCCAAGGATCACAGATTTGTAAGGACCTTATATAACCTAAAGCAAACTCTTTCATCTGAAAGCGAACAACAGAAACTGATAAGAAGCCCACCCCTATCTCTGTCCCAACCCCCTTTGTCTCCCAGGCCAATGTATTTTCCCCAACCTATAGATCATCTCCATGTTTCTTTCTCCTCCCAGGGCCAAAATGATGGAGAGGTGTTCCTGGGTGTTCTCCACTGATTATGTTGGCTCAGCCTTATATACCTGGTAATAGGGCCCCTTCCCAATTCCATTGCAGGCACAGTGCTGGCCAGAGAGCCACCCTGCAGATGGGCTTTCAAGCCTTTGGACAAACTGCTACAGGGAAAGCAGATGACTCATGCTGCTTGGCTGCCACAGCAGCTACAGCAAGCTCACAGGGGCCAGCCCCATGAATTTGGCTGGACTAGATCCCTGGTTCCCCCTTGGTCTCTCTTTTGTCCTCTTCGCATGCCTTGCCTTCTTTGTCTCTCCCACATCATGCCCCACAACACTGCTGCTAACACAAGGCTTCCTGCCTTTCTCCCTCTGGCCTAGGTAAGGTCTGTGGTGCTGAGGGGAGCTCTGCAGACAGGACAGCTGCCCCTCCAGTGAAAGCCATCTTCATAAGAGCAGCCATCAAGGGCAAAGCACATTGCCCCTCACAGGTGTGTGGAACTTTTCTGAAATAGTTCTTTTCCAAGCATTAATTAAGGGGATCTGGCAAGGGGCTCCTCCTCTCTAAGATGCAATCTGAGCTTCTTCATCAGTAGATGGGATGATTGAAGAAGGTTCCGAAGTGTAGAACAAGAACTGTCTCTGCAGAGAGAGGCAAAGACGAGGAGGCAGGGGTGTCAATGCACACAGGCACCCTACATGGCCAAATCTGAGCTCGTTCTCCAGCAGAAGCCTGAGTTTTCAGAACAGAGTCCCTCACAATGGGATCTGGGCTTCAGGGAGTATTTCCTGTATCAAGATGTCTTTACACAACACAATTTGGAAATGGCCTAGAATGAAATTAAATGGTAGTTTGGTTACATTTTAATTACCAGAGGAAGATCAAGATGTTGCTATGATTATAACAAAGGAATCTATATTTATCATCTTGTGGGGTTTTGCATCAGAGATACAGTGATCTTTCTGCAAGGCACCCAATTTATTCATAAAGCCATAGCAAGGCATGGTAACTGTGAGTCATTCATGTGTGTCTCCCTCCTGCCTCTGAGTCAGGAGACAGGCCTAGTGGACAGAATTCTCTGGGTCAAGCCTTCGTCTAGAAGATTTGGAAGGAGCCCTGAATCTACCTCCTAGCAGTGGAGGATGAGGTGGGGCAGAATCACTTTATACCCAGCTTTCCATGAGGACAGAGGGACTGGGTTGTCCATCACTGCTAAATAAGGAAGAGGAACAAGCAAGCCCCTGAGAGAGAGCCCACAATGCTGACAGGAAAGACAAAGGCCCATACAGGCTTTTCCAGGGCTGGGCAAAGGGAAGCTTCAAAGTTCTTTAATTTTCCTTGCCTGTGCCCACGTGTGACTCGTGATTGAAAACGCCTGTCATTGAATAGGCATTCATAAAACGCCTACAGCCTGCCTGGCTATAGACCAGAAAAGGGTGGGAGGGTGGGGAATGCACTTACAAAGGTGGTAAATGCCACCCAGCAGGGCATACCAGGAAAGCTAAGCTGAGCAAAATCTCAGAGATCCTGGGGCTGTGCCATCGGCCCAGTGAACCAACCAGTGCTACTGCCGGTTCCAGCCCTGGAGCAAGGTACTTAGGAAATAGCTGAGAGAACATGTATCCTCACTTTCAGCATAGCTGCACAGCTTGCAGTGGGATGACAGTTGGCTAATAAGAGGGGACTCAGCCACCAAGGAGCCTAACCCCCACTTATAATGTATGTTATATTCCCTAGCAGTGCTGGAGCCCACCCAGACCAATTGTGCTCATCTCTTCCAATGCCAAGACAAGTGACCTCACTGCAAGCTCAAAATCAGTCATGGCAGGAGTATTTACTCCACTGAAACCAGCACACACTAGGCTCCAAGGCTTTTTTTTTTCTTGAGGTGATAAACACTTACCAGCACACTATCATACCCCCAAGTCTGAATGGCTAGAATAAAGTGAATTCTGGTTGTCTCTAACCTATTCTTAAACTGATTCTAACACTTCATGCCTTTAGGCCAGCAAAGTACTCTGTTAAGTCAGAAGTGATCTAAAAATATGTCCACCTGCGCCCCAAGACATGAAGGAAACATGCCACCTCTCCTAAGGATGTGGCTTCCTGCCCATGTTGGGGGGACCAAGAATAAATGTGAGTGATCACAAAAGTGAACTGTCTCTCTCTCTCTCTCTCTCTCTCTCTCTCACACACACACACACACACACACATACCACATATTTATTGAGTACTTTACCTTATTACATTGTTGAGCTTTTTTAGAATTTAAGAAATAAATACTTGGTTTTTGCTCATTGTATAGATGAGGAAGCTGAATCTCAGAGAGCTCTAAGTGTACAGTCCTAGTTCCATACCTAGAGCCAGAATCATCCAACACTGTGGGGTTCTAACCTCAGGAGCTCCCTGGGAATCACTGTGGGGACCTCAGGATACCCCCAAAAAAGATTATGGCAGAACACTTCTTTTAGAGGCCACTGACACCATGTTATTGAATGACAATGACTCTCCCAGGGCTGGGCCTTCAGGGCTGCTGCCCCACAAGCAGACTCCTCTTGGTCTCTGGGGTGGGAGGAGTCACCCATAAGGTGACAACAGAACAAAGGTCAAATGTCATCAGGCTGAGCTAAGTACACTTCTCAAGGGGTAGCTGCCTCTTTGTGGGGCCAGAGACTGTGGGGGCAACTGGACTGGAAGACTCAATTTGCCAAACAGCTGGCTGCACTAATGAGGATACAAGCATCCCCCCTTAGCCAGCCAAGAAATTGATGAGAGCTGACTGAGTCCCCAAAGCAGCAACCTCTTTGATCTGGGTCAGAGAGCAAAAGAAAGCATAGCAGGTTGGAGTTAGGAGGCCATATCTGCATCCCTTGGAAGCCTCTGAATAAGGAAAGGATTGAACTGTATGTCCCTGAGTCCCCTTCTAACTCACACTTTGTTGCTCAGATTCCTCCTACTTCCTGTACCCCTATCATCAGGCTTAGGAGACAAGGCCCAAGAGAATGAATCCTTTGCTGCCTTAGGCACTGGCAGCTTTCCTTCTCTCCCTCCTTGGACTCCTGCCCATGGACAGGTACAGGTCCCACCCCCTAGATGTGATTAAGCCATCTGAAACCATTCACCAGAATTATTGGCTAAAGCATGCCAAGCAGGCATAGGAAACTGAACACTTAAGACATCCAGGGTGACAGGAGACAACAGGCTGTCTGATCTGTTGTTTAGCAATAGATTGTAATTCTAAACACGATGTTCGTTATTCCACTGTGTGGATTCTAATTAACTGTCAGGAATGCATTGTTGAGGGGATGATGGATTATGCTAGGGAAAGTATTAATACAGCTCATTCACTTCTGCCCATGTGCATCCTGAGCCCAGAGCAACTGACTTTGGAGACACTGAGCTGAAGTGAGATGGCCACTCCATGCCTAATGGTGAGAAGGTCATCAGCACCACCACAGCTGCACTGACAGAAGTCACAGCCTCCAGTCCTTTTAGGTCCTACAATCACAGCAGATGTAAGGGTAGCATCACATGATGGCCCACTGAGTCATAAAGGATGCCTATGGCCTGAAGCAATGGGCCAGGCAGTGAAATGGAAATTATGTGGGATAGATATAAGGGTCTGTACATGGTGGTGAGAAGGTGTGGGGTTTACAATGAGAGTCACTAAGTAGAGTCAATCTGCCACCCAGTAAGCAGATGCAAAAATAGTCTGCATTAAGAAAGTTTCTCTCTATGTATAACTCCAAAAGGCTGCCTGCCTCCTCTGTTTCACATTGGTCATACTGTTCAACTCTACCTAAAATACGTTCAAAGATTATATTAGTCTGGATTCTCCATAGAAAGAGAACCAATAGGGGAGAGTAAGGTTTTCTTTTAAGGAATTGGCTCATATGAATTTAGGGCACAGCAAGTCCAAAATCAATAGGGCAGGCCAGCAGGTTGGAAATTCAGGTGAGATTGATATGACAGTCTGGAAGCAAAATTACTTCTTCCTCAGGAAAACTCAGTTTTTGGTCTTCAGGCCTTCAACTGATTTCATCAGGCCTCCCCAACTCCCACATTATGGAAGATAATCTATTTTACTTTTTTATGGTAAACTATTGTCTACAAAATACTTCCACAGCAACATCTATACTAACATTTAAACAACTGAACACCACATCCTAACCAAGTAGACACAAAAAATTAACCATTACAAAGAATCATTGTCAAATCAAACCAACTCATCCAAAGGAAAGGAAACACAATTACATCACCATGCCATATGAGAATTACTTAAAGGAACCACAAATATTTGTGATTTACATACTGCTATATTTCACTAAATGTAACACATTAACAATTGTATTTTTATGTACTATTTATTTTTCTAATTTTAATGTTTATTTATTTTTGAGAGGCAGAGAGAGACAGAGCGTGGGCAGGGGAGGGGCAGAGAGAGAAAGGGAGACACACAATCTGAAGCAGGCTCCAGGCTCTGAGCTGTCAGCACAGAGCCCAACACAGGGCTCAAACTCACAAGCCATGAGGTCATGACCCAAACTGAAGTCGGATGCTTAACTGAGCCATGTAGGTGCGCTTTATTAAGAAAGAAGGGACTACCAATTAAATCTGGACACAATGCATTCTTACAACATAATTTTTACTTTATATTTGTTCAAAAAGTTGTTTGGGCTTATTTTGGCTATGTCTTTTATTATGTATTGCTCTTTTACATTTGTAGAAAGAAAAACAGCAAATATATTGAGTAAAATATTCTTAAAACTGTTTCCCATTCAGAATCTAACTCTTCTGAATCAGTTTTGATTCAAAGCTGGTAATGTTCAGGTTTTTCCACATGATACCATCTGTGCCATCACAAGCTTAGCTGATGCAACATTTTTAAAGGAAACTATATAAGAACTAAAAAAGCTTTGGGAGCTCTTAAGCAGGTTTTGAAATTATGTAGACTAACCAACTTTGACTCTTATTTTAGGAAGATTGCTAAACATTCCTGATTCACTATGCCCTACAACAATTTTGTCCCTGTGCATTAGAAAAGTCCACCTATATTGTCCCCTGGGTGGTTTTCTAGGCCAGTGACAGTAGTCTGCAGGTTTGGAGGCTGGAGCTTCAGACTTTTGTACATATGCAGGCAACAAACACAGTGTCATAATTCACCTAGCTGAAGCCACCATGAGAAGTTGTGATGTATTCCTATGGCAGAGGTGTTGAAAACTGGGGGCAAATGTGCCTTTAAAATCAATGAACACATTCGCATCAAGTAATTACAGTGCTCTTGCAATGTGGCAGAGTCACTGGCCCATAAGCCCACACCTTGCTCTATCTAGTCCGCACAACAACTGTATCAAGTTGGCATTGCCACCATCCCTGTCTTATGACATAACCAAGGATTAGGGAAATTAAGCAATTTGCCCCAGTTTACAGTGCATTGGTGAAGAAAGCAAGCAATAGCTCAGGTCTGTC
Source organism: Prionailurus bengalensis (assembly GCF_016509475.1). Taxonomy (NCBI): domain Eukaryota; kingdom Metazoa; phylum Chordata; class Mammalia; order Carnivora; family Felidae; genus Prionailurus; species Prionailurus bengalensis. The sequence goes on along the minus strand of NC_057346.1, from coordinate 31,320,384 downwards.
TAACAAAAGGAACAGCACTTGCTCTCACAAAGCCTCTTGGAAGAGATGGTAGTGTTCTGCCAGCACTTTGAGGGCCCTCCTTGTAGAGACTTCTGATGATCCCACTGAATTGATGGAGGAAACAGAACTCAAGAAGAGTGGGATCTTACAAGAGAAGGGCCGAGTCTGAGGATAAAAACACCCCCAACACTACACTGGTATTTCCACTTGTGTGATTTGGGCCAGGCCTGCACATTATTGCTCCCCCAGAGTTATTACAGGGTGAAATGAGGCACATGGGAAAGAATACCATCTGCCACACCTGGCCTGAAAACAAGCGAAGTTAATATCACATTCATAAAGCTCTGGGGACTGCTTCTCTGATTTTCCCTCTCTGAGCTAGGAGTTTTTGATGAGGAGATCAGCCCCCACCTCCAATAAGAGAGTACTTCAGGTCAGTAGTAGAGAAAGGAAATCAATGTTCAAAGAACAAAAGGATCATTAATGTTTTATTCCCCTGGATAAACAGTATGAAATCCTTATTGATCTTAAATATGTTACTGGACAAATGTACCTTTCAAAAAATGGCCTCTTAGAACTTTGTTCACTGATGATACAGTTTATCTTCCTCTCACCTGCTGGATATCACAAGGTCATCGCTCTCCAATCTGAATGACCCCAGGGGAATTCTTAGAGAGGTTTCAGATTAAACTTTTATCTGAACAAAAGCCTGTAATGGCCATGTGTGTGTGATGGTCCCCAGCATCAGGTTGCTGAGCATACTCCTTTCCCCTTCTTCAAATGCAGTTCTGACAAAGACAAAGCCTTACTTTAATCCTGATTATGTTTTTCCCCTGGCCATAACACATTATCCGATAAAGTCTATCTATGTAAAAATAATTTCTAGAGGGCTTATTTACTCAGGACCTAAGGAAGACAGCAAAAACACCTGTTGAGAATGCTCAAGCCCATCACCCCATAATAATAAATACATGAGTTGATTCTACAAGGTCACATGCAGCAGCTAGCAAGACACACTGTGGGTTTGGTGTTGGCCATCAGCCTTCCCTCTAAGTAAAATACTTATTATATTTATCAGAAGCTCCCATATGGCCCTGTGTTGGGCAGGATACTCTGCACAGTCTGCACTGTGCTGGCACGGCCTCTCCTTTCCTCTGTTTCTACCAACGCACATACCCAAAGCTTACCTGTTAGTGCCACAGTTTGACCAGCTGGTTATCAAAGGCTTCTTCTCTGTAAATGTCACAGCTTCTGTCTTTCCATAATGAGCACCCTAAATTTGTGCCCGTGGTCTCATCCCACTTGGGTTTTCTACTGGCCCTTAGTGAGAACGACCTCCCCCTCCCACCTTTCCTCCTCCTGCTTACTCCTAGATGATCCAGAGTAAGAGAGAGAAGAAGTCAAATCTAGATATGGATTTACTACTGGAAATAAGACCTGGGGCAGGTCGCTTTAGTTTCTCAGAGCTTCAACTTCTTCATCTTTAAAATCAGGATAATTACATGTACCCTCTGCCTTATCCCCATGATGATTTGGAGAACTAAAGAACATTGTCTATATTAACAACTATTGTAAAGACATTAATTACCATCACCATGGGTATTGTCATTGAAAGATGTGAATTACCATAATTTTTTTCCTGTGGAAGTCATATCTGATGACTGAGATAAGGCCTTCGAGGACCTTAACCTATGGATCAGGGCTTGGGAAATTTTACTATCATTGTCAGCCTCATTCAACAGCATGTATTAGGTTCCCAGGTATTTTGGACAAAGCTAGGCAGAGATCGAGTGAAGAACTTCCATCCTCGAGGAGATTATTATTTGGCCCTGTGGTTGTACAGGAGCTACTCTTTCTGATGAGATTAATCATCATATAATTCAGGTGTGCTGGAAAAATCTGAACCTCAGAATAACAGAACTCCAGTCTCCACTTTCCATCAAGAGATCTAGAACAACCCAGCATGACAATGATGCTGGTCCAGCTGCTGGCACAGAAGTGATGGCCAGCTCAGCAATGAGTCCTTGGAAAAGCTCTCCTCCTTGCCTGTTTCACCTACCGCAGCCTCTAACTCTGGTATCTTACTATCGCTGTCTCAACAAACGGTCTGCATTTAGACCCTTTTCTCAGGCCTTGATTTGGGGGAAAACTTAGACAAGACAATGACTAGAGTGTTATCAATTTGGACTCCAGCTGCAGAAAAGAGAAGGCTCAAGCCATTAGAATAGGTGAGTTGTCAGATACAAAAGAGAGATCAGGAGACAGACTCTGAATAGACTTTTGGGAGAAATCTTCATATATAGGGCAGGAGAGGAAAGGATTGTGCTGGTCCTGACAATGTAGTAAATAGACCTTACAAGAGAGATGCTGGGGCCTTTGGGTGCCTGACAGATTGGTGTGGCTTCTCTGTCTAGGAGGCTGGAGGGACAGCCCAGGCAGTCTGGCTCCTCTGGAATTTTGCATTTCATTCAAATAACTGATCTGGAAAACAGGGTCTGGTCACTAACTAGTTCCCTAGTGTTTCTTTAAAAAATACAAAGCACTTTCTTCTACTAAGGATGTTCCTTACCCATAATATCAAGAGATAATAACCAAAAGGGAAAATCCAAAGATTTAACAGTAATGAAATAGAAGTCTTTGAATCTAAATACATAGAAGACTTGGTTCTCTGGCGTTTCTACTCATGCCTCAATCCCATACTCCTACCACTTTTCATTCTCCAGACAGGTCTCTCCAGTAGTGGTGAAAAGGAACCCCTGGGAAGTGGAAGGTGGCAGAAAGATGTGATATCACAGAGACAGGGAGAAGGGCTGCCAGAATAAAAGGCAACCATCATCGTCTGATCATGCAGAGAGGCTGAAGGAGGAGAAGGTGGAGGAAATGCCACTGATCCAGCGTTTCAGTCCTTGGTGACCTTTAAAAAAACAGACACCAGAGGGTGCAAAGTTGAATACTGGAGAGATGGGAGGGCCAGAGAGAGCACCAAAATCAGATAAACTGGGAAGTGAGTGAGAGGGAATAGCAACCAGGTGTAAGGGTGTGTAGCAGAGATTTTGTAGAGAAGAGGGGCATGGGAGTGTGGACGCTAACTCTTGTTTAAACTGAATATATCATATTTTGTTAGGACAGAAAAGTAATTTCTTGTTAATTTAAGTGTTTTAAATATAGTTATATATTTTTCTTCTTCTTAGAAAAAAAGATTAGAGTAGAAATCAATGCTATCAAAAGCAAAAAAAAAAAAAAAAGTAGAATGATCAATGAAACCAGAAGCTGGTTCTTTGAAATAATTAACAAAATTGATAAATCACTAGCCAGTTTGATCAAAAACAAAAAGGAAAGGACCCAAATAAATAAAATCAAGAATGAAAGAGGAGAGATCACAACCAACACAGAAGAAATAAAAACAATAATAAGAGAATATCACAAGCCAATACACCAATAAAATGGGAAATCTGGAAGAAATGGACAAATTCTTAGAAACATAAACTACCAAAACTGAAACAGGAAGAAATAGAAAATGTGAACAGATCATAACCAGTAAAAAAAATTGAATTAGCAATCAAAAATCTGCCAAAAAAACAAAAGTCCAGGGCCAGATGGCATTCCAGGGGAATTCAACCAAACATTTAAGGAAGAGTTAACACCTATTCTGCTGAAGCTGTTCCAAAAAAAAAAAAAAAAAAAAGAAATGGAAGGAAAAACTTCCACACTGCTTCTATGAAGCCAGCATTACCTTGATTCCAAAACCAGACAGAAACTCCACTAAAAAGGAGGACTATAGAACAATATCCCTGATGAACATGGATGCAAAAATCCTCAAGATATTAGCCAACTGGATCCAACAATACATGAAAAAAAATTACTCATCACAACGAAGTGGAATTTATACCTGGGATGCAGGACTTGTTCAATATCCACAAAACAATCAGTGTGATTCATCACTTCAATAAAAGAAAGGAAAAGAACCACATGATCCTCTCAATAGATGCAGAGAAAGCATTTCACAAAATATATCATCCTTTCTTGATAAAAACCCTCAAGAAAGTATGGATAGAAGGATCATACCTCGAAATCATAAAATCCATGTGTGAAAGACCCAATGCTAATCTCATCCTCAACGGGAAAAACAGAGAGCTTTCCCCCCAAGGTGCAGAACGAGACAAGGATGTCCACTCTAGTCATCGTTATTCAACATAGTATTGGAAGTCTTAGCCTCAGCAATCAGAAAACACAAAGAAATAAAAGGCATCCAAATCAGCCAAGAGGAGGTCAAACTTTCACTCTTTGCAGATGACATGATACTCTATATGGAAAACCCAAATGATTCCACCAAAAAACTTCTAGAACTCATCCATGAATTCAGCAAAGTTGAAGGATATAAAATCAATGCACAGAAATTGGTTGTATTCCTATACACCAACAATGAAGCGGCAGAAAGAGAAATCAAGGAATAGATCCCATTTTCAATTTCACCAAAAACCATAAAATACCTAGGGATAAATCTAACCAAAGAGATGAAAAATCTATACACTGAAAACTATAGAAAGCTTATGAAAGAAATTGAAAAAGACACACAAAAAAAGGAAACATATTCCATGTTTCTGCATAGGAAGAACAATTATTGTTAAAATGTCAATGCTACCCAAAGCAATCTATGTATTCAATGCAATCCCTATCAAAATAACACCAGAATTCTTCACAGAGCTAGAACAAACGATCCTAAAATTTGTATGGAACTATAAAAGACCCCAAATAGCCAAAGCAATATTGAAAAAGAAAACCAAAGCAGGAGGCATCACAATCCCAGACTTCAAGCTGTATTACAAAGCTGTAATCATCAAGACAGTATGGTACTGGCACAAGAACATACACTCAGATCAATGGAACAGAATAGAGAACCCAGAAATGGACCCACAAACATATGGCCAACTAATCTTTGACAGAGCAAGAAAGAATATCCAATGGAATAAAGACAATCTCTTCAGCAAGCGATGCTGGGAAAACTGGACAGTGACATGCAGAAAATGAACCCAGACCACTTTCCTACACCATACACAAAAATAAACTCAAAATGGATGAAAGACCTAAATGTAATACAGGAAGTCATCAAAATCCTTGAGGAGAAAGCAGGCAAAAACCTCTTTGACCTTGGCCACAGAAACTTCTTACTCTGCATGTCTCCAGAGGCAAGGGAAACAAAAGCAAAAAATGAACTATTGGGACCTTATCAAAATAAAAAGCTTCTGCACAGTGAAGGAATCAATCAGCAAAACCAAAAGGCACTGATGGGACGGGAGAAGATATTTGCAAACTGCATATCAAATGGTGAGTATCCAAAATCTATAAAGAACTTACCAAACTCAACACCCAAAAAAACAAATAATCCACTGAAGAAATGGGCAAAAGACACAAACAGACACTTCTCCAAAGAAGACATCCAGATGGCCACCCAACACATGAAAAAATGCTCAGTATCACTCATCATCAGGGAAATACAAATCGAAACCACAATGAGATACCACCTTACACCGGTCAGAATGGCTAACATTAACAACTCAGGCAACAGCAGTTGTTGGTGGGGATGTGGAGAAACGGGATCTCTTTTGCACTGTTGGTGGGAATGCAAACCGGTGCAGCCACTCTGGAAAACAGCATCAAGGTTCCCCAAAAAATTAAAAATAGAACTACCCTATGACCCAGCAATTGAACTATTAGGTATTTATCCAAGGGACACAGGTATGCTGTTTCGAAGGGGCACATCCACCCCCAATGTTTATAGCAGCAATATCACAATAACCAAAGTATGGAAAGAGTCCGAATGTCTATCGATGAATGGATAAAGAAGATGTGGTATATATATATATATATATACACACATATATACAATGGAGTATTACTCAGCAATCAAAAAGAATGAAATCTTGCCATTTGCAACTATGTGGATGGAACTAGAGGGTATTATGCTAAGCGAAATTAGTCAGAGAAAGAGAAATATCATATGATTTCACTCATATGAGGACTTTATGACACCGAACAGATGAACCCAAGGGAAGGGAGGCAAAAATAATATAAAAATAGGGAGGGGAACAAAACATAAGAGACTCTTACATATGGAGAACAAAAAGAGGGTTACTGGAGGGGTTATGTGATGGGGGATGGGCTAAACAGGTAAGGGGCATTAAGGAATCTACTCCTGAAATCATTGTTGCACTATATGCTAACTAACTTGGATGTAAATTTAAAAAAAATAATAATGATGATGAGAAGAAGAAGAAGAAGAAGAAGAAGAAATTTTTAAAAAGCCATTCAGCAAGGAGGAGAAAGATGTGGAAGATGCAGGAGAGAGAGGGTCTATCTGGGGAAGGTCAGCCAAGTCCTTGCTCACCTCCTGCCAGACCCAGCAGTCTCCAAGTGGAAGAGATGTGTCTTGTTCTTCATCCACACTATGCATCCCCATCACCTAACAGTGTGTCCAGCATAAAGTGGGTAGTGTGCAAATATTTGCAAATTAAAATAGGAGGCAAGAAAGAGAAATGAGGAATGGAGAATTTGAAATACAAAAGAAGGGAAATGGGAGTTTCCATGGAGTAAACTCCATGGGAGTTTCCTTTTCAACTTTCTCAGTAGAAAAGGAAAATGTCATCTGCTCAAAATGAGACAGATGGAGGGGCGCCTGGGTGGCTCAGTTGGTTGAGAGACCGACTTCAGCTCAGGTCATGATCTCATGGTTTGTGAGTTCGAGCCCCGCGTCAGGGTCTGTGCTGACAGCTCAGAGCCTGGAGCCTGCTTCTGGCTCTGTGTCTCCCTCTCTCTCTGCCCCTCCCTCACTCATGCTCTGTCTCTCTCTGTCTCAGAAATAAATAAACATTAAAAAAATTTAAAAAATGAGACAGATGGAGAAAGCACTAGAAGGTTAAGTAATGCGGAGAGGATGTAGAAATGCCTCTGAAAGCAATATGCTGAACAGAGCTTCCCAACCAGGGGGACCAAGGCAGATCTATGTGCCATGAGTCTGTGAGCACCAGCCATGAGGGCAGAGTGCCGGATTGGCCCTTGCAGTCCCAGGAAGCCCAGAGGAGATTCTCAAAAGCGGTTCCAGAACTCACAGGACATGGGGCACATGCCATTCAGTGTGATGCTCTGAGTGTGGCTGAGGAGGTTCTAGGTCACACGCACATCTACTCCAGCAGCCCCTGCTTCTGGTTGACAAAAGGGCCCACAGGAGAATCTGTGCTCTTGTCACCCAAGGACACCATCCACAGCCAAGGTATAGCCAATTGTGGTGATGGTTTCTGGCCAGTGCATCTGTAGGCAAAGGGCCCATATGTATATGTCCACCTAACATTTGTGGCCGATATGTCCTTCAGTGGTGTCCAAACTGGCTGCTCTAAAAGTGTATGCACATTCATTATTTTGAAATACTTGATATGAAAAAGGCCAATAAGAAATCCATTTAAATTATTATAATAAATTCCAACATTACTTTTTCAGTGAAAGAAAAGAAGAACTGTTTGAGCCTTTAAATATAATTTTAGATGTTGTAAATTTTTGAGTGGTTGTAAAAAAATGGTTTTAAAACTTTTATTGCCTACTTGTGTGAACAAAGTTTCCAGTAAATGGTGCCTATCAAGAATCTGAACAAATTATCACTAAGTCTGAGACACAAATTGCCTTGTAGCTATTTTAAGCATCAAAACTGATATATAAAAAAAGTTATGTTCATGGAAACCAGTTCAAGTTTTCATTTAAATTTTGTTATGAATTTCTAGAACTCTTATAAAAATTATTAAATATCTTCCTTAGAATTGTATATTTTATCATTTCTCATCAGCTTTAACATAAAAAAAGAATGTAATGGATATTTTCACCATGTGCCATATAGATACCACCAAATGCCCTCCAGGTTGCTCCAGTACACCATTCAAATATTATTTCCTGTGTATACCATGACATGAAAAAGAAGAAAGGTCAGGAAGCATTGTGGAAACAAATCAAGAAGAAATGAATAGAAGATGGCATATAGATATAGATATAGATGATGATACAGATATAGATATAGATATAGATGATATAGATATAGATATAGATATAGATAGATATAGATATATATGCAGTGGTCCAGGCCAGCATGAGCAAAGGTCGTGTCTGAGGAAGAGACCCCCAGGAGGGAACAGCATGGAGGACCCAGAAGGAGGCTGTAAGGGACAAGGTGCAATTCCAGCAGTATGAGTCCCCCCTGGCAAGGTGAAATGCAAGGAGTAGGGGGTTGTTCACCTGACCTGGGAGCCTAAATTTGGGGTCCAAATCCAATCCAGGTGAGCATCTGCAGGGCCAAGTCTTTCTAGGGATGTCCTAGAAGCATCCCTCCCTGAGACATTACCATGCATCACACAGACATGAAGCCTTTCCATTTTTAAAGTGCTCCTTCTTATTTCAATCACCTGAAATGTCACTGTATTCCCTATTCCAACTGTGACTACAATGTGCCACGTCGGCCTTATAAATCATCCACTCACAGACAACAAGTCTAAGCCTGGAAAATCGTAGGGTGGGTTGTACTGCACCATGTAATGGGAAATACTGGCCAGAGACTTGGGTTCAGGTATGTTTGGGCCACTGACCAGCTTAGGGACTTCTGGCCACCTACATTCTCTTTCTGGCCTCAGATTCCTCATTTGTAAAATGATAGGGTTTTACTAGATGCTAGCTATTTATTTATTTATTTATTTATTTATTTATTTTTATATTTTAAAAAGAGAGAGCAAGTAGAGAGAGCAAAGAGAGAAAGAGAGAATTTTAATCAGGCTCCATACTCAGCATGAAGCCCAATTCAGGGCTCGATCCGACAACCTTGGGATCATGACCTGAGCCGAAATCAAGAGTTGGAACACTCAACTGAGCCATCCCAACTAGATGATCTTTAAGGTCCCTTCCAGCCTTGACATTTTCCATTTTTGAAGTAATCTATATCCAAAAGATTTAATTAAATGTTGATTCATAACACTAGGTCAGAATCACTGGGATGCAACCCCTCTGACAGGAGCTATACTTGCATTGTTCATGGATGTATTCCTGGTGCTGAGAACAGATCTAGGCATATGTAGGGACTCAGTAAGTATTGGCTGGCTGGCTGGCTGGCTGGATAACTGGATGGCTGGATGGCTGGATGGACAAATGGATGGATGGGTATGATTTCTAAGAATATGTTCATGACACACTCTCTGTTTAAGACACCTATAAATTTAACTTATTTGAAAAAAATTTAGAAGGGCATAGGGAGTCAGCCCACCATGAACCAAAGTAACTTTATAGTGGCACATTTCATATTAAAACCACATTAGAAAAATGTACTGAAAGGGGAGAGCTATGAATACATACCCATCAGAATTCCCAGACCATGGGGCCGGGGAAGCTATTGATTCTCACTTTACCATTTTTGGAAAGTTTTTATAAGGAGGGAAGATTTAAAACCCTTTTAGGAGGATGAAACTCTGCTGGATGGTGGGAAAGAATATACCGCCTGCATTAAAGAAGTCATTGGAGATAGAGTTGAAGTCCAGGCCTTGTGCATGGGTGGAGGAGGTGATGAGGAGAACCAGTTCTTCAAGTTGATCAATCCAGTCTTTGAATTTGAACAGTGGCCACTACTTTCCAGCTGTTGGCCCTCCTCTGAGCCCTGATAAGAATGGTAATGCCCAAAGGCTAGAGAAAGCCTGGGGAACTGCCTCCCTCCTTCCACTTTCCCCAGGGGAAAAGCCCTCCATCCTCTAAAGTCAGCACAGAATGAATGCCCCATTAGAGGTTTGTCCATCCTGTGTCTTGCCTCCAGCAGTTAATACCTGCCCAGCTCTTGGATTGCCTTCTGTATTGTGACCAGGGCTGGTCCAGGAAGTGCAAAGACCTCAAATGATTGGTCTGGGCAAAATCCTTATGAAGGTGCTGTTCCTGGTGTGGGATTATCCACTATTCCACAGATACTTCTGCTTTCACAGAGGTGAGAGGTGATTCCCACCAGATATTCCAGTCAGGTCTATTTTGTTTACCTGTCCTCTCCCAGGAGACTCCTGGCCCTGGTTTGCTCACCTGAACTCAATGTCTTTTATCATTTGCAGTTCACATGGTGACCTCACTCTCTCCATCATTCACCTCTAAGTGGTGAGGAGGCCAGACTTCCCAACCTCTAGCTCTGTTATTTCCAATGGTATCACACACATAAATCATTCAAAGGATTGCCCACAAGTTATGGAACACCATTCCCGACCTCTGTATTTTCTTCCTGCTGCTGCCATACCAAATCATCCCAAATTTAGTGGCTTAAAGCCACATACATTTATTACTTTATAATAAACATTCAGGAGGTCAGTGGAGCTGTGTTCCCTTCCGGAGGTACTATCAGAGAATATGTTTCCTTGCCTTTTCCAGCTTCTGGAGCCACCTTCATTTCTTGATGTGTGACCCATTCTCCATCTTCAAAGCCAGCAGTATAGCATCTTCAAATCTCTCTGTGACTCTCTGACCCTGCTTTGGTCATCATCTTTCCTCTCTCTCTGACTTGCTTACAAGAATCCCTATGATTATACTAGCACATTCAGGTAATCTGAGATTATCTCCCTATCTCAGGATCCTTAGTTTGGTCATCTGCACACATTCTCAGAGCCCAGGAACCAGAATATGGACATCTTTGGGACACGTGGATGGCTTAGTCAGTTAAGCAGCCGACTCTTGATTTCGGTTCAGGTGATGATCTCACAATTCGTGAGTTCAAGCCTTGCATCAGGCTCTGAGCTGACAGTGGGGAGCCTGCTTAGGATTCTCTCTCTCTCTCTCTCTCTTTCTGCCCCCCCCCATGGATGCTTTCTCTCTCTCTCTCTCTCAAATAAATAAACAAAAAAAAATGTGGGCAACTTTGGGGGTCATTATTGCCTCCCATTACATGGCTCAGGAAGCTCAAAACTATCCAGTGCCCTCCTATTAAAGAAAAGATGTGGCACCCAGTTGGCTCAATAGGTTGAGCATCCTGTTCCTGATTTCAGCTCAAGTCATTATCCTCGGGTGGTCGGACCAAGCTCCATATCTGGCTCCACACTGAACATGGAGTTTGCTTAAGATTCTCTCTCTCTTTCTCTCTCTCTTCCTCTGTCTCTCTCCCCTCTCCCATGCTCTCTCTCTAAAATAAAATTAAAACAAGAGAAAAGTTTTTAAAAAAAGAAAAAAAAAAAAGAAAAGCTAATGCCCTGACAAGGACTGCACACTCAGGTCCCCAGTTACCTCTTTTTTTTTTTAATGTTTAGTTATTTATTTTGAGACAGAGAGGGAATCCCAAGCAAGCTCTGTGCTGACAACCACAAGATCATGACCTGAGCCATAATCAAGGGTGAGACCTTAACTGATTGAACCAGCAGGTGCTGCCCCCCCCCCACCCCAGTTACCTCTTTGATGTCAACATTTATTACTCTCGTTTGAACACTTGGTTCCAGCCACATGAGCCTCCTTGGGATTCCTCAAGAATGCCAGGTCTATGTTCATCTCAGGGCTTCTGCCTGAAACATGCTTCTCTCACACATGCATACCATAGTTCCTTCTCTTTCAAGTCTTCGCCTCAATATCACCTTCTCAGTGAAAATTTTCCTGACCACTCTAACATTGCCACTCCCTCCCCCTCCTTACTAATGCTCTGGCATTTGCTATCTTCCTGTTTATTGCTCTTCTTTACCCTTATCATCTTCCAGGATATTTTTCCCTTTTTTACTTGTGTATAGTCCACCTGCCCTCATTAATAAACTCCATGAGGGAGGTTTTGTCTTTTTTGGTCTAACCATAACCCCAGTGCATTCGATTGTCCCCCAAATTCAATGGACACTCAGTAAACATCTGTGGAATTCTGTTATTCATTCAAAATAATCTGTTAAGCACCTACTATTAGTGCCACTACATCACACAGCTCCAATAGGTATTGTCCACATCATAATCTACCGACCAACCCATCTGGTGGAAGGGGCCCTGGGCTCTGTGCTCCAGGCAGGAAACAGAGATGAAGGAAGGTCTCTGCCCTTATAGAACAGACATCTAGTGGGAGAAGTTGATACAAAACCAAATAATAAAACATGGTGAGACAGGCACTAATTCAGGCAAGTATGAAATATCATGAGATCATTCCTCACCTTATCATCTCATACATGTGGTGACATCACAAGACACCATGCATGTCCTTGGCCTTGGCAGCCACCTGCAGTAAATAGCAGGCCTCATCCACAAGGCCCAGGAGGCAGGTGTGTGATGACTCAGAATTTTTTTCCAATAGAAGTACCATAAATCAACCCATTTAGGGTGCCTGGATGGCTTACTTGGTTGAGGATCTGATTCTTGACTTTGGTTCAGGTCATGATCCCAGGTTCGTGGCATCAAGCTCTGAGTGTGGAGCCTGCTTAAGATTCTCCCTCTCTCTTTATCTTTGTCTCTCAATCCCTCTGCCCCTCTCCCCCATTGCATGTTCTCTCTCTGTAAAATTAAAAAAATAAGGCAATCCAATATTGCTACACCTTGTCACAGAACTGGGTCAGACCATCAGAGGCCATCAGTCACGTGTCACCCATCAGCAAGAAGCTGGATCCCCACATCTGCTGCCCTAGCTCACCAGGAGCTATGGTAGACAGCCAGAGTCTGGGACTAGTGGTGGCTGCCACCCCCTGTACTTGTGTAATTGAGTAGACCCAACTGGATGAGAATGGCATTTGTCACTTTTTATGAGGGCATCTCTCCTCTTGGCTTCAAAACCCACATTACCTCTTTCTTATTTCCTCTTGGATATGTAGTACACAGCTAAAATGAAAGCGATTAATTGAGGCCTTTTACTAATACGAAAGTTTTTCTGTAGTACCAACTTAATTACGTAATGGCATAGAAAGCAAGCTGCATGCATGGGCTGAGAGCACACAGCAGAACTGGCCACCTCTCAATAACCCACACTTCAGATCAGGCTGTCATTGCCTTTGGAAGCCCAGGGACTAAATCCAAACCGGGTTACACATATGCTTCTGCAGTGCCTCACCCCTGTACAGCCAAGGATGGCTGTCAGCCCTGCCTGAATTAACTGTTCATATTTCCCTCATAACATGGACTAGTCATGGAGCTTCTTCCTTGATTCAGGAAGGTGAGGATCAGACAAGCCTGCTGGACTCTGCTCGTTCTGATCCTACCATAAATAGATTGCTTCTGGGGGGCTAGTGAGAGAAAAAGGCAGAGCCAATATCAAGCTTGTGGTCAGTGTCCCACATAGACCAGTGCATTCCTAGTCCATAATCCCCACTGACCACCAGGCAGCAAGCACAAGGCCGTGGGAGTGAATCAGTCCTAGTTAGACAGAATTCCTGGAGTACTTAGCATCACTCACACTGCAGTACTCATGAGTACACAGACAAGTAGTTGGGAAAACAAGTCTCACTCACATGGATACATATCCAACTCTGGGAGCCACACACAAAGTGCCAAGTAGACAGTTCAAAGAGTAGGTCCTTGGGGACCAGAAGACGCAGAGGCCACAGTGAGCTGAAGCAGACAGAGAAAGGCTTCTGGAGGGGAATGAAGATTAAGTTGGACTTGCTGGATAATCAGGACTCATAAAGGCACTCCAGTGTGTGGAAGGAGAGGTATGCCATGAGCACAAGCAAGGCACAGATGTGGTATGGACGTGTCAGGAAGACACCCACAGATCCCTCTGCCTAGGTCACAGACCCATGCCAGCATAGTGCAGGAGGCAAGTTTACAAGGCAAACCAGAGGGTCACTTGGTCATTATTCCAACCCAAACCACCCATTCCAACATCAGTGTGCACACAACACCACCACACCTCTAAACACTAACCACTCTGGAACAGTCACTGTATCCAAATACTATCCAAGCAGTTTTCAGGTCCGAAGTCACTTATTCAAATCAACCATATGTACTAGAAACCATTTTATATCCATTAACAAATGAGAAAACTGAGGCCCAGAGAGGGTAAGTTGCTGGGCCAAACTCACACAGTCAGTGTGGGAGCTAGAGTTTGAACTCAGGGAGTCTGGCTCCAGAACCCATAAAGTTGTTTTTATTCCCAGTGCCTTTATTTCTTCAGAAGTGGTGTCTTTATTTATTATTAATGTACATGGTAGCAATATCAACTTTAATGGAAAACAATCACCCATAGCCCAACCCCACAGGTTAAAACTATGGGTTTTGTTTCCTGTTTTATTCTATTCCCTGTCACCGAGTGGCCGATTTGCTCCCACACCATTTGGTTCATAGCTGCTGCTGAAGACTTTCCACTCTGCCCATGCTAACATGTCCCTAGGACCCCCAGGCCTCCCCCATCCAGCAAATGAAAGATTAATACCTGACACATTTTTAACTGCTGTGATATATTGTCTCTTGCAGACAAGTGCTGATGGTGTCCAAAGGGAGTGATTACTTATCCCTCTTGAGTAAAATAAGCAGGAGGCAACCTCTGGCTCCAGGTGGTACCCAGGAGAAAATGAGTCTAGATGTAAATCAAAGCCAGCAGCAGCCATGTGAGATCAGACCCAAGAGAGAACATCTTCCACAGTGCCAGCTCAGCGCCCTACATCTCCAGGTGCCTGCTATCTCCTGCCATAGGAGGTACTATCATGGACACTGTAAATGTGGGACCTTCAGGACTGGTGACAATTTTGATGGGTTGCACTAAAAAACTCTGTAAAGATGGTTAAGATTTAACATGACTGACTGCCTAAATGTTTCTTTTTATGTGTCTATAAAAGTGATATCATCAAAGCAGAGCCTTGGGACGATTAATCTGCCTGCAGTCTGCAGGGAGCCCAGACAGGGACTATTGCCCAAGGCCTGGAGGTGTGGCCAGAGGGCTTGAGTCAGGGCTGTGGATCTGGCAGAAGGGATGCAGGCAGGAAGCAAGAAGGAAGAGTCAACAGGACACAGAGACTGGATGGACATGGATGAAGGGCACTGGGGGGCACTCGTGACTCTAGGGTTTGACCAGGAGAATGGAGATGCCAAAAACCAATAGGAATGATAGAAGATAATTGGCTTTATTTTTAATATGAGTTGGAGCCTGGAACTTGGGAGAGAAGGAAGAGCTTATGTCTGTCCTCAGTTTGAGGGGACAGTTCACACCTTGTTCACCTTGACATTCTCAATTCCCAAGGCTTCCTGCTAGGAAAGGAGTCTTTGAAATTTCTGGGAAGGAGATGAGCTCTCTGTGGGAATATGCATGGAAAAGACATGGGCAGGAAGGAGAAGTCCTCCAGACTCCGCACCTCAGAAGATAGGAAGAAAAAGGGAGTCAAAGGGAGATCAGTTGGGGGAGTAACAAGTGAACCAAAAATGGGCTTTATTTTTGAATAAAGTGCCTGCTACACTTTCCAGCTGGCACAGGCTCCCTACAAAGGACAAAACCAGCCACTCCACCACTGCTGGGAGATTGCCTACCCATCAACTCTGCACCTGTGATCCATCCAGGTGATTCACTCACACAGAAATGATCATTTTAAGGATTGATTCATTCTCTGTACAGCAGTAGGAAGATCAGCAATGGGCCCATAGGCTGCCCAGAAACTAGAGCAAGCCAGGTACCCGTCCTCCCTCTGGGCAACTTTATCACCTGCCCTCATACCCTGGGTCTTTTTTCTTTTGTAGATTATGACAGAGTCGGCCTGCAGTCTATTTATTTCTGTTTCTTTCTTATTCCTCCCTTAAATTCATCTTTAGGGCAGATGAATCCACCATCACCCCCTCTACTTACCATTTAGAAAGAGAAACAAGAGTAATCCTTGTGGCAAACGACAGAGCTAGGAGGGATGCTGGCAGGCATTAGGGTGGGGGGAGGGGGGCACTCTACCTGAAACTGGCCAGAGTTGAAGCTGGTGGGTAGCCACTCATTTCTGGATCATGAAGGCCAAATATTTCCTAACTGTGGCCAACAAGTTGGATCCAAAGTCCTCCCAGGTTTATGAAGACTTTGGGGATAGAAAGGTCATCACTGTTAGGACCCATCCACAAAACCGTATCATTCAGTTCTCAGGTCATGAATATGAGCTGTCTAATCTGACAATTGGAGAATAGAGACTGGAAGCATATACAGTCACATTAGGAATTTTTCCTAAAACTTCCACTATGTCCCTTCCACTCACAATCCCCCAAATAGATGGCTCCAGCAGAGAGCAGACTCTGAAGCCGCTAACCATTGTAAAGGAGCTTTGATGCTCACTAATGCAGCTTTGGTGCTTCAGCAAAGAGCAGCAAAAGCCTCAGGGAAAATGCAGAGATTAGATGGAAGCTTTCTTATCTCTGGGTGATTTAAGAAGTCACTGTTACCCACAGGTCTAAATCTCACGTGGTCAAAACTTTAAATTCCTGGGACTGCAGAGTATGGACCTCCCAACTCAAATACAACCAGCAAGTCCCCTGACCCTGGCTGGGTTATGACTGTGGAGATACTGCTCCTTATCCAGGCTCACAGCCCAGAACCCACCTGGTCTAAATCACCAAAGGTAGGGTTCTGTGTTCCGTGCTCTCCTAGAATCACAGAGATTGTTCAGAATGTATGAGATGGACATATCATGCCACTCCAAATGCCACACCGGCTTCCCTAGCTGAGCAGCAGGGGAAAGGGCACCCACCCAGTGACCTCAGTGCTCTGGGAGGACACTCTGCACCTCTCTGGGCAGGATGACCATCAGGCACAGAGACTGCAAGGGGATTCACCCAAGTTATCTGACTAAACTCTCAAACCACTCTCATTTTGTGGGTAAGGAAACAGAAGTTCAGTGAGGTTTAAATGAGTGGCCCAGGAATAAGGGGTAAGCCCATGCTCTCACTCAGATCTGTATGACTCTGAAAGTCTGTGGGCAGGGGAGGGGCTTAGGAATAAAGAGAGGGGGGCCCCAGACAAAGGGATCCAAAAGAGTTAGCACTGCCTCAGAAACATGATAAAGCCTGCAAACTTCTAACCCCCTGGGGTGGCCTTTCTAGCCATTTCCCTAGAAAGAGTGATGGAGCATCAATCCCCTTATCATAAACCTGGCTCATGAATCAGCCAAGACACTCAAAAAGGAATGGGGAGATCCATGGACTTCCCAGAATTTTAGCTGACCCCAAATGGACATTTCTTTCTCCACATCCACTTATTTCTCCACAGTGGTATATTTGGAATTGTGTGGGTTGAGAAACAGAATTTCTATTCCCACTCCACCCGGCTTTGCTTCCTCAAGGAGTCTGAAGCATTTACTATCTCTCTTCTGTTTGTTCTCATCAATGGGTGACTGCTGTTGCCTGCTCTCTCCTTATCCCTCCATCCTATCTCTTTCTCTGAGTGGCCCTGGATCTACCCCTGGGTCCTTCTACAACTCAGTCACCTAACAAAGATTTCTGCCAGAACAGCATGACCCAAACCCATGGCATGAGGGCTTTCCCAAGAGCCAGGGCTGGCTGGGGTCTGAACAGTGGCCTGGTTGCTGGGACCACTCCAGGAGCACCTGTACCTGTGACCTGGCACCAGCCAAGGCCCCTCCCACCAAGGATGGAGGGGAAAGCCTGGGAGACTCTCTCCTAGCAGGATCTGATTTTTCAGAGAGGCGGGGCTCTTCATGGCTATGATGCCTCAGCAACTTTAAAAAATAATTATCTCTGTGCCACGCTTTTTCTGAGAGCTGCTGGGACCAAAAGAACAGCTCTACTCAGGGGGGAAAAAACAAGGGACAGAAACTGTCAGGATAAATACAGCCAGCCGGACAGCATGACTCTGCTGAGCTGGAGTTTTGGGGGTTTTGTTTTATTTTTATTTTTATTTTCTCTTTGTTAAGATTCTTCATGGAACTGCTATGAGGCACATCTCACTAAGATGCTCTGCAGGAGAAGAGAGGGAAGAGCTGATGGCTCTGAAAAGTATCCAAATAAACCACCCGGGTTGATAGCATGCCCAGAGCTCAGATCTCTGTCTTCATGGGCAAGTCAGAGTAGTAAATAGGGGTTTCCAGCTGGTGAGCAGTTCTATGGCCCCTAACATTGTTCAGGCATTTTGATCACTGTCAAACCCCTGTCCCTACCACCCAGTTGAATTGTCATATAGGCAAACAAGCAGACAGGAAGCAGACCCTTACATCTGCTCCTGCCACCTGAGGCCCTCCCAGGGTGTGATGGACCTGCGTAGAAGTCTTATTTCCTGTGGGGGAGCTTTGTAAAAACACCTTGCCTGGGGACAGAAGCTGCACCCTCATCAGAGAACCCTCCTCCAGATGCAAACAAGTGTTGGATTTAAATCTGGCTGCCTTATTTGTGGACAAGAAGGATCTTCCTCTAGGAACAGGAAATCTCCAGGAGTAAGTCTTCCTACTCAAGAATGAGAGGGAAAGGGACCAAGCACCTACCTCATTCTGACAGACTTATCTCAGGGATGGCAGGATTGATGTTAATACTGAAGCTACCTATATATATATATCACAGTTAATAAAAATTTCATATTCATTAAATACCTATTATGTACATAGCACTTTCTATGCAGTATAAACAAAAGCATACCACAGCCAACCCATAACCTTTAACACACTGAAACAGTCCTCAAAAAGCCCTCATTCATTTTCCATTCATTCACTCACTGACTCAGTATTTAATTTTATCACCCGTTAGGCCCCAGCACTCAGAATGACACCTCAGGAAATGCTAGGATAAGATACACTTTCTTTTTTTTATGTTTATTTATTTTTGAGAGAGAGATAGAGAGCAAGCAGGGGAGAGGGAGAGAGAGAGGGAGACATAGAATCTGAAGCAGGCTCCAGGCTCTGAGCTGTCAGCACAGAGCCCAATGCAGGGCTCAAACCCACAAACCTTGAGATCATGACCTGAGCCGAAGTTGGAGGCTTAATGGCTTAACCAAATGAGCTACCCAGGCACCCGTGTCATATACACTTCGTAGCCTTACAAGGAATACACTCTTGTGGATAAAAATGAATTCTGGTTCAAATAAAAAAGTGCAGAAGCCCAGGGTGGGGGTGATTTTTGAGCTGGGCCTGGGAGCTGTTCAGTAGGAGTTCAGCAGATGGGAAAGAGAATGGTCACCTTCTAAGTAGAGAATAGCATTACACATTGGAGAGGGGAGTTGCAAACACAGTAACAAATAACTGGCAATAAAAGGCAGAATGTGATAAATGTCAAATGAGTGTTTCTGACAGTAAATGCTAGACAAGTTAAAGAAAAATACCCATTTGAATTGGGCTGGTCAGGAAAGACTACACAGAGTGTGAAGTTTTTAACAGGATCTTACAAAAGGAGCAGCCTTTACTTAAGCAGCTAGAGAGAGAAGAGCACATTCCTGATAGAGGACAAAGTCAACTAGGGCCAGATTTCAGGACATCTGGAACCCATGGCCACCAAGTCAGGAGTTTGTTCATGGAAGTAGCAGGAGTGAAATGTGAAATCCAATGGAGTGGCTTGAGGAGAGGAGGGTTTTCCCCATTCAGAAGCAGAAGATGGTATAGCCATGGTGCTGATGTCTGGCAAGCTTGGACACGCACAAGGAAGGCAGGCCAACCACCGTCTCCAAGGCCTCTTTGAACCGCCCGTGGAGGTGTGCCTCTTGTCCCTCAGCTGCTCAGAAAGCAAGCACCCTTCCTCCAACATCACTCACACCATGTGGGTAGTGTTTGTTGCTCTTTATCAAGAAAGAGCCTTTTCTATCAAAAGCAAAATGAAACATCGAGGTATCCTAAACACAGCTTATATTGAAAATACAACTTTCCACTTTGTCTCTGTGGGTGGCAAGGGCTCTCTTCTTCTTCCCTTATTGCTCTGGACACTTTGTTCACAAGATACACCATTTCTCTTGAAGCCTTGGGAGCCCAGATGGCCACCTCTTGTCCTTTGTGCTACAGTAGCCAACTGCCCAGTGGTCAAACCTGAGGACTCACCAGCAGTAACTGGGGGAAACTTGGAGGAGAAAAACTCTGAAGCCTGACTTCCACAGAAATGAATAAGGCAGGAAATAAAGACCATCTATAATCTCACCAGCTACTTCTAACAGTTTAGTAAATTTTCTCCTAGAATATTTTTACAGATTTTATACTGCTGATGTCATGTTATATGTCCAGTTGTGTATCCATTTTGTTAAGCACTTCCCAACATCTTTTTGTAACACTATTGTGTTCAGATAGTTTGACCTCACTCATTCTTGGAATCCCAGCTTAGATGGCATTTCTTCCAGGAAGACTTCTCTGACCATTCTCACCTCAGGTAAGAGGTCTCTCTTGTGGGCTACCTTAGTCCTGACTTCTACCAGACTCTTTGTCAACAGTATTAGAATTTCCTTGTTATGTGAGGGTCATGAGGGTAGAAACTGTGTTTGTTTTGATAATTATATCCTCCATGCCTAGCATAGTTCCTGATGCATATTAGGAATTCAATATTTATTTGCTGGATGGATGGATGTCATTCTTCATCTTTAATGGTCACATAATATTTTCTTCAAGGATATTCCATAATTATACATTAATTGCTAAGCATTTTTCCTTTTTTGCAGTTTTATTGAGATATAATTGACATATAAATTGTACCAGTTTTAAGTGTACCACCTAGAAATTCGGTGCATGGGTATATTAAGATACGATCGCCCCACAGTAAGTTTAGCCAACATCCATCACCTCACATGTTACAATTTTTTTCTTGTGATGATGAACATTCTTAACTGTCTCATTTCTTTCTTGCCTCCCCCACTAAATGGTAAGTTCCATGAAGTGCAGAAACCATGCCCTTTCTATTCACCAACATGTCCCCAACATCAAATACAGTACTTAGAACATTATCGATCTTGAAATTTATTGAATAAATGACCTAAAGAAGAAATAGACAGTTGGATTGCAATTGTAATAAACAATACTTAGATGAATATCCTTGTACAAGAATCTCAAACACAAAGGAGAATTATTTACTCAGATTGTTTGGATATATATATAGACTTCTAATGCATGTGTCCACACTATGCTAGGTGAGGCAGTACCTCTATGCTTCTATCAGAAGTCAGCGTAAAAGAATGATGTTAGCATGTCCTCAACTCATTGAAGCAATGAGTTTAAAAGTTAACCTTTTAGGGGTGCCTGGGTGGCTCAGTCAGTTAAGCATCCAACTTCAGCTCAGGCCATGATCTCCCAGTCCGTGAATTTGAGCCCTGTGTCAGGATCTGTGCTGACAGCTCAGAGCCTGGAGCCTGCTTCAGATTCTGTGTCTCCCTCTCTCTCTGCCCCTCCCCTGCCCATGCTCTGTCTCTCTCTGTCTCAAAAATAAATAAAAAACATTAAAAAATTTTTTCAAAAAGTCAACCTTTTAAATCTCTGTAAATGTAGTAGGTGAAAACGTTATCTCTTGTATGTCAGTTTGCATTTATTTGATTCCTAAGAAGAGTTAACATTTTTAATATGTTTATTAGGCATTGCTATCTTGACCTGCCCATGTATGATTTTCATCTATCTTCCTACAGGGGTCTTAGTATTTGTCTTACCAATGTAAGCATGAACTCTTCAGATCAGTTATTCTTTGTTTTTGATAGCTTTAACTTTTCCCATTACATTTGCCTTTTCATTGCCAAATACTTTTGATGCATAGAGTTTTTAAAATGTAATCAAATTTATTGTTATCTGTTTCTTCACTTTTATGCCTAAAATACCCTTTTTCATTTAGAGGCAAGTAGAGACTTAAATTTTCTTCTAATTTCAATATGGTTTGATTTTTCCCTATTAACATAGATCTCTTTTTATATACAGTACAAGGTGAGATCCTTAACTACCTATTTTCTCCAAAGAACAAGCCATTTTTCCTAACAATTTGATCACTCACTCTTTTTCACACTGAGATGCCATGCCTCCTATATCATATGAAGGGCCCTTATGTAGGTTATCCTGTGCCGTAAATCTCTCTCCTCTTCCTTAACTACTAAACAGTCTTATTTAGTGATGATTTATGATATGTTCAAATATATGATAAAACAAACCTTCTCATTCAACTTCTCTGTCATAATTCTTAGCTATTTTCACCTGTATATTTTTTAATGAATTTAAAAATTATTTTGTCAAGTCTTCCCCTCCTCATGAAAAAAATCAGAGCTTGAGAAAAAATGAAACTTATGAGTTAACATGGGAAGAATTGATATATTTATGATATTCAGGCTTCCCATTTTCCTTTCTTATTGAGGCTCCTCCTGCATGTGCTACACTCTGTTTGGATAGGGCATGAGGGCAAGCAGTGGGGTGTGCCAGGACTCTGGGGAGCACTTGACCTTTCTGACAGGGTTCTCTCCCCTGGAGGTAGAGGGCACAGGACAGAGCTGGCGTGGAAGGCTATCTGAAGAGCTGTTGGTATGAGATCCATACAGCGATTATTCAGCTAATTTACAGCCCAAATGAACATTTTGATCTGAAATAATTTGGTAATTTGGGCCAAAATGAGGATGAAAAATAGACTGCAGAAAGTAGCAACATCATGGCATATTTACAAATTTTTTTTTAAAAAAGCACTCATAAACATGAATCCTATTCTTAGCTCTGCTGCTTACCAGCTGCATAACCAGACACATCATTTCCCCTCTCTGGGCCTCGGTTTTTGCATCTGTGAAGTGAATAGGTTGGATTAGATAGTGTCAAATTTTTTTCTTCTCTGAGTTTCTACCAGCCAACTTGCAAACTATTGTGGCTACATTTGCTTATTGATTGATTAGCAAAATTTGGAAGATCCCATTCATTGATCTCTAACTCCAATTATACAAAACACAGTTTAACCTCGGCATTATTATCCATGGCCTTTACAGTCAAACCTAAGACACCTACAAGACATTGGACTAGATTCTTAGGGTATGCAGGACATGGGGACAGGAGTCAAAGGATCCTCCCATTACTCACTGCTGTTTAGAATCAAGACTGGAAAACAGTGATCTTATCTGTCAGTTTCCTTTCTTCCATGACCGATGTAATAGGACCAGCATGGAGGCCACAACCAAAGTGGCAGGGTTTGGGAGGTTCTGTCACATGGGACAGCTTACTGCTGTAAAACAGCAATAGGCAGACACTCCTGAGTGCTGTGGACACTGTCAGTGGGCTTGAGGTCCTCAGGGGGTAAGCCTCCATACCCCAACAAAGGCTACAGTCAGATCTCCAGTCACTTCTAGTGGCTTCTAAGGGAAGGACCCATTCTCCAGGTCTTCACTGCTGCAGAAGTGAGTTCTAATTCTGAAACACCCTTTAATCCAAACAGACAAGGCTTTGCAAGCCCTGACTAAAATAAATAAAAGATAAAAGACCTGACTCCCCTGCAAGGCTCTATTGTACAGACCTAAGTGAGCTAACAATGCCTGAACCCACAGTATTCATAGTGCCCAAATCACACACAGGTGCAATGGATAAGGAAGGGCCAGAAGAATCTGGGAACATCATAGGAAGAGGAAAGACACAGTGAAGTTGGATCTGAAGCAACAGTGCAGCACTGGGTACATTGTTTAGTTTCTTTGAGCCTCTGTCTCTTCACCTATAAAATGGGTATTGTTCATTAAATGAGTTAGCATTGGTAAAGTGCCTCACACATGAAAGGTAATCAATAAATGTTACTCTCTTCCTTTCCTCATCCCCAACCCAGAAGCACAGATTAATTAGAAAGAAATATGGTGAAAACTATGTCAATTCACATCTCCCGCTTATTAACAATGTAAATTGGACCCTCCCTTCAACCTTCCCTTCCTCACCAGTTACATGAGAATGACGGTGCACACAGCAGACAGGAAATCAGTAGACAGGTGTGAAAGTTCATTATCCACCAATAAGTGCCACGAAAAGGTAAGGTAAGATTCTGTTTTTTAAAGAATGGAGAAGGGCACCTCTCTGACGACCCCATGGAGTGTGCAGTCACTGTGTGACTGCATGCAGGGTGGCTTCATGGTAATTAGTGCCCAATTCCCATCATTAGATCCAGCAGGCAGCCGGCATCTCAGAAAGGAGCCTTCTAACTGCTGAAGCTAATGATGATGTTGCCGTGTTAACCTTCCCCGGGGGTGTTCTCCATTGCTGGGAAGCCAGAAGATGAGATATTTTCTGGCTTGGCTTTGCTCTCACAGCTGGACAGCTGCCTCTGGGCTGGAACCACAGGACTCTCCTACAGTGGTTTTCCTTCACTGCAATGTTATTTTCCAAGAAAACAGGATAAGAGTATTCAGATACACTCCCTGACTTTCTGAGAAAAATTAATGTAGATGACATGTCCCTCAGGTCTCTGGGCAACAGCAGCTCTCCATGTGTGAGATACCTACTCCTGGTCCCTCTCCCATATGGCCCATTGTCCCCCTTCAAGGCTCAGTGTGAACCTCCCACACCATACTGTTTACCTGTTCTCATTCCCAAGAGTGTAAGCTTCTCCAGGGCAGACTGTATCTCATTCATGTTTGTGTCTCCAGTGCCTGGCTCATAATAGGCACTCAACAAAAGACAAATTTAAATAGTCTTGAACTCCACCAAAGACCCATGTACTGAGGACCTAGAGCTTCAGGGGTACAGGGAGCTGTGGGCAGGAGTGGAGCTCATGGATGCTAAGACGGAGACGGACAGGCAGGAAAGTGGGTGCTTTGGAAGTGAGACATCCCCCTGACCTGGGAATACCATCCTGCAGTGGAAGCAGAGGGCCTGCTTTTTCCAGGAGACTCCTAAACTTTGAGTTCTACCCATAGTGACCATATTTTCTAAACCAAAACCTAGAAAATTAAGATAAAAATTAAATATTATATGGTGACCCATTTAAGTTGTCCATTTAATGAAATGAATACAATCATTAGAAGTCAACAGTTATAAAGCCCAGTACCCAGAACTACCAGGGGAAAACTTCCTAGGGGAGGGGTGAATTAACTTCATTATACTTTAGGTTGTATTGTGAAGAACCAATCCTAAGTAAAGCTGATAAAGTACTTGGCAGGTTAATGCACTGACAGCTGGTTCTGGTTCCCAGGCAACCCTGCCACATGTAACACATGGAGAGTTACAGACTCACCTTCCAAACACCCAAGAAGCAATTTCCCTGCAGAAAGAAGAAATTTCCTCAGATCCCATCTCAGTTGGCCAGACATATTAGTTTGACCCCACTGAAGGACAGATAAACCTGGGTTCTATTCAGAGCTCTCAAGATATTCTGTGATCTTGAACAAATCACCTGGAGCCTCAGTTTCCAAATCTGCAAAAGGGTGCATTGGGCCAATCGATGGTTTCCAACATCTTCTCGAGCTCCCCTGAGGTACTTGGATCACCATGTGGAGGTTGTCCAAGCCCTGCACCCACCCCACCCCACCTCACTGCCCCAGCTCCCATGGCAGCACTCCCAAGAACAGAAACAGCAACTCTTTTACCTGTTTTAAATACTGGATCATATTATACAGTTTTGTTTGGAAAAATCAAGTATGCAAACCACTGGACTGGATGATCTCTAACAATCTTTCTGGCTCTTGTTCCAGGTATGGTCTTCTCAGTGGAACTGCAGAACAGAGCAAAGCCTGACTAAAGTCAATATCCTGGGCACCCCCATGAGGGGACATCTTTGTAGCAGGAGGTGGAATGAAAGGACCAGGATGTGAGGTAATGTTTTCCCCATCAAGCCAGATAGCTTGGGCCAGAAAGACATGGACCCCATCACCCTCCTAATATATCTGTGTGCCCTAGAGCAAATGCTTTAGCTTCTCTGATATTTAGTTTCCTCATCTGTTAAATCATAAGAAAATGTCTCCCTGAACGGTCAACCTGACACATGGAAACACAGGAGAGAGCCTTTCTGGGTGCAGATCTCTTTCCTTTCCTGCTAGAAGGAAAGAACACTGACTTGCTGCTTCTAAAAAATAGCATTCCTTTTTTCAGAATTGTTTTTGGTGTCTTTCTTTATAGAGGCTTAATTGGGAAGAAAAAATATATAATCTTCTCACATTATTATTAAAAGCATCAGTTAATCCTGCTGTGAAGAGCTGCAATTTACTTGGGAGGGGCTGAGGAACAGTGAGTCCTCCAGAACAGAGCCATCACTGGTTTACAAGCCCTCCAGGCAACTGGCTTCTTGCTGGACACTCCACTGTCCCTACTGATATGTGAGATATAGGGGACGGCAGGGAGTAATATGACCCCATCCTGCTTCACCCAGCAGGACTGACAGACATCCAGGGAAGGGAAGGTGAGCTTGGTCTGACCCTCACTTGGAGTGTGTGAGGTCCTCCATCTAAAGACACTTATACCCCATGAGCCAGCTTAGGTGGGGGTATGTTAGTACCTGTGGGCCCTGTGCCTTGTATGCTCAGTTCAAGCCTCAGTCTCCTAAGTGTGTCCCTATCTGTTCCCTGATCAGCACTTGCTTTTCTCTAGAGCTGATACCCCAACCCTTGCACCAACTAGAAACTTCAGTATATCCAGAAAGTCCCCTTCTATAGCCACTAGACTTTTCTGCATCAGCACTTATTAGTCTGACCTTCTCCTGGGCTCCTCCTTGCCAAGCTCCCCTACCTGCCAGACTTTTAGCCTACCTCAACTTTGCATGACCTCTGTGATCCATCTGGCTGGCTTCCCTGCTGCTGAAACCTGTTATATGGGCTGCCCTAGACTGCCTTGTGCTGCACCGTCTCTTGACCTCACCATCCCCAGATGTACTTGCTGCCAAGTAAAAGCCTCAGGTCCAGGACACCTCAGTTCCAGAATCTGTCCCGTTCCTTTTGAACATTGCCAAGCCCATCACCATGCCTAATTTACCTGAGAATCAAGTTTTTTATTACTGTGATGCTAAACTGACTATGCTAGACTAATTTTCTCCAGCATTACTAAGAAGTAACTAAGTTTAGATATAGCCATACATGCAAATCAAAGACATTTAGAATTAACAAGAATCTTACACCCAACTCATCTGGCCCAATCACCTCATTTCAGGGTTAAAAAGACTCAAGCTCCAAAAGGGGAAGTGACTGCAGAAGTCACACAGCAAGCCAATCACTTATAAAGGTAATTCCTCTGGACACAGCAGCCTGATGGAGACAGGTTGGGTGTCTCCTGCTTGGAGACAGGAGCAAGACTAAATGGCAGGGGTGGAAGCCAGGGCTCAACAGCAGGTAAACAGAAGTGACATTTGCCTAATGGTAAGCTTCTCTGACCCCTTCAAGGTCAGTGTTGATAGAACGTGGGTCCCAATTGATAAAAGGAAGGTTTTGAAAAACATTTGGTCCAATGACACTGCCTCCAGCCATCTCTGTGTACTCACAGGCTCTCTTGCAAGCAAATTTGTTTCCATTCTCTTTCCCTTGCACTCAACTCAGCTAACATGGGCCAACTAATTGTACCCAATGGACCCATAAACAAAGGTAAATCAGATCTGGGTTCCTGCATTCCTGAATAGTCACAGAATGTGGGCACCAGGACAAATGTGGGAGAGAGAATATACTCTGGGTGACCTCAGCTTTCTACCTGGTCCTTTCATCTACAGCTGCACTCCCAAGGAGGTAAGATGAGGGAGAACATCTGGCTTGACCAAAGGAACTGCTTGTCCTTCTGTGTGTGTGTGTGCGTGTGTGTGTGTGTGTGTGTGTGTGTGTGAGGGGCCTCAGAGCCTGAGTTCCTGATGGCTGTGTTAGTCTAATTGGGTTGTAGGGCAGACTAGGAATTTGAAGCCCCACACGCAGAAGGATCCAGCTCACTTTGCAGCTTGCACTCAAGAGCTAAATGACACGTAATTCAGTTAAAGGAGAAGGAAGCAAACCTCATCACAACAGTTGAAAACATGAAAACAACAAATAAACAGCTGCTTTGAGCCTGCTACAAGGAGGCCAATTTGATCTTTGCAGAAAGAAAAGTGCCATCTTGCGTGTGCGTGCCTGTGTGTGCTTGTGTGTGTAGGGAGGGGCAGCTCTCTTCAAGAAGCTGCAGCTGTGAGCAGTTCAGAGCACAGCAATAACCAAGTTCCTGGAACAATTTGCTAGATTAGAACTACAGCATTCACAGCACACAGAGTAGGGTCCCAGGTGGCAGTACTAGTGGGGTACACTCACATATGTGCCCCCACCACACATGCACACACATAATCCCCTGCTATAGTTGGGCTAAAAGGGGCAATATCTGGAGTCTGAGAACTGGTAGTCCTGGTCCTGAAAATGCATTCCAACACTCCTATCCCCAGCCACTGGTGAATTCAGACAAATAGCATCACTTTACCCAGTGTGTATGAGACAAACAGCCTGTCACAGAAACACAAGAACCCAACTTAAAAGGCAGATTCCTGGGCCCCCTCCTAAATTAGTAAATCAGAATTTCCTAGTAAATCAGAATCCCCTAGGAGAACCTCAGTGGGGGCACAGGAACCTCAGTGATTCTTTTGTGCACAAAAGTTGAAGCCGTACTAAGTGACATATTGTCTCTAAGAGTATCAGTTAGCTATTGCTATAATAATTCTGCATAGTGAAAACAGGGGCACCTGGGTGGCTCAGTCGGTTAAGCCTCTGACTTCAGCTCAGGTCGTGATCTCATGGTTTGTGGATTCAAGCACTGCATCAGGCCCTGTGCTGACAGCTCAGAGCCTGGAGCCTACTTCAGATTCTGTGTCTCTCTCACTCTGTCCCTCCCCCCCCACTCAAAGCCTGTCTCTCTCTCTCTCTCAAAAATGAATAAACATTAAATAATAATAATAATAATAATAATTCTGCCTAGTCTAAACAAAACCACAAAACCTCAGTGGCTTAAAACAAGAGTCATTTGTCCTCACAGATTAGCAGGCCAACAGAAGCAATTTAGCTTCAAGCTATAGGTTTGCAAGTGCTGGGGTTTAGACATGCAGTCATTCTGGAGTGAGGCTGAGGGGGAAGCAATTCCTCTCATAGCTATGGCAAAGGTGGAAAAAAGGCAAAGATCTGTAAGACCTCTTGAGGCCTGGTCTCAGAATGGCTTGCTGCCACTTCCACCCTGTTCCAATGTCTGGATTTAGTTATATGGACATACCCAGAGTCAAATAGGAAACTACACACTGCCAACAATAAGTCTATAACAATGGTATAGATTCAGGGATGGGTGAAGAATTGGGGCCAACTGATTCTCACAGTTTCTTATTTTCTTCATCTACAAAAGAACTTTAATTCTCAATGATCTTGTCTGTAAAATGTGTACATGATAATCCCTGCTCCTACCCTGTCCCATGGAAGCATCACAAGGATATAACACAATCATGGTAAGGAGGTAACATGTCTGACAATGATTTGTACTGCGTGAGATGATATGTACATTAGCTAACATGACTGTTATGGCTAACCGTGAGTCCAGGAAGGGGGAGGAGAGTGGCACACGAGACAACCTCCATGTCCTCCAGATTCTCCAAATCCATATGCCATGAGACTGGTTGTACAGCACTACCTGTGCTCATTCATCTATTCCCCCCTGCCTGCTGTCATGCTCTCTGCATAGTAAGGAACACAACAAGAAATCATTGTTTGGGAAACTCAGGCCACAAAGCATAGGCTTGAACCCAGACACTAGTTCCTAGCCCACCTTCTTCATTGTGCATCTAGGATTTGGCTCCTTATATGTTTTTCCATGGGTTCATGACTATCACAGCAGGAATGTGACCGAAAGCCACTCCCTTTCCCCTCATCCCTTCAATGGAATGTTGTAATGTGGGACCTGTTGAATCTCTCCCAAAGCTCCTCTCAGGGTAATCGTTAAGGGCATCAACATCCTTAGAGATACTCATCTCCCTAGAACTGAGGGAGATATAGTGAAGATGAAGACACACATTTTACACTTTTCCCAGTAGGTACCCAGGCGGGAGATTTTTGTCAGTCACACCTAGAACTCAGTAAGTTTTCAATCTCCAGACTCAAGTGTTTTGACAAACCAAGAAAAATTTTTTGTATTATTTCTTTATTTATTGCTTCTCCATCTGTTCCTTTTTCTCCTTATGGAACTCCTGCTATTTACATGTGAAGTCTCCAGAATCTGTCCTCCAAATATCTTCTTTATTGTCTCCTCATATTTTCCAACTCTTTATTTTTTGCTTCATATGTGAAATATTTCCTCCACTTGATCTTCTAAACCACTAATTTACCTCTCAGGAGTTTCCATCTTCTTCTTTAATTTAGCTACTGAATTTTTCAACTTGGAAAACCTGAGTTTTAGTTTTGGAAAGTGTCCATTATGCTACGGTTTAATATCACTCATTACTCTGGTTTTATAGTGTTGCTAGATTTCCTCTGTGTTCTCTAGTAGAGCCACTTACTCTGGACATTTCTGATTGTTCTGTCCCAAGCTGAAGGGTCCCAGTCAGTGTGCTTCAATTTTCCATTGCTACCACATATTTATTTACTTTGTGGGCCCTTCCCAGCCAACTGAGCTTCCCTGAGCTGCTGCAAACCAGGATTCCTGTGAGTCCCCATGGCAAGCTGTCAGTCTTCCATCGATGATCCAGAAGGAAAGCTCTCTGCTTCTACCCCCATGGCAGCTGGAGTAGCACTCTCACAGCTTCATGGCTGGGGAGGGACTCAGACCACCCCTAGACCTTCGGCAGTTTCTCTGAATCCAGGGATAACAGCAGTATCTAAAGGACTATTCAGAATCCTCCTTAAAGTATCTAATATTCATCTCATGGGGCACCTGGGTGGCTCAGTTGGTTGAGCATCTGATTTCGGCTCAGGTCATGATTTCGCAGTTCACAAGTTCAAGCCCCGGGTCGGGCTTTGTGCTGACAGCTCAGAGCCTGGAGCCTGCTTCAGATTTGGTGTCTCCCTCTCTCTCTGCCCCTTCCCTGCCCATGCTCTTTCTCTCTCTGTCTCAAAAATAAGTAAACATTAAAAAAAATCTTAAAGTATCTAATATTCATCTCAAACTTAATGGCCAAAACAGAGTTCTTGGTTTTTCCTAAGAAATCTGATTCCTGCTTTTTGATTCACAAACCTAGGAGTTATCTTTAATTTTTCCATTTCCTTCATCGTGCATTTCCAAAACCTATCAAGTCTTATTGGTTATCCTATGTCTAATTACCACACTGACCTATCAAGATATTTTTCATGTGTCTACAGTAATCAGATTTTCTTATTAGGACATACAGTCCTAGATTTTGACCTCCTGCTTCCAGTTTGTTATTCTAGCACTATGCATTCAAAACAAAAATATATTAGGCTCACATGTGCTATCTTGCTATCTCTCAAAATAAATAAATAAACTTTTTAAAAATATATACATATTTAATACATACTGTATGCCAGGCCCTGGGTTAGGTGCTGAAAAGTGATGGTGAACCAATCATGGTTCTCACCTCCAAGATGCTTATTGTATATAGGTAGGGAAATGTATCTGTGAACAGGAAATACTGCACAAAGGGCTAAGTTCCATATAGGGGTAAGGGAGAAGTACTATAGGATGAGAAGAATGAGTACCCATTTTCTGATATATGTTAAGGAATCCAAGCCTTTAATTCTTCCTTTGCCTTCAGTATTTCTTCCTATTCAATAGGAGTCCCTAAGAGCCATGCGTTCTTTCTGTCTCTACTCTCCATGGTGTTTTCCCCCACCTCTCTTGACCATTGCCTTCTTCCTCCCCCATATCTCTCCTGCTACATACTCTTTCCCCTGGAAGGAGCACCTAAGTCCAACTATTCTTACCCCAATAGAACATCACTGAGAAGACCACCTCTTCTGTGCTTTTGCCTCCCACATCAGCTCAGGGAACAAAGTTTATCAACCTCTTTTATCTGTTATTCTTATTTGTACTATCTGAAGGCAGTGCAAATTAAGAGAAAAAGATGTTGGCTCAGAAAAATTTAACTCTAGTACTCTTGGCTCTGCCAAGCCTTATGATTTTAGGCAAATCACTGAACCTTATGGGCCTCAGTTTCCTCATTTATAAAATGCAAAAATTAGATAAGATATTTTATGGAGGACAAGGCCTCTTCTAGACTTGGCATTCTATGAGTTTGTAAAACTTGTTTGCTGTGATTATAATGGAATGTAGGACTTTTATCTTGGTGAAAAGAAATCAAAATATGAACATTATCACTGCCTTCACACTTTTATCCTGTCTTGTATCCATGAGCCTTCAATACTCAAAGTGAGCTTAGTGGAACCATGGTAACAGTATCAGTATCTGAATCAGAATCCATATTCCAATCAGATTCCAATCAGAATCAGGAGATTCCTATGTATTTTAAAGTCTGAGAGACAGTGCCCTAAGGACATGGCCCAAAGAGTAAAAAAAAAAAAAAAAAAGGGAGATTTCAGTTTGAGTAGGAATAATTTTCTAATTTAGGAAGCAGACGAAAGATGGACTGAGATGTCTTAAAAGGCAGTGGGGCCTCTGGCATTGGGTTAAAGCAGAAATAAGAAAGGCACCTATCTGGAGTGTTGTACAGAGGAATGGAGTATCCTATAGAGGTTTGGATGGATGGCCTGTGATTTCTTCTGAGGTATAAGGTTTTTAAATTCGACCTTTGCCCATTGCCTTGATTCTATCCAGAAGGCCAGTTGAGCCTGAATTCAAGCTCACTATTCTACTTAACTGGTTTTGAAATACAATTACTAAATACAGATGTAATGGTAGAAGACAGCAGAATGTGGCATAGGAAAGTGACAAGGGCCCATCATGATTGTACATCATTTCCTTCCCTCCAAGAAACCCTTTCTTGGGATGCTGCTGGGTCTATTGCAGGCCTAAAAACATTATTAGTGCCTGAACTGTGTAAGACCCTTTTCTCCCTTCCTGGTCAAGGGCTTAGATTCCCAATTTAGAAGCTAATTCTTGTTCAAATTCGTCCATCTCATAGATAGAATTAGAAGCTGGGTGATGATTTGGAAAATACAATCAGTTTAGCCCAATTGTTCTTGTATGTCAGCTTCATCCAATAATGAAGAATTTGTTCCTCAGGCTCTAAGGCTGATAGTGAGCCATTATCCATAGAAGTGAAGTTAGTCTGATAGAACACAGGAGACA
This sequence comes from Prionailurus bengalensis, assembly GCF_016509475.1. Lineage (NCBI taxonomy): Eukaryota > Metazoa > Chordata > Mammalia > Carnivora > Felidae > Prionailurus > Prionailurus bengalensis. The sequence goes on along the minus strand of NC_057346.1, from coordinate 31,287,418 downwards.
AATGGGTTAATGGCTGCCTTCTTTCCCCAACATAGGCTCTCAGCCAGGGCCAGAAGGGAAGCTGGCATAGGGAGGCTAGTGATCATATTCTACCCAAGGAAGAAAACTTGAGCAAAGCAGGACAATTACCTCTAAGAGGTCAGATCTCAAGATAGGGCCAGGTCAAGGCAAGGCACCCATCTGTGCCTCAGTTTCCTTATATCTAATTCGAGGGTAATGAGACCTACCCTATCTACCTCATGGTATTATATTTAGGAACAAACAACATAATTTATATGAAACCTCATTTATTCATTCATTTATTTTTAATAAACATTTATAACATCTGATATTTCTTAGGCCTCTAGCATGTACCAAACACTTTTAGGTGAAAGAGATGATTTAATGAATAAGTCACAGTTCCAACTTCTGTGGAACTCATGTGAAATTATACACTTACCTAATAAATAGTAGGGATGGTGGTGATGATAATGGTGGTGGTGATGATGGTGGTGATGATGATGATGATGACAATGATGATTAGGAATTCACTCCAGAAGATACTGCTAACCAGTGCCTGATTTTAATACACAGTGAAAGATTATTCCTTCCATTGCTCATCTTGGCTATGAGCTAAGAGAGATTAAAATGCTTTTATACAAAGCAAACAATATACATATTTTATGAAATACATTTCTCGCCTGTTTAATTGTGGGATCTTCAAGAGAGGCAGAAAGATTCACCATTCACTACTGAGATGAATGGATTGGGTTTTAGCTTTCAGTCTTAGGAGGGCCCCTGGTCCATTGTAATGTCTTAGTTCTGCAGGCCTGCTGGGACTCTGAGAACACAGAAGGATTGGTGGCCATGCAATGTGGCCTGGGCAGCTTTCTTTCATTCCTAGGCCTCAGTGTGCCCAGTTGTAAAGCCACAATGTCCACTTTCCCTTTGCTTATGTTTTCTTAACCCTGATTGATCACAAATAAATATGCTGAAACTCACAAAGACGATAATAGTTTACCAGAGGACAAGGAGAAAGTTCATTACAAATGGCCTGTCTTAACATCTCTGGTAGTCTTCCCAATTCCTTTCAATGACAAGACACTACTATCCTTCCCCTTAATCCTTAATAAATACATTCCAGTATCTCCCTCCTCCCTAAAATTTAGGAGCTTTAAATGTGGTTTCAAATTGGGGATATGCTGAACCTTCTTGTATAGCAACTGTGGAGTTCTACTAGGTAGTCTGTGGCTGAACGTAGCTAGGTTAGGCCTATGAGAGGACTCTCTGATTGCCCTAGCTACATCAATAGGCAAATGTCACTTAACAAGGGTGGGTCTACAGACAAACTGATGACCCAGAGTTTGGGACCTCTTTTCTCAACCTCAGAGCAAAGTAACAGGAAGCCTGCTTTCAAGTTCTGCCAGTTGGGCCACCAATGTGCTGAGAGTTGTAATTTGAATTTGGGGACTCATTGTGCTGGGACTTCATTCTACCTTCACTACACCAAAATCATGTCATCAATTCCATGGAACACTGTCTTTTCCCACTGTGCTGCATCTCCTTGGTTGTCTTTTTTCTCCGTTAGACTACAAGCTCACTGAGGGTAAGTAAAATGTTACAAGCACCTAGCAGGCCCTCAACCAAAGTTAAATGGGTGAATAAATGGGTGGGGTTTTTTTAAGGAAGAACTAAAAGAAGAGAACATATAGAAACTGATTTTTTAAAACATATAATACTATAAGTTAAAAGGATTTTAGACATCACCTAATTAGCAGAAATGGCCATCCCTATCCTACCACCCACTGAATGCAAAATTACTAATAGGTCATGGCACTCTGTCCTGCTTACCACAGATATAGCTTCAGACAACACTTCACACAACACTTCACACATCTACAATGAATTACTGAAATTGGCATGCAAAATAAAATTGATTTGCCATCATGATCTAGGTCAGCCCCCTCATTTGGAAAATGGGCCCTCTTGACCTCTTCCAATCCTTTCCTGAATACGTTGTTTCTATTCTATGTCTTATCTAGTTGTCATTTTAAAGAATAATCTATCTTGGGGTGCCCGGGTGGCTCAGTAGGTCAAATGGCCAACTTCAGCTCAAGTCATGATCTCACAGTTCATGATTTCAAGCCCCACGTTAGGCTCTGTGCTGACGGCTCAGATCCTGGAGCCTGCTTTGGATTCTGTGTCTCCCTCTCTCTCTGACCCTCCCCACTCACACTCTGTCTCTCTCTCTCAAAAATAAATAAACATAAAAAAAATTTTTTTTAAAGATTCTGTCTTTTTCAAAGAAACACAGCTACAGGGCCTATAAACAGGGCTCTATGTGGATGTCAGCCTGGCTTCCACAATGTGATGCCCTCCTGCCAAGCCCAAGTTGGGCTTCCAGAGTCCTAATATTGCTTATGTCCAGATGCAAGAACATATGCTGTTCATGAGTGGTGCTGGCCTTGGTGCTGAAACATAGATATGTATATGAGACAGTAAAACCTACATTATTGAGGATTTAGGGTGTTTGCTTTGCTGAATGAGGGATTAGAGACCAGAAAGCCCAAGATGACCATCTATTTGCAGAAAATGGAGCTGGAGAATTAGAACTATCAGATGTGTGCTCTAACCCAGAGGGCTATTAGAGCTCTCCCTAACTCCTTAGACCCTTTATCCATCAGTAGTCTATCTGAGAACAGATCACCAGCTCCCCTACACAGACCCTGAATGCATGCAGTGAGGAAGTAGCAATCAGGTGAAGGGGAGTTTTCCCAGTTATAGGCCTGGCTGCAGTCATTTGTGTGTGGGCTACCTGGTGAGCAGCCACAGTGGCCTGAGGGCTAATTGTCTGAGCTGGAAGTTCAAGACTTCAATCTTTGGGATCTCACTGAACAGTCGACTGCTGAATAGTTTCCAGGCTTTCATCTGGCCTTGCCTCCATCATTTCTTCCCAGTCTGAGGAAAAGTTTGATTCTCGATATTCAGCACCCTTTCCATTCATATGTCCTCACTGCCCAGAAATCCTGACAGACTCTTGCTTGTTTCACAAAACCAGAAAGAACATGTTCCTCAGTCCCCTCAGCTTCCCATTATCAATGAGGCTGTCAGAGAGCATTTCATGTGAGTTCTCTCTTTTTCTGTCTTCCATAAGACATAGATCAGGCCACATGCAGGTTTGGCAAAGAGCATCAAGGCTCACTGATTCTGAGTATCCCCTCCTCACTTCTGCCATTCTCATGTCTCCAGGAGAAAAAAAAAGGAGAAAAATAGGAAGGAAGGAAGGAAGGAAGGAAGGAAGGAAGGAAGGAAGGAAGGAAGGAAATTCACAGATCTAAGGAATCTTGAGAGGGAGGAGAGAGGTCTGCTTCCGATACACTGAGCACAAAAAAAAAAAAATTCTCAAATTTTTTAATATCAAATTTTCTTCCAGAATATGCTTGATCAAAAATTAATACTTTAAGGGGCATCTAGGTGGCTCAGTAAGTTAAGGATCCAACTTGGGCTCAGGTCATGATCTTGCAGTTCATGAGCTCAAGCCCTGCATCTGACTCTGTGCTGATAGTTTGGAGCCTGATTCAGATTCTCTCTCTCTCTCTCTCTCTCTCTCTCTCTCTCTCTCAAAATGAATAAACATTAAAAATTTTTAAATAAATAAAATTTTTAAAAATCACTAATTTAAGTCTAAAATTTGCCTGCAACTGTTATAGACTCCTTTTCTTCCTTTCCTATCCAAAAGAAGTCATGACACCCAGCATCTTGGGCAATAAGGAAAAGGTTAGAGGTCATTGCCCAGTGCTTCCTCTCTCCTCCCCTCCTACATTTTGCCCTCTACAGAAGCCTCACCCCAGTCTCTACCTGCCTCCCAGATGACTCATCCCTCTTCTTGCCTTCAGAAGAATCCAGTGGTAGGGCACATGGGGAAAAGCAGATGGCAAGTGGAAACACAGAAACCTCAGGCTTGAGAGGACTGCCAGACTGAAAGCAGGAGCCATATCTTTCATTTCTCTATTTTCAGCACCTAGTATAAGTCCTGGCACAGAGCAGGCTCCCAGAAATTGGGTGGAATAAATGAATGCATGAATGAATGAATGAGAGAAATCAAAGCACCCATAAGGAAAGACTCTTAGTCCTTCTTTATGTCTTCCAAATTCAAAAAGGAAGGTGAGAGAGGCTCAGGAGAAAGGAGTCACTTCTGCAGAAGCTCTGCTCACACTGGAGGTCTAAGATGTCTGCCCATCACCCTGGAGTCTAGGCAGGAAATTAAGCAACTACATCCATCATATTTATTGAACAGCTCTTCTCTAGAAGACACTTGTGCAGGAGGTCGGTCATGCACATGAATCCTCAAACTCTGAAAGAGAATGTTCTTCTCACTTCACAGCACTTTGTCCTTGCTCTCCACACTCCAGCCTCACTTGCCTTGTTTTTGTTTCTCAAACACACTGAGCCTTTTCTTGTCTCCCAACTTTGTCTATTGCTGTTCTCTAGGGCTGGGACTCTTTTCTCCAGCTCTTCATGCAACTGGCCCTACCATTCTGCAGGATGAAGCTCAACTGTGAACTCTTGATGGAGACTTTCCCTGATCTTCTCATGTAAAAAGCCCCTCTCAGGATTCTCCCTAGTTCTTGATCCTGTGATTTCCTTCTTATATCTCATTCAATATTTGTATTTATTCAGTGTGTTTGCTTGTCTATTATACCCCTAGCATATATGCTCCTGAGGTATACTGGGATGATGAACAGCATGAGTTCTAGAATTAGACTGCCTGCATGAAATGCCAACTTTCTCACTTACTAAACATGTGACCTTGATTATATTACCTAAATACTATGCCCTGGATTCCTGACCTATAAAATGGAATTTATAATAGAACCTTGTCATAAACAGTGCCTCATAAACAAACATCATGAAATTTGTTAATGCATGTGAAGACTTAGAACATTACCTGGTACATATAAAGGGACTCATGAAAATTAACTTTGCTCATTGTTGTTATTTACTGCTACATCTGTTATTACTGCTCTATCCTGATGCTTAGCACAGAGTCTGGCATAAGAGTATCTTATAATAGGCACAGAATATCAGCTAAACAAATGAAAGCATGCATGCATCAATAAGAGCTTTCAGAAAAGCCCAGAGAAGATGTGATGGCACTAAGAGGAAGGCAGTTTACTTCCTGAGGTGCCTCAGTCAGGAGAGGTTGCAGGGGGAGAGCAGCAGGGCCAGAGAAGGCTCTTGAAGGAACTGAGGGAGTCTCTAGAGCTCACACTGTGACTGACCCAGACCTGGGCCATAAGGAGTTCCAGAGGGACTTGGGAGGAATGGGTTCTGGGGAATAGTTAGGGAGTAGTTGAAGAGGTCAAGGGGCAACCTCGGGTTGTTTTCACCACCCCAAGAGGACAGAGACTGGTCCCAAGTTTGCCTCAGAGGGATGCACCTCCAACTCACAGGGCTCTCCTCCCATAGCCTCTCACGCCTCCCTCAGCCACAGGAAAAAGAAAGCAAAACAAAAATGAGATCATTTTATGTTGGCGAGGATGTAGAGAAAAAGGAACCCTTGTGCACTGTTGTGGGAATGCAAGCTGGTGCAGCCACTCTGGAAAACAGTATGGAGGTTCCTCAAAAAGTTAAAATTTGAAGTACCCTACAATCCAGTAACTGTACTACTGGGTATTTACCCAAAGAACACGAAAACACCAATTCAAAAAGACATATGCACCTCTGTGTTTATTGCAACATTATTTACAATAGTCAAACTCCATAGTTTGGCACACTGAGCAGCCCAAGTGTTCATCTATTGAGGAATGGATAAAGAAGATGTGGTATACATATAGTGGAATATTACTTGCCAATAAAAAGAATGAAATCTTGCCATTTGCAGCAACATGGATGGATCTACAGTCTCTAATGGTAAGTGAAATAAGTCAATCAGAGAGAGATGAATTCCATGATTTAATTCATGTGTGAAAATTAAGAAAACAAACAAAGAAAAAAAGAGACAAACCAAGTAACAGACTCTTAAGTACAGAGAACAAACTGATGCTTACCAGAGGGGAGGTGAGTGGGCAGGTGGCTGAAATAGGTGAAGGGGATTAAGAGTACATTTATCACGATAAACACTGAGTAATGTATAGAATTGTTGAATCACTGTATTGTACACCTGAAACTAATATAACACTGTATGTTAACTATACTGGAATTTTAGAAACTGAGATAATTTGGGGGGTCTAAAGCCATGCAACTGCACCCTCCCATGCAACTGCAGGGATTTGAGAAGGGCAAGTTCAGCCTCCTTGCTGTAGTTCAGGAAGGATCCTGGACCTGCTAAAGAGAGAAAGAGGGAGACAGTGGGAGGTCTGAGAGTCCTGAGAACCCAAGGACCATTTCTAATTTGTTATGGGGAAGCAATAATGTTCAAAATCCAAAGCTCTGACCAGAGAACTGCTGATGAAAGAGAACAGCTAAAAGGTTTCCTCTCCATTCTCTCTCTGGGCCATGAGCTCAACCACCCAAAACAACACATGCACACATATCCAGCGAGAGCCACTGAGGAGCAGGTCATGCATGCCTGCCAGATGCTGTGAGGTGTGTCAGGGTCCTGGGGAACTCACCCTGACTGCCCTGCCCAGCCTGAGTGCAGCTGTCCTTCCTCTCAACTCCCACCACTCTGGTGAGGTAGGGGCTACAATAATGGGTGAGCACATGCAGCATGTGGGGGCCCGGGGGAGTCTTCGTGGACCAGTACATTCACATCAGCAAAATCACTGCTGTAGATTCCAGGGTGGGGGGTGGCTCCCTAGAAATGGGGGCCCCAACAGAGAGCAAAGACTAGCACTGGATCCCAGATAGGCAGAGAGCAGCTCAGCTGTTTTCTGTTATCTCTCTGGTTAGCTGAGGAAGAAGGGTGGTCAGAAAAGGAAGTTTCATTACAAATCAGGAGAAGGCCAAAGCTCCTGCTGAAAGAGAGGCCAGCAGAGTCAGAGGGAACTTACAAGGGGAAAAATTAACTGATAAGAGTAAACTGTTATTCATATTAAATTAGGGGACAGGTGATTTGGAGAAAACATACAGACCCTCCCAGATGGTTTTTGGGGTTTTGCACTGCAGATGATGGTTTTATGGAACCCTTCTGGGAGTCAGATTGTAGGAGCTGTGCCAGGACCTGAGCAGGGACAGGACTCCCTTCCTATTTAACTACACAATAAACACATAATAGCTTGTCCCAGAGGACAGACCCAGGCTTTGCATACTAAACATTTTGGTGGTAGGCTTTGGGGGCCTCTGAGAAGAGGGGCTCACTCTTGGCAGGGAAGAGGGGGAATGAGAAGATCAATCATTCAAGGAGATTCAGGAACTGCTCCAGGTGTTTGGAGCAAGGGCTAAATTATAGGGGAAGTACTAAATCCAGATGTGGAAGAGAAGGGTTTCCAGAGACCTGAAGAGGCAAGCAGGAAAACAGAAAAAGGAGTAGAAGGCAATCATTATGGCCCAACCACCTTGTGGGGACTGGTGTGTATATGTGTGTGCACATATACATCTACATGTGTGGGCGGGTTCAGGTATGCATAGGTGTATGCATGCATGCATGAGCGCACTGGAGGAATACAAGAATTGTGTGTGTTTGTATGTGTATCTGCCTCTGTGTGCACATTTTGTGTCTATATAGCATTTGTGTATTTATATGTGTTCACGCACTTGGGGTGTTGCCAAAACTTCCCACCGAAACTAATGGCAGGCTGTTCTCTCTTCACTGAGGCTTATCATGCTAATTTTAATCCCACATTATTGTTTTAAGTTGGCTCTAAAAATTAATATTAAAAAATTCTATAAACAGAGCCTGGGGCTAAACTGCAAGAAAGGTCCCTAGAAAGGAGTTTTATTATCACTATTGTTCTCATAAGAATGTTGAGGGTAAAGCTTGTCACCCTTCCTGTTCCATCTGGCTAGCCTCCCATTAGTTCAAGGCAGAGCACCAGAGAACACCTGCAGAAGGTATCCAACTGGCCACAGCCTGTCAGGACCAGAGAGGACTGGTGACTGTTTAGTCAGACCCCTGGTTTTCTTACTGAAAACATTGCCTGTGAAAAGACTAACTACCTAGTCACTCAGGTAGTATCTTCAGAATCAGCCTGAAGCTCTCCATTGCCTGAGCTTACCATATGAAGGTTATGTCCTGTCCTGGGAGAATGGATGGAAAATCTCTGGCACACCCTCATGCACATAGTTCACACATTGCTGATGATGACATCCTTTGTGGCTCCAGTTCCCTTGTTCATAAAATCAGGGGTTAGAACTAACAACTCTTGTAAGCCATTTCTATTCTACCATTTGGTGAGTGTGTGAACAGGACCAGCTGGTTTAGTTGGGGAGAGAGGCAGTTTGTATTCCATGCAAACTCATGGCCTGGCCCCTCCACTGTGCTCTCCTGATCTGCCCTCTCTTGTTCCAGCATCTGCCCTTCCCCTGCTCCAGTTGGTGTGGAGCAGGGAGCAGAATGTAGAGACAAGGAAAACATAGTCTCCGGAAAGATTCTCTTAGCAGAGTAAAAGGAACAAGGGTTACCCAATAGGGAAGGAAAAAGCAGAGTATAGGGATTGCTGTAATTCATGCTTCATTAAGAGAATGAGGAAATGATCCTGTGCTGCAGCAGAAGGTACTCAGGTTAGATTTGGAAGAACTTCCTTGCTGGCGAAGAGGGCTGTTAAATACAGGAAAGGAAGAGGGAATGAGAGGGAGGGACAGCTGTCACCAGAAGCAGTGATTAATTATATTTTCAAATATCTGTGAGATGGTATGGACGATGAGGCCCCTTCCACATCTCAAGATCTTGATCAAAGTAGCTGATTCTGAAGCCCCTGCCCCTGCCCCTACCCCATCCTCCACCCACCACACATATTCAGGGAAGGAGCAGGGCAGAGCCTGGCTGGGTACTGACCAGGAGAGGGAAGGTGGTGGGGAAAGAGGTCCCCTGCTTCTCACCATCAGTCCATGGTACATAGAAACACATTGACTGGTGGTACAACTTTAATTCAGCAATGCCTGACAGTGGGTCTAGAGTTGGTGGAGGTAAGAAGGCATCAGACCTTGAGCAAGAATTTGAGCTTCTAAAAAACACTGACATTCTCTGGCCCTGCTATGGCCAGAACCCCAGCAATAGGAGCTGGCCTCTCCTGGGGCTGTGAAGAGGATACAGGGTGGCCTTGACTACAGGTGTCCAGGAGGAAGACCAGCCTGTGGGTACAAACCCTTAAAACAGGTATAAGGATAGCTTCTAAGTCTCTGGCAACCTGACACAAGAGCATTTGGAAGTATCTCCATAGATAGCTACATGCCATGGCTATATCTACACCCCATATATACATGTACACACATGCATACACAAGGACTCCCTGGTCATACACTCCCCTGGCCCTCCTGGCACACACAGGCAGGAAATATACTGGGGCTTCTTTGCCCAAGGAACCCTGGGAAATTACTAGATAGCCTGCTGGCCCCCTTCTCTCCATCTCTGCTCCTCCTTGTTCCTTCCCAGTCCATCTCTAGCCCACGCATTGCCCCCCTGCTTTCTCTTTGGAATGTCCAGGGCACTGTGGGAGAGGGAGCTGAAGATGACACTCGGCAGCTGGACATGCCCTTCGACAAGGCAGCAGTGCCCACAGGTGGGGCCGCTCTGTTGGCCGGCGCCCAGGGACCCCCGTCTTCACCCTACATAGGTAGCTCCTTATCCCAGCAGGTACCCCTGCCCCCACCAGCTATCTCCCACTCCGGGGTGCCTGAAACGGAGGAGGGAGCCGCACCCTCCCCGCTCCCCAGCTCTGCCTCCCAGTCCCAGAGAACCGCCCCCCAACTGCCCAGCCCGGAAACAATCACCCTTTGAGAAAGGCTGCCAAGCTGGGCGCCAGGAACAGCCAGGATGGAGGCGGGGTGGGATGGGGGTGCAGGCAGCGGGTCTGGCGAGCTTTAACTCTAGAGAGCCGAGGTCGGGCTTGTCTCGGCCCCCGCCCGCAGCCCCTGCTCCAGCTCCTCAAGCTGGTGCTGTTCGGGCTGGGAAGGGCGAGTGTGTAGGGGGGCGAGGGGTGATACCAATCCCGGGAGGGGGGGGGGTCGCCTCCTCCTCCTCGCGCCCCCCGCCTCAGCTGGCGAGGTTGGTACCGCCCATTAGCGGCGCGGGTCCCGCCAGCAGCTTGCGCGCTCTCGGGGGCGGGGGCAGGGGGAGTGGGGGTGGGGAACGAAGGGGTGGGGGCGGGGCGGCAGGCGCTGTCAGAGCCGCGGCTGCACCGGCGCATCCGCTGCCGCCGAGGGGACTCCGCGCTGGCCCTATCGGTTCGGCTCCGGCCGCTCCGCGCCTCCCCCTCGCTGTCCCCAGGGCCTGGCTCCCTCGCCTCACCCCCTCTCCGGTACCCCGTGCCTCCCCCTCCCCGGCTCCCCCGCCCCTGTCTCCCTGCCTGCGCCCTCCCGCGCGCTCCCAGGCTTCGGCCGCCGCCTCGTTGAGCCCAGAAGGAGCCGGGCCGGGGCGGCGGGTGGGTGCGCGGACCCCGCGGCTATGAAGTGGCCCCCGGGGGCCCGGAGCCCGAGAGCCCCCGGGGAGGGAGGTGAGCGCGGCCCAGGGCAGCAGCCAAGGGGCGCCGGAGTCGGCGCGTAGGGGCCGCCGCCCGCCATGGACCGCGCCGGGGACGATCCGGACTCGCCGCCGCAGGTCAGTGCCCCCGCGCCCGCGAGAGCCACTGCCGCGCACAGAGGCCCTTTATGCGTCCCCATCAGTACCCATGCCATGTCCTCCTTGGGTGCGAGTGTGTCTGTGGGGTGTGTGTGTGTGTGTGTGTGTGTGTGTGTGTGTGTGTGCGTGCGCGAGCGCGCGCAGCGGGGGCAGCTGGAAAGCGGCCGGGAACGGGCCGGGGCTGGGAGGCACTGCTACCGAGGGGGCTGCGAAACAAAACCCGAGCGATGCCTGCCCTCCTCCGGTCGGCCTTAAGGGGAGAGTTGGTTCTCGGCAGCTTCTCACAACTGGCGCAGGCTTCTAGCTCTTGGGTCCCTTTCCACCTCAGCAGGTGGTTCCTGGTGGCCCGGAGGAGTCAGGGGCCCTCACACCTGCCGCACCCCTGCTCCCCAAAGCCATCCCCAGTCGCTCTGAGGCTGCAGGCGCTGGCAAGTTAACTCTCTTCAGGGGACCCAGGCTCTGCAACTCTGCTGGGGAGACTGAAAGGTTGTGAGGTGGCAAGGATGACAAAGGGTCCTTGGGACCCTCAGCGTAGCCAGGAGGAAGGAGGCATGACCAGCTTCACCACCCAGCCTCCTGCATCTGGGCTTAGGCCTGAGGTCCTGATCCCTCCAAAGGGAGGGATACAACTTCTGAAAAGGAGGCTGAGAGGTGAGGCAGGAAAGAATAGAGGAAGCCACAGGATCTAACAGTGCCAGGGAAAGGAGGTGACAGCCTGGTACCAAGCAACTAAGGTCAAGAGAGACACCCCCTCCCCCCTCACACATATAATACATCAATCAACAAACAGTCCTGACTACCTCCCCTTGCCCTGCCTCCACCCAGCCAGGCCTAGTGTCACCCATGCACTATTTTTAAAAAATTTTTTTAATGTTTATATTTATTTTTGAAACAGAGAGACAGAGCATCAGTCGGGGAGGGGCAGAGAGAGAGGGAAACACAGAATCCCAAGCAGGCTCCAGGCTCTGAGCTGTCAGCACAGAGCCTGATGCTGGGATCTAACTCATCAACCTCAAGATCATGATCTGAGTCGAAGTCGGAAGCTCAACCAGCTGAGCCACCCAGACTCCCCAGCCATGTACTATTTAGATGAATTCTAGTAGAAGCTGGAGCTAAGGGATTCCAGGTATTTCCAATTCACAGGACTCCAAAGGGGACCTCTGCTGACAGTTGCTAGCCCTATGCTGGTGGGGCAGCTCTGCCTGCATAGTTACCAGTCTGGATGGAGGACCCGTTGGGACCTGGTTGGGTTCTGTGGCATGCTCTGTAAAAGGATCAGGTGTGAGTGTCCTGTGCATAGCACTGTGAAGCTATTATGTGTTTGTGTGGAAACAGGGGGCACATAGCTTCTTAAGTTACTGGGGTTATGGGGGCAAGTGGCTTCACAAGACTGATGCTGTAGGGTTTTCTAAGATTTGTCTTTCTGTGCCTCATGTCTCCCTACCTCTGCCAATAGCCACCACAGAGATTGAGACATTTGCTCCCAGAACCTGCTTAACTGGTGACCATTATTGCCCTTACTGGACCAAATGACAAGACCCCCCTTCCTTCATATGGAATGAAGACCCTTCCCATGAGACCCTCAAGGAGACTGTCTACTCTGCCAAGTCCATCCCCAGCACCCCAAAGGTTCTAGAGTTGCACGCCATTTACCGCTTCCCCTTTTGGTGCGAGCAAGATGGCTTGCCAGCATTAATGGAAGAAGGAGGGTTAATGAATGTGTGCCCATTCAGCACAGGAGCCAAGTGGCTTGCTGTGCCCATTTCTCTACCTGTTCCTACATACTTGGAAATTACTCTATTTTTAGGCATGTTGGAAGCTTACATGTGCTGGATTGAATATGTGCATATAGGTTTCTGGACGAGCAGGCACTAACTGGTCCACCTGAAGGATGGGGCAGGTAAATCACTGAGGTGGGACAGCTCCAGTGACAGGATTGGAGCCTGCAGTAGAGACCAGGGGTTGTAGAGGAAGATGCCAGTGGGGCTAGCCTCAGGCCTCTGGATAGACCTGGATTTTCCCATAGTAGTTTTTGAGCGGTGAGGGAAACAAGTCGGCTTTACTTCTTGTTGTGAAGCATAGGGTGAGGAGACAAGGCAGGAGCTTTGCAAGTGTGAGAAATGCAGTAGGGTGAGCTGCCTGGGAGTCAGGCTTAAGGGTAGGGGAACATGCTGGTTAAGTCTGGCTAGAAAAGAGAAATAGAAATGCCTGAGAGCTCCCATCTGCTGACACTGAAGGAGAAGCAAAGGCAGGGCTCAGGAAGAGAAGGAATCTGAGAGTCTGAGGCAGGCAGAGGAGTTAGCCTGAGACAACAGACAAAGACACAGAAGCACGCTCACAGAACAACAGGGCAGGGGGCCCAGAGGCAGAGGTCTGGCTTGCCTGGCAGTGCAGTTGGGTTTTGTCCAGTGCTCTCCCAAGCTCCAAGGTATCAGCACTCATTTGCCTGGGCAGGGGACTCCTCAGGGAATCAGGAGGACAGTCTCCTGAGGAATGCTCTTTCCATGGCTCTGATGAATGCAGGGGTGGTTCAGAGGGAGGCCCAAAAGGCATAAAGGGGACTGGCTATTGGATCAAGAGTCTTCTGGAAGACCTTCTTGCTCAGGCCCATCCCCCAGTGCTGAGGGTTTCTCCCATCTTCTGGACCCTGCCCCTCCACCCCTCCTGGTCCAGGGATGAAGTGGGGTAGGGAAGGGTGTAGACTCTGGGGAGACTGGCTCTGGGGAGAAGGAAAAAGAAAAACCTCTTTCATGACCCCCCAGGCTGCCAGACAAGAACTTTGGAGACCCTGCTGAAGAGCATTATGGGGAAAGGAATTAGTACAATGCAGAGCACAGGCTCTCAGCCAGGCCTGGGGGGCCCAGCTCTGTTCCCTCTATGACTAGTTGAGTGGAGTTTGGGAAAAACTGAGCCCTCTAAGCCCTGGTTTCCTAAAAACCTGTAAATTGAGGAAGCCTCATCTCACCAGGCTGTCTTTAAGTGAAGTGCTAGATGGATATTAATTTATGTACTTATTTTATATAACCTCCTCCCCTATTCTTCCAGGATCTGGATGGCTCTAGGATTTGGAGTAGCAATTCTCTGGCCAGTTCTGAAACCAGTCACATTGGGATGGTTGTAGTCTCTCCACCCCCCATGCTGTTCCACCCCATCTGCTCTGCCACACCTCCAGACTCTGGGCCTTCCCCTGGCCCACCTGGGGCATGCCTGTGTTGCAAGGACACTCTAGGTGTCTCCTTGAAACAGCATCAACAATGTTTCGATGTCTCATTAGTAGTCAGTGTAATTGTTCCAGTTTATCAGCCAATGCTCCCCTAAAACAATTTGTGTAACTTAGAAGAACTCTGGCTCTGTGACCTCCTATTATCCATGATGAAAGATGACAAGGTGGACAGAGATCACTCAAAATTCCGTTCACTTCCACACACATTGACTGAGCACCTACTGTGTTCCAGGCTCTGGGCCAGTGCTGAGAACATAAGGCATCAAATAATCCAAAATCAGGGGTTTTTATTTAGCTTTTGGAAGGGTTATGTGGGTTGCTTTTTTTTTTTTTTTTTTTTTTTTTTGCAGCTACAGCAAATTTACTTTTCTAATGAGGTTCAGCCCCAGCCAATATTAAAATGAGTCTGTGCTCCCTGTGCGTACCAGCTGACAGCAGGGCAGGCAGCCTCCCAGCAAAGTGCCTGGCAGGGATTAGGGCTTTGCCACCGATAAGCCCAAAAGTGGAGAGTCTCAGTCTGGATCACCAAGAGTTGACTGGATTTAGGGATAAGCCTTGCCCACAGGGCTGCGGGTCTCACAGCTAAGTATTAGAGCCATGGGCAGGGCTTCTTTCTTCTTGTATGTGGGAAATGTGAGCTCTTATTATCTCTTTATGAAGGGAAGAAGCATGGAGGGAGCAGAGACAAGAAAGCAATATTGGGTATTAGGAGTGGAACTATAGTACCAGACCTGAGGTTGGGTACCTGGTTCTGCCAGTCCTCTCTGGCTGGGCTCATGCCTTCTCCTCTCTCCTTCACTTCTGTCTTGCTTCCTTCCTTATGAGGCAGGTGGGCAATCTGGCCTCTGAGGCCACACATCTCTTTAGGCTCAAGACTCTGTACTATTCATTTGGCCGTTATTCAGAAACCTGCATATCCCAACACTAGATGTAGGATGGGCTGCTTTCCCTCCCATAGTGGGCAATTCCTCATTCATAGCAGCCACATTTCAAGAGTTCAGTAGCCACATGTGGCTAGTGGCTACCATACTGGACAGCACAGATACAGAACATTCCCAGCATCACAGAAAGTTCTACTGCAAGTGCCATTCTAGACTTGACATAGATGGTTTAGTGAGATGGCTAAGAGCATGGACTCTGGAGCCTGACTGGCTAAATTCAAATATTGCTCTGCTACTTAATAACTGTGTTTCCTTGGGATGTTACTTAACCTCTCTGTGCCTCAGATTTATCATCTCAAAAATGGGAATAATACTAGGAGATTTATGAGGACAGAGCAAGTCATTACAGTTAATCATGGTGATCACCCAGAACATGCAATAGTAAGTGCTTTGCCTAGCAATTTCTCTTCATTTATTTAACAATTCACTTAATAAACACTGAACAGCTTACTTTATGCCTGGCATGATGCCAGGTGCTGGGTCTGTCAGTCGTCAGCATGTGACCTTGCTTCCTAAGCCTCAGGCTCCTCACCTGTGATGGGAGTGTAGCCCAATAATAGCCCCTGCACCACACCCCTGATGAGATACAATGAGATGAGGAATATGTCTTCCTTTGTCCGTGACACTTCCAGATAAACAGGAGCTAACATTTTTGGAAGTGGATGCACCTGAAATTCTCTTTTTATTGGAACCACTCTCACCAAAAAGCATTTCCTAAGCCCCCAGAGGTTCAAAATGAGCAAATGAGGCCCCAGCTTCCTCCAGCATCATGCTGAGTGAGGATGGAGCAGGAGACTTAAGGGGCTCTTACCTGGGCTCAACCCCACCCTCGTCCTGAGGGAAAGAAAGCTAGGAGGCCACTGTCCTGAGCTCAACAGAGGGAAGCAGCAAGGAGGGAGAAGGGCCCTTGGCCTGACAGGATGAGGTGATCAGCTGGATAACCCAGGGACACAGCTATGTCAGCAGCTCACTATGTAATAGAATCTCATGGAACCTCATCTTCCTCATCTAAAATATGAGGAGTGGGAGCCATATGAACATTGCCCTACCTGAATTACACCATTTACCTTGGTAGAGGAAATGGGTCTGAGAATCAAGAATTTGTCATCCATAGCCACAAAGTATCAGATAAACACTGAAAACTATCTAGCCTGCAAGGCTTGGCCCAGAATTTGGATTCTGTGATTCTTGGTTGCTTCCTTCTTTTTATAGATAAGGAAACTAATGCCCAGAGAGGTTCCTGGCTTATCTCAGGTCACACAGCATGGTAGTGCCTTATCCTAGACCATGACCTAAGTCTCCCAGCTCCCTGCTTCTCCCTCTCTGTCAGCCGCCTGCCCTCTTATCAAGACAGAGATGCACATCAGGGCAGCAGGAACAGCCTCACTCAGGCTGGGGCTAAGAGGCCAGCACTTGAGACACCAAGGCCCCTTTCACACAGGCTGGGATGAGTCTTCTCTCTCCTCCTCTGACACATGGCCTGGGAAGGACTAACCAAACTATCTCTGACAGACCCCAGGGAAGGTCAGATCTTTCAGACCACAGGCAACACATTAAAAATACATACAAAACTTTAATTAAATCACTGAACCATTATCCCGGTATTGTGTCCATGCACACTCTAACCGAAGGAATAAGGTCAGCCTGGAAATCATCAGGCTGAGTGAGCCACCAGGGGCCTTGATATCTTGAGACTGAGGTTGTCTCAGCCCAGACCTAAAGCACTCAGGGTCCCCAGTGGTTGATTGAGGGTTTCCTCAGGGATGTCTTCTGAAGCCTGAGGAGATCTGGGCATGCTCCTTAGCCCACCTCCCCCATCACCAGCATCCTGATGCCCTTGGAAATAGGTACGTGCAGACTCCCAGAGATGTTAGTGACCTGTCCCCTGGGAGGCAAAGTTAATGGAATAATGCATCCAGGCCAAATAGGCCACATGATGGACTTCAAGGAGGTGCCTCTTCCCTTTGGCCATCCTAGGCATATATTTCTTTCCCCCACTCAGTACCCTGTGCTCTCTTCTCTACCCTCTTAGTGCATGGAGCACAGACCAAGGACAACCCCTTGTTCCAAAAGAGTGACTGGCCAGAACCCACACCAGGATCCGGGAGCCTCATTTCTGGGCAGCAGGTTGTCCATGCCACCAGCCTGTTTAGGTTGATGTACAGCCTCTGGACATGTTATTTTCTTTTTCTGCCAGCGTTTCTGAACTTAAGCTGAAGTATTACTAGCCTAACTCATCACTTGTTGATACTAACTTCTTCTCCCACTCATAAATCTCTCTCTGGAAACAAATGCCCCAACTGCTCCATCTCTGTCCCTTCCCAAGCCCCATGACTGGGTGACACAGCAAGCTGCCATGAGTGTGCATGTATGAGGATGTGTGTGTGTGTGTGCATGCATGTGTGAGCATGTGTGTGCATTCATGTGTGTCCGTGTATGTGTGCACACACTCTTCCACTACATCTTGCTCACTCCTAGCAGCACATCTGGAACCTCTGGGGGGTGCCCTGTGTATGTGTACACACAGCAGTGCTCCCCAGTGACAGCCAGCAGGAAGGTGTACCCAGCAGCCCCACTTGGTACTACACACAGGTGCCCACTCCAGCCCTGATGCCATGAAAGCCCCCAGCCCCGCCATCCCCTCACCCTGCCTAGTGTGCAGGCCCTAAGGGACGTGTCATTGTTGACAGATCTAACCAGACCTCTGGATAACCAGTTCATTTTTGTGTGTGTACTACACACACACACACACACACACACACACACACACCATCTACCATTTTAACCATTTCTCAGAGTTCAGTGGTATTAAGTACATTCACATTGTCATGCAACCATCTATCTCCAGAACTTTTTCATCTTGAAAATTGGAAACTATACTCATTAAACAACATCTTTCCACTTCTCCTTCCCTTGGCCCAGGTAACCACTGTTCTGCCTTCTGTTTCTGAGTCCGACTACTCTAGATACCTAATGTAAGTGGTGTCATCCAGTATTTGTCCTTCTGTGCCTGGCATCTTTCACTTAGCATAATGTCCTCAAGGTTCATCCATATTGCAGCATGGGTCAGGATTTCCTTCCTTTCTTAGGCTGAATAATATTCCATTGTATATGTCAACTGCATTTTATTCAGTCATCCAGTTGACAGGTTCTTTGATGCCAGGCCATGGAGCAAAAAGTTCTCGGTAATGGTGGTTCTCCCCACTTGACCTTCTCATTTAGGGGGTGTCTCAGTATAAGGGTCCAGCAGAGACCTCTATGCTCTGAGTTAACCTACATGCCAGGTAGCATAGGAGCACAGAAAAGAAGCCCCATTTTATTTGAAGATAATGGTATCTTTTTGGGATCTCCGGTTGCTCCCTTCACTGCCCAGTGACAACTGAGCATCCTTGATGCCTACCCCTGTGTGGCATTCCCCAGGAGAAGTGCACCTGGCCCAGTCCTTGAAGGTTAAACAGGAGCTCAGTGCACTGAGGAATAATGAGGAGAAAAACATTCTAGGCAGAGGCACCTGCCAGTGAAGGGATGCCAAAATCCTGTCCCAAACCCCTCCCTACATGCCACCTTCTCAGGACCCTGAGAGAGAAATCTTCCCTGTACTCCCAGAGCTCTTCCCTGGGGGCAGGAGCCCTTGGTGACCTCAGAGAGCTCCTGTGTATGTGGCAAGCCTACCTTAGCACATGGCTTTGCGCTGTTAAGGCTCCATCTTTATGATCCATAGCCACCCTGCTGCTAGCTATATAATACACAGTCGGTAAAACATATAGATAATGTCAGCATAATCTACCATCTGGGGGACTGAGATTTAGGGATCCTCCATTCATCACATTCACGCCTGCCTGCTCACGGGGGGAACACACACTGTCCACTCTGGACTCCCAGGCCTTCTGAGGCTGGGCTCCCCATACCCAACCACCTTCAACACCTTTCCTTAACTATTCCTCATCCAGTCAACAGGGTTAGCTGATACCAGGAGGGATCTAAAGGATGAGGTACAAGTAAGAGAGAAAGTTGGGCAGCCTCCGAGGTGGAAGATGAAGCTTTCCAGGCACCCGGCCTGCTTCCAGGGGAGAAAAGCCAGGGAATGAGGGGGCCCATAGGTGCATGGCCCTAGACCCCTGCTGATGGCCAACTGTCAGCCCCAATGCTGTGAGAGTCTCCATTCTCTGAGAGCTCTGGAAGCAGGAAAAGAGAAGAGGGGGCACCTGACCTTCCAACATCCCCAGTCCTTGCCTAAGTGTGTGTCTCAGGGGATTGGGCAGAAACATGGAACTGATGTTGGGAGGCAGCACCAGGAGGTGTCCCAACACCAGGACAGGCCCTGGCCATCTACCCATAGCACAGCCTCTCAGTTCTGAGCTTAGCTTCCAAATCTGTGAAAGAGGAACAAGGAAAGAAGTGCCTTCCCAAAGGAGCTGTGCAGAAAGGCAGCCATGGGCAACTGTATGTTAAAGAGCTTATAAACTCTGTAGTGGGCTGGAGGTGACCTGGAGGTCAGCACAGGGCTAGAGGGGCCAGGGCCAGGGCGCCAGGTTTCCAGGACATGGCCTCCCTGTGTGTGTGGCAAGTCTGCCTTCTCCAGGCCACTGCACACTTGCACCTTTGTTTATCACACTGCTGCATGCCAATGTGCCTGCTTATTGTGGAGTCCAGTCTCAGCACAGCCTTGTCCATGGAGGGAGGAATCTGCTAGAAAAGCTGCCCCAGATGCTGGTCAGTGCTCACCTCTCTCTTCCCCTTCTTTTTCAGGCTCTTGAATTCAGCTGAATCTTAAAACAAGGTGGTGGTGGTGGTTATAATTACTCTTTTACTTTACATTATCTGACATTTTTAGTGTTAATTGTATGCAGGCCCCATGCTAGATTTTTCCATGGATTCCTTCATCTGATCCCCAAAATAGCCCAGTACGAGTTACAGATAAGAAAACTGAGTCACAGGGGTATTGGTGCAGCTTCTGCTTTGTGTCAGGGCCTGGATTCTGTGGTGGGATCCAGAGGTACTTAAGTAAGACCTGGTGCCCCCAGGGGAACCCATGCCTAGAAGCTGGAGACAAACATGAAAAACAACAAGTGCACAGAAGGTTACAAGGGTGAACCTTCACTGCATGGACACTGACTGCTCAGGCCTGGAGAAGAGCATGGCTGGGGAAGGCTTCAAAGAAGGAAGGGCAGCCTGAGGGCATAGAGCTCAGGATGGTCTCACCTAGTCAGCACCCTCACCCAGAACTATGTAGACATCAGCTCCAAGAGAAACTGAGACAGACAGCAGCCTGAATGACATGAGGGTGGGAAAGAAGGTGCTATGGGGACAGACTAGCATTGGCTGCTTACACACTCCCTGGAAGGTGTCTGAATGCCAGCATCACCCACAGTCTGAGAGGCTCTGCATGGCTATCCCAGTCCACCCTCACCATCGACCCTCAGGTTACATGGCCTGCTTGGTTCCAGTCCCCAGGCCCTGGTCACATGCCCTGCCTGCTGGTCTGCAGGGATCTAATGGATGCCAAGTCAATCACCATGTCCTGTCCCAGGCTCCATAATGTGGACCCTCATTGCAACAAGTGCTTCATATCCACTGAGGCCAGCACTGGGCTTGTTTCATCCTCCCTGGGCCACCTCTGTAATTGAGGGCCAATGAGATGAGAGCTGTGCCCTCCCAGCTCCCAAAGCCCAGGATGCTAGGGTACCATGGTCTTTCTGGGTTCCAGACTGTTCTCTAACCTCAGCCTCAGCAGGGAGCAGACCATCCCCACTGCTGCTGCTAGGCTGGCAGAAAAGGAGGGTCATACCTGTGTGGTTCTTGACTGCTGTTCCACTAGCAACTGATGATTTGCTTGTCTTGTCCCACTAGCCCCTACTGTTCATCTTGTATTGGAATCTGCTGAGCCCTCCACTCCTATTGCCCTCATCCCCACTCAAGCAGGTACCTGTGGTGGCCTGACCCCATGAGTGTGTGCCACTTGGAGGCAAGGCCCCACCACACGTCCTGAGCTTCTCTGCATCTCTCACAGAGCTCACTAAGTATTGCGGCAAGCTGGGCAGGAAAGGCTCACAAGCATTTTTCTGTAACCATACGTGGAATCCAAGGCCGGACAGTATCCTGGCGCAACCTCGACCTGTGCCAGGGTGATATGCATTGCCAGTTCTGCACCCCTGTCTCCAAGAGGGTGAGGTGAGGCCAGGGCAGGCAGAGGATATGGGGAGGTGTCCTAGCAACCGTGAGTGAGAACTCCAGTGCTCCCACAGCTCATGATGCAGAGGACAGAGGAGCTGTTCTGGATTTGCTCACAGAACAAACCAAGTATGTTGATTTGTGCTTCATGCAGGAGCAAAGATCCAATTCTGGGAGTTGGCAGAATCGGGAGAAGCACTGGGTCCAAACTTGGCACTCATATGCATAGCTGGGCACCACATACTGAGTGTTAGCAGGCTCCAGTTAAGGGGACACTGCCCACTGTACCCAGAACAGTTCCTGAGCATGTCTATTCCTGATGCATTGACTCCTGTTGTTTTATCACTTCAGCATGGTCTGGAGGGCCCTGTTTTTGGTAATAAAATACATGGTCACACCCACTCTGATGGACAGGGTCAAGGGAGGTGACTTAAGCACAGATGCCCAGTATAGTCATGCAGGCCAGGAGGAGGAGCCCTAGTTTCCACTGAGCCCAGTGAAGAGGTGGGAGCATGTCCCTGGAAGGCAGCCAGCAGTGAGCTTGGACCAGGAGAGGTGTCACAGCTGCGCTGCCTGGCCCCTGTGAGGGTCACTTCCACCTAGGGAGCAGGTCTCAGACAGACATGAGGCTGAGCCGCTGTCTCACTGGACCCAGGATGCCTGGACACTCAATGCCCTGTGCCTCAGTTTTCTTCATCTGTAAAACATCAATAAAACTTTGGAATTACAAGGATTTATTGATTAAATGAGATCACCAGTATGAAATCATTTGGGAAGTTACAGATCCCTATCGGGATGAGTCACTTTATCAGTAGTTTTTAGGGGAGGCTGCCCCCTACCCACAGCACCACAGAGAAGGTAAACTGGCCTGTCCACCTCTATGTTCTAGGATCTGGGGCCATTGGATGCCAAGGGCACACAAGGTAATCCTTCCTTTGAACAGAGACCCAATCATGGGATTCTCCAGAAAGACTCAGAAGCAATAACCAAACCCAGCCAAGAGTGTGTGTACATGTGCCCATGAACACATGTGCATTCATTCAGATGGTGTGCTGGCCATGAGCACAGATCTGCATTCAGGTGTGTGTGTGAAATAACTTGCTGCCCTGTTAAATCACTCTGAAGGGGTGCTGTGTAGTTAGCTGACACAGCCTTGGTGACTTGTCAGAATGGAAGACTCAGTCCGGCCATTCTCCTGAGTGAAATTACAAATTCAGGAGGATGGGGAGCAGGGTATCTCAGTCACCTTTACCAGGCTGACATCTTCCCCAGTCAGTTTACAGAGGGTGGCAAGAGGTGAGAGGCCACAAACACCAAATTGATACTCAGACTATCACAGGATAAGGAGCTGTGACAGCCAGCAGGGTCAGGTACACACGTACCATGCTGGGTGATGGCAGAGGTCTGGCAAAGAGGGACAGCAGGGGTCAGAGGCCAAGGTGAAGAAGCAAGGTTGCAGGTGGAAGGAAATAAGGGAGATGCTAGCTTGTGAGAGCCAGGCCTTGCTTGCTCTTTGGGCATCTTGACTCTAAATTGAGACCTCTTCTCTTGGGGCTGGCTTAGACACTGGCCCTAGATGGGAATGGGCAATTACCATCTGAATGAACCAAGTAGGTCTTCTAGCTACCAGAACTTCCCCAAGTAGTGCAGGGAGAGGAGAAGGCTCTGGATGATAGAGGCCAGAGACTGCTGTGGACAGAAAGTGGATAGGAAATAGAAGAGGGTGCAGCTAGAGCAGTGGACTGGGCCACATGGCAAAGAGCCTTGAATGCCAAGCTAAGTAAGTTACAGTGAGCAGGAGATGCAAAAGGTTTTGAGTGTGAGCAAGTCAGTATGGGGGTGAGGGTCAGGCAGTGGGCTGGAATCTGAAGAAAGATCACAATGGGTGGCTGTGGGAGCAAAGATATGACCCAGACCTGTATTGGAGGGATGCAGCTCAAGGCCTAGGGGCAGGCCAGGCCAAAGGAGCTGAGGCCCACCTTACATGAAGAGGGGGAGGGATCCAGGGCATTTCTGGGATTTTTTATATTGGCAGAAGATGGATGACAGAAAGAAGGAAGGGATGGGGAGCTGCTCTAGGAAGAAAGATGATACTTGAATCTTAGTCATGTTGTATTTAAGGTCACAGTGGAATATGCCGCACAATAAAAGAGGCATAACAACTCCACACTGGAGATGGGGAAACTGAGGCTAAGAGAAATCATAGGTAGTTATCAATGTCCTCACACTGTGTAAGGCCAATGTTAGCACTTGAGGAAGGGAGGTGTCCGTTCTGACTATCCCAGCCACCCTTCCTCACTGCCTCCTCCTTCGGGGGTGATATGGGGCTTTCAGGATCTGTGGCTCCCACCCTGCCTTCCAGCAGCCAGTTCAGCTGGAGGGAATTGGAGAGAAGCAAGACCAAGCAGATCCATCTCATGCCCCCTTCTGGGCTGTAAGTAAGTTTGGCAGTTGCAAATAGCTGCTTTTATTGGCACCAATCATGGGTCAGATAGTTTAAACTTATTTTGCCTAATTACCCTAACAACCCTAGTGAGGGATGCACTATTTTTATTCCCATTTTACAGATGGAAAACCAAGGCCCAGAGAGATTACCTTGCCCAAGTCACACAGCAGAGGATGAAAGCCTCTAGTATTGTGCCCAGGGCTGTTGGCTCCAGGGCACAGGCTCTTCACTATTTGTCCAATTGTGTGCCACTCTTCTGGGCAGAAAAGAGCAAAGAAAGATGGGAGGGAGGCAACAGAAGGCTGTGACTATGGTTAGAACCTGCTGTTACCCTCAGGAGCTACAGGGGCCAAACAGGAGCTGAGGGTCCAGAGTGGAGACCAGGCCTCCTTGTTTTGGTGGACAGACTCTAAGGTGTCCTCCCTCCACCACATCTCCTGACTGCTGCTGTTTGTCCTTTGTGTAACTTCTTCCCCTTTGGTGTGGATGGCACCTGTGACCACCCTCTAACCAGTAGGATGTAGCAGAATTGATGGGATGTCACTCCCATATTTTGTTATGTTGGACTCTGTCCCATTGGCAGACTTGCTCTAGATCCCACCCTCCTCCCTTGCTGGCCTGATGGAGTAAGTATTTATATTGGAGAAACCTATATGGCAAGGAACTTCGGGCAGCCTCTAGGCATTGAGGGCAGTCCCAGACAACAGCCAGCAGGGAGAGTGGCCCTGAGTCCTATGCCTGAAAGGCAGAGGACTCTGCCAATAGCTTGAGCCTAGAAGCAGGTTCCTCCCCAGTGAGCCCCCCAAGGAGAGTGCAGCCCAGACAGTACACTGCAACCTTGTGAGCCCCTGAGCCATGTCTGCGCTCCTGAGCCACAGAAACTGAAGAGAGTAGACGTGTGTCATTTTAAGCAGCTAAGTGTATGAAGACTTGCTAGGCAGCAGTTGACCTTCCCTTCAAAATGCTGGCATGGCTGCCAGAACAGGCCTGGGGCGAGGATGGAAAGATGACATGGAAGGGAAGGTAAAGGAGGTGAGGGTGGTGGCACTTTGCAGGCCCAGAGCCCTCCCTGGGCCCCAAGGCCCCAGCCAAATGCAGAATGCTATGCTGGAAGCTGGGCCACAGGACTCTTCAGACTGCTCCCCAAAGTCCCACACTCCAAAGTGTGACCCTTACTGCAGGGCTCTGTGGCCATGTGCAGCAGTTTGCCTGACTTGTACTCTCCATTGTCCTGCCAGTGATTAGCACACACCTGCGGAATGCCTTGCCCACCAGCCCCCTACAGTCAGCCCTCACAACTTGCCACATGCTAGCTCTTCAGGGGGGTGCCCATGGGCCTTGCCGGCCACTACCCAACTCTCCACAACCCTCTGTCAGGCATATGTCCTCCAACTAGCTGTCTCCCTGGCCACTGCGCCCTCCCTGCTGTCCCCACTCTTGAAGGACCAAGCTGGGGTCATCTGTGTGCTTGGGCCCCAGCCTAGGCCAGCACCAACTGACAGTAGCAACTAATGTCCCCACAAAATGAAGCATTTGATTTTTTTCTCTAAAAGCCTCCTGCCTGGAGGTTCTGGGATGAGTGGATGCCTCTCTAACTGAAGCCCACAAGCTACATGATTCAGGGAACTTCAATGAAACTAGCTGGGGCCAATCTCTTGTTCTGTTTAAATTCCTGCAGTGAACCAGAATGGACTTTACCTTGCAGAATACCACACAAAACCAAACCCCAATTTTCATTTCTTACTGATTCGTAATCCAAATTGAGTTGAAAGGCTGTTTCAGAAAAAACAAAAAAAGAAACAAAGGAGCTACCTAAAACAAACAAACCATGAGTTGCATTTTCTGACACTGTTGGGCTGGAAGAAAACCAAAGCATAAAAGTGTGCTTTACGCCAAGCCTGAACTGAACTAATACTTCCTCTGCCCAAGCCCTTGGCTTGGTTTTCCCAGCTAGAAAGGAACAAGATGGTGCAAGATCTGGAATCTATGCCACTCTTCCTATCGGAAGTATCCAGGAGTGAGAGCCAGCAGTGGCCAGGCCCTGAGGCAGGACACAGACCTCCCCAGAGCCTGGGTCTTCCTCTCCTCAGCACCACACCATGAAAGCAGGGTGAGGGAGCCCCTTCCTGGGACACTCAACCTGACCACAAGGAGGGCAGGCCAGGACTGGGCCCCCACAAGCTCAGGAAGCTCTGTCCCTGGGGCAGAAGTGCCAGATGGGTAAGCCAGGAGGCAGCACCAGGCCTGCAGGAAGGGAGGCAGCATGGGCATGCGGGGCACACTGATTGAGAGTCCAAAGGCTTGAGCATGAACTCTGCCAGAGACTGACTTTGGCGGTGACCTTTGGCCAATCACACAGCCTTGGTTTCCTCATATGTAAAGTGAGTTTTCCTGCCTGCTTCATAGGGCTGTTGTGAAGATCAAAGGAAAATGAATCCTGTTGGCCCAGCGTAGGGCTGTTACTGGGAAGGCTTGCAGTTCCAACCAGGTGTCCCACAGTACCTTCACTTCTTCTGAGTGGAATGAGTGGTGGAACTCCCATCCCTCCCTCCAAGTCATGGGGGAAAGGGAGGAGGAAAAGGATCAGGAGGCCTGGGCAAAGACGCTACTTGGATACCTCCACCATGAGTGTTCTTGGGGATGGTGGGTGGAGAGAGGCCAGTGCCTGTGTCCTGTTCCCCAGCAGGAGCTGGTGGCTGGAAGCCAGGGCCAGGTTTGGGGATGGAACTGGGGGTGGCCAGGGGTGTCAGAAGACTGAGGCTGGGTTAATGAAGTATGGACTGGCCCAGGCAATGATTAGCTCTGGCATTGGGCTTTTCCTGAGCAACGGCAGCAGAATCAATACTAATCCCTTGATCCCATTAGGGGCTCTTGCAGGTCTCTGGGACAAAGTCTGTGCCCCTCTGAGAGAGGCACTGTCTGGAGCTAGAGGGTAAAGCTGGAGCCTTGACCAGCATCCTTCCCACTATCTTCTTTTAAAACTTCCCCACTTTCTGCCTCCTATTACCACATCCCTGCTCCCATGCTCAAAGGTCTGGTGCCTTCCCTAACCATCCTAGCTTCCCCATCCCCCTCTGACTACCCCAACCTCCTTCTGGGCCCCCAACCAGTGGAGCTGGTTATGCTTCTGCATGGGGAGGCTTCAGCATCTGTCTCGTCAGCCCCAGGGGGACTCAGGCTTCCAGATAACAGAGGATGGCTTCACACATACAGCAGAAGCTCTCCTAACCAAGCCTTTCCTCAATTGGCTTAGCATACTACTGATGCTCTCCATTCCATTTGTAAAGCACACTAACAGATGCGTGTGCAAGCATAATGCTGGACCTCCCCTCTGGTGTCCCCCCTCCCTGTGCTTATACTAGCCAAGCTGCATACTTGCTGAGAGTCCATAGTGTTTGTTCCCGAACAGTTTACAATGGTCATGCTTGCTGTCACCATCGTGGGATATTATACAAACCATGAAACATGAACTGGAAAGAAATAAATATGCTGTTTCTATGAAAACTTAAGTTGAATGCTCTCAAAGGACTCCATAAGATGCATCTAGGGAAAAATTCTCAAAATTAGGTGAGGATTGGTTGGAAAAGTCATAAAAACTTTAAAGCATACTGCACTTGAATTGTTCACCAAGTGTCCTTCAGGTCTCAGACTACTTCAAAGAAACCCACACTGGAGGTCACAGGCAGGGCACTATGGTGTAGATGATGTCAGAAAGGCAACATGGGACTCACCTCAACTGTCCCTTGGCCCAAGAAAGAGCCTCGGCCCTGTGTCAAAAAAGCAGAAGTGCTGCAAGCTACCCAGTGCTGGGTGGTTTGGGTTTGTGAAAAATGACCACATTATTGTGTAGTAATGGGAAAACATCATTTATTGAGCTCTTAGCTATTTAAAAGTTGCTTAAGTTGAAATGTGTATTCTATGTGTGCATTTTGAAGGACTCTTCACTTTAATGGATTCCTTTGACCAACTGACAAATGATGTCAGTCTTGGATGGTTTCTGAGTTTGTTTGTGACTAGTCTCCATCACACACACACACACACACACACACACACACACACTCTGCAACATTAGAACTCATCACACATCACCCTGAGTGATGTTGTGGGAGCCTCACAGACACCTGTGTAAAGTTCCTCCTTCCCTCTGGGCTGTGAGATGCTGGAAGGAAACCCTTGCCTCCCTCCCCCATGCTGCTGCATTGCCCATAGAACCTAACACAGTACTTACCTACTACAGATGCTGAGTTAATATTTGTTGAATCTGATTAAATAAGCCTCCTCTTCAGCAACTAGGGGCATTGATGAAGTTTTCATCTGAACACCTGTAGGCTCAGAAGGAAACTTTCCTTGCATTTAGAATCATCCAGCCTTGAAGCCAACATGGATCTAGCTCTGCCACCCCAGGCCCAGCATCTCCTGTCCAGCCTGACTGGCTCTGCCCCCAGTCTTGGGAAGTTCCATCTGAGTTCCCATACCCAGGGAACCTAGTTCTCACACACAGCCTATGACACCCTAAAACCCATAGACAAATTCCTATGTCTTTCCAGACATGGCCAATCATCATAGCTAATTGGTCCTTAAATCATGACTACGTTCCATGAAAAGTTGCTCGGTTGACTTCCAGCCTTGAATGCCTACATGACCCCCACTGTTCTCATATAGAACACTTCTTCATCTTCATGGAGGCCTGTTTCAACCTCACATTGCTAAAATGGCAAAACTAAAAATTCATTAGAACTCTCCCAATCCAGCCTCTGTATTTTAAGATGAAGGTGGAGGCCAAGGAGGGCAAGCAATGGAACCCAGTCCCCCAGTGAAGGGGGACACTGTCCACTACCCAGAGCACTGTCCAGGCCATTGCTGCCCCATCTCCCTACCACTGCCTCCAAGTGCTCTGCTTTTGTCGCCAAATGACCATCCCCCACTCGACCTTATATCCTCCACCCACATCACAGCCTTTGTGTCCAGTGAAGGCTTCTGAGGGTGGAAGGGCTTCCACATATCTGCACTTACTGGGGGACAAATGACAATTGAGGTTGCTCACAGATATGAGTGACAAGTATCAGGTAGGGAATCATAGCCCCACCAGGTCCCTGCAGTTTCCTGTCAGCCACCCCTCGCAGCCTCCACCCAACACTTCCTCAAGCATCCCATTCTCCCTGCTCTTGCCACCTCCTCTCTGCTGGCCTCTGGGGTGTGGCCAAGCCCCTGCTCCATCTTCATGTTGATTCTTCTGCCCTAGCCAGCAAGGGCCCAGAGCAATTCTGGGGTCTGAACCTGTGACCACAGTCTAGCTACTGCCTTTCCACCAAGGCACAGGCAGAAGCAGCAGGCTGTGGTGAGGAGGCCACCCTTGCAGTCCCATCTATAGATCTGCCATAGGGGTAAGTGCAGCCCCCAGCTGCCTCCCCTGCCCCCAGCCCCATTTCCCATAAACCTGCCCCCTGCTGGCTAGCTGGCTTTCTCTAAGGCTGGGGGCTCTCTCTGTGCTGCTTAACAACTGCCTGGTAATTAGCTCCACGATTTTGCTACTATGCTTATAATAGCCTCCATTAAAGTTATGGGGTTTTCAAGCCATAATGGCTTCCAGAGTAATTAATGCACAACTGGGTTTATTGGTAAGTTTATTTTTAGAGCTTTTCTCCCTCATCCCATCCTTCCTTTCCTTTCATAGATGTTTTGACCAAAAAGACTGGATGGGATCAGAACGGTCTCTCCAGAGCCCTCATGTACACTTGACTGCATCCTTCCTCACCCCAAACCTGCTGCCTGCTCCCACCTCCAGGGAGCTGCTGGGACCCCACAGAGCAGACAACTTTCATGGAGGAGTGTGGCTGTGAAGCAGTTCTTGGCCAGGGCCTGTGTGTGGACCTGTGGTTACCCTGCACCTGAGCTGGATTCTAGGCTCTTGAGCCTGGAACCTCTCTTCCCACACTCCTGCCAACAGCATAGAGCCAAAGGGCCTGGACTTATGTCTGGGTCAACCATGACCTTATTGATTGCAACTTCAGACAAGTCACTGATCCTCACTGGGCATCAATGATTTCCTTGTGAAATGGGGTTACAACAGCACCTATGGCCAGCGGACCATGAGGATCGAACATGAAGTATTGAGTGTCATTTCTGGACACCACCAAGTGCTACATAACAGCTTGTTATTACTAATGACAGCCCAAGCAGACAAGCAGGAGGTTGAGCAGGTACAAGAGGAAAGAGACTTGAGATAAAGAGGCTGCCCATTAAAAAAAAAGGTACAGATGCAGGCACCTGCACCATGAGCAGGCTGGATATGCACACAACAAATTGGCATGGAGGTTGCCTCTCTGTTACTTTCTCCATCCTGGAATTAGGACCCTCCCAAAGATGAAGGACATTTGGAAAAGCTCCTTTTTGAGTCACTAAGAACCCAAAGTAAATCTCCCAGTTAGACCTCTTAGAAGCTACCTTGTCTTCCATCAAATGTGGCCTAAGATGGCCCAGCCAAACCAAGCCCCTGACTCAGCCCTTTGCAGCCTAGTCAGTGACCTTGGAGTGGGGAAATTGGGCTGGGGCTGAGGGTGGCATGAGGTCACTCCATTTCATCATACTTAGTACATGAGATCCAGACAGGCCTCCTGGGGTGGACACTGGGCTCTGTCACCTGGAGGGGCCATGGAAGCGGAGTTTGTAGGAGACACAGCACATACCCCAGAATTATTCTCCCTGGTCTGTGTCCACATCATTTGTCCCTGCCAGTAACATTTAACCTCAGTGGATCTTCCATTTCCCTGAGAAGTTGGGGTAGCCTGTTTACCTCCTGCCTACGAGGAGACAGTGGAGGCAGAGCAGGCCCCTGGTGGTAAGTGGTTGGCGCAACATGCTGACTGACCCTGGAAACCACAGTGCTCTTTACTGGAAGACATAACTGGTTCCTCCACAAGGTGGCAAAACTATTTGGAGAGAGAACTAGACAAGGACAGAGAAACACACTGTTTCCAAATCTGGGATTGGGAGGTGGGGGGCAAAATTCTCCTTAGCCATGGCTCCTGATGCTGCCAGAGATGGAAAGCATGTGCTACCTGGGGCTGGATTGGGCAGCTGGCCTCTCTAAGGGATGTCATTGCACAGTGCTGGACACTAGAAGTGGTGAGCATGCCAGGACCAGCCTTGGACTTCCCAGGACTGACATTTCCCCACCCCCTTTGCAGATCCCATCTGCATCTTACACAGGGTTCAGCAGAGAAGGGACAAGGAAGGCAGAGAATAGGATCTGACAGTTTCCATGGTGGTTGTGAGGGCTCTGTGTGTGCTCTCTTTGTCACACAAGACAACAAGCCCCAGAGAAGGATACTGCTGACGGACCCTCTGCAGAACTGAGAAGAAATTCAAGCAGGCTCACCCTACTCACCGAAGGGGTGTCCCTCCCAGGGCTCCTGTTGCTGCTATTTTGAGTTCTGTCTCCTCAGGGTATGGCAGCCCCCACAGGGACCATCTCTTCACCTTGCTGATACCCAAGCTATGCAGAATTCATGAGAATTTCCTATTGACATCGACAAAGAGAAGGCAGTTGCTGCATGTACTCCCAGGGCCTGTCCCCAAAATATCTCCTGTTGGCCCTCACCCCAACACCTACCCCTTTATCTAGGCTATGAAGAAACCATCTGGACACAAACGTGGACACCAGAGTAGCCAATGCATCTTGAGCACTCAGTACATATATATACACCAGGCACCATTCTGTGGCTTTTGTGAGGTTAACATTTAATTCTGAGCCTTGTGACATAGGTAGTGATAGTACCCTATTTCATAGATGAGAAAATAGAGTCAGAAACAGTTGCCATAACTTGGTAAAGGGCATATGGCTTGTTGGTGGCAGAGTTGGGGTTTAAACCAAGACTTGTGTGTCTGAAAGCCGTGCCCTTAACCTCTGTGCCCTGCTGACTCATGTAACTGGGCAACACCTTGTCCCCATGCCTGTGGGGGACAGAGGCTGGCTGAAGTAGGCCTCAGGGAGAAGGCAGTGCAGGCTCCACTATGAAAACACCAATGCTGTGAGCCCTGCAGCCAGGCCCTGCCCTTCTGGGCATCTCTCCCCCAACCCCCAGGTCTCTGGCCATCCTGTTCTGCTCTCTCTTGCAGGTGTCCACTTCACAGGGTTCCTGATTGTGCCCCTGGACAGCCACCCCTTTGCAGTCTCTGGTCTGGCTGGACTCTGCAAACCTGCTTCCACAATGGGTGGGTTGTGAGCGCTGGTAAGACCTGCTAGCCAACATTCGGCTTCTCTGCTCTCCCTGTGCCTGGCCTGAGCAGCCCATTCCTGTTCTTTTCTCCCCTGTGCTTGCCACTGTCTGCTGCCGTCACCCCTGGGGCCACCCTTCTCCTGACCTTGCCGCCACTCAGGTAACGAGGAGCTGTGGGCCCAGCCAGCCTTGGAGATGCCGAAAAGACGGGACATCCTTGCGATCGTCCTCATCGTACTGCCCTGGACACTGCTTGTCACCGTGTGGCACCAGAGCACCATCGCGCCTCTGCTCACCGCACACAAGGGTGAGCCCCTCAACCTCTTGCCCTGGCCCCAGCCAGGCTTCTATAATAAGAATGACCACAGCTGACGCTGATGGAGTTCATATTTTCATTTACTAGGCAGTTGGGAAGAGCCATAGGATGATCAAGGCCAATGACCTTACCTTTTGGGGGGTCTTGGTCCGTTTCAGAATCTGATGAGTGCCAACACACGCATGCATGCACAGATGCACATACACGTGCACAGAGACACACATGCAGAGAAACACACAAAGGCACACATGCACAACGCTGCATTCAGTCTCAGGACATGTAAGGACTGGTTGCTTTCAGCTGTGAATGGGGAGGGATGGATGGACAGGGTTTCTGGCCTGTGTTTTAAAACCATTCAGGGAGAGCATATTATTTGCTTCTCTTTTCCTGCTTGGGCAACCCTGATCCTACCTAGTGAAAATAGACCTGGAAAGAGAAAAAGTCCCACAAAGCACTCGTGGATGAACAGACTAGAACCAGTTTCTCCTGGCTCTGAGTCCAAGGCTTTCCCTCCCACCAGGTTGCCTTTCCTTCTCACACTGGGCTCCCTTTACTCTTCTCCCTTCTATCTGCCCCATATCTGGCCTGCCTCCTCATTCCTCAGTCTTTCATCTCATGCTCTTCTTTCCCACCCACTCCATGCATGTACAGACTCAATACTGTAGGGCAGCAATATTGAAATGCACATCATATTACATGGGGGACATGATAACATACACAAGTACCCAGGCCCATCCCAGAGAAAAAGAGTATGGCTCTGTGTTAGGGCCTATAAATCCATGTATGGCTCATAACCCTGAGTGATTTGGATGCAGGCAGTAGCCAAGAATCATAATCTGAAGCCAGGCGGTTTCACAGTTACACAGTGGGGCCTGCTCAGCCCCAGCAGTTCTTGAAGCTTCCATGAGGAATATTTTCCAGGCTGGAGATTGCAGAATTCCCACTGCCCCATGCTGGGCACTTAGAGCCTCTCCGGACATTTATCCTCCAACATCTCTCTTTAATGCTCATCATTTGGAATTGTTATCCTACAACTACATCATTCCAGAAGGTTTAAAGCTACAATACACCAAGTGACATAATATCATGTAAATTCCATTCTTGGCAAAGCTCTAGAGTCAGAGGTGTCAGAATGTTTTGCTAAGCACTGATGCTGCTGCCTGAGGATAGGGAGCTGGCTTTCTGTGTCCTCAGAATATGTCAAGATGGGCTTAAAGAAAGCTGCAATGAAATAATGGCAGGGGCACCAGGAGGCCTTTGTGACTCAAAGGTTGCAGAAGCCCTGAAGCCAGCACTGTGGCCCAGTCAGAATGCATGGAGAACTTTCCCAGGGCCCAGACCAGTCTGTTTGGGATGATTTGAATGGAAGAAAGATGGGGAAAATGGCTCTAAATCTTCCTTCCCAGTATTCAATTTCCAAAACCTCACTGACTGCAGGATGAATTAACCCTTATATCAATTTTGGTCAGAATCCCCATCACCTTGGTCTGTTTTCCAAGTTTGACCTAAAACGCCTCCAAAAAGTCACCTTTGATCAACAGAGGCTGAGCTAGTCTTCTACACCTGCATTCACACACCAGGGGGCATGGTATTCCCCACTGCATGTCTTGTGCCCTTGGCCTGTGTGAACTCCCTAAGAGCCTGGAGCTGGTCATCTTCTGGGTGCATCTGTACCTCCTCCCGGAGCCCAGTGTCAGATCTAATACATGAACTGCACACACTCCATGTGCTAATGTCAGTGATGGGAAGTAGGGGAGGTGACAGAATGGCTGATTCCCAGCATCCTCCCTGGAACCATACTTCAACCCAATCACGAAAATGCTTATTGCATCCTTTCTCTAGGTATAGGAAGCTATGCAGAAGTAGGGCTGGCAACTGTCCTCCTTTTAAACACGAGGAAATGATAACAACTGCCTGGCAGTGTTCTGAGTCCTTTACATATATTGACTCATTAATCCACATAGTAACTCAATAAAATAGATGCTATTATTAGCTCCATATTGCAGTTGCTAAAATTGAGGCACGAGAAGTAACCTGCTCAAGGGCATAGTTAGTGCCAGAACTGGACAGGGTATGAGCCCAGTGTTTGGATTCTTAGGTATGTCCTCTGACCATTCCCATCTCCTAGGTATGTCCTCTGACCATTGCCACCTCCTGCTGAGATCGTGTAAAAGCAGTGAGGGCCACACAGTTTTTCACACAGAAAGACTTGGAGAGCAGGGGCTCAGTAAAATCAATACCAATGACCCTGATTTGTCCTCTTGACAGGACTGCTAGCCTTAGTAATGAGAAAAATGTCCAGGATGTAAGAAAAAGCTTGTAATAAGAGCTGCCCCAACCAAAACAGGTTGCCTTCAGGAAGGAATGGGTTCCCCATGCCTGTGAGTGTTTTACCAGAGGCCAGACCTCTTCAAAATTTCACTGCCCCTGATGGTGTCCTTGGGGAGATATGTATAAACACTAGCTGGATGCTAGCACAGTTAGGGTCAGTGGTACGGTTAGTCTCCCAGATGTTTGAATGAGTGTCTAGAAAGTGCAGGTCAGGAGTTTGACATCAAGCAGCAGAAAAGCTAAAGCAAGTGTCCACTCTGTCTTTTTGTGTAGGTCAAAATTTAAGAACATCTAAAAGCACAAATAACAGGTTCAGGATTCAAAATTATCTTGGCAAATATAGGCATAACCCTGGAAGAAAACGTGGTAGTTAAGCATGAAATTCTGCACCAAGATTCATAAACAGGAAAGGAGAGAGAGGCTCCACTTGAGTAGAGGGTTTGTGAAAAATTGGGCTGAGCTAACCTCACACTTTGTGAGATCCACAGTGGGCTGCAGCTAGGAAAGCACTAACACTGGGGCATTGTGGCATTTACACCACTGCGGGTGGCAGTGCTGCCCTGCTATGCAATCCCAAGGAGGTGGGGGCGGGGGGGGGGGGGGGGGGGGACGGGGGCGGCAAGTGCAGTAAGCTCTGGCCAGATGGGGAGAGCACTAGGGTGGGAAGCGTCAGGACACTTTGTCATATAAAACCCAACACATTTAGGAAATGAGAAAGCAGTCTTGGAATTTGGCCAGCCACACTCAAATAGCCACAGAGCTGTCAAATATGAGAAGGAGGAAGAGGTTATTTCTGTGTCATTTCGGGAGTCAGAACTGGGAAAATGCCTGAGAGAATTCCAGGGATGCAGCTTTCTCGGTTACCTGTAAAAGCTAGAGCCCAGGCAGGTTTCCGATGGCATTCCTGCAGAAGGAGCAGTGGGGAGGTGTGTCTTAGCAGGGTGGGTGACATCCTGCCCGTACCTGAGGCCAGAGCCAGGCCTGCACAGCCCAGCCACACACCGTGTGTCTCCCAACCCTACAGATGACGGTAGTGACCCCCGGCGCGACGTGCCTCAGGGCGCCGACCCCAGGGAATACTGCATGTCCGACCGCGACATCGTGGAGGTGGTGCGCACCGAGTATGTGTACACGCGGCCCCCGCCGTGGTCCGACACGCTGCCCACCATCCACGTGGTGACGCCCACCTACAGCCGCCCGGTGCAGAAGGCCGAGCTGACACGCTTGGCCAACACGCTGCTGCACGTGCCCAACCTGCACTGGCTGGTGGTGGAGGACGCGCCGCGCCGGACACCGCTGACCGCGCGCCTGCTGCGCGACACCGGCCTCAACTACACCCATCTGCACGTGGAGACGCCCCGTAACTACAAGCTGCGCGGCGACGCCCGTGACCCGCGCATCCCGCGGGGCACAATGCAGCGCAACCTGGCCCTGCGCTGGCTGCGGGAGACCTTCCCGCGCAACACCAGCCAACCGGGTGTGGTGTACTTTGCTGACGACGACAACACCTACAGTCTGGAGCTCTTTGAGGAGGTGTGGGACGGGGCAGAAGGCTGGGAAGGGGTGGGAGGATGCCGGTGAGGGGCCTCTGGTGTGGGGGCCCTTTGGTATGGGCACGAAGGGAAACAGTGGGGTGGGGCGAGCAATGCCTGCTGGGGTGTCAGTGTAGACTGCAGGCAACCCGAGAAGGGATGGAAAAAACTCATTGCAGACTTCTGCAGTCACCCCTGCCTCAAGGGAAGAAAGCAGAGGATGTAGCTCATAGAACAAAGTCTTGGCCTTAGAGGCATGCCCTCAAGTGGTATAATTTTATGTGCAATAATTTATCCTTGGGACTTGGGAGTCATGGGAGTCTGGGCAGGGGAAGGAGTCATTTCAGACTCTACACTGGGAAGACAGAGGTTTTTGCAGGAGGAGAGAAAGCTAGACTCCAAGTCTTGTGGAGAAGAAGCATTTTAGCTGGGGTGAGCGTCAGGCCTTGCTTATGGCAAGGCAGGTTCCTCTGTAGATGCCTACCATGGAGGATGCATCTGGAGATGGGGCTGGGCCGGATCCCCTGGTATGGCTTCAGATGGCCTATGTGTGTAGAGTTAATTGATTTCTCCTTCTCTGGGGACGGGCACCACTCCCTATCAGCAGTCCCATGTGTCCTGACTCTGGATTCCCTCTTGTAGATGCGCAGCACCAGGAGGGTGTCTGTGTGGCCCGTTGCCTTCGTTGGTGGCCTTCGGTACGAGGCCCCACGGGTCAACGGGGCTGGGAAGGTGGTCGGCTGGAAGACAGTGTTCGACCCGCACCGACCATTTGCAATAGACATGGCTGGATTTGCAGTCAACCTGAGGCTCATTCTACAGCGTAGCCAGGCCTACTTCAAGCTGCGTGGTGTGAAGGGAGGCTACCAGGAAAGCAGCCTCCTCCGAGAACTTGTTACCCTCAATGACCTGGAGCCCAAGGCAGCCAACTGCACCAAGGTAAACCCTCAGCAGAACTGGCAGGTATAACGCAAGCTTTTCCCAGCCCATCCAAACACTCCCGACAGGTCAGAGGGAAGGAAATAAAGACCTCAAAACTGCACTGCAAGGGACCAGCCTAGAGCCATGCCTTCCTAGAACACCCTCCCAAAAGGTAGCTTATACCCAGTCAGGCCATCATGCTAAAATCAAGCACAGAAATGGAGAGGGTGGCAGTCAGTAAGGAAGACAAAGGGTTGCATCCCCTCCCAAACCTCAAAACAGCTAGGCTCCAGACATGTGTGAACACATATGCATGAACGTGTTCATGCCAAGGTGCATGCACACACATGCCTGCATGCACGTGTGTGCACACGCACACACATACACACTGCTTCTAGTTTGGACTGCTCCAGCGAGGGCCAGGACTATACACTTGGCTGAGCCGAAGTCTCTTGAAGAAATGTCTCCCTCTCTAGAGAGACCCATCCAAAAACACAGGGGAAGATGAGAAGTAAGAGGAAATCTTGGGACTTATTTGTCTATTTTCTGTAGCTGCACACTTTGTATTTCCAACAGATATTTTGAATGCCTTATATGTACAAACAGCAGGAATCAGGAGGCAGGTAGAAATAAAGAACAAGGACAGAATGGAGGGGCAGCAGAAGTACTTGTAGAGTGTGGGAGGGACCTCGGAGGGGGTAAGGTGAGGCTAGGGGGGGGACCTGCTCCATGTTGTTTTGTGTCTCTGGACACACAGATCCTGGTCTGGCACACACGGACAGAGAAGCCGGTGCTGGTGAATGAGGGGAAAAAAGGCTTCACTGACCCCACTGTGGAGATCTGAGCCCCAGGCTACAGGTATGGCAGTGACAAGGGTAGACAACACACTGGGCAGGGGCACCCCAAGTGTGGATGTGGAACAAATCTGCCAAGGCTTTTCCTCTTGGTTTTTAATTGTGGGAGGGCAGGGCAAATACTTCAAGAGTGGAAGAGACATAGCTGAAGTCCCCTTCTCATTGTGCCGCCTAGAAGTTCATGGGAGCCAATTTCCCCTGCACACCTGGGTCCTTTTGCCACCAACTCCTTTGAAGGTCTCACCTTCTAGACACAGCCTCATGACAACCTCCTGTCATTACTGCTGTTATTGTGGCCATGACACCAGTCCCATTGCAAGGCATTACTATGTGGACTCTTTCTCCAGGCTTTGTCTTCCCCTGTGGGTTCCTCTTCAGCCATGCTGCTGTGGCAGGGACCCCTCACTCTCCTGCTTCCACCTCATCAAGCACCTCCATGTGTCTCTTAATAGCAACAGTGTAGCACATTGATGAAAGCATGGACCCCAGAGCCTAGTTCAGGCTCCAGGCCTACCACTTTTCATCCTTTGACCTTACTTTCTTTCTCTAGGCCCCAGTTTATTGACCTGTAAAATGGGTTGTTAGGGGCACCAAGAACAATCTTTGGTACATAATGAGTCTTATGTAAGTGTTGCTACTTTTATTTAATTCTTTAAAACTTTCTATTGAAGTAGGCCACAGGATCTATCTACATTTTAGAGGTAAAGAAACGGTGTTCAGAAAAGCTAAATGAAGTGAATTGTGCCAGCTGTTTATACAAGTCAGGAAATTTATGGGCTTTTCTATAATATCATCCCAGAGGTGGGAGCTCAGACGGTGGGATACACATCTGTCCTCTGGCCTCAGAGTTAAGTTTCAACTTCTATATCATGTTGGCAGCTACCCTGCCCACAGGAGACCATGGGGTGTCAGTCTGCCTGTTTTGTGCCTTGAACCAAAATATCAGCTTGAACAGTGCCACTGAAAATGCATCTGTACAGAGCCCCATCCCCTACCTCCTCACCTGGTCACTGGAAGGACCTGCCCCCACCTGCCTCTCAATAAGGGATTCACAGAGGACCCTAGGGGTTGGGCTCTGTGGAGCTCCTGGGTGAACCCTGATGGGGGCTCATGATTGAGCAGTTTGGCCAGACTGGCTGCCCCTCACCTGCCTCCCTGCTTAAACACCTCACCCATATTCTTCTCCCCTTCACAGGAGCCTCCTTCTCGAACCCTGTTCCTGGCCTTCCATCCTCTCCCCATGGCTGATGGTCCCTCCAAGGCAAACTCCTAAGGAATCACCATCACCCTCCTTTCTATACTGGGGGCTTCAGAGAGAGCCCAGCCTGATGCCGGGACAAAGGACAGAGAATCAAAGCACAGAAATCCCAGACCTGTTGTTACCTTCCATCCAGTATGACCAGGGGCCCAGCTTCTAGCCAAGTCATGCCAACCAGCGAGCCGGTGCCCCAGCACGCCTCCCCAGAGCTTCCTGCACTGACAGGGCCTGATGGAGCAGATGCGGTGGGCACCTAAGCCCTGGAGTGATGCCAGGCTGGGAGAGAGGTGAAAAGACCCCAGCTGTCAAGTGCAGTGTGGCCTTGCCTGGCTCCCTGCTCCTGGGGCCCAGCACGACTGCACAGGCCACCTGGCCAGGGAATTCTGAAGACCAGAGAACAGCCCCCTGCCCAGGCATCAGGAACACTGCCCTGCCCTGTCCTCGGAGAGCTGCTCTCAAGTAGACATACCTCTGTGGCTTTCCTCTGGTTCCTATTTCCAGAGCATAAGGCTGTCTTTGATCCCAACAGGCAACCACCCTGCATGAGGGGAGCCTGGGCCTGCCATCAGGCTCCCCCATACCTCAGGCTTGTGGTGGGAGTGGAGTCCCCTACTCCGGGCCCACATCCCTCAAGCCTGCTCCTTCCAGCACAGGGAAGGAGGTGGGCCCTTGAGCCAGCACAGGTCATGGACTGACCTGGACTAAGATCATGCGGGCCCCTGTCTAGACACTGTCTCCCCACGGCCCACTGGGGTCCATGGCCTCTTGCTTGGGCTGGGACTGGGGAGGGCAGGAGCCCTCTTTCTGGAGCTCTTGAGAACCACAGACCTCAGGGGCTGAAGTGAGCCAGGGGTGGGCAAGGCAGAAAGAGGAGGGAGGCAGGGGCCATCCAGTACTCCTTCCTGCCCCTGTTTAAGGGAGGAAGGGGCTTTGGGTTAGCAGAGGGACTTGTGGAAAAGGGGCAGAGATCATTTGGATCCTAAGTGGAAAGGAGACCTGAGCACACATTACTTTGGAAATCATTCTATTGTAAACACAAAATGGGAACAAAACTCTCCCTTCTCTCTGAGTTGGGAGCATGAGAACAAGCCTGCTGCTTGTTCCCTTTCCCCCCACCCCCACCCCTGAGGAAGAACAGTGTGCATGTGTTACTTCCCTGTACCTGGAGGCTACTGACAGGGACAGCCCTCTGCTGGCTATCACTCATGCTCCTGAAAGTTGGAAGCACAATTTTCCTCCCAACTGGAGGAAAAGGAAAGGCCTGAGCCTACTGAAGAGGTGTTTATTTTTTAACCCTAACAGCCCCCACTCCATTTAAACTCACAGGACCGGTCTGAGGACCACTAAGAACCCACTCCTGGGTGGGTGGGTAGGATTCAGTCCAGCAACCTAACATTCAAAAAATAGCATTGGCTGCCTATTTTGAAATGGATTTAACTTCCCACAGCATTCGTGAAACCATCCGATGGGATCATATCCCTGAGAACCCTGAGCCACCTTGCAGGATATTCCCAGCCTCTTACACTTTCTATGGTGGCTCTGGAAATCAACCCCTCAGAATCAAGTGGGGTGTCATGGGAGGGGAGGGAGGAGGTGTGCACAGGGCACCCACCAAATGAGTGAATTCATGCCCAGGCACAGCACTGCCTCACTCACTGAAACCAGCCCTGAATGCTCAGGTCAGCCTGGCTGGTCTTAGGCCACCTTCTTAGCCAAAAACCCAGGGCTTATTTTTCAGGAAATTGATAATGAACAACAAAATGGGATATTCTGTTTTTATTTTTGTTTTTTTTGGCGGATGCTATTTCTGTTGATTTCACCTAATAGCCTCTCTTAGCCGCATGTGTATTTATTTATAATTATAACCCTGGTGGACTGCAGCTTTCATCTTTGTTGGGAATGAGTTTGTTATCAGAGTTGGGTCCGTGACTACAATTTGTTTCTCAAACCCAGTGTGTTCCTGTTCCCCACCACAAGAGTGAGGCCGGGGTCTAGGAGCCACCAGAACAGAGCCTGGGGTGAGGGTGGAGCCTGTGCAGCTGCACCATCTGGTCTGTTTTAATTTAACTGTATTTAATTTGTTTCCAAAATTAAAAGTCAAACATGGTTTTTAATAGCCCTAATCCTCTGCAGCCCTGCCTTACTTTATTCTCATTTACTGCTTTAACCATCCAACAAGTATTTAATTGGCAGGTGCCTACTATGAGCAGGCATTATTCTAGGAACTAGCACAGAGCACTTGTCTTCATGGAGCTTCCTTCCTTAGGGAGAAGACAGATGAACACCAGGCATATACGGTATTTTAGATGTGATCTGGTCTAACGAGAAGTATGAGGCCAGATAGGAGTGTCAGAGTGTAGCTGAGGAGTTGATCCCCTCTCTAGGGTGGTCAGGAAGGCCTCCCTGATGAGAGGACCCAGCAGAGCAGTAGAGTACAGACACACAGTTACCTGGATCAGACCATTCCAGAAACGGGAACTCACTTCCAGGCAGAGAGTACTTAGCATTTTTAAAGATCAGCAAAAAGGCCAGTGTGCCTACAACTGACTGGCAAGACAGGAGGGGTTGGGTGGGAGGTAAGATGGATGCAGTTGGTGGGGTGCACAGAATATACTGGCCCTGGGAACCGGGCAAAGCTTTTGGCTTCTGCAAGTAAAAAGGGAAGTGGAGCCGTTGGAGGGTTTGGAGCAAAGGGCCAAACTGGCCTATAAAGAAATCACTCCCCTTTCTGTGCTGACCATAAACAGAGGGCAGAGCAGGCTAGAGGAGGTGGCTCCTGCCATGATCCAGGCAGGAGATGATGGTGAGTCAGAAGAGCAAGCCTTGGGACAGAGAGAAGTGGTCAGGTTCTGGATATGCCTGAGATACAGCCAGGAGAATGGAGTGGTGGAGTGGTTGTGCAATATAAAATGGAGAAGCTAAAACCAATCTGAGACACAGAATAACCATTTCCTGCTACGGGACAGAGTGCAGCAGGGATCATGGGGGAGTAATCGGACTTTGTCATCACATGCAGGAGCAAAGGTGAGTGTACAGCCAGTAGATCTGGAGCTCAGATGGAGATAAACATTGGAGAGCATGAATTTCCAGGCTGTTTACAAACCCTGGTTAGTGATGCACCCACAGTGAGTGTGGACAGAGGGAAGAAGAGGCCCAAGGAGCAGGTCTAGAGATGTGGGGGTGATGAAGAGTCTTCTAAAGATTCTGTGATGAAGCCATCCAGTAGGGAAGTTCTGGACAAACATGAATAAACTCTGTAGGATGAGCTCTGCCAAGGGGCTTTGACAGAAGCTGCAGGGTTAGCTGGCAGATAAGAAGGTCAAGAACAGTAAGATGGGGCAAGAGGACCAATGCATCCCTGAGCAGATTTTGATAAAAGCAATTCAAGGGGATTCTTCACTTTATAAAAGAATTTGCTGTAAGATTCATTTAAATACCAGTTCCCTATCACATCTTCCAACAACGCCAACCTTTATATACACCTTTGTAAGAACACGGTCGGGTATAAAGTAAGGTACAGTGACACCGCTCCCAGTGCTGGCCATCCCCAGATAGTAGGACCCTTGGGCCCAGCCCCTTGTTACTGTATGTCCTTGACCCAGGCTCAGCTCTTGGGCCCAGTGGCTACACACCACAAATGCCCTA
Organism: Prionailurus bengalensis; assembly: GCF_016509475.1. NCBI lineage: Eukaryota > Metazoa > Chordata > Mammalia > Carnivora > Felidae > Prionailurus > Prionailurus bengalensis. Next base: position 31,244,862 of record NC_057346.1, on the reverse strand, counting down.
CTGCAGAGTCCTTTCCTTAGCCAAGCCCAAGATGTAAGCCATGGGGTGGCTGGGAGCCCCATGGCCTCCTATTCCCCACAGGCCTTTATGGATTCCTGGCATAGGCATTGTCCTGGAGAAGTATTGGCTATTTACATTTGATTATTACTGGCAGTAATTAGTTTCTGGCAGTACAATCCAGATGTTATTCATGAGGAAAACTCACCCTCTGTAGCTAACTCACATGTCGAGCTCTTGGCTATCTAGCAGATTCTTGCAACTGCCCACCAGCACCAGAGTGAATATGTACTTGACTTCTCCTCTCCAAGGGCACTACCAATCCACAATGACATGTCAGGCAGAATGAAGGTCAGGAGGGAGGTGGTAAGGAGCCAGGGGCTAGATCATCCACTAACTAGGTAAAGTCAGGGTCTAGATTCTCAGTGCCAGATAGACTAAATGGGTGCCTGACACCACAATGCCTTTGCCTGTGGTAAACAGGGGCACAGATGGGATCAGAAATATCACTAAAAAGGGTTTGATTCAACTCTTGCTTTATTGCAATTCAGGACAGTGAACCTAAGCCAAACCAGTGGACTTGATCCCTAGAACAAGCACCTCAAATTTGGACAGACAGTTGCAAAGGAAGACGGGCTCTCCTCCCTCCTGCTTAGTTACAAGGATTGAAGGAGAGACTGAGCCAGAAGCAAGGTCTGGTCTAGGCTTGCAGGCCCCGTGGTTACACCAACATAGCAGGGAGGCTCCCTGCCCAAGCCACTGGAGCTGGGCCCTCATATTGGGGTGTGGTTTCTTCTAGGGCCTGCATTTCCTCCTCAGCTGATGTTGCTTCTCATCAAGTAAAACCAGAAATATTCTCTAATTCAGGCTGAGTATTTCTGTTTCTCCTAAGCTTGGCTTGTCATCCTGTCAGATGCAGTTAAAGTGGAAAGGAAAAGAAGATGTGTGTGTCTCTCAAATGGAGCTTCTTCCAGAATCCCAGAGAGAGGTGAGACATCCACCCCCTTCCCCATTCTATACAAATGGTGACAAACCTTCTATTTCAGAAATGAAAAGGAGCCATGAGGGCCATGCTGAGTGCAGGTGAGAACATCATAGAAGCAAACCTCATCACGTGGAGATATGATGAGACATTCCCACCCCCCAGAGAGACATCCCTCTGTCCTCTCCCAAAGAGCAGGAAAGTAGAAAGGTGCCATCAACAAAGCCCAGTCAAGAAGCCACTTAGGTAAGAAGAGGGTCCCTCCCTCCTATTCCACTTCTCTTCTTCAGTTCTTCCAAGTTTAGGGCCTTGAATTAAAGTAGGGGGCAGAGCTGTAGCCCCCGTGGCTGCCTGAGAATGTTACTTAAGGAAACTCTCCCACATGGGAGAGTGTCAGGGAGCAGAGCACCAGGCCTTGCTCAGCTGGGAGGACAGTGGTGCTCTCCTGTTTCCAGGGGGCGCAGGAGCGGTGCTGCTCAATCAAGGTACTGGTTCCTGCCTAGGTGGGGTGTTTCAGTGAACTGTATCACAGGGCCTGCCATCTTCTCCTCGAAAACAATGACCTGGGAGAGAGAAGGGCTGGTGTATGACAGTAGCCGAGGTTTGTCTTGGAGCCAGATGAGGGTGCCTTAGGGGAAGGGATTGAGAAGCAGGCTGGAAGGAATGGGGACCCACAACTCATCAGCACCAAGGAGGAATACAGAAGGAGCTGGCTAAACCTTCTGCCCCCCCTCTCCTTCCCTAACCAACCTTAATAGACTGTCACCCGAAGCCCCCAGGGAAACACTGTGATACTGGGGAGGGCTGGGACAAGGGAAGGACTTGCAAGTGTTCCCACCTGGTTGATGCCTTGATCCAACCAGGCACCTGGGAGGTAGAGGGTCTCCTGGGGTCCGATGTTCCAGTAGCGTCCAAGGTTTTGGCCATTGATGAATACAACCCCCTTCTCCCAGCCCTTTAAGCAGAGTGGGAAAGGGGTTAGTTTACCATGAAAGGCACTGAATATAAAGTCACATGAGAAGACAGAGATGGACACATGCCTTGCATTCTTCTCTCAGCTTCCAAGATATCAGTATGAATCGATATTTTAACAGTCATGAGGTTAACACATGGGGTATTCTATCTCCTGTGTCCACTAGCTCTAAGCCTCCCCAGCAAGGCACCCAAGCTCAGACCTGGACCCTAAGAAGTATCACCAGGTGGTTCTTCTGCTTTGAGTCCACTCCCCCTCTCCAGGGAGGCCCCAGAGACCCTTCAGAGAGGGCAACACAAAGACAGAGACTCTCTGGGTGCAGGTGATATAGAAGGCTCCAGCAAGGGCAAGTACAGGGGCTTGGGCTCAGAGCCCTCAGAGGGAAGACTGGAGAACCCAGGCAGTAAGAGGACTACAAACCTCCAGCTTCATGAAGGTGTCAAAAGGAGAAAGGGAAATTGACAAGACACCCAAAAAGAAAGCAGGGAACGTAGGTACTGCAGGGATAGGGCTCCATTTGTCGACGCTGAACCTATGAACAGAAGACAAGAAAGAAGAAGGGCACATTCTCAGATCTGGACCCTGTCCCGCACTCAATCACAAAGGCATCCCAAATTTTCACCACCTGTTAACCAGCATATCATGGAAATTCCCCAGTCTTTAGCGTTGGTACTGCCCCTACCCTGAGCAAGCTGCTCTGGGCTCTGGGTCTGTTTACACGTGATTGGGAGGAGCTAGGCCAGAGCAGGGCCTTCCTGGCTCTTATTACATGTTATCCATGGGTACACACACTTCATGGGGTCAGGACTCACCTCTGAAAGAAGCTCTTTTTCATATCCAAGCTGTAGATTCTGAATTTTTTCAAGGGAGAATCATTCAGATAGATATTTCCAATTAAACCTGTTGGAAGAAGCCAAGGAAACATGAATAAGGCCAAAGGAAGGGGCACAACTGACCCAGCTAAGGCCCAGCACATACATGGAGAGTTTCTGGAAAGTTCAAGTGAAAATTCCTCCAGAAGTATATACTCCCTACAGTATATACTACAGAGCTCTTCACGTGGTATAAAACCTCCTCTAGAAATCCCAAAGGAGAGAAGAGTTAGTAATAGCAATATTTGCCAGGTCTTCTCTGGGACTTGCATGGAAGAGTACATCTAAGGGCAATGACAGAGCTGAGAATGTCATAGGGTGAGAACAGTCTCTGGTCTCTCTCTGAAGGGGAAACTCCCTTTTGGGTATGAGAATTCCAACACAATAAAATGAAGCCCAGTGGGCAAATGATCAAGAGGTCACAACAGTTCTAACTTAGCTTCAAGGTCAGATTCAGTGGTGTCCCAAACTAAACAGACCTACTAACTCAGCCAGAAATCTTCTATATGGCCTAGGATTAAGGATATATTGTTTAAGTATTTGAATTGTGAACAGATGGCAATATGATTTGGGCATCTGAGTCTGAGGACCCATGCACACTTTTGCATAGTGATTAACTAGTGCCTGGGGGGAGGAGCCATTGATGTTGGTCCTGGAGTAGCTTCCAAGGTCCTCATAATCATTGAGCTGCTGAGTTTCTGAAGAGGGATTGTGAATAGGCTAGGGACTGTAAACAGGTTCCATGGAGCCTGTGGACTCTTAAATTGCAGGTACAGGTGTATGTGGGGGTAGGTCTATGACTTAAAAACACTGAACTGCTCCAGGGGTAAGAACTCCACAGTGAGAGTCCAAGGCACATCTTAATCAGGGACCTGGGAGGCAAAGACTGGGAACAGGGTCATGCTGGCAATCCCTTCCTGTCCCCAGGAGAGCAAAGGAAGTGAAGATGGGCCTGGAGATGGAGCTCCTTGGAGGAAGAAGCTGAGATCCAGAGAGTAACACCAGGGGGATTGCTTAGGGGAAAAGGAAGGTAAGCCTGGACAATGCTAGAAGCAACTGTGAGGCCTATCCAGAGAGGGCCAATCCCCAGGACCCAAGAAGCCCCCAATGGCTGGGCCACAGTGCTTCCCTGGCAGGCAGGGAAGGGATGCACAAACTTCCTCATTACAAAGGCAAACACCCATGAGAGTTGGGAGGTCACCAGTGTCCCTTACAGTAGTAGGATTTATTTGTCTGAATTCTTATGTCACAACTTACATGAAACCACCCACATTTTGACAGATGAAAAGGAAGAGGCACATTTAAGCATAGAAGGTTTAGAAGACCAGGAAAAATAGAGGCATCTGGGTGGCTCAGTTTGCTGAGAATCCGACTCTTGATTTCGGCTCAGTTCATGATCTGACAGTCATGAGATCAAGCCCACGTCAGGTTCCATGCCAGGCATGGAGCCTGCTTAGGATTCTCTCTCGCCTTCTGCCCCTCCCCCACCTCTCTCAGCCTCTTTCAAAAAACAAACAAACAAACAACCCAGGAAAAATAACATTAATTGGTAAAATATTCCTAGGGGAGCATACCATCAAGAGCATTTGTTTACTGTATGTACTAACTCCTCCTCCCCACCACAAATGAGATCATCAATGGATTTCCAAGGTGGATCAAGAAAAGAAATTGAGTGTGAAGATCCAAGAAGGCAAGGGTCCTATGCCATTTTTCGATTTCTGGGGATCCCCTTCCTTAAGTCTCACCACCCCCACCCCACCCCAAGCAGATTATCCCCTGATAAAGCAGACTGCAGCCCAGAGAGATGTGGAAAGGCTGGCTCAGTGTTTCCTGTGTGTTCACCATGGACATGTGGACAACATGCATAGGAAAGAGGTCAGAACCCAGGTGGGACTTTGAGGCCCACATCCACCTCCCTCCAGTGGGCCTCCATGACTCAGCTCCCTCCAATGGCCCTCTGCAACCCACCTGTATCCAACAGGACTCTACAAACCTCTTCCTTCCAATGGGCCTCCATGACCCACCTGCCTTCAATGGGTTTCCACAATGGGCTCCCTCCAAAGGGCTACAATGGGCTACAATGACTCTACCTCATGAGAGTCAGCCTCCCTGAACTGCTGGCATGCTGGTATGAAGAAAATATAGCCAGGCACTGCTAAGCACTAGAAGCTCTTCTCTTAGCACATGCTATGACCCACCTTTGCGCTGGTCATCAATATTATCCCCGTAGTTGACTCGCCCACGATTCTCCACCAAGATCCTCAGCCTGGTGTAACCCTGCCAGGAACATAGTGGTTGATGATGACTGCCTGATTACCCAGCCATAAGATTTCTTTGTGGAACCCCAATTATTCCCTGAACTCTGAGGATGGGGGTGAAAAAGTACCCACTGATCAGATACCAATGCTCTTCCTTTCTTGCCATCAGCAGCTCTGTGATTAAGAAGGCTCCCGTCTTCTAGGTCTTCCTCTTTGACTCCCACCAAACCTATTCAGGAAGCAGCTGGTGCTAGCCATTACCCAGCTCCCCAGAATAACAAACCTGAATCAAGGGAATAACGATCTTCTTCTTTTCATAGTCTAAGAATCCTATAGACACTGTGTTCACAAATACCTGCCAAAGGAACAGACAGAAAGCATCCATGGGTCCACAGGAGAGTGGCATAAGAGGAATTTCTGCTAAGCAAAGAAAGGGGTAATATTATGTGTGTGTGGTGAATATGGGTGTTAGCCAGGCATAGGAGGAAAAATGGGCATTAGCCCATGATTGTAGTTGAAAAAGACAATGATGGGCCATTTCTACACACTGGTACCAGGCAGATACATGAGGACTCAGGAGAGAGAGTCATATGTATATGGTAGGGCTGGATGACTACAAGGTCACAGGAATTAAGAGAAGACATTCCTACCTGTCCCCGGTCACGCACAAGACCACTAAGGACACCTGATGACGCAATGGTAGTCTCATACAGAGTGTACCCAAATGACTGTCCATTTCCATTGTTTATTGGCAGGTTCTCCATATTGACTGGTTTTTCAGAATTGACTGGCTGTAGAGAGAAGAGTCGGGAAAGATGCAGACTAGGCAGAGGAGAAAAGAGGCACAAATTTCATCCTGAGTCTTCTCGGGGAGTGTGGAGTAGCAGACAGATCCTACGCGGGGCTGGCTGTGGGGCAAGGGGCCCTCTAGCCTTTTCTACTAGTTTGACTTCTCATTACACAAACATGGGGAGCCAGTCCTGCCAACTGGTTCTCCAACCTCCAAAGTTCTGATTTTGACTTATCATATTAACCCATGGCTATCCAGGGTCACGCGTGTGTGTGAAGGCAATGGAATGAAGCCCAGCAATGTATCAGACCTGTGGCCTTTCAAACCGCCACCATTTCTGCATCACAGCACCCCCCTGAGTCAGCTCCAGGGTGCACCCTATTCTCAGAGAGGGATAGAGCCCACTCACAGGCCTCCTCACCTCCTCTCTGTCCACCCAGGCTGGAGAAAAAGAGTTCCTACTGTGTTACCCAGTTTTTCTTCAAGTTCTTTTTGTTCCTTCCCACTTCATACCCTAGCAAAAGTCTGTTCTCTTAACTCTGAGCTCTAATGTCATAAAACAGACCTCAAAGCTATCAAGCATTTTTTACCCCTCCACAGCCTTGCTTGCCCACCTAGCAACTGCCCTGGCTTCTCTACCCTGCTGCACTCACCTCCTCCATGTACTGCAGGGCGTCCCACAGTGACAGGTAAAAATTCAGGCTCAAGGGCTCATATGCAATCTTGGGAAGAAGGTCAGGCTGGGGAGGGAGAGGAATACCTGCAACACAGACAAGAGGGCCATCCCAAAAAGTCATTGCCTCCTCCAGCCTCCCTAGCCACTGGCTCTTGTCCACAGCCCAGTGTGATCCTTTATTCTGGAGCCAAGATGTAAACAGTCTTAGACTGCCTGATTCCCACTGGGAAGGTAATGTGGGGGCGGGGGTGCAGGGGACTTTCTCATACCCTCAGGAGTCTTACCGCCCAGAGAAAAGATGAAGCTGCAAGCACACAAACTATGATGAAAACAGTTTCTCAAACTTCCCTGTCCTTGTCTAGGGACATTCTTGCATATAGGTCAACTGGGGTTTAGGTGGGATAGTGAAGAAGTAACTCTTTAGGGGTCTCAGAGCACAAGGGCCCAAATTGGTACTCAAGTCTGCTGACTGCCAGGTACCTGAGATGGAGCCAAAGAAACTTCGGAGCTTGAAGTATTTAGCTGTGTAATCCCCCGCCTCTGTCAGCACAGCATCGTAGTCTGCAAGACACCAGGACACTGTCACTTGTCACCTGTATCACAGGACAGTGTCCGCAGCAGAAAAAAAGAGAAAGGAGAAGCTGGAGTATAGAGGCAGGGTCTTTTTCTCAGTAATCTGGGAGGCAAAACACTTTTCGTGTGAGCCATCAGTCAGAATACAATAAATACTAAATACTATAAAGTGACACCAAAAGTGCCATGGCCATAGCATGACCCTCAATTTCCTGCATCTTGCCTACCTTCTGTGGACTCTCAACCTAAAGGGAATCAGAGGTCACACATCTCAAGGGCCTAAAGAGGCTGCCTTCATTGAAGAATCTGCCTTCACCCTGCCTGTGCCTCTCATTTCCAAAGGCTCACAGGCATGTCCATGGGCTTCCATCTCCTACTGCTCTAGAAATTTAAAAGTGACAATCCAGACAAAACTATCCCTTCCCCAGGCACTCTAGAGCCAAATGTATTAAAGGTGCCAGATGCTGCCCCTAAATGATTCTCCATAAAAAGCCCCAGACATGCAAATGTGGCATGTTCCAGGGAAGGCCAGTGTTGGGGACTACTTACCATAGCTGGTGACATCAGACTTATAGTCATGAAAATGCATGGCTCCATTTATGAAGCCAAAGTTGGTGCCTCCATGGAACATGTAGAGGTTGATGGAGAAGCCAGCATCAAGAATGGCAGACACTGTTTTTAAAACCTCTGCAGCAGGAGGGGAGAGAGGGGATGTGCAGAGCGAATCAGAGATTGGGACAAGCCTCTCAGCTTTTCTGATCCCCCAACCCCATCAAATTCAACTCCATAGCTCTGCCCTTCAGCTTCCACTAGAACCGCAATCACAGAACATGAAGGGCATGAACAGAAATGGGCCAGCACCACAGCCCCCGAGCTGCAGCCTTCCAGCTGTCGGTTCCACCATGCCCCTGATGACTACGATCAGAACAGTGTGCTGCTTGGGCTACCTCCACCCTTCTCAACCATTACTCACACTTGGAAAGATGCAAAAGAGTGGACTCATAATTGGAGATGTTTAATTCTGATCACCTCCCCAATCCCACCTCTATGAGAAAATAAGCCAAAGATGTGAAAACATAACATCAAAGGAGAAATATCAAGTACTTTTATATACACACACACACACACACACACACACACACACGTATTGGCAATCATATTGGAAAATATTAATTTTTTTTTAAAACTCAGTACTGATGAATCTGTGGGAAATAAGTATTCTTGTTTAATAATAGCAAGAATTGCTAACATCTTGCCAGAGTACATGTATACCGAAATGTATACTGAAACTTCATTCATGTAGCAATTCTATTGCTAGGAACTTAAGCTAGGAAAAATAATATGCCAGGTATGCAAAACTGGATGTTCAAGAATGTTCACTGCAATGGTGTTCAATTAACAAAAACCACTGGGGGGTGCCTGGGTGACTTAGGCGTTGAGCTCAGGAGTTGAGCATCCAACTCTTGAATTTGGCTCAGGTCATGCTCCTGGGGTCATGAGATCAAGTCCTTCATCAGGGGCCCTGCACGGAGCATTGGAACCTGCTTAAGATTCTCTCGCTCTCCCTCTCTCTCTCTCTCCCTGATCTCTAAAAAAAAAATTAATTAAAAATAAATTTAAAAAAACAAAAACCACTGGAAGCAACCTAAGTGTTCATCAATAAGAGAATGGCTAAATAAATCGTGTTTTAATCACCAACACCACAGGGTTCTTTGCATCCTTTAAAACAGTAATGGACTCTCTAATAGTGTGGAAGGCTCTCCATTTGTGTCAGTCACTGGCACAAGCAGGTAACACAGAGCAGATGTTGACTGTATGTGTCCATATCTCTATCTGTGTGTGCGTACAGGGCTGCAGACAGAGATAGCAAACTGCTATCACACTCTACAGCTGACCCTTGAACAACATGGGTTTGAGCTGTGCAGCTCCACTTATGTACACTTTTTTATAGTGCAGTGCTGTATTTTCTCTTCCATATGATTTTCTTAATAGCATTGTCTTCCCTCTAGCTTGCTTTGTTGTAATAATACAGTATATGATACATACCATGTGCAAAATATGTGTTAATCAATTGTTCATGGTATCAGTAGGTTTTTGGTCAATAGCAGGCTATTAGTTATATTTGGGGTGAGTCAAAAGTTATACCCAGATTTCAACTGTGCAGGGGGTCAGCACCCTTAACCTGCACATTGTTCAACAGTCAACTGCATGTGTTTTCTCTGGGCTCTGGGATTTTTATTTCTTCTTTCTACATTTTCTGTATTTGCAGGATGTTTGCAATAGGCACACGTTATTTATCTAATACAGAAACATGATAAAGTACTGTTAAAAGTCCTACCATTCTCTTTAAATGTCAAGACAAATGACTCTGGCTATTAAGATCTGACTATTACATGCAGATAATCCCAGGAGCCTTGCACCCTACAGCTTATTTACATCAATTAGCAGGTTATTTGGAACTGATTTTTACTTTGTAGGTCAATACACATGGTGGATATAGGTACCGTAAAGCACTCACCAGAAGAATCCAGGATGTTGTGTGGGCCTCCCCACGAGTCAAACCACCCGGTCCAGTACTCCATCACCATCTTGGGCTGAACCCTCTGGACACCACAAAATGAGAAGTTAGCTGGCCAAAAGAGGCAGAGGAGAGCTCTTCCTTAAGGGAAATCCTAGCCCCTCGACCCTCCCAACTCATCCCTGGCCACACACTCCTTGACTTAAGGTCTATCAAAAGCAGAGCACAGGTGAGGACCAAATGCACGAGCACCAGCTGAATCTCCACATGTGGCCTCCACACTTCAGGTGGAAAGTGGAACGAACTAACACAGTTGATGCAGGAGACCCTGCTGCCTTAATGTGGTTTTAATGTTGCATATGGTGCTAGTGAGAAAACACAGAAATGTGTGTTCAATGTTAGTCTGCATTAGAATTCAGCATGTGCTCCGAGAGTCTTGTCCTACATTGGTTTGCTTTCCAGGCCAAGCCAACCTTTGCCTATCCTCTCTCAGGGAAGGAGAATGTTATATCAGGATAATTCCATTTCTGAAGGGCACGCCGAGGATGCAGACCCCTCAGGTGCTGGAAGAGTCAGAGGGCTATAGAGTGGGCCCTTTATTGAGATCTAACTTAAACAAAAGTGTAAAACTGGACAAGAAAATCAGAGCACTATATAGCACACTTATTCACAGTTCAGGCGCTGCAGCCACAATAATTGGCTTCACACCTTGGCTAGGATGTTCAATAACAATTAAGTCTTTAATATTACCTCAGAGTACTGACTTTCTCATGGGATTGTCCCCAGGAAGCAGGAATCATTCCCAGAGCCATGCTTTATTCTGCCATGTTTTCAGAAGAACCAGAGCATCTGAGGGAGGTGTAAGGACTAATTTGCTGCTGTTTCAGGCTTCCTACTAGAGATCCTTCCTCATTCATCCTCATTTATCAAGTACTTTCTCTGTTAGTAATGGCCTTACATTTAGAGGACAACACATACAGAGCAACAAAATCTGGTCCAGAGTGATGGGGTAGATTTATTATCTTATGAGTAGAAGATATCAACCCCACCAGAGTAAAGGTCAAAATAGTCACAACAATTTTTTTAGCAAGACTGGTGGTTTGGTTGTCTTTACAGCTGTCTCCCTCCCAAGAAGGGGATACACTATACCATGTTTAAGTCACTAAGGGAGAAGTAGATTCCAAGTGTCATATGTCAGTAGTCTCCAGTGCCAGGAAGGGATTTCCCAACTTGAGGGTGCCAGGGCCAAGGTATGGGGGTATCTACCAGTGGCCCAGGTCACTGCCCCACACAATGTGGTGTAGAGCTAGAACTCTGCCTCAGTCAACTGTGCTATACTCCCTCACCAGTCACTTACTGGGTGCTCTATTTGTTCTATAAATCTGTGCCCTTAACTGTAAAATGAGGAGACAGCTCACCTGGTTACTGGGAGAATTAAATGAGATATTACATGTACAGCCTTCAGCACATGATGCCTAGCACTTGGGAAGAGCTCAAGAAACCATCACTGGACATGGACATGAGGACCCAGCAAGGTTTTGACATCCCAAAGTAAGCAGAGCTGGAACTATCCTGTTTGAGTATTCAAAGCAGACTTTGATCTAAGTCCTCTTCCTTGAGGAAAACAGACATCCCTGAACTGTGGACAGAAAGGCCATTGGCAGTACTAGTCTGTCTGCAGGATGACCTGGCCTGGGTGCACAGGTGTGGGGCCCCTCTCTAAGGATGACTAGAAAGGAGACAACATGAAGCCTTGCTATCCCAGGTGCTTTCCAAATATTACCTCATTTGATCCTCAACCCTATGAGAAGATACTACCATCATTCACACTTCACAGAAGAGGAAAGAGAAGCACAGAGAGATCACACTACAGAGTGGGCAGAGGGGAAGCTCACAAAATGCTACACCTGCCTTGGACAGCACTCAAGCACAATCCTACTCAGTTGCTGGGGAACTGTTTATTGGACACATATTTCCACAGGTAGGTCACAAACCCCATGAGGACACAGACCCTACTATCTTAGTTACTTCAGGGTAAGAGGGCCTAGCCACACTCTACATGCAGAGCAGACACTTAGTGAACACTGGAGGAAGGAAGGAAAGGAAAAAGGGTCTGGACCCAGGCCCACCCAGACCTACTGTCTCTCCCCTGATCAGCCTAACAAAATCTCCCTGGGGTCAGTTCCCATCCTGCCCCATCTCTTCTCATTCCATTTGTCCCTCTAAACTCAGGTAGTAGCCACATCATACACATGGGCAGCCCTCATCTTCCACGGCTTCACACTTCCATGGTGACTTCAGATGGATGTGCCTTCAGATGCTACTTCTGCTCTACCAAACAAACAGGTGGGATGGAGAACAGCCCTACCATCTCTGTGGGCATCTATTCACAAGTGATATGAACACTCCAACAGCTCCACACTAGGCCTGGGATCAATGTCTACATCTAATAGGTGGTGACAATTTGGAGCATTCACACCCCTCAGTAAGACATGGTGAGAGATGGGGCCTCAGCTCTATGAATGGGCCATGGCCAGATTCCATCTGCCTCCTTAGGAAAGACAGACACATGAATTCTAGAGAAGAGAAATCAATCAGAATAGGATTTAACTGTAAATTCCCATCAACTTGAGAGATGTGGACTTATAGTTAGAAACTCTTTTCTCCTCTGACCTGGAATGGCTCAGGCCTCCCATCCTGCTGATGAAATAATCTTTCTAGGCCTAGAAACCTACAGGTTAAGGTCAGACACACAGTACAGGACAGGAAAGCATTTTTGTGGAGTCCACAAAATTCTAGTCCAGAGCTTCTATGAGCAAACTGAGCCTAGAGCTCCAAAAAGGGCCCCTTTCTCAAGAATGTGGTTTCCTAACCACATTCATGCATCAGTCTATATAGCAACAACTCAGAGAAACTTCTCCACTTCTACACTGCTATTCTGACTGAGGGTGTGGCAACATGGGGACAACAGGGGTTAGGAGCCACAGTGCAACAGGATGTCTGTGAGATGAAAGGCTGAGCGAGTCCTGAGTCCTTCTTCCCCTGTCCCAGAGCCCTGGGCATAGCTGCAGGTACCCCAAAATACAGCACACTTCCTGACAGAGGTTCTACTTGACTCTAAGACTTCCTACACTCATGCCAAGCAGAGCAGGCAGCTGCTCCTGGGCCAGACTTACCTGGACACTTAAGAGAAAGTTGGTTAATAACTGCAACTCATGCTGTGACTGCAAGTTGATGGTGGCCAGCACTGTGAACGGCAAGCAGAAAAGAGAAAGGATTGTCTTAAAGCCAGGGAGACATTCTGAATTAACCATGACCTTTCCCAATTCATCAGCAAAATAAATTAACTAATCTTGACATTGTTTCCCACCTCCAATTAGAGTTAAGTTCCTGTGATGTCAGGAGATTTATCTTATTCATCTTGGAAACTCTACCACTCAGCACAGAGCTTACAGGGCAGTCACTCACGAGGCATCTGTTCTTGATTAATGTAATTTTTACAATGAGAGTGTGCATTTCTGTTAGTTATTCTTTTGGAGGAGCCGAGAGTCTGATGTTTATTTTGCACCTCAAGTATCTAGTGCAAGGTGATGATCTAAATGAAAACTCCTCTTTTATTCCTTAGATGAGGACTAATTTTGTATTCCATTCCATAATGTGTCCATTCTATAATTTAAAATTATATTTTAAATGGCACCAGTGAGGGGTGCTTGGGTGACTTCGTTGGTTGAGCATCCAACTCTTGATTTTGGCTCAGGTCATGATCTCATGGTTCACGTGTTCGAGCCCTGCATCAGGCTCTGCACTGACAGCTCAGAGCCTGCTTGGTATCCTCTCTACAAACAAATAAACATTTAAAAATAATAATAAATGGCACCAGTGAATGGTATGCTGGAGAAAGATGTGCTACATTTGGCTTGTGGCCATGGACCCTTTGGCCTACCCCAGCTGCAGAACTTGGCTCTGAGGCTCCTTGCCTGCCTGTTGTCCACCTGGACAGTAGGACTCAGAGGCACTGGGCTTGGTCTTAGCTCCAGTGGGTCTGGGAATACATGACAGAGACTGGGCCAGCCTGCCAACCTGGCCACCCTGACACTGTCCTGTTGGACATAAGCCACTGATTACCAGTGATTAAAAATAAACAATAGCTGAGGCTCTAAGAGATTAAAACATTTGCTTCAAGGTCACACAACTGGTGAGCAGCAGACTAGGGCTACAATCCCAGGCCCATCTGACACTGACCCATTGTCCTTGGATGTCACCATTCTCCAGCAATCTACTGGATAAGACTCTATATCGAGACCCCTCGTCACGTAAAGGAGAAACATTGAAGACAAGAAGCCCGTCTGAAACTGAGCAGGCAAAAATCTCAGAAGTGAACAGGATTAGCATGGCTAATTGAACATAACAACTATTGCTAGCCTTCCTCACACTCCACTAAAATAAAAAGGAAGGAATGCAAAAGTAGAAGTTTGTAAAAAAACAAGACCTGAAGAGAAGACAAAGCAGAGAGGAAGTTTCAAGAAAATCTCAGAAGACTGCAAAGGGCAGCGGGTCAGTAAATGGCCTAGGAGAGTGGAAGAAGTTTCGACCACTCCCCACTTCCAGCCTAAGGACTTACCTGATGTCCCAGACACCATGCAGCCGGAGGACATCTCTGTCCCCTGCCTTACACACTCCTCAAGCCTCTTCCCCAGCTGCTTCCCCACTGGTGCCCAACCCCAGGGGACCACACTCTCTGGAAAAGCTGAGCCCGAGTGTCTCCAGGCTTGGAGGGATCTGTGCAGCAGAGTGTGGAGAGGTTTGCAGTGGGGCATAAGGGCCATCTCAGTCAGGGGATTCCTGCCCATTCCTCCTGCCTGACTCCAGCAACAGATCAAAGGATTCTTCTCTGGAAACACTTAAAAGCGCTAAAGAGATTATCTCCAAACACTGACATTTAAAGGCTTCCATCCTTTAAATAGCACACCCTGGCCCAACCCCTGCCCCAGCCTCTCCTGGCACTCATTGCCATGTGGCTGTTCAGTGCCTCCTCCTTCAACTGCTCAGACAAGAGCCAAACAATTGAGAAAAATCCCCTCGTGAAAGATTGAGCAGAACTGTTAAGTATTAAAAAAAAAAAAAAAAAAAAGTAGCACATCCTCAAAGCAAGGTAAGAAAGATACTGTCCATTTAAAAAGTATGTCCTTGGGGCATCTGGGTGGCTTGGTTGAGCAACCCACTTTGGCTCAGGTCATGATCTCACAGTTTGTGAGTTCGAGCCCCGCGTCGGGCTCTGTGCTGACAGCTCAGAGCCTGGAGCCTACCTCAGATTCTGTGTCTCCCCCTCTCTCTACCCCTCCCCTGCTCATGCTCTGTGTCTCTCTGTCTCTCAATAATAAATAAACGTTAAAGAAAAAAAAAAGTATGCCCTGAGAAAAGAAATATATTCAAGAAAATAAAATCCAGGAAATAAAGAGAAAGATTACAGGACAGAAATTGAGGAAGTCATCCAGAATATGGAACTAAAGGACAGAGATCAATCAAAAAGACAAGCAACTTAGATAATCGATAAAAAAGCCCAATCTACAAATAACAGGAGTGACCAAAAGATCAGAAAAAAGAGGGAAAACATATCAAGAAAAAAAAGAAAGAAAGAAAGAAAGAAAGAAAGAAAGCAAGAAAGCAAGCAAGCACTGACTAGATGTCCCACTGACAACAACCACAACTGTTTCAATTCAAATGACTCACAAAAGTGCCACAAAAGGAAAAGAATCTCACACCAAAGAACATCATTGTGAAATACCAAATACCAAGGATAAAGGAAAATCCTGTAATTTTGTAGAAATGGGAAGAAAAAAATATACACAGAGAACATATAAAAGAAGGATCAGGAAACAGAATGTGCCTGTACCTCATCAGTGACAGCAGGCGCTAGAAAATCAGGGAACAGTGCCTTCACAGTTCCAGAGAGAACCAGAGGTTAGCCTCAGGTAGAGCTCCATCAGGTCAGGGGCAGTGGGGTCTCAGATGCATCGGACTTGACACAGAATCTGATATATACAGATGTTTGAAACACAGTGTGACAGAAATTTGGAAGATCTTTGGTAAAGGTTTGTTTAAAAGAGAAAGGGGGGGGACACCTAAAACTAATGTAATATTGTGTGTCAACTATGTGTGCGTCAACTTAAATTAAAAAATAAATAAATAAAAGAGAAAGGGGGAAGGGGGGAGATTTAAAAAATTGAAAGGAAAAGAGAATAAACAGGATAATTGCACCGAAAGTGAAAACCAAGAAACCGAAATTCAGCCAGTTCACAAATACTGCCCAGAATATGGCTCGCACCGTAGCGGGTGGGAAGGGCATTTCCACGTGGTAATGCAGGCACCAAGAAACCAACCAGAATTATGACATAGCCACACCGCCAGGAACGCTGCGGGCCCAGGTCTCTACGGGGAGTGGAGGAGGAAGCCGCACTTCTGTGGCTTTATTTTTACACCTTGTGAATGTCTTACTTTAATTACATTTCTAACTAACTGAAAAAAGTCTTTCTGGGCAGCAAGCACGGCTCTGGAGGTCAGGGAGTTAGAAGGCACCAGGAGGGGCTTGGCGGGGGTGGAGCCGGGGTTGAGGCGGAAAGGGCACGCCGAGGGTGGGGCCGGGGGGTGGGGCCCGGGCACGGCGGGGGCGGAGCCAGGGTGAGGCAGAGAAGGGCACCGCGGGGGCGGAGCCCGAGTTGGCAGGGAGAGGCAAGGAGGGGCCGAAGCAGGGCGTGGGGAGGAGCATGGAGGGGGCATAGCCTGGAGAAGGGGCCTGGCGGGCGGGCGAGGGGAGGAGCGCGCCGTAGGGAGGGTATGGTGTCCAGCAACCTGCCTGGGAGACTCCCTGATGCACCGGAGGCCTAGCTCAGCACACTGCCGACACGCTAAAAATGTACACCAGCCTTCAAAGGGCCTTGCCTTCCCAGCACTGGCCACAGCTCCTCCTAGGTCCCACCGAGTGGCACGGGCCAGCGGAGGCCTTGGAAGTAGTCACAGGAGATAGTGCCACCGCATGGAAATGGCGGGAATCGCTGCTGGTCCTTGAGGAACCCAACAGTCTAGGGAAAGGGCCTTCTGTTCATTCATCCAGCAGTCACGCCCTGGGGACCCCCTGCTGGCCGGCGCTGGCCTAGGGCTGCAAAGATGAAAGTTACTATCTGTTCAGTCTAGTGGAGGGGAGGGCGACGAAGAAGGAACTGGAAAGGGACATGCACTGCAGCAGGGGCAAGCCGATTGTGGGAGGAAGCACCAGGCAGCTCATAAGAGGCCCTTCAACCACCATCATCTATGCAGAGCATGAACTGAACCGTGTCCAGGCACAGGAGTACAGCCTAACAAGACGGAACTTAGCACTGCAGTGAGACAGGTAAATAAAACAAACTACCCAGAATGTTAGAAGGCCAAATAAAGCAGGCCCAAAGAGCCGGGGGAGCTCCAGGAGGAGCTTGGGTGTTTAGAGGAAACCTCACTTGGAGGTGATCTCAGAGAAAAACGGGAGGAAATGGAATAGCTATGCAGGTATCTGCATGAAGGCTGGAGGTGTCCGGTATGTTCCAAGAACAGGTAGGAGGCCAGGAGGGTGGAGCAGGAGACATCTGGCCAGATCACAGAGGTCACAGGTTAAAGGATGCCCCTGGAGGTTTTTCTCATAGCTTGTGCTTCACTGTCAGCAAGGCAGAATGTACCTGAAGTTCAGGTGAGGCATGAGGTGATCCAAATGACATTTTCAAATACTATGTTCAGAAAAAGTTGTGCAGCAGTCAACAGTAAAAAGGAACATTAGTTCAGTGCTGTGGCAATAATGCATATGAGAACAATGGTAACAGTTCAGATGCTAAAACTTGAATCTGGATAAATTTGAAGATAAAGATAAAGATAAAAAGAATTTGCTGATGGCTGTATGTCAGGCACACAGAAGGAGAGGTCTGAGAGTGCCTACAAAGTTTAGGGCCAGGGTAACTAGGGGAAATGGAGATGCAATTTACTGATAATAAGAAGATTAAAAAGTGGGGCAGACTCTGGGAGAAAAACAGACAAGTTCAGTTCTCTGCTGGTTCCACTGAGACCTGCAGCCTTCCTGGGCACTGTGCCCAGTATGCAGATGCACACGTGAGGCAGGAGTTCAGGGAAGGTTGCTGACAGAAACAAGCATCTCACAGTTATCAACACACAGATCAGATTTAAAGTCACCTGGATGACACCACCAGGGCACTGAGTGTATGGAGGAGAGAATTCATTCCAAAGGGTGAGAAGTAAAGAATTTAAACATCAGAATATGGAGACAGACATGTGACCAGCAGGAGATACCAAGAAGGAGCAGCCTGTGAGTTCAGAGAAAAAAGTAGGAAATTGGGTCTCAGACACCAAGGGTGGAAAACATTTCAAAGGGAAGAGATTGATGGCTGCTGATAAGTAAAATCAGAGAAGTCAGAGGCAATGAGGATGAACGCTTAAATTTATAACATGAGGTCACTGGCGATCTCAAAAAGAGCAGCGGCAGTGGAATGGTGAGGGTGGTAATGTGGTTCCCATGGTTTAAGAGAGAGAAGGGGAAAGGGCCTGGGGGGCCAGTGAGCATGGACATGGGGAGAGCTCTTGAAAGGGGAGCAGAGAAACACAACAGGCTTTGGATAGGGAAATGAGTCAAGAGATTTCTTTTAGAAGAGAGAAATAGGGGTGCCTAGGTGACTCTGTTGGTTAAGCATCTGACTCTTGCTTTTGGCTCAGGTCATGATCTGGGGTTCATGAGTTTGAGCCCCGCATCAGGCTCCCTGCTGAGAGCATGGAGCCTGCTTGGGATTCTCCCTCTCCTTTCTCTCTGCCTGTCCCATGGGCACAGGTGCGCTCTCTCTCTCTCTCTCTCACTCTCTCTCTCTTCAAAATAAATACATAAATTTTAAAAAATAAAGAAGAGAGAAAGAACATGTTGATATGCAG
Source organism: Prionailurus bengalensis (assembly GCF_016509475.1). Taxonomy (NCBI): domain Eukaryota; kingdom Metazoa; phylum Chordata; class Mammalia; order Carnivora; family Felidae; genus Prionailurus; species Prionailurus bengalensis. The sequence continues at coordinate 31,226,265 of NC_057346.1, read as the reverse complement.
ATGGGAATAATCAAACAGAAAGAGAAAATCTGATCACTGAGGGCAGAAGCAGGGAGCTCCTGGAGCAATGCCCTTGAGTAGCTGAGGGAGAAAGGGCTTGGTGCACAAGGGTGGAGCTGGGCCGGCACATCTACAGTAACAGGAAGAGAGGTTAGAGTCAGGGAGATGGATGCTGCTGGATGGAGAGCCACCATGGTCATCTACACTTGTTGCTCAGCCAGTTGCTGTCACAGCAGGGGCTACATACCCCCTGGGCAGTGGTCAGCCATCTCCACGATTTTGGCAGGGTTTGAGTAAGCCATCCTCGCAGGACACCCTCTCTGCAGACATGCAGACGCTTTCCAGTATGACCAACTCACCATTTCCAGCTTGTAGTCTGCAGAACACTGTTAGTGTCCTGAGTAAGTGCTCAGCAGAAGTGGGAGACCAGAGAGATCCATGTGACATGGATCCTCCAACCCTCTGAGGCCCAGAGCTTCGGGCCCAGTGCCATGCAAACAGGAGAAGCACAGATAGCAGAGAAACTCCACTTGTGGCTCAGGCCATTTGGGGAGGGGGGCGTGCACAGTGAGGCCAGGGTGCTGATCCCCCACCCTATCCCTGCACAACCTCCAGGTAGGCACCTCCATCCATGACTCCCTTTTGCAGGCCATCCTTGTTGTCTGAAGTCAAGAGCAATTCCACAATACCCCGGTCTTCCAAGGCCTATGGGGGGGGGGGGGAAGAAGGCAAGTCAATATTCACTCCTCAGAGCTCCTGCCACGTCACACAGCTGGGAAGGTGGCAGCCAGAAAAGAAAGAGGGAAAGATTCAAAATAAAGCATTTACCTCTCCACAGAAAATGGACAGAAACCCTCCTGTCTGTGCCCACCATGTTCAACAAAGCTCCTATCAGCTGAAGTCCAGCTGAGGCAGGGGTAGGGCTATCAGACTCTGACATCTCTTGGCTGCACCAGATCTGGCAAGGTTTCAGGTCTGGCTGGTGCCCTGTTCCCATCTAGGAACAGAGGGCAGCTCGGCAGGGCCAGATGCTATGCTGTCACCTAGCAGCTGACTACAGGGCTCTACAAGTGGGTCAGGCCTTCCTGATACCAGAAGCAAGCAGTCCATCACTTCCTCACACTGGGCCAGGGTGGGCTCTGTCCAACCACCATGCCCCAGCCACATGCCTATGACATGCTGCACATGCCCAGTAGAACAGGAGGCACTCCTTGCAGGTTGTAAATCAAATGAAGAACTGGAAGGAACACACACTGTGTTGAGATGCAATAACCATTTTACCACTCCAAATAACTGCTAACATTTATGGACCACTTACAGTCACGCCAGGCCTTCTGCTAACTACTTTACATAGACTAGCCTATTCAATCCTCACATTTAATAACTGTACAGATGAAGAGTCTCAGAGAGGTTGGATAAAGTGTTAAGGGATACAGAGCAAGTGAGCCAGTATGGACTTGAATCTAGAGTCTGCCCACCTTGAAAGGCTCTGCTTTGGGCCTATGGGCTCTTTTGGATTAGAAACCCCAGCAAGGGGGACTTTTCTATAATTTAACATGCAGATATTTTTATAAGATTGCTTATTTCAACCAAATTCTTTGGGAAACAGGTGAGGCAGAGAGATAATCCATGGGGTGCATAATGTTCATATCTAAACCTGATGCAAGTAAGGAAAGAACAGAGTGGGCCCTAATTCTCAGGGACAACAGAAGCCACAGAAGTTCAATCCATTAGGTAAGATAAGATGTTTATTAAAAGCCCTGGACCTACCACCTCACAACTGTCTAGCCAGTCATTTGCTGATATGTAACAGGCTTTGCCTTTGTTTGTACCTTATACATATAGCATCATGTGGGTTGAGAGGGTGTAACCATCTTTTACAGCTGTACTAGTTGCACTTGACTTTTCATGGCCATTAATCTATTGACTGCACACTGTAAGGGGTAATTACTATTACTGTTTCCTGACGACCAGTGATCTGCCAAGCAGAGTTCAGGGTCTTGTGTCTATAATCTCACTTCATTCCCAGAACAGCCTTAGAGAAAGCATTCTTGTCTCCATTGAACACATGATGAGGCTAAGGCTCAGAAAGGTGAGGTGACTTACCCAAGGTCATCCTATGCTGATGGTGTCCACATGTCCATTACACCCAGAAGAAGCTGCATGGCAGCTCAGGAGGGGAGCTGGGAGCTCTTGCTTGAGAGCAAGAGCTCAGGATGACAGGGGTGTGTGATGCAGCTTCTTTTTGTCCATCTGTCTCACATATGGTACCTTCCCCAGACACCAGGGAGGTGTTGACTGAGCAGGAGAAGCCCCTTAACAACTGCATTCTCCTCTCCACACCATCAGCAGAGCTCTTCTCTGCAGCTCAGGACTCAGTAAACAGCTGCTGGAGAAGCTCCAGCATTCAAGAGATAGTCCAAGGGAAAGAGTTACAGTGCAAGAAGCTCTCCTGTCCTGCACCCTCGTTGGGATCTTTCTAGCTAATTCAAAGGCAAAGAGGAAGCTGGAGGTGTGGTCTAATCAAGTCTGCAGTTGGGTTTGACTATCAGGGTGGAACTCTCCCCTTCCTGATTTTGGGAATGCCTCTTTCTGGAGACAGCCTTGCTCCCTACATGGGGCTTTCTGCAAGAGACAAAAAGGGAGCAAGAGTAGATGAAATCCTATACGCAGGAGTGCTTGAGCTCATTCTACCTACATGCAGGGACTGAAGTAATTTCCAGACAGAAAATGAATCTGCCTATGACAGTAGAAGAGATGCTGACATCATGGGCCAAAGCTAAAGCAGCTTTAATTAGGTGGATTCCCTGAGGCCACTTAACATTTCCTCAATGTTTCCTCTATAACCACTGCCAATGATCTATCAAAGTCTTATTTCTTGACTACTTACTGAGAACAGTCCTAGAACAATCCTGAGCCAAGTGATCTCACACACGCGCACAATTCAGAGAGGCAAATTCTCTCATTATCCCCACTTCAAAGAAGAGAAAATGGAGGTTTAGAAAAATAAAGGCCTTTTCTCAAGGTCTCAGCTACTAAGTAACAGAAACCAGATAGGCCTGTTCTTTAAAGTGTCATCTAGCCCAGCCCTTCTCTGATCTCCCATGCATTAAATCAATGGTTCTCAAACTCACACACACATTGGAATCAGATGTCTGAGGACCATCCCAGAGATTCTTATTTAATTGATATGCTATATGGTTTGGGCATAGGGATTTTTAAAGTGAATGTACAGACAAAGCTGGGAACCCTTGCTTTAGATGCTGGAATGGGGGCAGCCTTTATAGGGAGACTTCACTAATCCTCACACTCAATTAAGTCCATCCCTTTATTCTCAGCCACTGCAACCCCATATGTGTACTGCAACCCCCAATTAGACTCAATAAAAAGTAAATAAGTGATGACCTCACTGAAATAAAAGTATGGTGAAAGGATTCACTAATAAATGTGGTATTAATATGAGAAAAGTACTAGACCAACATGTCACATCACAGCCCATACTACATTCCAGAGGAAGGAATATGAAGAAATAAAGAGCTGATATTTACCTTCTTGATGTAAGGCATATAGGCGGGGTCTCTGTTATAGGAACCATATTCATTCTCCACCTGCACAGCAATGATGGGGCCTCCATGCTTGTACTGGAGAAAGAGATAAACAATCAGAAGCTGAATTTGTAGTGGAAGCTGTACTATCTAATTTCATCATACTTCTCACCCATTAGCAGCAAAATATTCCATTTGGAAGCAAAAGTCTCAAAAGATTTGATTATATAATTGAGAGTGATGTCAGTAAGACACAGAGAAAGTAGGGAGTTCCAGGCCCTGGTTCCCTATGGAAACATCAAACAATTAAAGACTAAATAAAATAACTTTATTTTATTAACTGGTCTGGAAACTAGTTAAATGTTTAAGCAAATGAAGAAAAACACATGTTTAAAATGATAGGAAATATCTTGGTGTTTTTGCTCATCCTTGCCCAACCTCCTCCCTGGCACAGTGTGGCATAATCCCAAAAGATCAATCTAATTCCCAGTTCCTTCCCTCAGGACAAAAGGAGCAAAATGGAACTTGTTTGTAGCCCACTTGTCTGTGGGATGCCCAGTAGACTAGTTTCTGTCTCATCTGATTTGGAGCTCAGACAGCAAATGTTGGCATAGTTTGGACCTCAGGCTAAAAGTAACACAAGGCAGTGGAGGTCACAGCATGTGAAAATTTCAGAGGTTCTACAGACTCATGTATGCCTGTGCAAGGGATTATAGGCAGAGGAATATGATAGAACATCTAAGGCCACAAAGGAAGGTGGGGTGAGACTCTTTGGAAAATTAAGACATGTAAAAGCAGCCAGGGAAAATTGGAGGCAGGGGTTTGGGGAAAGGCACACACACACAGGCCAGACTAGACACATACCCAGGAAACATCTGAGAAGATCTGGAGCCATAACCCCATGCTTATCTTAATGTGTAGGAGCCCACCAAATAGTGAACATGTTCCCCACAAGTCTGCAAAGACTATGAGAGGTGACTGTTGTTTCAAATGTCCAATTTTCAACAACAACAAAAACACAAGGCAAAGAAACAGGATAATACAGCTCATTCAAAGGAATAAAGTAAATCTCTAAAGAAATGCACACACTTAATAGACAAAGATTTTAAAACAATCGCCATAAATATGCTCAATGAGCTAAAGAAAAACATGGACAAAGAAATCAGGAAAATGCTATATCAGCAAAGTGAGAATATCAATACAGATAGAGAAACTATAAAATATAATAAATAAGATTTCTGGAGCTGAAAAATATATCTGACTAGAAAAAATTCACCATAGAAGTTCAACAGCAGAAGAAAGAATGGGCTAACTTGAAAACAAGTCATTTGAAATTATTCAGTCTACAGAACAAAAAGAGAGAATGAAGAAAAGGGAACAAAACCTGAGGGACTTATGCAACATCAGTAAGCAGACAAAAATACTCATTGTGGAAATTCCAAAAAGAAGAAAGAAAAGGGGCAGAGAGATTATTTGAAAAATTAATGGCTGGAAACCTCTCAAATTTGAGAGGACATGGGTATACAAATCCAAGAAGCTTCAGTGAACTCCAAGTAGCATTAACCAAGAGACGACACTAAGGCATATTACAATCAAACCGTCAAAGCCAAAGACAAAAAGAGATTCTTGAAAGGAGCAAGAGAAAAGCAACTTGACACATACAAAGGATCCCCAATAAGACTATCAGTGGATATCTCACCAGAAATCTGGCAGGGCAGTGACAGAAGGATGATATATTCAAAGTGCTGAAGGGGAAAAAAAAAAACTATCAACTGAGAATTCTGTATCCAGCAAAACTGTCCTTAAACAATGAGGAAGAAGTTAAGATATACTCATACAAATAAAAGTTGAGGGAATCTGATACCACTAGACTTGAGTTATGAGAAATGCTACACAGAGTCCCTCAAATTGAAATGAAAAGATGCCACACAGTGACTTGAAGCCCCTTGAAAATATAAGGTTCTCCTGTAAAGGTAAATATATTTTAAAAATGTAAAAACCGGAGTTGCGGCAAGATGGCGGCTTAGGAGGACGCTGGGCTCACCGCACGTCCTGCTGATCACTTAGATTCCATCTACACCTGCCTAAATAACCCAGAAAACCGCCAGAGGATTAGCAGAACAGAGTCGCCGGAGCCAAACGCAGACGAGAGGCCCACGGAAGAGGGTAGGAAGGGCGGCGAGGCGGTGCGCGCTCCACGGACTGGCGGGAGGGAGCCGGGGCGGAGGGGCGGCTCGCCGGCCAAGCAGAGCCCCCGAGTCGGGCTTGCAAAAGCGGAGGGGCCGGGCGGACTGTGTTCCGACAGCAAGCGCGACTTAGCGTCTGGGAGGTCAGAAATTAACAGCTCTGCTCGGAAAGCGGGAAGGCTGGAGGACAAAGGGAGGGAGAGCTGCTGAGCCCCCTGACAACAGAGCTCAGTTTGGTGGGGAACAAAGGCGCTCGCCAGCGCCATTTCCCCCACCCATCCCCCAGCCGAAATCCCAAAGGGAACCGGTTCCTGCCAGGGAACTTGCTCGCTCTGCGCAAACACCCAACTCTGCGCTTCTGCGGAGCCAAACCTCCGGCAGCGGCAGCGGATCTGACTCCCTCCCGCTGCCACAGGGCCCCTCCTGAAGTGGATCACCTAAGGAGAAGCGATCTAAGCCTGCCCCTCCTGCCCCCGAGCACCTTGCCTACCCACCCCAGCTAATACGCCAGATCCCCAGCATCACAAGCCTGGCAGGGTGCAAGTAGCCCAGACGAGCCACACCACCCCACAGTGAATCCCGCCCCTAGGAGAGGGGAAGAGAAGGCACACACCAGTCTGACTGTGGCCCCAGCGGTGGGCTGGGGGCAGACATCAGGTCTGACTGCGGCCCCGCCCAACAACTCCAGGTATACACCACACCACAGGGGAAGTGCCCTGCAGGTCCTCACCACGCCAGGGACTATCCAAAATGACCAAGCGGAAGAACTCCCCTCAGAAGAATCTCCAGGAAATAACAACAGCTAATGAGCTGATCAAAAAATATTTAAATAATATAACAGAAAGTGAATTTAGAATAATAGTCATAAAATTAATCGCTGGGCTTGAAAACAGTATACAGGACAGCAGAGAATCTCTTGCTACAGAGATCAAGGGACTAAGGAACAGTCACGAGGAGCTGAAAAACGCTTTAAACGAAATGCATAACAAAATGGAAACCACCACAGCTCGGCTTGAAGAGGCAGAGGAGAGAATAGGTGAACTAGAAGATAAAGTTATGGAAAAAGAGGAAGCTGAGAAAAAGAGAGATAAAAAAATCCAGGAGTATGAGGGGAAAATTAGAGAATTAAGTGATACACTAAAAAGAAATAATATACGCATAATTGGTATCCCAGAGGAGGAAGAGAGAGGGAAAGGTGCTGAAGGGGTACTTGAAGAAATCATAGCCGAGAACTTCCCTGAACTGGGGAAGGAAAAAGGCATTGAAATCCAAGAGGCACAGAGAACTCCCTTCAGACGTAACTTGAATCGATCTTCTGCACGACATATCATAGTGAAACTGGCAAAATACAAGGATAAAGAGAAAATTCTGAAAGCAGCAAGGGGTAAACGTGCCCTCACATATAAAGGGAGACCTATAAGACTCGTGACTGATCTCTCTTTTGAAACTTGGCAGGCCAGAAAGAATTGGCAAGAGATTTTCAGGGTGCTAGACAGAAAAAATATGCAGCCAAGAATCCTTTATCCAGCAAGTCTGTCATTTAGAATAGAAGGAGAGATAAAGGTCTTCCCAAACAAACAAAAACTGAAGGAATTTGTCACCACTAAACCAGCCCTACAAGAGATCCTAAGGGGGACCCTGTGAGACAAAGTCCCAGAGACATCACTATAAGCATAAAACATACAGACATCACAATGACTCTAAACCCGTATCTTTCTATAATAACACTGAATGTAAATGGATTAAATGCGCCAACCAAAAGACATAGGGTATCAGAATGGATAAAAAAACAAGACCCATCTATTTGCTGTCTACAAGAGACTCATTTTAGACCTGAGGACACCTTTAGATTGAGAGTGAGGGGATGGAGAACTATTTATCATGCGACTGGAAGCCAAAAGAAAGCTGGAGTAGCCATACTTATATCAGACAAACTAGACTTTAAATTAAAGGCTGTAACAAGAGATGAAGAAGGACATTATATAATAGTTACAGGGTCTATCCATCAGGAAGAGCTAACAATTATCAATGTCTATGCACCGAATACCGGAGCCCCCAAATATATAAAACAATTACTCATAAACATAAGCAACCTTATTGATAAGAATGTGGTAATTGCAGGGGACTTTAATACACCACTTACAGAAATGGATAGATCATCTAGACACATGGTCAATAAAGAAACAAGGGCCCTGAATGAGACATTGGATGAGATGGACTTGACAGATATATTTAGAACTCTGCATCCCAAAGCAACAGAATATACTTTCTTCTCGAGTGCACATGGAACATTCTCCAAGATAGATCATATACTGGGTCACAAAACAGCCCTTCATAAGTTTACAAGAATTGAAATTATACCATGCTTACTTTCAGACCACAATGCCATGAAGCTTGAAATCAACCACAGGAAAAAGTCTGGAAAACCTCCAAAAGCATGGAGGTTAAAGAACACCCTACTAACGAATGAGTGGGTCAACCAGGCAATTAGAGAAGAAATTAAAAAATATATGGAAACAAACGAAAATGAAAATACAACAATCCAAACGCTTTGGGACACAGCAAAGGCAGTCCTGAGAGGAAAATACATTGCAATCCAGGCCTATCTCAAGAAACAAGAAAAATCCCAAATACAAAATCTAACAGCACACCTAAAGGAACTAGAAGCAGAACAGCAAAGGCAGCCTAAGCCCAGCAGAAGAAGAGAAATAATAAAGATCAGAGCAGAAATAAACAATATAGAAACTAAAAAAACTGTAGAGCAGATCAACGAAACCAAGAGTTGGTTTTTTGAAAAAATCAACAAAATTGACAAACCTCTAGCCAGGCTTCTCAAAAAGAAAAGGGAGATGACCCAAATAGATAAAATCATGAATGAAAATGGAATGATTACAACCAATCCCTCAGAGATACAAACAATTATCAGGGAATACTATGAAAACTTATATGCCAACAAATTGGACAACCTGGAAGAAATGGACGAATTCCTGAACACCCACACGCTTCCAAAACTCAATCAGGAGGAAATAGAAAGCTTGAACAGACCCATAACCAGCGAAGAAATTGAATCGGTTATCAAAAATCTCCCAACAAATAAGAGTCCAGGACCAGATGGCTTCCCAGGGGAGTTCTACCAGACGTTTAAAGCAGAGATAATACCTATCCTTCTCAAGCTATTCCAAGAAATAGAAAGGGAAGGAAAACTTCCAGACTCATTCTATGAAGCCAGTATTACTTTGATTCCTAAACCAGACAGAGACCCAGTAAAAAAAGAGAACTACAGGCCAATATCCCTTATGAATGTGGATGCAAAAATTCTCAATAAGATACTAGCAAATCGAATTCAACGGCATATAAAAAGAATTATTCACCATGATCAAGTGGGATTCATTCCTGGGATGCAGGGCTGGTTCAACATTCGCAAATCAATCAACGTGATACATCACATTAACAAAAAAAGAGAGAAGAACCATATGATCCTGTCAATCGATGCAGAAAAGGCCTTTGACAAAATCCAGCACCCTTTCTTAATAAAAACCCTTGAGAAAGTCGGGATAGAAGGAACATACTTAAAGATCATAAAAGCCATTTATGAAAAGCCCACAGCTAACATCATCCTCAACGGGGAAAAACTGAAAGCTTTTTCCCTGAGATCAGGAACACGACAAGGATGCCCACTCTCACCGCTGCTGTTTAACATAGTGCTGGAAGTTCTAGCATCAGCAATCAGACAACAAAAGGAAATCAAAGGCATCAAAATTGGCAAAGATGAAGTCAAGCTTTCGCTTTTTGCAGATGACATGATATTATACCTGGAAAATCCGATAGACTCCACCAAAAGTCTGCTAGAACTGATACAGGAATTCAGCAAAGTTGCAGGATACAAAATCAATGTACAGAAATCAGTTGCATTCTTATACACTAACAATGAAGCAACAGAAAGACAAATAAAGAAACTGATCCCATTCACAATTGCACCAAGAAGCATAAAATACCTAGGAATAAATCGAACCAAAGATGTAAAGGATCTGTATGCTGAAAACTATAGAAAGCTTCTGAAGGAAATTGAAGAAGATTTAAAGAAATGGAAAGACATTCCCTGCTCATGGATTGGAAAAATAAATATTGTCAAAATGTCAATACTACCCAAAGCTATCTACACATTCAATGCAATCCCAATCAAAATTGCACCAGCATTCTTCTCGAAACTAGAACAAGCAATCCTAAAATTCATATGGAACCACAAAAGGCCCCGAATAGCCAAAGGAATTTTGAAGAAGAAGACCAAAGCAGGAGGCATCACAATCCCAGACTTTAGCCTCTACTACAAAGCTGTCATCATCAAGACAGCATGGTATTGGCACCAAAACAGACACATAGACCAATGGAATAGAATAGAAACCTCAGAACTAGACCCACAGACGTATGGCCAACTCATCTTTGACAAAGCAGGAAAGAACATCCAATGGAAAAAAGACAGCCTCTTTAACAAATGGTGCTGGGAGAACTGGACAGCAACATGCAGAAGGTTGAAACTAGACCACTTTCTCACACCATTCACAAAAATAAACTCAAAATGGATAAAGGACCTAAATGTGAGACAGGAAACCATCAAAACCTTAGAGGAGAAAGCAGGAAAAGACCTCTCTGACCTCAGCCGTAGCAATCTCTTACTCGACACAACCCCAAAGGCAAGGGAATTAAAAGCAAAAGTGAATTACTGGGACCTTATGAAGATAAAAAGCTTCTGCACAGCAAAGGAAACAACCAACAAAACTAAAAGGCAACCAACGGAATGGGAAAAGATATTCGCAAATGACATATCGGACAAAGGGCTAGTATCCAAAATCTATAAAGAGCTCACCAAACTCCACACCCGAAAAACAAATAACCCAGTGAAGAAATGGGCAGAAAACATGAATAGACACTTCTCTAAAGAAGACATCCGGATGGCCAACAGGCACATGAAAAGATGTTCAGCGTCGCTCCTTATCAGGGAAATACAAATCAAAACCACACTCAGGTATCACCTCACGCCAGTCAGAGTGGCCAAAATGAACAAATCAGGAGACTATAGATGCTGGAGAGGATGTGGAGAAACGGGAACCCTCTTGCACTGTTGGTGGGAATGCAAATTGGTGCAGCCGCTCTGGAAAGCAGTGTGGAGGTTCCTCAGAAAATTAAAAATAGACCTACCCTATGACCCAGCAATAGCACTGCTAGGAATTTATCCAAGGGATACAGGAGCACTGATGCATAGGGCCACTTGTACCCCAATGTTCATAGCAGCACTCTCAACAATAGCCAAATTATGGAAAGAGCCTAAATGTCCATCAACTGATGAATGGATAAAGAAATTGTGGTTTATATACACAATGGAATATTACATGGCAATGAGAAAAAATGAAATATGGCCTTTTGTAGCAACGTGGATGGAACTGGAGAGTGTGATGCTAAGTGAAATAAGCCATACAGAGAAAGACAGATACCATATGGTCTCACTCTTATGTGGATCCTGAGAAACTTAACAGGAACCCATGGGGGAGGGGAAGGAAAAAAAAAAAAAAAGAGGTTAGAATGGGAGAGAGCCAAAGCATAAGAGACTGTTAAAAACTGAGAACAAACTGAGGGTTGATGGGGGGTGGGAGGGAGGAGAGGGTGGGTGATGGGTATTGAGGAGGGCACCTTTTGGGATGAGCACTGGGTGTTGTATGGAAACCAATTTGTCAATAAATTTCAGAAAAAAAAAATAAATAAAAATAAAAATAAAAAAAAATAAAAATAAAAATAAAAATGTAAAAACCAGTATTATTCTAATTTTAGTTTATAAATCTACTTCTTATTTTTAACAGGATTTAAAAGACAAATGCATGAAAATAATTATTAATCTATATTAATGAGTACACAATATATAAATATGTGACTTGTGACATCAATAACATACAGCAAGGTTGAGCTGTAAAGGAGTAGTTGTGATTGTATGTGTGATTAAAGTTTAGTTGATATCAATATAAAATATAGAACATCATATCTTTAGGACAGTATTTGTAATCTTCATGGTAACCACAATGAAAATATCTATAGAATATACACAAAAATGAATGAAAAAGGAATCAAAACTTGTCACTATGAAAAATCAACTAAATACAAAGGAAGGTAGTAATAGAGGAAATAAAGGAGAAAAAAAGCTACAAAACATACAGAAAACAAATAACAAAATGGCCAAAATAAATGCTTCCCTAATAGTAACTTCCTTAAATGTAAATGTTTAAACTCCCCAATAAAAAGACATAGATTTGGACTTGAACAACACTATAGACCAAATGTACCATATCCACATATATAAACACTCCATCCAGTGACACAGTACACATTTTTCTCAGGTACACATGGAACATTCTTCTCCAGGAGAGATCATATTTTAGGCCACAACAGAAGCTTTAATACTTTTAAAAGATTGAAACCATTCAAAGCATATTTTCCAATCACAGTAGAATGAAACTAGAAACCAACAGCAGAAAGAACACTGAAAAATTCAAATTTCAAATTCCACGAATATGTGGAAATTAAACAACACACTCTTAAAAAACAACCAGTAACCCAAAGAAGAAATAATGGGAAAATCAGGATATATCTTGAGTCAAATGAAAATAAAAATTCAACATAAAGTTATGGGATGAAGCAAAAGCAGTGATAAGAGGAAAATTTATATCTATAAACACATTAAAAAGGAAGAAAGGTCTTAAGTCAACACCTAACTTTTCACCTTAATGAACTAGGAAAGAGAAATAAGCTAAACTTAAAGGTTTAATGAGGAAGGAAATAACAAAGGTTAGAACAGAGATAAAAAGAGATTTAAAAATAGAGAAAAATAAAAAAAACCCAAGAGTTAGTTCTTTGAAAAGATTAACAAAATTGACAAAGTTTTAGTGAGATTAACTAGCATAGCCACATTATTCACAATAGACAAAAGTAACCTAGGTGTCCACTGATGAATGAATGGATGAGCAAAATGTGGTCCAGAGATACAATAGATTATTATTAGGTCTTAAAAAGTAAGGAAATTCTGACACCCACTACAACACAAATGAATGTTGAAGACACTATGACAAATGAAAGAAGCCAGACAGGACAAGTATTACAGGATTCTACTTATATGAGGTACCTAGAGTGGTCAATTTCATAGAAACAGAAAGTAGAATGGTGGTTGGAAGGGGTTATGGAGAGGGGAAATAGGAAGTTAATATTTAATGGATGCAGAGTTTCAGTTTGGGAAGCTGAAGAAGTTCAGGAAATGGATGGTGGTAATGTTTGCACAACAATGTAAATGTACTTAATACCAGTGAACTTAAAACCACTTAAAAATGGTTAGAATGGTAATTTTTATGTTACGTAAAATTTATTTATTTTTTCTTTTTTTTTTTCAATGTTTTTTATTTTATTATTGGGACAGAGAGAGACAGAGTATGAACGGGGGAGGGGCAGAGAGAGAGGGAGACACAGAATCGGAAACAGGCTCCAGGCTCTGAGCCACCAGCCCAGAGCCTGACGCGGGGCTCGAACTCCCAGACCGTGAGATCGTGACCTGGCTGAAGTCGGACGCTTAACCGACTGTGCCACCCAGGCGCCCCAACGTAAAATTTATATTATGACAAAATTACCATAATAAAAATAAAATAATTATGTTATACTCAGAAAATGCTTTTTTAAAGAAAGGTCTAGTACATCATTTCCATATTTAAGAATGCTTCTAAGCCATACTCCTGGCATGACCTTCCCTAAAAACCACCTTCCCTAAAACCTCTACCTCCACCAATCTACTACAACTGCTGAATCATCTCAGTAATTCCATCTTCCTTATAAAAATGTAGGCCAAAAACTTCCTGGCTTGTTGCTTCTTTCATTATTAGGGCTTCCAGATTTAAGAAATAAAAATACAAGATAGCCAGTTATATGTGAATTTATAATGAATAAGTTTTTATATAAATTATGAATATTTTTAATGTAAGTATGTCCCATGTAACATTTAGGATATATTTATACTAAAACATATTCCTTGTTTATCTGAAGTTCAAATTTAACTTAGTACCCAGTGTTTTATTTGTCTACCCTACAGATGATCAAGTAGTTCCTTTGATCTATGTGTGCTGTGAACATTACAAACCATTGACTGAAGAGCAATTTTTATTGATGTACTAATTTTTTATTAATGTACTAATTTCTCAGCATGACTCTTATTTTTACATAAACTATTAATTATTCCCATTCCTGCTTTTTTATTGCTTCCAAATATTACATGCAATGATAAGATAATTTCTTCCCAAAATTGATTTTTATCACTTATTGAATGAAATAGGCACCAGACAGCACCTTTTTGATAGTAGAAAGATGTACCTTGAAAAGTCATCAATTGTAATTTTATAACTACAAAAAGTCCCGTGTATTACAGGTAAGGGCCTATCCATTTATGCTCTTTTTCACAAAGAACTGAGCCACTATTGGGATGCCAATCAGTGGGTTTTTCAGAATAAGACATCACATCGGACATTGTGTGGAATAATGTAAGCCCTTGTGCCTATCTCTTCAGCACTGAACCACCTAAAACAATATTGAAATACATCTTTTAAAAGACAACTATTGCAAACCCCTCCAATTATAGATCTCAGGCAGTGGGGAAGAATGTGTTCTGTATTGAAAGGAACTGGGAGCCCTTTGTCTGAGAGTTAACCTAGGACTGTCTACTTCCAGTAGGAAAATAGCTGAACTTCCAAGAAGAGTCTCCTTGCTTTTACCTGGAGTGGCACCACCCTGGACATCAGGTGATCAAAATAAAGGTCCACTGCTTCGGTGAAGCCCTTGTAAGTTGTTCTCAGCCTCATGCCAGAGTCTTGGAGTAACCAGCTTGAATAAAAGGGGGGTGGGAATTAGTTGCACTGTTTGTGGGTTTCTCTTGGCAGGAGATGGTGGGGAGAAAAGCAGTGGCTTCAGAGTGCTGGGGGTAAGCAAGACAATTCCCACCCCACCACCTCCACTCAGCCAGGAAGGCAGGAGATTGTGCAAACAGATTCAGGGGCAAACACTGCCAGAACTCAAGACCTGCACTCTGCACTTGTTTCCCTACCAAAAGACACCAGCACTGCTAGGGATTTTATTTCCAGCTTTATGGCTATGGTCTGGCTGCCAGTCATAGTGAGAAAAGCTTCTCACTGAATTCAAGGCCCAGCATGGAAGCATTTACTCTAAAATCTCATTACAAAGGGGTAAAGCCAAAAGGGTTAAAGAATCACTGGGACCAGATGCAACTTTCTGGTGTCTCCCAGAAAACTAAGCCTGACATGGAGGTCATGAGAGGCTAATCCACTTCTCATTCCTGTCCATCCATCCATCTGCTGCTCTCCACGCTGACCCTGTGACTCATTAACATCAGCCTCCACAGCTCTTCAGAGCTTAGTTCAGAGGAGGAGCTGCAGAGCAAGATTAGTTCTTCCCACAGCCTGTCCCTTGTGATCACATTTCCCAGGTGAACCCAGATCATTTGTTCCAGAGTTAGGAACTCTTCCTTCTCACTTGAAATTCTAAGTAAAACACTTATATTTTCTTAAAAGGGGTCTAATGCTTCACATCCTAAGTTGGAAGTCCTGAACAAGGTCAGAAAATTATCAATTTATGTTAGGTAAAAATGCAGGAGGAGAGAGCAGCTTCCTTTAGACTGACACCTCCACCCTCCATCTCACCTAAACCAGGTCTAGCTTCTCATCACCACTGGGTCTTTGCCTGTTTGGGCCTCCCTGGGGTGTGCCCACATGCCCATCCTCGATGCCAGGACCTGAGTGGACAATGCTGCCCAGGAGAAGGGCTGAGTGCTGGAGCTCCTGCTGTTCTGAGCTAACACTTAAATCCTGTCCTCCTGGCAGCTCTGGCTGGGCCTGAGGACATCACTGACACACAGATTTCTAATCCCTAGGTGCAGGGGGAGGGCACTCTGGCTGTGTGCATGGCCTTGTCAAGGGCACTCTTGCCAAGCTGAACAGCACAGAGACAGAGAAGTCATCCTGGAGAGCAAAGGAGATGGAGACAGAGCCTGCCTGGGATCCCTAGGGAAGGGCTGGGTGGAACTGGAGAAAAGAGAGAAAACAAAGCCTGGGCTAGTAGCTGTGTTACAGGGAGAGGCCATTCCCAAAGGAGACCACGAGGCAAACAGGACCAGCCTTCTTCCCTCTTGGGGTGGCATGGTATAGGAGAGAGTTGATCTAACCATCTGGAACACTGTGAGGATGGGAGAGATTACCCCTATTAACAAGGAAGTCTTTTTGCTGAAAATTAATCACAATGATGAGGACAAGGAATGAATGTGGTACCAGGTGATTACTGCCCAGATTTCTACTCCAGCCACAGAGCATTCTACTGACCTCAGTGGAGACTACACATTCTAACATAACTCATTAAAGCCTTAAATTTTAAGATAAAACATAAAACAAAAACAATAATTTGTTTCTCTAATACTTTATTAAGATAAAGTAACATCATTTAAAATGGCTCCCTTTAGGTCCCACTTATTCTGGAATGGTGTTTCAGTACAGAATGAAAAATATACTTCAATAGCAAAATTAAACCTACCTTTGTGATTAGCATTTTGCACAAGCACACAGGACAGCTCAAGCCACAGCCCCTCACAGCCCCGCTCACCTGGGCAAGCCCCCGAGGTCGATCTCACTGCAGATGTAGGGGCCTGGACGCAGAATCACCCACAACCCGATCTCTGCAGCCATCAGCACAAAGGCCCTAGGGAGGTCAGTGTCAGCAGCTCTCAAGACATCAGGGGGGGAGGGTGGGGATGAGCCTGGCACACATCACAAGGTGGTGGATCTACCTGGCTCCTCCCCTCCCTGCTTTCAGACGCCCTGCGAGCTGGGTTCTCCCCTGCCCCCAGCCCAGTACCTTCTGCATAGTTCTACTGGGGGCATGAGGACCAAGGACATCAGACAAGATACGGTGTGTGTGGGGGGGTGGGGGGTGGGGGGTGTTCCTAACAGTGAACGTGACCCCAACAGTCTTGCTACCCTACATGGGTAAGCCCTGTCCCAGCCCAGGTGCTGGACCACACTACAGAACAGGGCAGACACTGAAGATTGATACCTCTGAGCTGCAATGAAAAGGTCTGAGCTCAGAGGAGGCAAACTCAGACCCTGAGAGTAACAGGTTCATGTCTGGAGAGCATTTGGGTCCTGAGAACAAGGCTCCAGACCCCAGGCTGTCTCTGGTTCTCAATGCAGAATGGAGATGGCCCTTTGATTCCTGACCAACCCAAGGGGCCACCTCTTTGCCTCCCAGCCTTAGGCCATGCCACAGAAGCAGTGACAGCACTTACTCCAGGTCCAGGTTCCCAGAGAAGTCAAATTTGCCTCTTTCTGGCTCGTGGAGATTCCATGGAACATAGCTATAATAGAAGATAATTACAGGAATGAGCTTTTCATTTATTCCACTTCATCTTCCAGATTACCTTCTTTATCCCTAAAACCCATTATGATGGTCGAAGATGTATTTCTTAGGCACATTGTTTTTTGTTTTTGTTTTTTTGTTTTTGTTTTTTAATTTTTTTTTTCAACGTTTATTTATTTTTGGGACAGAGAGAGACAGAGCATGAACGGGCGAGGGGCAGAGAGAGAGGGAGACACAGAATCGGAAACAGGCTCCAGGCTCTGAGCCATCAGCCCAGAGCCCGACGCGGGGCTCGAACTCACGGACCGCGAGATCGTGACCTGGCTGAAGTCGGACGCTTAACCGACTGCGCCACCCAGGCGCCCCGGCACATTGTTTTAATGGTATCAGGACTGGAACCAAGAACTAACTGAGGAGATCTAGGGACCTTAGAGTATCCAGGGCCAGTCCCTGGGTGGCTAACAACTCATCTCCTTAGGAGAAGGGAGAGAAGGCCAGTAAGATTTGGGTGAAGCATAAGATGTGATCACAGGTCAGCTTGAGCATGCACTCCCCCATGTTCCTTCTTCCCTCCCCATGTCTCCTGTTCTCTCTTTATCAGCTAGTGGAGAAAAGGTAACTTTCTAAGAGAGTAAGTTAAAAGTAAGGTAAGAGGAAACCTCTGATCAGTCCTGTTTTTACTGAAGCAACCAGAATTTCAAATAACTTTTTCCTTATCTTCTAAAGAGAAGATAAGGAAATAAAGTAAGTTCTTCAAGGGGCCCAACTCAAGGGATGTATGATAGTAACACAGCTGCTCCTCTCCTGGGCTCCCACCCACCCCTGACTTCCAGTGAAGCCCCTTCCAATTGAGACTCAGGAGCTCCACATTTAAGGAAATACACATTACTCAGATTTTATAATGTAAGATGCTTAGCCTACAATGTTCCCACCAGCTTCAGGAGTCCTGTGATGTGTGAATGTACCCTCAGGATCAGAACTTACATACACAAATAAATGGATCCTTTTAAGTAATCCTTCTGGAAAATTATATACATGTGTTTCAACTGTGCTGTTATAGCCCAGAACATTCCTGTAATTCTTTTTAGAATTTATCTTCAGAGCTGCTTCAACAAACCACCCAAGAAAATCCACATCCTTGATCTGTAATCACATATTTTTTTCCTGAAAATAGAATAGCCCAGCCTGATATAACCCACTTTATTTCATAGACTTGGATCCAACTATCTTGGCAGTTTTGAAAAATAAATCCACAGAATGATAAGATTCTTCACAACTGAGCATATTTTTAACTGATTCACATATTCAACATTGTACTGAGTGCCTATCATGTGCCTGTCATTGTGGTCAGTGCTAGACTGGAAGCCATAGTGCTCTGAAGATAATTCTAAACAGGAATGCTGAAAGGTGATGAGAACTTCCTTAGGAAGCTATTTTTAAAAAGATCACACTCATTTGCTAAATAAGTTGGGGGGTGGAGTGCTTGTTTAAAATATACATACATATATATATATACATACATATATGTATATATATATATGATAATTTAATCACCTCCACCCCTACACTCCCCTCCTTCACTATATTCCTTCGTGTATACACCATTGTTCTTTCTATGCCTCTAAACCTTACATCCATCCTGTCTCCTCATCTGCACTAGTGGGGAGTGCTGTGCAGATGAAGAAAAGGAAGGTGTCATAGCTGGCAAACCTAAGCAGGAGTGTGGGTGACCTGATCCTCCTATATTTTTCCTCACAAAGCTTAGCACAAAGATTCTCTTCAGGGACTGCTCAGGTCCAGGATCTGGCAGTGCTCCCCCATCCTGACACGATGGAGACCTACAGGCTAGGCTGCCTAGAAGCAGCCCAGGACACAGATGCCACAGATGCCAAAGCTCCGGCGGGGGGGGGGGGGGGGTGGCAGCACTCACGTGGTGAGGGTATTCAAGCCACAGGCTTTCATCTTCAGCAAGCGGTCCCTCCAGTATTCCTTGGGCACCCGGAAATAGTGCACAGAGCCCCCAAAGATCCAGAAGGTGGAGTCCTCCAGCATGAAGTGTTGGCCGTTGGCCTGCAGCCCTGATTGCCGGTGTCTCAGCCATGCAGGGACCAGATTATACCAGTCCAACCTGCAAAGAGAAAAGGCAGCTGGCAAGGCTGGCTTATCTTCAGCAATGAGCAGCACAGAGTGTTAGGAGACAGGGTTCTTCTCCACAGGCCTGCTTCTGAGGCCTTCAGAAAAGGCTCCCCACCCTCCGACTTAGCCAAACCTTGAAAGGCATCTTTCTTCAGCACACTCATATGCACCCCACTGTAGGGGAAAAGCAAGCTGAGACTATAGTCAGGAACAAGACAAACACAATGGTCAATATGGAGACTCTGCTATGGGGACAGAGGGCGAGGTGGGGGCACACGGCACGGAATGGATATTCTCAGGGGGCGCGGGGTGCCCAGGGCAGGTGTGGCACGCAGGTTCCTACAATGGCCAGCTCTTGTAGGCCATTTGACTAAACATCAAAGGAGCAGCTACTTCAAATAGTACCTCTGAGCCACATTGTGGTCACAGCTGCCTGGCTTGAGGTGCAAATACCTGGAAGGAGGTATCTGGGTTAGAAACAGCATTTATTCATTGACCAAATTTCCAAGTCTTAATTATTATCTAAAGATCAAGTTGAAGTGATGATCTAGCACAACAGAGAGCCCCACCTGGGAGGGCTGTTGGAAAGTGTTAGTCCCTGGAAAAGCAACTCGACCAAGCGGAGCCCACTCAAATTGATCCCCATGACTAGAATTCCCTCCCTCTCTTTTCTCCCCAGTCTCCAAAGGCCATGAGAGAAACCCAGAAAGAGACGCTGGAGGAGCCAGGACATTCAAGAGAGTTGGAGAGAAAGAACCTCAGCTAGGCCAACATGGCAGAGAAGTAGGGGGACCCATACTTCCTGCCACTCTCAAACAAAGAAGTGCAGAAGCCAAAGGACTTTGAACACCAGAGCCTGGGAGGAAAAGAGACTGAATCTACTAGGAAGAAAATGGGGAAGCTGGAAAGAAGATAGGTGGGTAACTGCAAACTGGGGGAGATAAAAAACAGCCACATGGGCACGGAGCGGAGGCACTCCCTTCAACGGAGAGACAAAGGGAAAAGAAAGAGGGGCTAGGGAAGTGCAGGACCGTATCTGGACAGGAGAAAGACCAGGGACTGAGACTGAGAGGGATCCGATCTCTAACTGCAGGGCTTTCTTTGGACTGGAGCTGGCTCCCTGTTGGTGCACCTGGAGAGGAGGGGAGCCTGGGTGTGGTGGTAGATCAGGGGCTCAGTCCTCAGTTGGAGGAAGTGGTTCCCTCCCTGGAGGGCTATGTGATAGTACAGAATCTGTCTGTGTCCGCCACTCCTGGGCACAGTGGCTGGGCCAAGGGTGCAGTCTGCAGGAGGAAAAGGCTGCCATCTCTCTGGAGTGCTGTGGGAAAAGACAAAGCCTGCCTGTGTCTGCCACCCCGGGGGCTCGTGGCGAAGGTGGTGGCTCTTGGTCCCCAGTAGGAGAAGGCTGTCCTCCCTGAAGTGCAGGGGCACAGACAAAGCCAGCCAGGACCACATATCCGTCACACTGAGAGGCGCTTCCCCAGTGCCAGAGTGCACAGAGTGGGACTTTGAATCCTAGTCAAGCACAGGGTCACAGGAGTTAGTGGAGCGAGAAGGACCTCCCCACCTGTGCCCTCAGCACAATAAGGACGACTCAAACAGAGTCCATCGGGTCCAGCTCCATGGAGAAGAGACTGGGGGATCACCATTCCACACACCACCACCACCAAGGTGGGGCCTCAGGGATCAGTACTGGGGCCCAGAGTGGAGGTGGGTCCAGATTATGCCAAACCATGCCCCTCTGTGCTGGGTAACTGCGTATCACCACAGCAGCACAGACCCTGCAGACAGCTACTCCCGACAAGCGACGCAGCATTGCCTGGATTAACTCTAGGTCAATTCTGGATATATAGATATATTCTCCATCCCCCCCCCCATTTCTCCTCCTTATCTCTTCCATGCCCTAGGCTGGTTACTCTGGTTATTGTCTGTCTAAACAGACATATTTAATCCATTGTCTTGATACATGTTCTACACCTCCTTATTTACACTCCTTTCTCTCTCTCTGGAATAATCAAGCAATATAGTTTCTCTGTCTGGGTAACTTTATCTGTTTCCTTTTCCCTGCCTCCTTCTTTATTTTCCATTCTCTTCATCTGGATTAAGCCTTTTACCTCTCTGTCTAATCAATGTTTATCTTTTCTCCCCCCCCCTCCGCCCCCACGCTCCCCACCGCCACTCCTCCTGTCATTTCTCTCCTTGTATGTTCTCTTCCATTAGCACTGCCTCTACCCTCTTCTTTACTTTAGTCAGTGTTTGGGGGTTTTTTGTTTTTAGTCTTTAGGTTTTTGTTTTTGTTTGTTTGTGTTATTTGTTTGTGTGTTTGTGTGTTTTTGTCTCCTGTTTGTCTATTTGTTTTCCTTTACAGGGCTACTCCAAGGAACAAATCAAAGCACACCTGGAGGAGGGTCCAAAATATCACTAAGAGTAGGGTAATAAAAAAAACAAACACAACAGAGAGCAAGTAACCATCTCTGAAAAAACACCACCTGAAGGGCCAGGCCCTGGACACTGTATAACCCTCCTTTCATATAGCAGTGCTTGCAGGTACAGAGCACACAACAAGCATTTAAAATGCATAAGGGACAAAAAACTAGCCAAAATTACAAAACATAATAATTCTCCTCAAATGAAATTCCAAGAGGTGGCAACAGCTAACAAATTGATCAAAACCGATTTAAGCAGTATAACTGAACAAGAATTTAGAATAATAGTCATAAAATTAATTCCTGGTCTTGAAAAAAACAGAGGACAGCAGAGAATCTATTGCTGCAGAGATCAAGGGACTAAAAAATAGTGATGATGAATTAAAAAATGCTAGAAATGAGGAACAAAATAAAATGGAGGCAGCCACAGTGTGGATTGAAGAGGCAGAGGGGAGAATAGGTGAATTAGAAGATGAAATTTTGGAAAAACAGCAACCTGAGAAAAAGAGAGACAAAAAAATCCAGGAGTATGAGGGGAGAATTAGAGAACTAAGTGATGCAATCAAATAGAACAATATCCATATCATAGGAATTCCAGAAGAAGAAGAAGAGAGAAAAATGGGCTGAAGGTGTACTTGAACAAACCATACCTGAGAACTTCCCCAATCTGGGGAAGGAAACAGGCATTGAAATCCAAGTGGCACAGATAACTCCCTTCAGACATAACTTGAATCGATCTTCTGCATGATATATCATAGTAAAACCGGCAAAATACAAGGATAAAGAGAGAATTCTGAAAGCAGCTATGGATAAATGGGCCTCAATATACAATGGTACACACATAAGAGTAGTAGCAGACCAATCTACTGAAACTTGGCAGGCCAGAAAGGAATGGCAGGAAAACTTCAATGTGATAAACGGAAAAAATATGCAGCCAATAATCCTTTACCCAGAAAGTCTGTGATTCAGAATACAAGGAGAGATAAAGGTTTTTGCAAACAAACAAAAACTGAAAGAATTCATCACCACTAAACCAGCCCTACAAGAGATCCTAAGGGGGATTCTGAGTGAAATGTTGCAAGGACCGCAAAGATCCAGAGACATCGCTACAAGCATGAAACCTACAGACATCACAATGACTCTAAACCCGTATCTTTCAGTAATAAAACTGAATGTAAATGGACTAAATGCTCCAACCAAAAGACATAGGGTATGAGAATGGATTAAAAAAAAAAAAAAAACAAGACCCCTCTATTTGCTGTCTACAGGACACTCATTTTAGACCTGAGGACACCTTCAGACTGAAAGTGAGGGGACAGAGAATTATCATGTTACTGGAAATCAAAAAAAAAGCTGCAGTAGCCATACTTATATCAGACAAACTGGACTTTAAATTAAAGGCTGTAACAACATATGAAGAAGGGCATTATTTAATAATTACAGGGTCTATCCATCAGGAAGAACTATTATAAATGTCTATGCACAGAATACGGGAGCCCCCAAATATATAAAACAATTAATCACAAACATAAGCAACCTTATTGATAAGAATGTGGTAATTGCAAGACACTTTAATACTCCACTTGTATCAATGGATAGATCATCTAGACAGAGAATCAATAAACAAACAAGGACCCTGAATGATACATTGGATCAGATGGACTTGACAGATATATTTAGAACTCTGCATCCCAAAGCAACAGAATATACTTTCTTCTCGAGTGCACATGGAACATATCAAAGATAGATCACATACTGGGTCACAAAACAGCCCTTAATAAGTATAAACAAATCGAGACCATGCCATGCACACTTTGAGACCACAATGCTATGAAACTTGAAATCAACCACAGAAAAAAGTCTGGAAAACCTCCAAATGCATGGAGGTTAAAAAACATCCTACTGAAGAATGAATGTGTCAATCAGGTAATTAGAGAAATTAGAAAATATATGGAAACAAACGAAAATGAAAATGAAAATACAACAATCCAAATACTTTGGGATGCAGCGAAGGCAGTCCTGAGAGGAAAATACATTGTAATCCAGGTCTATCTCAAGAAATAAGAAAAATCCCCAATACAAAATCTAACAGCACACCTAAAGGAACTAGAAACAGAACAGCAAATACACCCCAAACCCAGCAGAAGAAGAGAAATAATAAAGATCAGAGCAGAAATAAACAATATAGAATCTAAAAAATCTGTAGAGCAGATCAACGAAACCAAGAGTTGTTTTTTTGAAAAAATAAACAAAATTGACAAACCTCTAGCCAGGCTTCTCAAAAAGAAAAGGGAGATGACCCAAATAGATAAAATCATGAATGAAAATGGAATTATTACAACCAGTCCCTCAGAGATACAAACAATTATCAGGGAATACTATGAAAAATTATATGCCAACAAATTGGACAACCTGGAAGAAATGGACAAATTCCTAAACACCCACACTCTTCCAAAACTCAAAGAGGAAGAAATAGAAAACTTGAACAGACCCATAACCAGCGAAGAAATTAAATCAGTTATCCAAAATCTCCCAACAAATAAGAGTCCAGGACCAGATGGCATCATGGGGAATTCTACCAGACATTTAAAGCAGAGATAATACCTATCCTTCTCAAGATGTTCCAAAAAACAGAAAGGGAAGGAAAACTTCCAGACTCATTCTCTGAAGCCAGCATTACTCTGATTCCCAAACCAGACAAAAAAAGACAACTACAGGCCAATATACCTGATGAATATGGATGCAAAATTTCTCAATAAGATACTAGCAAATCAAATTCAATGGCATATAAAAAGAATGATTCACCATGACCAAGTGGGATTCATTCCTGGGCTGCAGGGCTGGTTCAATATTTGCAAATCAATCAATGTGATATATCACATTAATAAAAGAAGAGATAAGAACCATATCATCCTGTCAATCGATGCAGAAAAAGCATTTGACAAAATTCATCATCCTTTCTTAATAAAGACCCTCGAGAGAGTCGGGATGGAAGGAACATACTTAAACATCATAAAAGCCATTTATGAAAAGCCCACAGCTAGTATCATCCTCAACGGGGATACACTGAGAGCTTTCGCCCTGAGATCAAGAACACGACAGGGATGTCCACTCTCACCGCTGTTATTTAACATAGTGTTGGAAGTTCTAGCATTAGCAATCAGACAACAAAAGGAAATCAAAGGCATCAAAATTGGCAAAGATGAAGTCAAGCTTTCACTTTTTTCAGATGACATGATACTCTACATGGAAAACCTGACAGACTCCACCAAAAGTCTGCTAGAACTGATACATGACTTCAACAAAGTCGCAGGATACAAAATTAATGTACAGAAATCAGTTGCATTCTTATACAATAATAATGAAGCAACAGAAAGACAAATAAAGAAACTGATCCCATTCACAATCGCACCAAAAGCATAAAATACCTAGGAATAAATCTAACCAAAGATGTAAAGGATCTGCATGCTGAAAACTATAGAAAGCTTATGAAGGAAATTGAAGAAGATACAAAGAAATGGAAAAGCATTCCATGCTCATGGATTGGAAGAATATTGTTAAAATGTCAATACTACCCAAAGCTATCTACACATTCAATGCAATCCCAATCAAAATTGCACCAGCATTCTTTTCAAAGCTAGAAAAAGCAATCCTAAAATTGTATGGAACCACAAAAGACCCCAAATAGCCAAAGTAATATTGAAGAAGAAAACCAAAGCGGGAGGCATCCCAATCCCAGACTTTAGCCTCTACTACAAAGCTGTAATCATCAAGACAGCATGGTATTGGCACAAAAACAGACACACAGACCAACAGAATTGAATAGAGACTCCACAATTGGACTCACAAATGTATGGACAACTAATCTTTGACAAAGCAGGAAAGAATATCCAATGGAAAAAAGACAGTCTCTTTAAAAAATGGTGCTGGGAGAGCTGGACAGCAACATGCAGAAGAATGAAACTAGACCACTTTCTTACACATTCACAAATGTAAACTCAAAATGGATGAAGGACCTGAATGTGAAACAGGAAACAATCAAAAACGTAGAAAAGAAAGCAGGTCAGAAACCTCTCTGACCTCAGCCGCAGGAATTTCTTACTTGACACATCTCCAAAGGCAAGGGAATTAAAAGCAACAATGAACTTTTGGGACCTCATGAAGATAAAAAGCTTCTGCACTGCAAAGGAAACAATCAACAAAACTAAAAGGCAACCAACGGAATGGGAAAAGATATTTGCAAATGACATATCGGATAAAAGGCTGGTATCCAAAATCTATAAAGAACTCACCAAACTCCACACCCAAAAAACAAATAATCCAGTGAAGAAATGGGCAGAAGACATGAATAGACACTTTTCTAAAGACATCCAGATGGCCAACAGGCACATGAAGAGATGTTCAACGTCACTCCTCATCAGGGAAAGACAAATCAAAAACCACACTGAGATACCACCTCATGCCAGTCAGAGTGGCTAAAATGAACAAATCAGGGGACTATAGATGCTGGAGAGGATGTGGAGAAATGGGAACCCTCTTGCACTGTTGGTGGGAAAGCAAACTGGTGCCGCCGCTCTGGAAAACAGTGTGGAGGTTCCTCAAAAAATTAAAAATAGATCTACCTTATGACACAGCAATAGCATTTCTAGGAATTTTCCCAACAGATACAGGAGTGCTGATGCATAGGGGCATTTGCACCGAAATGTTTATAGCAGCACTTTCAACACTAGCCAAATTATGGAAAGAGCCTAAATGTCCATCAACTGACAAATGGATAAAGAAATTGTGGTTTATATACAGAATGGAATACTACTTGGCAATGAGAAAGAATGAAATCTGGCCATTTGTAGCAACGTGGATGGAACTGGAGAGTATTGTGCTAAGTGAAATAAGTCATACAGAGAAAGATACCATATGTTTTCACTCTTATGTGGATCCTGAGAAACTTAATAGAGGACTATGGGGGAGGGGAAGGGGTAAAAAATACATTACAGAGAGGGAAGGAGGCAAACCATAAGAGACTCTTGAATAATGAGAACAAACTGAGAGTCGATGGGGGGGTGGAGGAGAAGGGAAATTGGAGATATATATATATATATATATATATATATATATATATACATATACATATATATACACACACACAAGTTTATATATATATACATATATATACATATACATATATATACACAAATTTATATATATACATATATACACACATATACATATATACACATATATATATATGTATGAGAGTTGGAGACAGAAAACAACAGCGTGAGTGAGTGAGTCTGGGGCAAAAGCAAATTTCCATTGGTGCCTCTTCTATGCCCACTTTTCATTACAGTTCCTGCCACTAGAAGGCATATTGCCCTGCAGGGCTCTTCTGCATAAAAGAGCTCCCTAAACTGCTGCTGGTCTTTCCATTCCTTTTGTAACAGTGGCTAAAACTGTGCCACTGCTTAAGGCCCAAATTGCTTCATTCAATCGATACTGATACACACTGGGGACTGTCATCGCTTAGAAGAAACAGAGATGCATGAACCAAAATGGGCTGAGATCTTCAGTCTTGATTCTGGATTCAGCCATTCTCTGTGCACTTCAAATAGACAGCTCTTTCACAGAGCTCTGGCCAGCCACAGGGACCAATGGTGCAGGTCATGGGGGCAGAGAACACATGCATGTCGCACACACCATCATTGACTCTCCCAACGTGCTTATTGGATGAGCCATCCCTCCTGCTCTCTCTCCATTTCTTCCACAGCCCTGTATTCCTGCTGAGTCCTTTTCCTACATGCCAGCCAGCTTCTCCTCCACCTACAATGCCAAATGCTTCAGCTCTGAATATAAAGTTACATACCCTAAACTGTAAAGCAGCTGGAGCCCTGCTATTAATGGGAAAAATTCAATTGCACGCACTCCTCAGGAAGTTAGCTCCCGTCCTACCAAAGTTCCTCCAAACCAGATGCTTCTGACATGTACAATGCTCTCCACATCACTGAACACTCAGATAATTACAAATTATTGGCTGCTAGAAGCCAAGCGCAAAGATAAGGCCAGAGCTGGCCCTCCAGGGCATATAAGGCGTGCAGTCCACACAGGGTCCCAAGCTGAGAAGACTCCCTTGCAACAAGTAGTTAAATAAGCCACAGAGACCTAATCCACAGTGCAATGAATATAGATAATATTGTACTATAATTATGTCATGTGATAAATACTGCTACAGTGGCAATCATATTACAACATATAAATGTATCAAAGCACACACTGTACACATAGTTTCAGACACACTACCTTCATCCTGAAATTCTTAGTATTTTTTAAACAAGGGCCCCATATTTTCATTATGCACTGGGCCCCACACGTTAGGGTAACCTGGCCTAGCAGTGGCAGAGGGCAGTAGCTGAAATATATATATATAGCTAATTGTTGAATGAAGAAATTATCTAAATCATCCAGGAGGAGTCAGAAGGCTTTGTTTAGACGATAACTATTTCACAGGTCTTGAAGGCAGAGAATATAAGAAAACAGAGGAAACTAGGGGCAAAAGTATTAAAAAGTGAATGCAGATGTACTCCAAGAATAGCAAGCAGACTGGTGAGAAGACTGTATGAGCAGTATCCCAGCCTGGAGCCCCTCAACAGTGTATGCCTGGCACTGGCACTCACTGCTCACAACTGCTTGCTACAGTCTGGGATTGGTACAGAAATTGAGGTACCTTTACCGTAATGAAGGTAATTTTATGTCTGTTGAAGCTCATCATAAAAGCTGGGGCAGGGACTTTGTATATCTTTTCATTTCCTTTTTCTAGTAATAATTTTTGAATGTGTTTTATCAAGTAACAGACTAGAAAAAAAAATTTTTACAGAAGGAAAAATGATTCTTCACCACAGACAGATTGAGAAGTATTGCTCTAGACCAGAAACAACAGTCTGTCCTTGGGCAGTTGTGATCAGAGCTGGGAGGACAAATATATTGACCAGTTCAGTTTACCAGGCTTAGCAACCAAATGGATGTAGGACGTATGAGACCAAAACAGTGTGAAACCACTTCAGCAGAAGCCTTCCTAGCACTTTGCTGAAGTCAGCTACAGCACAAAAAGAGAGGTTTGGGTTTATCCACAGTGGCTCTCAAAGCTGGTCCCATATCTAAATCATCTGGGAAACTTAAAACAATGAATGCGCAGGCCCCACTCCTGACCAGTTAATGACCTTGGAGGTGGGGCACAGGTATTGGTAGTTTTTAAAAGCTCCTCCACAGATCGGAGCAAGGCTGAGCCACTGGTCTAGGGCAAATTTTACAGGAGGGTCTGGGGCAAATCAGGGACCCTGATGGCCAGAGTAGGGAGAACAGGAGGCCAAGAAGACAGAGGTGACACAGACATCACTGACCACTTGGGAATATTGTAAATGGCCACTATGGGCAAAGTAAATTATTTTGATCTCCTCCTTCCTACTTCTCACAGCCACCAGGACCCAGAATTCATGATGCCACTGCAGGAGTGAAGTTATGCTATATTATAGTTGAAACAGTCATTTGTAGATAACCTGGGAACCTAATCACTTTTTCCTTTCTCTAAACAGAAAAGTCCCATGTTCCAAGTGACTTGTAAGCGATATTTCTTCCAGAGGACCGCCTGTATGGGAAAGTGAAAACAAGAACAATATTTGCACAAGGAGGATCTGGACATGATCCTGGCCCTACCCTTGTAGGACCATCACTTTGGGTCAGTGACACTAGCTCTGTGGCCATGAGTTTCTTCCTCTGTAAAATGGGTGAATGCCTAACTGTTCACAAAGACCCTTTGAAGGTCAGATATAAATGAAATACTCTGAAACGTGCTATAAAGGAGTTTTGTGGATATTTGAAATGTTTATTTTTGTATGCTTTGTATATTAGAATAGCCTCAGTGTGGGTTTTTTTTTTATGTCCTTAATAGGGAATAATCCCAATCTTTCCATTCTTAAGCATTTAATTTTCTGTATAACCATGTTTTATGCCCAAGATTTTGTGTCAAGTCATCTTATTACAGTTTCTAAAATTTTACAACAAAAGGTCTGTCCAGTGGGATCCTGTCAAACCAACCCAGCCCCTTGACCAGCAGTCAGCAAACCCCAGGTGTGGGCCAAAGCCACTATGCCTCCTGTCTTTGTGTAGTCAGCAAGATACGAATGTCTTTCACATTATTAAGTGGTTAGAAAAATAAAATCAAAAGAGCAAGATGTGGGAACACAAAAAAATTATATTAACTTCACATTTCAATGTTAATAAATAGTTTTATTGGCACCCTGCCATGCCCATTCATTGACATACTGTCTGCGGCTGCTTTGGGGCATAGTGATGTTGACGTGAAAAACACCATGTAGTCTGCAAAGCTGAACACATTTGCTACCTGGCCCTTTACAGGAAACTGCCAACCCTGCCCTGAAGGATGAGGCCTTATATACTAAAAGGAGGCCTCGGGCCCTCTGTGGCCACTGTCTGGGCCTCCTAGCCATCTCCTTGCTTTGGCTCTTCCCCTTAGCTCTTCCCTTTGACCATAAGCTCCTGAGTGTTCTGACTGCATCTGAAGTTTCTCATACTGCATGCACAGGACAAGTTGTTTTCCTCATATCTGCTCCAAAGAACACACTCTGCCCTCATGCCTCATCTACTCACTAGGCTTTATGTACTCTCCCCACTGGACACCTCTAGGCATCCCTTAGGTCCTCCACCCTTCAGGCTCACCCCAGGCTAGAGTGAGGAAGAACTGATGGACAGAGTCTCTTCTTAAACACAGAGATACATTGACCAGTGGTAATAATACATATTTTTGCCAGTGGTAAAAATACACACATGCACGCACAAAATCTCATTACTTTTAAAGACAGTGAAAATACAATTCAGCAGTCATGCCACCAGGCAGCAATCCTTATCCACTGGCAAGAACTTCAAAAGAACAATCTCCAGCTCACCAAGCTCACATCACTGACCCCAACTTTTATTTAGGACTGTGTCTCCCAAATGATGCGAGAGCCTCCCTCTCTCCACCCACTCAGTGCAGAGGTGCTGATGGTGCTGGAAGCACTCTCTGTGACCCTCATTCCAAAATACTTCCTGCTAGTAAGAGAGTCTCCCTAATCTGTCCCCTCCTTCTGGATTTACATCTCCAGGTGTGCACTGCACCTGCAGGGTACCTTCATCTGGAGTTTGATAAAAATGCAGAAACTCAGGCTTTACCTGAGACCTGAATCAGAATGTGCATTTTGACCAGACCCCACAGTAAAGTTTGGGAAGCACTAATCTATATTTTGTCCTTTGATATACGTACATGCCATCTCTTCCTGGACAGAGCTTGTATTTGCCAGTGTCTTTATGTACTATCACTTTCTAGATTTTTTAAAATAAATATTACCTCTCAGTGCTTGTTTAGAGGCATGAAACTAACACTGCAAATAAAAAAAGCTAGCTTGTAACTCCAAATTCTAGAGAATTCAACTATTTCATTTCTGAAATCTTTCTGGTAGGTTACTAGGTGAATTTTTAATACATTAATAAAAGGGATGAATTCACTGAGAAAATGAGGATGATAAATTTGGTATTTCTCCAAGGAATCCACTGTGAAAAATGAGATGATATATATTAGAGCTTCATAAACGAGAAAACACCGTGAAAATGGTTATTAATATTGATAATGATCATTAGTACTTGTTACCATAAGTTAATAATAACCTCAGTGCTTCCTGAATAATTAACTCAGTAATAACAAAATAAGGACAATGGAAACTATATGGTTACATGAGGTCGGGAGACACTTTCCTTCTAAACTAGGCCTGTTACCACAGAGCAAACCAAACCTTTAGGAAACCCTGTTCCCTTGTTTGTGTTGTTTTTCCCAGTGAGCAACTTATTCATGTTGAAACTTTTTGTTTCAGATTGTGGAAAGCTTTTCTGTGTGTGTTTGTTTTTTAGATTGTGGAAAGCTTCTTTTTTTTTTTTTAAAGAAATCCCTGCACCCAACATGGGGCTCAAACTCAAAACCCCAAGATCAGGAGTTCCATGTGCTACCAACTGAGCCAACCAGGTGTCCCTTGTTGAAACTTTTTTTTTTTTTTTTGATACAGGGCATCTGCCTTCTTTTTAGCTGCGTATTTTACTTTCTCCTGGAATTTTTGTTTGCCTTTGTATCTTAGCTTCATAGTAGGATAAGTAAATTTTCAGCCCTTGAATAAACTGAAGAGCAGGCCTTGGTCACTGACCTGACCTGTCTTGCTCAGAGTCCTACTCTGTTCACAGTCTACAGTGAGGTTCCTGGAAAGTGGCACACATGTCAGATTTCTGACGGGGCCCCACACAATGTAACAATACCTCTACATTCTGGTTACTTCCATCCCTTTTGGCAGGTGATATATGCTGTGTGAGCCATAGATGCAACAGGTTATAGCAGAAACATTAGGCAGAGGACTTGGGGCCTGAGTTTCCCAGGTGAGGAGTTGCCGTCAGGCAGAGACTGGGAGTGTGGAGGGGTAGAGGGATGAATCCTTCTTATACTTTATCACAGTAGTGGATCATAAGGACAAGGGACACAGCACAGGCTCTACACAGGCCAGACTTCACCAGACATGGTCAAAAGTGCTGAGTTAATGTGCTTGAATTAGAAAAGGCAGATGAGCAGGTGGCAAACTTACAATTTCTTTCATGTGAAATGGGTCCCTGAATTGATTCTCAGATCTCAGAGAGAGTCTTCAGGGTGGGGTAGGAGAAGAGCCAGATCCGGTCACTTACTTGAATGATCTTGAATGAAGTATGCTCATTGAAGCAGGTCTGAAATGGTTCTTTCCATGCCAGAAGGCATCCCTATATCACCTGTAAATCCTGAAAATATATTGGTCAGTAACTGGGGCCATTGTAGAACTGGGAAGCTTCACCTGGGGTCACAGCCATCTCCTTCAGCTTTCTGTCATACCACACAGTCTGACCAGATTCAGACCAGTATCCATCGACCAGATGTGACAGAGACAGCATCATCAACTTCTGGAGCATGGTGGCCTCCAGCATAGACCAGGCATATGCCCATACAATTTGAGGCTCTCCAAGGGTATGGACAAGCTCAGGAGATGAAGTAGGAATCTGCAGAAATAGTCCTTCAAGTCACAGAACATAAGTCCTCGCTGGTCCTAAGGACTGGTTATTTTGGCACTATATGTAATGTATACTTGAGATATGACAACTTACAAATCCAATTTCCAGGTGCACTGTGAACCCATCAGGGCCACCTTGAGAAGAGGTTCAATCTGGGTCCAAAGCATCACATTAAAGATGATGACCAAGGAAACACTCATATCTTCATTAATCCAAGTGTTCATGCTAGAAACCATTATTTAGATGGCAGTTATGTTAAACTGCCCAAAAGACATCATCATGCATAGAAATCTCCTCACTTGGATTTAAAATACAAATTTCTAGTCGTCACTCTTAAGATCCTAATGTGGTTATAGGCTCCCATGAGGCCCTATTTCCTTGGGCATTCTGTTCCCCTCAACTGTGCACTTGGGGATATTTTGGCCTTACCAGCCTTAAGGCTATATACTCCTCCCTCAGTGGGGAATGGTGAAGGCCTAAGGAAGGAGCTGCCCACTCTTTGATCCAGGCCAGTGCCTTTAATGCCTCTAATCCAGAATAATGGCTCTCGGATCAATCCTGGAACCCCAAGAACTTCAATCCCAGGGAAATGGAACTCTATCCTTGTAACTGATCCAACTTCCTGGATGTGATCCTTGGCCTGTGCCCAAAGCTTTAGGCTCCTGCTTTGCTAGAACAGCATTAAATATTTCCAAAGGGGTTGAACCTTCCATTTCAAAAGCTAGTATAACCTCATTTTGCAGGTCATTTTGCAGCATTCTGCAGGTCGATGGCACTGCTACAATCTTAGTACCTCTGTCTTTCCCTCTGAAAAAGCTTCTTGGTGAGCCAGGAACTGGCCTAGCATGCAGACTCCAGCAAGTCAGGCCAAGTGTCTACCTACATGATCCAGGGACATGCTGTTGGTTTGGAGGGCAACATCTTCCAAATGCTGTAGGAAGTTTGTATTGAATAAACACCTACTAGACCAAAACCTCGAGACCCAAAGGTGAAGCAACAAAACAGTTCAGGAGTAATCAACCACATATTAACAATAAAAAGTGTCCTGATGTTATGTAACAGAAATTTTTCATTATGGGAAAATTTCCCACTGATAGCATCATAAATAGAAAAAAATATTATATCTCAACTTAGAGAGGGGTGAAAATTCTGTTAGATGACCCAGAGGACTCTACTGATAGCAAGACTCCCCTCTTAGAGTACTTGTGGAATCAGAATAAAATGATTTAATGACACAGGGGCAATATAAATATGCTCAACATTTTTTTTTAATCAGTCGCCACTGCATGAGACTTATCTACATAGATATACAAGAAATGTACTAGCTCTTAAAGACACAAAGAACCTGTGCACATACAAAGTAAACAGAATTTTCCCCTCGGACTTTAGAGCTCAGAATCTCCCTCACAATGATCCAACAGAAACAGAATGTGCTATTTTACTTACTTATTTTTACTTATTTTTACTTACTTACTTTAAATGTCTATCGATATTTAAAATGAATATCTTATATGGTCAGCAATCCTAGAGACAGAAATATACCAACAGATATTCATTGTAACTTTGTGGATTTTCTTATTTGTTTTTACTTTATATTATTTTATTTTAATTCCAGTGTAGTTAACCTACGTTGCAACTTTGCTTGCAGTAGCTAAAAGATTGGAGACAATCGATGTTCATCAATAGGAGATTGTTTGAATAAATTATGTCCCTAATGGACAAATGGGGTAATAATACATAGAGCTGTCTTGTTGTATATGTAATTCCCCTGAAGAAACCATTATTAGTAATCACCTCTGCTAGAGGTGAGAGGGGTACCTTAGGACCAGAAGTGGAGGCTTTATTTTCCTCTTTATATTATTTGAATATTTTATCCTTACAGATTACCTACTCACAAAGTAAACTTTGCAGGAAGAGCAGCATGCTCTTGAAAGGAACAATGCCACTGTCTTGCTGTGCATGGATGCATGAAATCAGTGAGGATCATCACCTAAGAAGGTCTACACAGTAGACCCAGTCAAGAGTTATTTGCTTCATTACCATTAGCCTCTAAAAATACCCCTGCCCTTCTATTGCAGGAGAATCTCACACAACATGTGTGGCCTTTAATATCCAGAGCAATAGATTTAAGCAAGAAATAAACCTGAATGGGGAAGAAGCAGAAAATATCCCTATACAAAAAGAATTCTGCTAGATTATAGGGGAGGAACCAGAGAAAGGGGGCTGGCCTCCAGAATCCTTCTCAGGTGCCAAATATTCTGAAAATACTGACCTAAACTCCAGCATATCCTGAATCTTCATTAGAAGAGCATTCAAGTCAGTATAATGGAACTCTGAGTCATTGCATTAAAGATTAAGCACTTTTATTTCACTTGCTACTTCCTTCACCTAACGCACAGAAAACTCTTTGGCTAACCTTCCAATACTTCTGCTGCTCAGGCTGTGCAGCTTTTGCCTCAAATTTAATCTCCATGTTCTTGCTCCAAGACACTCTGGTCCCTTCAATTGGCTAGTACAGCACTGTAAGAATCCCAGTGCCAACTCTATCTTCCCAGCACAGGATGGCTCAGACATCCTACCTCTCTCTGACTGAGCCACTGCCCAGGTAGCCATGTTCCCCCACTTGTGTCAGAGAAATGACTACCTACTGAAAGAGACACTTCCCACATGCTGAAAACTTCACTACTAGAAGATGAAAGGAACAGTGTTCAAAGAGTTCAAACATTCCAGGGAATATGACTCAGGCCTCAAGCAGGGTAAAGTCCTAAAACAGGCAAAGCTCATAAAATCGGTGACCTCACAGAAGGCCAGGAAGAGAGGCACAATTTGCCCACACACCCTTGGAAGACAGCACTTTCCGTAATATGTTTGAAAGAAGGTGACCAGGTCATGTTGCTAAGTTATCCACCTCCTTTAAGGAGAAGACTGATAAGGTTCTCCTCCTCTTTCCTTCAAGAACTTTGGATCTAGAATCCAGGTAATGTCAGTGAAGGATCACTAAATGAGGCAGAGCGGGGGAAAGAGATGAACTTACCTTTACAGAGGCATGATGCAGGGTGCCTACCTGGCCACTTTCCTCTCGCCTAACTTTTGCCAGCTAAAATATCAGGTATACGAGATGCAGAGTTAATTGGATTATTGCTCACTGATGCATTTATATTAAGGAAAAAAGTCATGAGTAAGAACTATGCCTTGATCATATCAAGCAGGAATTCTTGCATTCATGGAGTGGGAGTAGTAAAGAAGAGAGGGAGCTGGTTCAGACATGGTTCACATTGATAAGCACCAAAGATCTCCAAATGATATGCTGAGTAAAAGAAACCAGATAAAAACAGAGTACATACTTTAGGACTGCATTTCTATAAAACTCTAGAAAATGCAAACAAATATATGGTGCCAGAAAACAACAGATCAGTGTGCCTGGGGCTGCGGAAGCAGAGAGGGGCAGGAGAGAGAGATGCAAAGGGGCATAAGGAAATCTCTGGGGCTGATGGATATTTTCACTGTCTTAATTGTAGTGGTATTTTCATGTTTGAAATTCTGAATTTTCATATTTGAAAATTTTATATATATATGTTGATCTATATATACATAAATTATATATATATTTATATATGTAACTATATAGATATATAAAATTATATATATAATTATATATATTTATTTATATAGCTATAAAATTTTCAAACTGTGCAAGCTAAACATGCAAGCTTATTGCTAACAATTATACTGCAGTAAAGGTAATTTGAGACCACTGTTCAATCTAAGGGAAAAAAAAAGAGGTCATCCTCAAAAGTCATCTTTGTCCTCCTATTTCTTGGATGTGATATAATCAAACAGTTATGACTGACTATGAACCAGCATAAGGTAAAGTTCATGGGAAGAAACAAAAGCTGGATCCCAGCAGCCCCTTCCCTTCCCCCACCCACTCACTACCTGCCTTCTGAGGTACAAGAAAAGGGCTGATCCTAACAGCTCAGCTCCACAAAGCTGCCAGCTAAGTAGCCAATTCCCTTGTGACCTATATTCCACTGGCCACATCCACATTCCCAGCTACTGCTGGGAAAGGTCCCCACCTCCAACTCAGTTAATGATCCAGTCAAAGCTAGAGCAAGGCAAGAAGAGGAAGCAACAAAAAGTGTGTTCTCCTCTGGCCTCCAGAGATAATCCTTGGTGCCCAGCCCATGCAAGACAGGACGAATTGATCAGAAAGCCTATTACCATGATGGTGATACAATCAAAAAGATGCCCAAAAGACACATATTGTGAAGGACCCTAAGAGACGGCCCTGAATTTGGGTAAGAGCTTCTCTGTCTTACCTAGTATAAAAGAAGTAATAACAAGGATAACAATGACTTTACTAAGCATTTCAAACTATTTCCTCAGGCTTGAGTCACAGCTATTCCCAGGTACCTCCATAAGCCCCTGACTGATTCCTGCTGCAGCCACCCCAACCCAGGTATGGACATGGTTAACTCACCTGTGAGAAGCTCAGGCTTCTTCACAGCCAGTCGACTACCTGACACCTCATCTTCTTTCATGCCAGACATCAACAAATACCCAGCCTCCCTCCCACACCTTTTCCTGTGGACTATTAGGGTGCACTATCTGGCCCAACTCAAGCCCCTCAGAGCTGCTCCTCATAATGACCTGGCTGGGTCCCATGCATGGACTGCCATATCCTTGACCTGCAACAATAGACAAACAACATGCTACTTGCACACCTCTGGCCTTTCTCTCTGTGGTGTGGGCTCCTGATACCCTGCTGCATGCCAGAGGCTCCTGTTGCCTCTGCTTTGAGTAATCCTTCTGGGGTTTGCATCAGCCTTGCATCAGGAGGAAGGCTGAGCATCCTACAAGAGCCAGAGCCAGTCTTCAAAGAGGAATGGGTTAGAGATCACTGACGAGATGGAAAAAAAGTCTTGGGAACAACTGGGGAAACAGAATGCCTCTTTAATTTTCTGAGCCCCAGAGTAAGAAGAGTGCCATGTCTTTCTCTCAAACAATATCATGACATCCTTCCCAACACCAAAGTCAAGAACAGGTAAAACAAAGAAGACATGTAAGTCTTGAAAAAGTGGAAATAGAAAGTGTTTCTGAAGGTGTTCTTGTGGCAGCAAAATACATTCAGATATTCACTTCCATCAAAAACTTCCCTATCTCCTGGAGGAAACTCAGAGAAACTAACAAAGGGGATAGAGAAGAAGCAAAAGCTAAGTGGTGTTGTCTGCCCGGACTCAGCTTCAACATTAACTTTCAGTGCCAAAGCATTTGATACTGCTGGCCTGTGTTCCCAGCAACACTGGAGGTTTTGAATATGGAAAGTGCCAGCCATCTACCTGAAAGACATGGTCAGGGTTATAGAATACTATAAATAGATACAGTTAACAAAAAATCTGGGCTAGGGCACCCATGCAGGCTGTGGGTAAGTTATTCTATCATTAAACACAACCATTTGCCACAGACAACACTTTGCAAAAGGGGACTGGGAAGGAGTGAGCTGGTGACTGACAAATGGAGAGAGAAGCTGTATCAATCCTAGAGTGGGGCAAATAAATCCAGGGCTGAGGATCTTGGAGGACCCATGGGACAGCGTTCTGCTGACTGCTCTGGGAAGTCAAGATCTACCATAGCTGGGAGCCCCGGAGCTCCGGCCTCTGCGGAATAGACAAGCCTTCTAGCAGGATTGGTAGGAAACGTACGGACCCGGGAGAAAAACAGATGCAGGTTCCCCAAGGAGGACTAGGGGCGGAGCAGTAATAGGGGACATTTGAAAGAGACCTGAAAGCTAGTTCTGTTGTCCTTCCCAGAGAGCTGGGAGTATCCACGAGGAAAGCAGAGCCCGGGCATCAGAAGCACAGAGAAGAAAGAGTGGGGAAGCTCTAGGACACAGACGCCTGGAGACTGAGCGGGTAGCGCCTAGTGTGACCCAGGGGCCTGGATCTCGAGGCAAGGAGCAGAGTGCCTAGTGATGCAGGGGGACGCCAGACCCAAAGAAGAAGAGACTGGAGAGCCCTTCCCCGTGGGGGCTCGGAATTCGCGGGATGCAGACTCTTGGGGCCGCCTCCCTCAGGTGAGAGGGGAGGCGAGAACTACGGGTGTGGAAGGCTGAGATGTCTGGAGTCAGGCAGGTGCCGGGCGGGGCTCTCTCACCTGCGGAGCACCAGGTAACTCAAGATCACCAGCAGCAGGAGTCCGAGTGTGCGGCTGGGCTTTCGCCCGACGCTCCACTTGCTCATCGCGCGGCTTGGAGGGACCACAGCTAGCATTCCAGCCAGCACTCAGCCGCGCGCGCGGCAGGCTAGACGCGGGGGGCGGGGCCGCACTCCGGTCGCCCGGGCTACCTGACCGCGGCCCGCCCGGCCCGCAGGCGCTCATTCGCTGAAGCCCTCGGCCCCGCCCCTCGCGCCGTCGGGCTAGCGTGGGCGGGAACGGGGCCTAGAACAGGCTGCAGCCCTGCGCTACCCGGCGGTTCTCGGGGTCTGCCGCGCCCCAAGTCTCAAAGAGGCATTGGGTGTTTCTGCGGATATTTACCTGCACGTGATATGCAAACGGGTGCAAAATACCCGGCGCGTGTAGCCCAGTCCTTGCACACTCGTAGAGCACACCCCACCCCCACGCTACATTAGCAAGCAGCGATAAAAGGCACCTGCAAAGCCAAAGCACTATCTTAAAGCAATTCAGATTTTGAAGAAAGAAAAATCTGTAGTGACATATGTGAAAAGTCAAAACGTTGTAGAATTTTCTTTAGACATAATTTATGGCTTAGTGTGGTTCACGTTTGCATCGCATGGGGATTGTGGGGTGCCGAGAAAGGAACACCAAAATATTTTTTGCCTTTAGTCTCCACAAGTCTTGTTCCGGTCCTGACTCCCAGCACATTCAATTTTTTATCTTTAAAAAGTCCAGATAAAATACTCACATGAAAAGGACGAATAAAATTCTTATTCTGGTACAGAATTATATCACAAAGGATATTGTGTAAGATTTGGGCAAATTTATGCTTTCTAACAATCACACACCTAACTCATGCCAAGAACAGAATTCAGATTTTACTGAAAGAGAATCTGAAACATTTTCTAGGAAGGCTAATGTTTTTTCAGAGCACCCGAGTTTCTAGAAAATACCCCGTTTCATGTTTCAAAACTATTTCTGTCACTTGTACATAGTTTTGAAATTGTAAAGTTGATAGGAACAAAATGAGATTTTACTTTTCAGAACAAAGACATGCAGAGTTTGGTGTGAAGAGTCCTTTTTGTAGCATTGGGAAAATATTTAGTCAGGTAGCAAAAAACCAAGAAGCAAAAACAAACAAATAAGAGGGGAGGATAGCAGGGCCAGAAGCATTCCTGGAGACATTTAGAGAGAGAAGTAGCTACCCCTTAACACACTCTACAAAATCAGTACCTTTTCTCCATTTTTAAACGCATGTAATTGTTTGATACATACTAGGAGTATGATGAAAATATTTTGTATAATTGCGATAAAAGATAGCCCATGAAACATGGAGAAAGTGTTAAAAGTCTAGCCCCCTTTTTACCTTTGGAGGCCCAACCCTGGCACATACCCAACACTCACCCCTCACTCCTTGTGATATCGCTGGGGAGGAGTACAATCTATTACACATCAGGGTATTCTAAAGTTACTTAAACAATACCAGCAGCTCCATACTTTTTCAGATATTAGCAAAAACTAATGAGCTATAAAACCCCTGAAATTTTTAGCCCAACTCTATTACCCTTGTTTTTATTTATGGAAGAAAACATAAATAACTCAGTGCTTTAAAAATAATCATTACCCCTTAACCCCCTGGGAAGCACAGAACTATAGACACAACTACTCACACTTTAAGAGCAATTTTACTTTATCTTGATTTAATGATACCACGGAGAGTGTTACAAATAGCTCTAATCTGAGATAGCACTAATCTGAGAGGTGTTTTGCTGAGGAGCCAAGACTTTTGGGTTTTAAAATATTAGCAAGATACTCCTTCAAAATACTCTTTTCAAATGTTTAATGAATTTAACCCAAGGAAGACAATGAAATACTCAAATCCCTGGGAATGTAAGCTACAGTTAAATGAACTGGCCTGGTGGAGATGAAAACAAAGTGTTCTGGCAAGGTGCATGAGGTGGAAACAAATCCCTGACGCTCAGGAATCATAATCTTCACAGGTCACCTTTCTGGGGTCAAGGGTTTTGCTTTAGAAAATATACCAAAAAAAAAAAAATTAGTGAAGTCCTGTTGATATCCTCAGCCCACAGCTCAGCTATTAGAGCTCTGACAGACTCAGAGAGCATGGTTCCTTCCTTGATAATTCACCTATCCCACATAGTCAGTGGGAAAGAAATGTACACCAAGAAGCATGGTGGGAGTAAAAGCTACAATCAGAATCAGTACAGTGTAGGCTCTCAAGAAAAATAATCGTATCAAACTAACCTCATTGGCAGTTTTATTTTTATTTATAATAGGTATAACAAACAGGTATATAGATCAATTATTCATTTATTCACATGTCTTATTTTTGAGTACCTTGTGCTAATGCCTTAGATATAGAGTATCTGAATTTTAGAAAAACATTTGACAAAATCTTTCTTAAGGTCATGGGAACAAGATGCAAAATGTGGCTTCTGTGATAATGCAGCTACTTGGGCCCCTGGAACATGATATAACAACCTCAATTCACCTTCCTCCTTAAAGACAGACACCCCAGACCAGTCCTTGACACCCACCCTCTCCAGTTCTTTTGCTTCAGGTTACATGACAAGACCAGCTATGCTGTCAAATTGACAAAGAGTCTTGAGCAAAGAAATTAAGAACATGTGGGAATTTCTGGGACTAGAGGAGGGCAATTTCAACCATAGACAAAAAGAAAATAGAAAGTCTCAGGAACGTGATTTTGGCCTTGGAAAAAGAAAAAGAAAACAGATCCAAGTTAAGATAAGTTGTCAAGGCTTCTTACCTCAGGAGATGTGTCAGTGGGACTGGAAGAGACCTGTATACATTGGGAAGGGATGCACTGAACTTCATCCTTGGCCTTTGTAGTCTAAAAATATCACTTTTAAGCCTCAGCCTTTTGGAAGGCAGAAAAGCCAAAGACCTTATTCCACATTTCATCCATTAAGAAGTAAACAACATGTTTAATGACTACTATGTGCTGAACACTTAGATGCTTGCAGTACATCAGTGGACAATACAGATGAGGATTCTTCCATTTGAAATTTATATTCTAGCTGAGGACAAAAGACACCAAAAATTAACAAATGAATAAATAAATCATAGAGTCTGTTCAAAGGTAGTACATTTCATAGCAGAAAGAAAGTAGATAAAGGAAGGAGATTGTGAGCGTGGTGGGGAGGGGCATGCACAAAGGCCTTACTGAGACAATGATCTTGAAAGAGGTGATAGTTAACCATGCATGCAGATATCTGGAGGAAGGGCTATGCAAGCAGAAAGAACCCACAGTGCAAAGGCTTTCAGGCAGGCGCATGACAGGGTGTTCTGGGAACTTCAAGGTCCCTGTGGGAAGTGAAGTTGTGGGGGGAGGGGGCTGGGGGGTGGGGGTGAGGTGGAGAACTGCAGGCAGTGAGGCCAGAGAAGCACAGGGGCCTAACAACAGAAGGCCTTTCAGAGCAGAGTTCTGACTCAATGAAATGGGAGTCATTGCAGGCTTTGGACATGACATCAATTATGCTTTAAAAGACTCCTCTGGCTGCTGTGCTGAGACTCACCAGCAATGGGCAAGAGCAGAAGAAAGGAGACCAGCCAGGAGGCAGCAATCCCAGTGAGAGATGATGCTGGCTCAGGATGATACGAATGGAGGTGGTGGGAAGTGTTGGATTTCTGTAAATAGTATGAAAGCAGAGACAGGAGAACTGTTGTGATTCCAGGGTCATTTGTGGGGTGTGAGAAGTAAAGGGGATTGAAGAATGACTTCAACATGTTGGGCCTAAGAAACTGGAAGAACTGGAGTTGCTCTTACCCATGACGGAGAGGGCTGTGGGAATATCAGAAGCACAGCTTGGGCTGGTTGAGTTTGAGATATCTATGAGATGTGCTAGTGGAGATATCATGTAAGCTGTTGAATGTATAGGCTGAGGTTCAGCCGAGAGGTCTAGGATGGGGTTATAAATGTAGGAATTGGCAGAGAGTTGGTATTTAAAGGCATGAACCTGGGTGAGATCACCAAAGAAGTAAGTGCAGAGAAAGAGGACCAAGGATGAGCCTTGGGACACTTGACCCTGAGAAAAGAGGAGGAACAGCAAAGTTGAAGTAGAAGGAGCAGTCAGTGAGGTGGAAAGAAAACTCAGAAAAGATGGAATCCTGAACTCCAACAGAGAGACATTACCAAAGAGGAAGCAGTGATGACCTGTGTTACATGTTACAAGTCAAGTTAAGGAAAGACTGAAAATGAATCAAATCAATGTATTCAGTACATGGAGGGTTTTGGTGACTAGGATACAGGGAGTTTAGGTGGGTTGGGGGTAGGATTGGGGAAGCTGACTGGATAGGTTTAGAAAGGGTGAAGAGGAATCTAAGAATTAAAGGGGAATCAATAAATGGAGCTGGTGGTTCTTGACTCTGAGTCAGAGCTAGTGTTCTATTTTCATTTCTATTTTAGTTAGAAACTAACATATGCTTGTATGTGAATAGTGATCATGATCAAAAGGGGGTGAAAATCATGAAGTAGGAGAGCCTGGGAGAAATCTCTGGAGCAATACCCTTGAGTAGGTGAAACGGATGGGGGCTGGTGACCCCATGTAGGATCATTTAGGTGTGAACATATAAGATCATTTAAGGCATCACTGCATTCTCTGCAATAAAATATCACCTAGGTTAATTTCAAATACCGACAGTGC
Organism: Prionailurus bengalensis; assembly: GCF_016509475.1. Classification (NCBI taxonomy): domain Eukaryota; kingdom Metazoa; phylum Chordata; class Mammalia; order Carnivora; family Felidae; genus Prionailurus; species Prionailurus bengalensis. Next base: position 31,182,553 of record NC_057346.1, on the reverse strand, counting down.
AACACTGTCAGAAATAAGAACTGGGCTTTTCATTTGAATTTGTTGTTAACATTTGAATATTCACTTTCAGATGCAGGGATACATTTGAGATGTGACATGAAGTGAAACCTTAAAATTTTATTGATAAGTTAAAGCAAAATAAAACAGTGATTAATGATTATTGTGGAAATTATTACCATTATGTACAGAAGTAGTTATTAAGAACTTACAAATCCTTAAGAACATAGAGAAATACATTGATAGCCAGTAAGAATATTAAGAGAGTACATTAGTTTTATAAGTTCTAAGGAAGAATATGATATCTTTTTTGAGCCAACAAATGAATGTAAATAGATGACCTTTAAAAATAAAAAAAAGATAGACATTATATATTTATACAGTATAAAAATTTAGAAATAAAAATAATAATTAAGAGATATCAATATTATTATGTCACAACTTTTATCATTTTAGAATTGTTTGATGTCTACCATTCATAGCATTAAACAACATACTTTTTATAAACTGAATTTAATTGTATAACAATTTCATTGCAGCCATGAGTCTTGGAAAAAAAGTTGTCTTTGGGAATTCTTGCTACCTTGAAATTTCATAAGGAGGAAATGCTACAACATGATGTGCAGCTACATCATGATAAATCATGTTTGATCCAGATGGAATAAAGAATGAACAACACATGAAGAAAAGATAAAAGCATTAAATAAAAATGAGGCACCCTTTGTTCTCACTACAAAACTTCAAAAGGACACACTTATAATAATAATTTAAAAAGACAATTTCTTATGGATTTGAGTCAATGGAGGTTAAAAAAAAAGTTCCTCAAAATAATTGCTCTATCTTGCCACTTTCAGTTGTTTTCAACTGACAAAGGATTGTGTATGTGTCTCTGTATGTGTGTTTGTGTGCTAGTTGTTTTTGTTTTTTTTTGTTTTTTGTTTTTTCTCAAGTAACGTACATACAGTGTAGTCTTGGCTTCCAGAGTAGAACCCAGTGATTCATCGCTTACACATAACACCCAGTGTTTATCCCAACAAGTGCCCTCCTTAATGCTCATCACCCATTTACCCCACCCACATCAACCCTCAGTTTGTTCTCTGTATTTAAGAGTCTCTTATGGTTTGCCTCCCTCTCTGTTTTTATCATTTTTTTCCTTCCCTTCCCCTATGATCATCTTTTAAGTTTCTCAAATTCCACATATGAGTGAAATCATGTGATATGTTTTTCTCTTACTTATTTGCTTAGCATAATACCCTCTAGTTCCATCCACATTGTTGCAAATGGTAAGATTTCATTCTTTTCATCACCAGGTAGTATTCCATTGTTTAAGTATAACACATATTCTTAATCCATTCATCAGTTGATGGACATTTGGGCTCTTTCCATAGTTTGGCTATCGTTGATAGCACTGCTATAAACACTAGGGTGCACGTGCCCCTTTGAATCAGCACTTTTGTATCTGGTAGGCTGCCAAAAGATCTTTAAAAATCTGTCTAACTTATGATTCCCAGGTGCAAAGTTCCTTCTACAAAATGTTACTGAAAACATTTTCCACAAATTATATTTTGCTATGCACCAGTTAGTGATATGAAATACCCACATTTTGTATATCAGATATCTGGACATACAGAAACAAATAGAAATTTTGTTAAAACTTGACAGCATAATAAACTAACAATGAAGTTAGCTATGCTTCTCCTTTAGTTTGTTACCATGATTTCTTAGTGTAGCACTGCAAACTAAGAAATATTTATAAAATGAAAAATTAGGAAATAAAAGTGTCATGTATTTGTCATTGGCAAAGGACAAACATGGGTAAGGCCATAAGTGATTTAAAAATTACAAACATATGGTTTCATTCATGACCTTCAGATCCATATTTAGAAAGCAATTTTGGCATATTACAAAGTGAGCACTTTTTTCAGATATTTTTTTAGCTACTATTTTTAAAAATTTAAATCAAAGTTAGTTAACATATACTGTAACAATGATTTCAGGAATAGAATTTAGTGACTCTTCACTTACATATAACACCAGGGCTCATCCCAGCAAGTGTCCTCCTTAATGCCCCTTGCCCTTTCAGTCCTTCCCCTCACCCAACACCCCTCCAGCAACCCCTCAGTTTGTTCTCAGTATTTGTTCTCAGTTTGTTCTCCCCTCCAGCAACCCCTCAGTTTGTTCTCAGTCTCTTATGGTTTGCTTCCCTCTTTTATTTTTTTTATCTTATTTTACCTTCCCTTTCCTTATGTTCATCTGTTTTGTTTCTTAAATGCCACAAATGAATGAAATCATATACTTGTCTTTCTCTGACTGACGTATTTTGCTTAGCATAATAATAACCTCTAGTTCCATCCACATTTGTTGCAGATGGCAAGATTTCATTCTTTCTGATCGCCATGATATTCCATTGTGTGTGTGTGTGTGTGTGTGTGTGTACCACATCTTCGTTATCCATTAATCAGTTGATGGACATTTGCACTCTTCCCATACTTTGGCTATTGTCGATAATGCAGCTTTAAACATTGGGGTGCATGTGCCCCTTTGAATCAGCATTCCTGCATTCTTTACTTTTTTTTTGCGAAGTAATGTTCCTTCTAATAGATTGTTTATTATATGCCGTCTTCTTTTTTTTATATGAAATTTATTGACAAATTGGTTTCCATACAACACCCAATGCTCATCCCAAAAGGTGCCCTCCTCAATACCCATCATCCACCCTCTCCTCCCTCCCACACCCCATCAACCCTCAGTTTGTTCTCAGTTTTTAACAGTCTCTTATGCTTTGGCTCTCTCGCACTCTAACCTCTTTTTTTTTTTTCTTTCCTTCCGCTCCCCCATGGGTTCCTGTTAAGTTTCTCCGGATCCACATAAGAGTGAAACCATATGGTATCTGTCTTTCTCTGTATGGCTTATTTCACTTAGCATCACACTCTCCAGTTCCATCCACGTTGCTACAAAAGGCCATATTTCATTTTTTCTCATTGCCACGTAATATTCCATTGTGTATATAAACCACAATTTCTTTATCCATTCATCAGTTGATGGACATTTAGGCTCTTTCCATAATTTGGCTATTGTTGAGAGTGCTGCTATGAACATTGGGGTACAAGTGCCCCTATGCATCAGTACTCCTGTATCCCTTGGATAAATTCCTAGCAGTGCTATTGCTGGGTCATAGGGTAGGTCTATTTTCAATTTTCTGAGGAACCTCCACACTGCTTTCCAGAGCGGCTGCACCAATTTGCATTCCCACCAACAGTGCAAGAGGGTTCCCGTTTCTCCACATCCTCTCCAGCATCTATAGTCTCCTGATTTGTTCATTTTGACCACTCTGACTGGCGTGAGGTGATACCTGAGTGTGGTTTTGATTTGTATTTCCCTGATAAGGAGTGACGCTGAACATCTTTTCATGTGCCTGTTGGCCATCTGGATGTCTTCTTTAGAGAAGTGTCTATTCATGTTTTCTGCCCATTTCTTCACTGGGTTATTTGTTTTTCGGGTGTGGAGTTTGGTGAGCTCTTTATAGATTTTGGATACTAGCCCTTTGTCCGATATGTCATTTGCGAATATCTTCTCCCATTCCATTGGTTGCCTTTTAGTTTTGTTGGTTGTTTCCTTTGCTGTGCAGAAGCTTTTTATCTTCACAAGGTCCCAGTAATTCACTTTTGCTTTTAATTCCCTTGCCTTCGGGATGTGTCGAGTAAGAGATTGCTACGGCTGAGGTCAGAGAGGTCTTTTCCTGCTTTCTCCTCTAGAGTTTTGATGGTATCCTGTCTCACATTCAGGTCCTTTATCCATTTTGAGTTTATTTTTGTGAATGGTGTGAGAAAGTGGTCTAGTTTCAACCTTCTGCATGTTGCTGTCCAGTTCTCCCAGCACCATTTGTTAAAGAGGCTGTCTTTTTTCCATTGGATGTTCTTTCCTGCTTTGTCAAAGATGAGTTGGCCATACGTTTGTGGGTCTAGTTCTGGGGTTTCTATTCTATTCCATTGGTCTATGTGTCTGTTTTGGTGCCAATACCCTGCTGTCTTGATGATGACAGCTTTGTAGTAGAGGCTAAAGTTTGGGATTGTGATGCCTCCTGCTTTGGTCTTCTTCTTCAAAATTCCTTTAGCTATTCGGGGCCTTTTGTGGTTCCATATGAATTTTAGGATTGCTTGTTCTAGTTTCGAGAAGAATGCTGGTGCAATTTTGATTGGGATTGCATTGAATGTGTAGATAGCTTTGGGTAGTATTGACATTTTGACAATATTTATTTTTCCAATCCATGAGCAGGGAATGTCTTTCCATTTCTTTAAATCTTCTTCAATTTCCTTCATAAGCTTTCTATAGTTTTCAGCATACAGATCCTTTACATCTTTGGTTAGATTTTTTCCTAGGTATTTTATGCTTCTTGGTGCAATTGTGAATGGGATCAGTTTCTTTATTTGTCTTTCTGTTGCTTCATTGTTAGTGTATAAGAATGCAACTGATTTCTGTACATTGATTTTGTATCCTGCAACTTTGCTGAATTCCTGTATCAGTTCTAGCAGACTTGTGGTGGAGTCTATCGGATTTTCCATGTATAATATCATGTCATCTGCAAAAAGCGAAAGCTTGACTTCATCGTTGCCAATTTTGATGCCTTTGATTTCCTTTTGTTGTCTGATTGCTGATTCTAGAACTTCCAGCACTATGTTAAACAGCAGCGGTGAGAGTGGGCATCCGTGTCGTGTTCCTGATCTCAGGGAAAAAGCTCTCAGTTTTTCCCCGTTGAGGATGATGTTAGCTGTGGGCTTTTCATAAATGGCTTTTATGATGTGTAAGTATGTTCCTTCTATCCCGACTTTCTCAAGGGTTTTTATTAAGAAAGGGTGCTGGATTTTGTCAAAGGCCTTTTCTGCATCGATTGACAGGATCATATGGTTCTTCTCTTTTTTTTTGTTAATGTGATGTATCATGTTGATTGATTTGCGAATGTTGAACCAGCCCTGCATCCCAGGAATGAATCCCACTTGATCATGGTGAATAATTCTTTTTATATGCTGTTTAATTCGATTTGCTAGTATCTTATTGAGAATTTTTGCATCCATATTCACCAGGGATATTGGCCTGTAGTTCTCTTTTGTTACTGGGTCTCTGTCTGGTTTAGGAATCAAAGTAATACTGGCTTCATAGAATGAGTCTGGAAGTTTTCCTTCCCTTTCTATTTCTTGGAATAGCTTGAGAAGGATAGGTATTATCTCTGCTTTAAACGTCTGGTAGAACTCCCCTGGGAAGCCATCTGGTCCTGGACTCTTATTTGTTGGGAGATTTTTGATGACTGATTCAATTTCTTCGCTGGTTATGGGTCTGTTCAAGCTTTCTATTTCCTCCTGATTGAGTTTTGGAAGAGTGTGGGTGTTCAGGAATTTGTCCATTTCTTCCAGGTTGTCCAATTTGTTGGCATGTAATTTTTCATAGTATTCCCTGATAATTGTTTGTATCTCTGAGGGATTGGTTGTAATAATTCCATTTTCATTCATGATTTTATCTATTTGGGTCATCTCCCTTTTCTTTTTGAGAAGCCTGGCTAGAGGTTTATCAATTTTGTTTATTTTTTCAAAAAACCAACTCTTGGTTTCGTTGATCTGCTCTACAGTTTTTTTAGATTCTATATTGTTTATTTCTGTTCTGATCTTTATTATTTCTCTTCTTCTGCTGGGCTTAGGCTGCCTTTGCTGTTCTGCTTCTAGTTCCTTTAGGTGTGCTGTTAGATTTTGTATTTGGGATTTTTCTTGTTTCTTGAGATAGGCCTGGATTGCAATGTATTTTCCTCTACATGACTGCCTTCGCTGCATCCCAAAGCGTTTGGATTGTTGTATTTTCATTTTCGTTTGTTTCCATATATTTTAAAATTTCTTCTCTAATTGCGTGGTTGACCCACTCTTTCGTTAGTAGGGTGTTCTTTAACCTCCATGCTTTTGGAGGTTTTCCAGACTTTTTTCTGTGGTTGATGTCAAGCTTCATAGCATTGTGGTCTGAAAGTATGCATGGTATAATTTCAATTCTTGTAAACTTATGAAGGGCTGTTTTGTGACCCAGTATATGATCTATCTTGGAGAATGTTCCATGTGCACTCGAGAAGAAAGTATATTCTGTTGCTTTGGGATGCAGAGTTCTAAATATATCTGTCAAGTCCATCTGATCCAATGTCTCATTCAGGGCCCTTGTTTCTTTATTGACCGTGTGTCTAGATGATCTATCCATTTCTGTAAGTGGGGTGTTAAAGTCCCCTGCAATTACCACATTCTTATCAATAAGGTTGCTTATGTTTATGAGTAATTGTTTTATATATTTGGGGGCTACGGTATTCGGCGCATAGACGTTTATAATTGTTAGCTCTTCCTGATGGATAGACCCTGTAACTATTATATAATGTCCTTCTTCATCTCTTGTTACAGCCTTTAATTTAAAGTCTAGTTTGTCTGATATAAGTATGGCTACTCCAGCTTTCTTTTGGCTCCAGTCGCATGATAAATAGTTCTCCATCCCCTCACTCTCAATCTGAAGGTGTCCTCAGATCTAAAATGAGTCTCTTGTAGACAGCAAATAGATGGGTCTTGTTTTTTTATCCATTCTGATACCCTATGTCTTTTGGTTGGCGCATTTAATCCATTTACATTCAGTGTTATTATAGAAAGATTCAGGGTTAGAGTCATTGTGATGTCTGTATGTTTTATGCTTGTAGTGATGTCTCTGGTACTTTGTCTCACAGGATCCCCCTTAGGATCTCTTGTAGGGCTGGTTTAGTGGTGACAAATTCCTTCAGTTTTTGTTTGTTTGGGAAGACCTTTATCTCTCCTTCTATTCTAAATGACAGACTTGCTGGAGAAAGGATTCTCGGCTGCATATTTTTTCTGTCTAGCACCCTGAAAATCTCGTGCCAATTCTTTCTGGCCTGCCAAGTTTCAAAAGAGAGATCAGTCACGAGTCTTATAGGTCTCCCTTTATATGTGAGGGCACGTTTACCCCTCGCTGCTTTCAGAATTTTCTCTTTATCCTTGTATTTTGCCAGTTTCACTATGATATGTCGTGCAGAAGATCGATTCAAGTTACGTCTGAAGGGAGTTCTCTGTGCCTCTTGGATTTCAATGCCTTTTTCCTTCCCCAGTTCAGGGAAGTTCTCAGCTATTATTTCTTCAAGTACCCCTTCAGCACCTTTCCGTCTCTTCCTCCTCTGGGATACCAATTATGCGTATATTATTTCTTTTTAGTGTATCACTTAGTTCTCTAATTTTCCCCTCATACTCCTGGATTTTTTTATCTCTCTTTTTCTCAGCTTCCTCTTTTTCCATAACTTTATCTTCTAGTTCACCTATTCTCTCCTCTGCCTCTTCAAGCCGAGCCGTGGTGGTTTCCATTTTGTTTTGCATTTCGTTTAAAGTGTTTTCAGCTCCTCGTGACTGTTCCTTAGTCCCTTGATCTCTGTAGCAAGAGATTCTCTGCTGTCCTGTATACTGTTTTCAAGCCCAGCGATTAATTTTATGACTCTTATTCTAAATTCACTTTCTGTTATATTATTTAAATCCTTTTTGATCAGCTCATTAGCTGTTGTTATTTCCTGGAGATTCTTTTGAGGGGAATTCTTCCGCTTGGTCATTTTGGATACTCCCTGGCATGGTGAGGACCTGCAGGGCACTTCCCCTGTGCTGTGGTGTATAACTGGAGTTGGTGGGCAGGGCCGCAGTCAGACCTGATGTCTGCCCCCAGCCCACCGCTGGGGCCACAGTCAGACTGGTGTGTGCCTTCTCTTCCCCTCTCCTAGGGGCGGGATTCACTGTGGGGTGGCGTGGCCTGTCTGGGCTACTTGCACACTGCCAGGCTTGTGATGCTGGGGATCTGGTGTATTAGCTGGGGTGGGTAGGCAAGGTGCACGGGGGCAGGAGGGGCAGGCTTAGCTCGCTTCTCCTTAGGTGATCCACTTCAGGAGGCGCCCCGTGGCAGCGGGAGGGAGTCAGATCTGCTGCCAGAGGTTTGGCTCCGCAGAAGCACAGAGTTGGGTGTTTGCGTGGAGCAAGCAAGTCCCTGGCAGGAACTGGTTCCCCTTGGGATTTTGGCTGGGGGATGGGCGGGGGAGATGGCGCTGGCGAGCGCCTTTGTTCCCTGCCAAACTGAGCTCTGTCATCTGGGGGCTCAGCAGCTCTCCCTCCCTTTGTCCTCCAGCCTTCCCGCTTTCCGAGCAGAGCTGCTAACTTATGTCCTCCCAGACGCTAAGTCGCGCTTGCTGTCGGAACACAGTCCACCCGGCCCCTCCGCTTTTGCAAGCCAGACTCGGGGGCTCTGCTTGGCCGGTGAGCCGCCCCTCCGTCCCGGGTCCCTCCCGCCAGTCCGTGGAGCGCGCACCGCCTCGCCGCCCTTCCTACCCTCTTCCGTGGGCCTCTCGTCTGTGCTTGGCTCCGGCGACTCCATTCTCCTAATCCTCTGGCGGTTTTCTGGGTTATTTAGGCAGGTGTAGGTGGAATCTAAGTGATCAGCAGGACGCGTGGTGAACCCAGCGTCCTCCTATGCCGCCATCTTGACTAGAATCCTCCTGCATTCTTTAGATAAATATCTAGTAGTACAATTGCTGGGTTGTAGGGTAGTCCTATTTTAAAATTTTTGAGGAACCTCCATACTGTTTTCCAGAGTTGCTGCACCAGTTTTCATTCTCACCAGCAGTGCAAAAGGGTTCTACTCCACATCCTCGTCAACATCTGTTGTTTCCCGTGTTGTTCATTTTAGCCACTCTGACAGGTGTGAGGTGGTATCTCATCGTGGTTTTAATTTGTATTTACCAGATAATAAGTGATGTTGAGCATCTTTTCATGTGTCTGTTAGCCATCTGGATGTCTTCTTTGGAAAAGTGTCTATTCATGTCTTCTGCCTGTTTCTTCACTGGATTATTTGTTTTTTGGGTGTTGAGTTTGATAAGTTCTTTATCGATTTTGGATACTAACCCTTTATTTTATATGTCACTTGTAAATATCTTCTCCCATTCTGTCAGTTGCTTTTTAGTTTTTCTGATTGTTTCCCTCACTGTGCAGAGGGTTTTTATCTTGATGAGGTCCCAATAGTTCATTTTTGCTTTTGTTTCCCATGTCAAGTAAGAAGTTGCTGCAGCCCAAGTCAAAGAGGTTGTTGCCTGTTTTCTCTTCTAGTATTTTGATGGTTTCCTGTCTCACATTTATGTCTTCCATCCATTTTGAGTTTGTTTTTGTGTGTGGTTTAATAAAGTGGTCCAGATTCATTCTTCTGCATGTCACTATCCAGTTTTCCCAACACTGCTGAAGAGAATTTTTTCCATTAGACATTCTTTCCTGCTTTGTCAAATATTCATTAACCATATGTTTGCGGGCCCATTTCTGGGTTTTCTATTCTGTTCCATTGGCCTATGTGTCAGTATCATACTGTCGATGATTAAAGCTTTGTAATATAGCTTGAAGTCTCAAAGTATGGTGCCTCCAGCTTTGGTTTTCTTTTTCAGGATTGTTTTGGCTTTTCAGGGTCTTTTCTGGTTCCATACAAGTTTTAGGACTGTTTTTTCTAGCTCTGTGAAGAATGCTGATGTCATTTTGATAGTGATTGCATTGAATTTGTAGATTGCTTTGGGTAGGATTGACATTTTAACATTTGTTCTTCCAATCCATGAGCATGGAATGTTTTTGTTGTTGTTGTTGTTGTTGTTGTTGTGTGTGTGTTTGGTGTCTTCTTCAATTTCTTTCATAATCTTTCTAGAGTTTTCAGGGTATATACTTTTCACCTCTTTGGTAAGATATTTTATGGGGTTTGGTTCGATTATAAATGGGATTGATTTCTTGATTTCTCTTTCTGCTGCTTCATTATTGGTATATAGAAATACAACCAATTTCTTTACATTGATTTTATACCTGTGACTTTACTGACTTAATTTATCAGTTCTAGCAGGTTTTTTTTTTTTGGTGGAGTCTTTTGGGTTTTCCATATAATCATGTCGTCTATGAAGAGTGAAAGTTTGACTTTCTCCTTGCCAATTTGAATACCTTTTATTTCTTTTTATTGTCTGATTGCTGAAGCTAGGACTTCCAACACTCTGTTGAACAGCAGTGGTGAGAGTGTACATCCTTGTCATGTTTCTGATCTTAGGGGGAAAGCTTTCTCAGTTTTCAGGATGATATTAACTTTGGGTCTTTCACATATGGCCTTTATGACCTGAGGTATGATCCTCCTGTTCTTATTTTCTTAAGGATTTTTATCAAGAAAGGATGTGGTATTTTGTCAAATGCTTTTTCTGCATCTATTGAGAAGTTCATGTGGTTCTTATCCTTTCTTTTATTAATGTGATGTATCACATTGATTGGTTTGTGGATATTGAACCAGCCCTGCATCACAGGAATAAATCCCACTGGATCATGGTGAATAATTCTTTTAATGTTTTGCTGGTTGGCTAGTATTTGTTGAGAATTTTTGCATCCATGTTCACCAGGGAAATTGGTCGGTAGTTCTCCTTTTTAGTGAGGTCTTTGTCTGGTTTTGGAATCAAGGTAATGCTGGCCTTGTAGAATGAGTTTGGAAGTTTTCCTTCCATTTCTATTTTTTGGAACAGCTTCAAAAGAATAGATGTTAACTCTTCTTTAAATGTTTGGTAGAATTCCCCTGGAAAGCCATCCATCCCTGGACTCTTGTTTTTTGAGAGATTTTTGATTACTGATTCAATTCTTTATTGGTTAAGGTATGTTCAAATTTTCTATTTCTTCCTGTTTCAGTTTTGTTAGTTTATATGTTGTTAGGAATTTGTCCATGTCTTCCAGATTGCCCATTTTTTTGCATATAATTGCTCATAATATCCTCTTATTGTTTGTATTTCTGTGGTGTTGATTTTGGTCTCTCCTCTTTCATTCATGATTTTATTTATTTGTGTCCTTTCCTTTTGCTTTTTGATCAATATGGCTAGGGGGTTATCAATTTTGTTAATTCTTTAAAAGAACTAGCTCCTGGTTTCATAGATCTGTTCTACTGCTTTTTATTATTATTATTATTGATTTCTGTTCTAATCTTTATTATTTCCCTTCTTCTGCTGGCTTTGGGCTTTATTTGCTATTCTTTTTCCAGCTCTTTTGGGTGTAAGTTTAGGTTGTATATTTGAGACCTTTCTTCCTTCTTTAGGAAGGCCTGGATTGCTATATATGTCCCTCTTATGACCACCTTTGCTGCATCCCAGAGGTTTGGGGCTGTCATGTTTTAATTTTCATTGGCCTCCATGTACTTTTTCATTTCTTCTTCAATTTCTTGGTTAACCCATTTATTCGTTAGTAGAATTCTCTTTAATCTCCAAGTATTCGTGGTCTTTCCAAATTTTTTCTTGTGGTTGATTTTGAGTGTCATAGTGTTGTGGTCTGAAAATATGCAAGGTATATTCTCAATCTTTTTGTACTTGTTGAAGTCTGACTTGTGACCCAGTATGTGATCTATTCTGGAGAGTGCTCCTGTGCACTCGAGAAGAATATGTATTCTGATGCTTTAGGATAAAATATTCTGAATATATCTGTCTGGTCCAGTGTGTCATTCATTGTTTATTTGTTGATTTTCTGCTTAGATGATCTGTCCATCACTGTAAGTAGGGTGTTGAAGTCTTTTACTATTATGGTATTGTTATCAGCGAGTTTCTTTACATTTCTGATTAATTGATTTTTGTATTTGTGTGTTCCACATTGGGGGCATAAATATTTACAATTGTTAGATCTTGGTGGATAGATCTCTTAATTATAATATAATGCCCTTCTTCATCTCTTGTTACAGTCTTTATTTTAAACTCTAGTTTGTCTGATATAAGTATGGCTAGTCCAGCTTTCTTCTGATGACCATTAGCATGATAGATGGTTCTCCATCTTGTTACTTTCAATCTTCAGATATCTTTAGGTCTAAAATGAGTTTCTTGTAAGCAGCATATAGATGGGTCTTGTTTTCTTATCCATTCTGATATCCTATGTCTTTTGGGTGCATTTAGTCCATAAACATTTAGAATGAGTACTGAAAGATATGAATTTAGTGCCATTGTGTTGCCTGTAGAGTTGGTGTGTCTGGTGATGTTGTCTGGTCTTTTCTAGTCTTTGTTGCTTTTGGATTGTTGTTTTTTTTTTTTTTGCTTTGTTTTGTCATTTATCCACTCAAAGAGTCCCCCTTAAAATTTCTTGCAGAGTTGGTTTAGTGGTCATGAACTCCTTTAAGTTTTATTTGTATGGGAAACTTTTTTATGTTTATTATTTATTTTTGAGAAAGATAGACAGACTATGAGCAGGAGAGAGGCAGAGAGAGAGAGAGGGAGGCAGAGAATCTCATACAGGCTCCAGGCTCTGAGCTGTCAGCACAGAACCTGATGTGAGGCTCAAACCCACAAACCATGAGATCATGGCTGAGCCGAGGTCCAATGCTTAGATGTTTAACCAACTGAGCCATCCAGGTGCCCCTGTCTGGCAAACTCTTTGTCCTTCTATTTTGAATGAGACTTGCTGGATAAAGAATTCTTGGCTGCATATTTTTATAATTCAGCACGTTTAATATATCCTGCCACTCCTTTTTTTGTCCTGCCAAGTTTCTGTAGATAGTTCTGCTGCGAACCTGATCTATCTTCCCATATCGGCTAAGGACTTCTTTCTCCTTGCTGCTTTCATAATTGTTTCCTTGTTTGTGCATATTGTGAATCTGACTATGATATGCTTTGGTTATGGTTGGTTTTTGTTGAATCTAATGGGAGTTGTTTTGTATTTCTTACATTTTGATGTCCGTGTCCTTCTCCAGATTAGGAAAATTTTCCACTATAATTCACTCACACAAACCTTCTGCCCTTTTTCTCTCCCTTCATCTTCTGGGACTTCTATGATTTGGATGTTATTCCATTTTAATAAGTCATGGAATTCTCTAATTCTTGTCTCATGCCTTTTGTCTTTGTCTGACTCCTTTTTTCTGCTTCATTATTCTCCATAATTTTATCTTTTATATCGCTGATTCTCTATTCTGCTTCTTCCATTTTTGCTGTAGTGGCATCCATTCAATATTGCATCTTGGTTATAGCATTTTTAATTTCTTCCTGAGTAGATTTTGTTTCTTTTATCTCCACAGAAAGGGATTCTATGCTTTTTTTCAACCCCAGCTAGTATTCTTATTATCATGGTTCTAAATTCTAGTTCAAATATCTTGCTTATGTCTGTGTTGATTAAGTCCCTGGCTGTAATTTCTTCCTGTTCTTTCTTTTTTGGGGTGAATTCCATTGTTTAGTCATTGTGGAGGAATAAAAAACTTAATTAAATAAAAAATTAAAAATTAAAAACAAAACAAAAAATGAAATAAAGGAACCTATATCTTAGGTGTGCTTTGATCTGTTTGTTGAAAGACGCTTGCAAGGGGTGCCAGTCAGTTAAGTGTCTGACTCTTGATTTCAGCTCATGTCATGATCTCACAGTTCATGAGTTTGAGCCTTGCATCAGGCCTTGCACTGACAGTGCAGAGCTTGCTTGGGATTCTCTCTCTCCCTCTATGTCACTCCCTCTCCTGCTTGCACTCTCTATCAAAAATAAATAACCATTAAAAACAATCTTTAAAAGAAAGAAGCTTGCTAGAATAGAGAAAAAAAGAGAAAGAAAAGAAAAAGATAAGAAAAAAATAAATTATAAAAATTTATACAATAAAATAAAATAGTAAAGTAGAATTAAATTTTTTAATAAAAATAAAGTAAAAAATGTAAAATAAAAATAAATTTTCCTCTTTCTGTATCCAAAGAGGAAGAAAAGAAAGGAAGGAAGAAGTACACAATTTAAGTGAAAAACAGAAGCAAAACAAACAAACAAATAAATGAACCTAACAGAATGAATCTAACAGAAGCTAACAGAATGAAGCCCAAATGAATCCCAAATGAATCCCAAATGATGTTACATCCAGGTTCCCCTAGAACTGGTATTATGAAGCCCTGGATAATATGTACACTAAGCAGCTGGAGTAACTTGTGCTGGTCTTCTGTGGGACGTGCTTGGAGGGTGGGGTTGGGCAGGGCTTCGTGTAATGGCTCCATTCTCCAGTATGTGGCACTGCTTAGCTTACTAGGGTGGTTCAGTGTGGTGTGCATGTGCACACATGCACATGTGCAGTAGAAGCGGAAATGGCTTCACCCAGCTCCCTAGTCTCTGGCACAGGAACTTCATGCTCTCCCTAACCCATGATCAAGCACCCCTCCTTTGTCTCAGACCTCCATCCACTCCTCACTTCTACCCTATTGGTGTCCAAGCTGACTGCCAGGTGGCACCTCCCTCCAGAGTTTTATCTCAGATGGGGATGTGTTTTAAAACCCCATGCTTCAGAGACTCTTGCAGCTTGGACCCACACTAGCTCTCTGGGGGAGGGTCCTGCTGAGCAATGGCCAGGTGCCAGCTTGCCACAGAAAATGTTTGTGTGATCCCACAGCAGCAGTTTCAGAGAAACTGCTGTGTTCACAAAACACAGCTGGTTCCAGCTTTCACCACACTCTGGCATCTTTGTCCCAATACCAGCAAACATGGCTGCTCTCTGAGGTCCCCTGGGACTTTTTGCCTGTGGGGAGGCCATATTGCCTCTACCAAATGCACTCCAAGCAGGGGAACTGCTTCTCCCCATGTGACACATGTACCCCTCAGACCTCTCTGTTTCTGGGGATTCATGCTGCTTCCTTACCAGAGAACCACTAGGCACTGAGCTCAGAAACTTCAGACTCTGCACTCTACTGTTTATAGGATCTTGGTGGTATTGAAGCCCCCTCCTTTCTTCCTGTCAGTGGTTTTAGGGAACAGATTTGTTGTTCAGCCCCCTCCCAGTGTTTTCACTTCCTCTCTTTTTCTCTAGCTACTTTCGGGGGAGTGCTTTTCTTGAATGATCCCCATGTGCTGCACTCTCCTCCTTTCTCTTTGTTGTCTCTCTGCAAAAACAGCTGCCTATCCTCCATGGTTTTTATCTCCCCCAGTTCATCTCTCCACACCATGTACCTGTCGAGCTCTGTGGTTCAGGTTATGCAGATTGTTGTGTTAATCCTCAGATCAATTTCCTACATGTTCAAAATGACTTGGTGCTGATCTAGCTGCATTTCAGGGACAAGGAAAGCTCAGAGTCTCCATGCTGCTCCACCATCTTAATTCCTCTCTCAGATGTTCTAAAGTGAGCATTTTTCAACCAGAAACAAATTCCATGACATACAAGATATTTTGAAACTCTTGTCTCTTTACTTTATGCAAGATGTTCAGAAAGCTTGAATAGCAGCTAATACATGTTTTTAAATATTTTTTAAGCTTTAGCAAAAGAAAGCCTTATTACCATACTTTATAGACAATAATAGCAACATAGGAGGGCATACAAACAGTGAATGATTTTTTTATTGCATGAACCTACTGAAGAAGTAACATGTTGATTACCTTGCGACAGAGTTACCCTACCATGACACTTGCTGAAGAATACTGGTGTCCTGTGGGAACGAAAGATGACATGCCCAAGAAATTTCAGATTCTTTTTGTTTTCCTAAAGTACAATTGCATTACTCCTTTGCTACATTGTTACATTCAGCATTTAAGAGGATACATTTTTAAGGAGCTGAAAATCAAAGCCTCAATGAGATCCCATTTTGCACCTACTAGTATGGCTATAGTAATAAGAGAAAAAAAAGAGATTAAAACAAGTGCTAGTGAGGATGTGGACAAATTAGAACCCTCATACATTGTTGGTGGGAATGTAAAGTGGTATAGCCACTTAGGAAAACAGTTTGGTGTTCCCTTAAAAAATTAAACATAGAGTTAGCATGTGTTCCAGCAATTCCACCCCTAAGGGTATACCCAAGAGAACTGAAAAGATATGTTCACACACAAATTTGTGTGTGCATGTTCATAGCAGTATTACTCACAATAGCCAAATAAGTGGAAATAACTCAAATATTCACCCACTGATGGATGGATAAACAAATGTGGTACCCATATAACGAAATTTTAGTTAATCCCTAAGGAATGAAGTACTGATACATGCTATGACATGAATGATTTTTATAAGCCTTATGCCAAATGAAAGAAGCCAGTCACAGAGGGCCACATATTATATGATTCTATGTAAGTGAAATGTTCAGAATAGGTGAGCACATAGAGATAGAAAGTAGATTAGTGTTGCTAGGAGCTGGGGATGAGGGCAGGGGGGTAACAATGGGTACATGTTCAGAATGATGAACTATTCTGGATTTAGATGATGGTTTCACAACACACTACACTATGAACTTACTACGTATTACACTAAAAACTACTGAGCTGTAAATTTTAAAAGGGTAGATATTCTAGTATATGAACCATATCTCAATTTCAAAAATTTTCTCAAGTGTAAAGTACTTCTATTTGTCTTTTTTTATGTATAGAACTAGAAATATTTGCTTTATATATTCTGAGGCTAAATTTTTAGGAACATACAACTCTAGAAACATCTTTCTCGTGAATTTAATCTTTTATTACTCTTAGTAATCCTCTATACCTAGTAACACCTATTGCCATTCAGTCTGCTTGCCTGATATTAATATGGTTACTCTAGTTTTTTTTTATAAGAATTTGCATGGTATGTATACATTTTTATTCCTAGTTGAAGTTTAGTTGACATATTTTGTATTAGTTTCAGGTGGACAACACAGTAATTCAGCAATTATATACATTACAAAATGCTCACCACAATAAATATAGTTAACCATCCATCATACAAAGTTATTACAATATCATTGACTATATTCCCTATGCTGTGCTTTTCATCCCTATGTTTTATTTATTTTGTGACTAGAAGTTTGTGCCTCTTAATTCCTTTTACCTATTTTACCCTATACCTTCAGCCCCCTCTCCTCTAGCAACTACCAATTTGTTCTCTGTATTTATGAGTCTGTTTCTGTTTGTGCACTTATTTTGTTTTTTAGATTCCACATGTACATGAAATCATATGGCATTTGTCTTTCTTTGTCTTATTTCACTTAGCATAATACCCTCTAGGTCTATCTATGACATTGTGACTGGCAAGATTTCAACCTTTTATGGCTGCATAATACTCCATTGTATATTTACACCACTTCTTTATACATTCATCTATCCATGGACATGTGTTGCTTCCATATCCTGGCTGTTGTAAATAGTGTTGCAATAAACGCAAAGGTGCACATATTTTTTCAAATTACTGTTTTTGTTTTCTTCAGGTAAATACCAAGTAGTGGAACTGCTGGATCATATGGTATTTCTATTTTAAATTTTTTTTGAGGAACCTCCATACTGTTTTCATAGTAGCTGCAAGAAATTTACCCTCCCACCAAAAATGCACGAAGGTTCCCTTTTCTCCACATCCTCACTGACCTTGGTACTTCTTGTTTTGTTTGTTTTCGATGCTAGCCATTCTGACTGTTGTAAAGTGGTATCTCATCATGGTTTTGATTCGCATTTCCCTTGTGATTAGTGATATTGAGCATCTTTTCATGTGTCTGTTGGCCATCTGTATCTTTTTTCGGCAAAACATTTATGGTCCTCTGCCCATTTTTAAATCAGATCATTTGGTTTCTTGGTGTTAAGTTGTGTGAGTTCTTTATATATTTTGAAATTAACTCCTTATCAGCTATATCATTTGCAAATACTTTCTCCCATTTAGTAGGTTGCCCTTTTTTTTTTTTGTCGTTTCCTTTGTTGTGCAAAATTGTTTAGTTTGGTAAAGTCATGGTTGTTTATGTTTGCTTTTGTTTCCCTCACCTGGGGAGACATATCTAGAAAATATTGCTAAGGCTGATTCCAAAAGTTTACAACCTATGTTTTCTTTTAGTTTTATGATTTCAGGTCTTACATTTACATCTTTAATCCATTTTGCGTTTACTTTTATATGTGGTGTAAGACAATGGTCCAGTTTCATTCTTTTGCAAGAAGCTGTCCAACTTTTCCAACATCATTTATAGAAGAGACTGTCTTTTCCCCATTGTATATTTTTGTTACCTTTGTTGTAAATTAATTCGCCATACAAGCTTGAGTTTATCTCTGGGCTATTTTATTCTATTGGTCTGTGTGTTTATTTTTGTGTCAGTTCCATTCAGATTACTATAGCTTTGTAATATAGTTTGAAATCTTGGATTGTGATATCTCCATCTTTGTTCTTCTTTTTCAAGATTGTTTTGGCTAGTTGGGGGTCTTTGTGGTTTCATAAAAATTTTGGGATTCTTGGTTCTAGTTTTGTGAAAAGTGTTATCGGTATTTTGATAGGGACTGCATTGAATTTGTAGATTGCTTTGGGTAGTAAGGACATTTAATATTAATTCTTCCAATTCATGAGCATGGTATATTTTTCCATTTATTTGTGTTGTCTTCAGTTTCTTTCATCAATGTCTTAGAGTTTTCAAAGTTCAGGATTTTTGTTTCCATGGTTAAATATATTCTTGGTATTTTATTCTTTTCAATGTCATTGTAAATGGGATCATTTAATTTTTCTCTCTGCTAATTCATGCATGGTGTATTTTTATCTTAACTTTCTATCATTTTGTGTACCAGATTAAAGGTGTATCTCTTATAAATCTATTTCATTTTTATCGTGTCTTACAACTTTTACCTTTTAGTTAAAGGATTTAGTACATTTACAAAATTTGCTATGGTTGCTAATATATTTGTATTTATTTCTACTATCTTAATATGTACTTTCTATTTGTACCTATTTTGTTTATTTTTGTTTATCTTTGGGAGAGAGAGAGACAGAGGACAAGCAGGGGAGGGGCAGAGAGAGAGAGAGGCAGACAGAGAATCCTAAGTGGGCTCTGCACTGACAGCAGAGAGCCCTGTGTGGAGCTCACAAACCATGGGATCATGACCTGAGCTGAAGTTGGATGCTTAACCCACTGAGCCACGCAGGTGTCCCTCGTACTCATTTTTAACTTTATTCACTCCTTTTTACCTTTTATTGGTTACATTTTTAGTTGTTTTTTTTCCCCTCATTCTATTTATACCCTTTACATTTTTTTTTTAAGTATGGTCCATGTCCAATATGGGGCTTAAACTCATGACTCTGAGACCAAGAGTCACATGCTTTACTGACTAAGCCAGCCAGGCAGCCCCTAGATAAAGTCTAAAGTTAAGATCTGAGCATTACAGAAACTTTAGCGTGCGCTCTCTCTCTCTCTCTCTCTTTTTGCAGTCACAGCATCTCATCTTAGATATTTTCTCCTGGTCTTATAATTTATATAGATTTTGCCCTCAAATTAGACATTAGTATATTTTTTATTCAATTAATGTTTGTTTACATGTATTTGAATATTTGTCAACATCCTTCCTTCACATTTTTTCTTGAACCTCAAACATTCCCACTGGGGTTATTTTCTTTCTGCTGACAGAACAGGCCTTAGAATATCTTTTCTTAGCTGAGGTTCCCAGAGAGACTTAAGCTGTAATGCCCTAAGGCACCTGTGGTCTGTAAAGAATTAACTTTCCTAACATGCATCGATAAGAAATAAGAAACGATAAGAAACTAGTCATTGAAAACATTTTCTGTAAGGTGTTATCTTATGGAACCCCAATTGAGAAAATCTGCCTCAGAATTCCCTTTAGAACATGGGTTTTTCTTTTTTTTTTTTATGTTTATTTTTTCTTGAGTGAGGGAGAGACAGAGTGTGAGCAGGGGAGGGGCAGAGAGAGACACACACAGAATCTGGAACAGGCTCCAGGCTATGAGCTGTCAGCACAGAGTCTGATGCAGGGCTCAAACTCACAAACCGTGAGATCATGACCTAAGCCGAAGTAGAATGATTAACCCACTGAGCCATTCTGGTGCCCAAATGGATCTTTTGATGATAAAACCTTTTGGCACTTGTCTAAAAGGTTTAAATTCTGTTTTGTTTTTCTTGGACAGTTTTGCTGGGTAAAGTGTTCTAAGCTGTGAGCACTTTTCTGTAAGCACACTGAAAAGATTACATCTTCTGGATAGTATTGTTGCATTAATATTTGGAAAAGACTGATGTAGGTATGAAGCTGAGATATAATAACAGAATAACAGATGTAAATAGAGAGACATGTATTCAAACACTTCTTTGAACCTTGGTTTCTCCATCTACAAAGTGGAAAAGCTACATGGTTGCTAAGATTAGAAATAATGTATATATCTCATCTGAAATATAACACATACTATGATCTTCATGATTATTATTTCTGTTTTTCTCTCTTGGTCTATAGTATATCCATAGATTTTATGAGTTCGAGTTGACAGCCCAGAGAATAAATTTTTATGTAGAAATTGTGTGGGTGCATGATAGAATTCTCCTTCAGTGAGCCAGCCAGATTATTAAGAAAGAAAATCATCTGGCTCCTCTGTCCTCATCCCAAGTAGGCAGGTTCCTTTCTTCCTTTTGACACCAGATTATTTGCTAAATTTCTTAGAGGCCTTAGGCACCATATCTAACTAAGTGATCAGATATTATTATAGTGCAATGGTTTGAATTTAGGTTAAGTGCTATAAGTTGATTATAAAAAATGTGATTAGTTTCCAATGGTATCATTGGAGGAAATTCACTGGACGAATATTTGTTCACTATGAGTAAGAGGTTTGACTATATACATATGGCTGAGGAATAAAAAGACACAGAGTACTCAATTCCAGGCTTTGCTGTCATACCCATCAGTACCCAGCAACCAAATTGCTATACCTTCTCTGGTTGGATGTGATCTACCATATCACCTTGGAGACACACAGGGTGTAGGGAAATGCCTGAAGACATTGTTCCTGGTGCCTTGTATTCCTCCCACCTACACACACACACACACACACACACACACCAGGAATTTGCCCATCAGCATATACAGTACTTTCTCTGACATAGAGCAGTAATCCTTATTCTCTCTTAGGCCAGAGACTCTTTTTTTTTTTTCCCTCCCACCTGAGTAGGAACAAACATAAATAAAATTTGGTGCTATTTTATTCATATATACCTAAAAGCACACTTGATTAGAGAATAAGAATATGCTAAGGATTAGGCATCTAACTGGGTAAATCAGTCATTGAAGATGTTGAAAACTTGTTAAAGCCTAAAATAGGCATGGCATGGATATAGTATAATACTTATAACAATTTCCCTGTTGAGTTTTTAGGTTCTTTTTACATTTCTGCTATTGTAGGCAACACTGATTTTCTCAACATAAATCTTCCTACAAAAAAACTGCTTGTAGATGAATTCCAACAATCTAAGAAATGTGTCATAACACAGTATTACAGCTTGGGTTCATCTATAGTTTGGATGTATGAACCACTCTTCCTTTTCTCAAACAGGATAATCTATGAAGAAAAGAAATGTTGACAGTAAGAAAGGGTAAGCCTATTCAGTACAGAATGGAAAAAAACCCTGAATTGCATTCTGGGCATGAAGGCAGATTTTAATGTTTATAAAACATAAAAGTAGGGATGGGGGGACTCACCTCATTGTCTCTTGGATGAAGCCAGGTACCAGGGAGGTAAAGTGTTTCCTGAGGTCCAATAATTGAATATCGCCCAAGGTTACGTCCATTGATGAACACAAACCCATAATTCCAGTTCTGAAAAGGATGGAATCTTGAGACATAGGAACAGATTCACACCGGCAAGGGAAAACCTAAGGCACTTTTGGGAGCGAGAGCAAGACTCAATGCTTTGTGGCACTGAAAGTGGAAGTGAGTTTAGACTGGGATATGTTCTACCAAGCTGTAACTAGTTTAGGGATGACAGAGAAAAACACGAACCAACCCTTTAATGCCCCATGATATATTTTGCTGCAGTTTTTTTTTAAGCTGTTGTTCTGTTTCCAGAGGTAACTACTAGGTCGTAAAGATGAATACTAATGCTAAGAACAGTTATAAAAGCTACACATTTTTTTAAAATCGGCTTGCAATACAATGATGAATGACAGAACTAACATCTAGGAAAAGAAAACTGAGAGACAAGAAGATATTGAGACAATTTTTCCACTAGAGGCATCTGCTTATTTAGAAAGAGGTGGCTGAGAAGCTGAGCAGAACCTTTCACAGCCTCACAAGTTTAGGGGAACAAAAGCTAGATACCATGGAATCTTACTAAGTAATTTACACTCTGGGTTGTGATCCTGAGGGGCTACACCTGAGGAGAAGAATAAACAAGAAATAGTCCAGCCATTGGATGGAAGCCTTGATTCAAATCATTTCAGTCCTCATAATTGTAGTAAGGTGATTACTAGTGTAACTAATCAATACAGAGGTGGATGTAAACCCTCTAACATCATTTTAGGCTTTGAATTATTTTTAGCATTTTTCATATATAATTTCTGGAACTCAATAAAAAATAATCAAGCAGATGATGTGGGGAAGACAATAAAATAAAATAAAATAAAATAAAATACTATAAATACAACACAATACAATACAAAAGAGGAACAAAAGACAATAAGAATAGATGCACAGGTGATGCAGATAATGGATTTACAAGTCACAGGCTTTAAAATAATTATGCTTATTAAATTAGTATTTTCGTAGAGTTCAAAGAAACGACCTAGAATTTTGTAAAGAAAAGGAAGCTATAAAAACATCTAAAATTATATAATGAAAATTCTAGAACTAAAAATTATAATAATTAAAATTAAGGATTTAACAGATGTTTTGAATAGCAGATTAGATACAGTAAATAGAGAATATAGCTAAATATAGAATTACTAAACTGAATAATAGGAGAGAAAGTTTTCAAAATTAAGCTGAGAGGAAAGAAAAATGAGAAGCATACAAGACAGGAAGAGGCAAAAGGTATATGGCAAAATGGTCCAACATATAAAATTAGGGCCTCCGAAATGCTCCAGTTAAAAAAACTAAGATTTCTGGACTGCATGTTAAATAAAGCAGTTATATGATATTTATAAGAAAACAATCTAAACTATAAAGACATCAAACAAAATAAAAGAAAAAACATAAAAAGATAGAATAGATAAACCATAAGCAAAATGAAGTTGCTATGTCAGAAAATGTTGACGTTTAAGGTAAGGAGCACTACTAGAGGTAAAGTGAAACACCTCCTGATGATAAAAATCTTAATCTACTCTGAATGATAATGATATATTAAGAAGGTAAAAGTATAGATTCAGAATATATAAGCAAAATTGATGAAATAACAGGAGAAATAAAATTCACAACCATAGTCTAAAACATTCACACAATGTTTCAATAGCTAATAGGTAAAGTACACAGGAATCAATAAAGACACAATATTTAAAATAAGGTGATTAATAAAGTTGAACTAATTGACACATGTAGAAAATTGATCTAAAATACATGCAGAATATACCTGTTCTTTCAAGTATACATAATAATCTTTATAAATTTTACCCATGATGGACTAAACAAGTTTTGTATTTTAAAGTTCTCAGACCACAATGCAAAAAAAAAAAAAACAATTGATAACAAAAAATAGTATAAAGTAGCCAAATATTTGGAAATTATGAAACATGTACACTTGTAAGTAACGCAGAGGCCAAAACAAAAATCATGAGGGAAATTAGAACATATTTGAATTCATTGGTGTTGAAAATAAAACATATAAAAACTTAAAGCATATATATCCAGAATAGACAAATCCATTGACACAAGGAGATTATTGTTTTTCAGGGGCTGAGGGGAGGGGAAGATGGGGAAGTAACTGCTTAATGGGTACAGGGTTTCCTTTTAGGGTTATAAAAGTGTTTTGGAACTAGATGAGGAATGGTTGCATTCATTGTAAATGCACTAAATGCCTCTGAATTGTTCACCTTAAAATGGTTAATTTTAGGGGCATCTGGTTGGCTCAGTTGGTTGTCTGACTCTTGATTTTGGCTCAGGTCATGATCTCATGGTTTGTGAGTTCAATCTCTGCATCAGGCTCTGCACTGACAGTGTGGAGCCTGCTTGGGATTCTCTCTAACCCTCTCTCCTTGCCTATCCCCTGCTTACACACATGCACTCATTTATCTATCTCTGAAAATAAATAAACTTAAAATAACTTTTAAAATGGTTAATTTTATGTTAATGTGAATTTCACATCAATAAATGTTTTAAACTTATGGGATACAGCCAAATTCATATTTAAATGAAAAATAATTTCAATTCATATGTTAAAAAAGAATAAAAAGAAAGAAGATAACTACTAAGATAAAAAGTAGAACAAACAAAACACTTTACACTTTCAGAATGGCTATTATCAAAAACTTTAAAAAACAAATAAACAAGAAATAGCAAGTGTTGCCAAGCATGTGGATAAAACAAAAGCCTCATGCACTGTTGGTGGGAATGTAAATTGGTATAGCTACTCTGGAAATCAGTATGGAGTTTCCTCCAAAAATTTAAAATGGAGGGGCACCTGGGTGGCTCAGTGGGTTAAGCATACAGCTCTCGATATTGACTCAGGTCATGATCTCACACTTTGTGGGTATAAGTCCCCTGTCTGGTTCAGTGCTGGCAGTATGGAACCTGCTTAGGATACTCTCTCTTCCCTCTCTCTCTCTGCCCCTCTCCCACTTGCACTGTCTCTCTCAAAATAAATAAATAAACTTTTTTAAAAAAGATTTAAAATAGAATTACTATATGATTCAGTAATTGCACTACTAGGTATTTACCCGAAGAAAACAAAACATTAATTAAAAAAAATATATGCATCTCTATGTTTATTACAGCATTATTTATAATAGTCAAGATATGATAGCAACCCAAGTACCCATGGATAGGTGAATGGATAAGGAAGTTGAGTAAATGGAATATTACTCAGCCATAAAAAAGAATGAGATCTTACAATTTGCATCAACATGGATGGACCTAGAAGGTATTAATTCCAAGTGAAATAAGTCATACAGAAAGATACCATATGATGTCGTTCATATGTGAAATTTAAATAACAAAACAAATTAACAAAGAAAAATAGATACAAGTGAGAAAACAGACTCTTACATACAGAGAACAAACTAGTGGTTGCCAGAAGGAAGGTGAGTGGAGGAATGGGTGAAATAGGTGATGGGGACTGAGAGTACTCTCATCTTCATGAGCACTGAGAAATGTATCTAATTGGTGAATCATTATATTGTACATCTAAAACTAACATAACACTGGATGTTAATTATACTTGAATAAAAATCTTTAAAAAGCAAAACAATAGAACTAGGTGATGGGAAATTATTAGTATTTAGAATTTGGACCATTAAAGTAATATATGTTAGAAAAATATTTTTAAATGCTTAATATTTTATTTTATTTTATTTTAAGGTTTATTTATTTTTATCATGTGAATGGGGGAGAGGCAGAGTGAGAGGGGGAAGAGGATCCAAAGTGGGCTCTGTGTTGACAGCAGACATCCTGACATGGGGCTTGAACCCATGAACTGCAAGATCATGACCTGAGCCGAAGTCAGATGCTTAACTGACTGAACCACCTAGATGCCCCAATATATTTTTATTTTAAAATAGTTTCAGATTGGTTGCCTGGGTGGCTCCATCGGTTAAATGTCTGACTTTGGCTCAGGTCATGATCTCATGGTTCGTGAGTTTGAGCCCCACATTAGGCTCTGTGCTGACAGCTCAGAGCCTGGAGCCTGCTTCAGATTCTGTGTCTTCCTCTCTGCTCTTCCCCCACTCATGCTCTGTCTGTCTCTCTCTCTCTCTCAAAAATAAATAAACATTAACAAAAATTAAAAATTAAATAGTTTCAGATCTATAAGAAATTTGCACAGATAGTACAGGATTTCACAAAAGAACATAATAATAATAATAATAATAATAATAATAAAGGCAATGGAAGAAATGAAACAGAAAAGAACTATATAATACAGTAAAAGTCACAGCCAACCATTGATTCTTTGAAAGATTAATAAATTGGTAATATTCCAGTGAAACATAAAAAGGAACAATCAAACATAATACATTGAAAATTCAGATGAAATGGAAAAATTCCCAGAAAAACAAATTTTATGAAAGCCAACTTTTAAAGAAACAAAATCTGAATAGTACTTTAATCTTGAAGGATTTTAATTCACACTTATGAACTTACCACACACACAAAAAAATGTTAGCCCTACATGGTTCAACTAAGGAAATCTACCAAACATGTAAGAAATAATACCAGGCTTACACAAACTTTACTTCCCAAATCATTTCTGGGGGTCTTAAAACTTGGTACCAAAATATGACTAAGATATTTCAGTCACGAATATAAACACAGAAGTAGTCTTAATATTTATAGTAGTCAGAGATAGAAGATGGAGGCATAGGAAGACACTGGGCTCACCTCATCCAGCTGATCACTTAGATTCCACCCACATCTGCCTAAATAACCCAGAAAATCGCCAGAACACTAGCAGAACAGACTCCCCTGAGCCAAGAGGCCCACAGAAGAGGGTAGGAAGGGCAGAGAGGCAGTGTATGCTACACAGACTGGCAGTAGGGAACCAGGGCAGTGGAGGGGCAGCCTGCCCAGGAAGGCAGAGCCCCAAAGTCTGGCTCACAAAGGTGGAGGGGCAGGATTCTGTGGGTCTGACAGCCAGCGGGACTTAACATCTGGAATGTTAAAAGTCAATAGCTCTGCTCTCAGAGAGTGGGGAGGGCGAGAGGACACCAGGAGGGAAAGTTGTTGAGTCCTGGAAGACAGAGCTCAGTTTGGCAGGTGAACAAAGGTGTGGCAAGTGCAATCTCCCTCTCCCATCCCTCAGCCTAAATTCCAAAGGGAACCAGTTCCCATCACTGAACTTGCTTGCACTGCAAAAATGCCCAACACTGTGCTTCTGTGGATCCATCCCTCCGACCAGCCTGCCTCTCTCCCAATGCTGCAGGGCTCTTCATGCAGGGGACCACCAACAGCAAAGCCAGCTGTGCCTGCCCCTCCCACCCCTGTGCACCTTGCAGACCCACCCCGGCTAATACGCCAGATCCCATAGAAGCAGCACACAAGCCTGGCAGTAGGCAAGTGGCTCAGACAGGAGCCACACCACTCCACAGTGAGTCCTTGCCCCTGGGAGAGGGGAAGATAAGGTACACACCAGTCTGACTGTGGACCCAGCGGTGGGCTGGGGGCAGACATTGGATCTGACTGTGCCCCACCCACCAACACAAGTTACTCTGGACAGCACAGGAGAAGTGCCCAGCAGTTCGGAGCCACAGCAGGGACTACCCCAAATAGTGAAACGGAAGAATTCTCATAAAAAGAAACTCCAGGAAGTAGCGACAGCTAATGAATTGATAAAAAAACGATTTAGGCAATATAACAGAACAAAAATTTAGAATAATAGTCATAAAATTAATCGCTGGGCTTGAAAAAAAGCACAGAGGACAGCAGAGAGTCTATTACTACAGAGATCAAGGGACTAAGAAATAGTCATGAGGAGCTAAAAAATGCTATAAATGAAATGCAAAATAAAATGGAGGCAGCCATAGCATGGATTGAAGAGGCAGAGGAGAGAATAGGTGAATTAGAAGATAAAATTATGAAAAGAGGAAGCTGAGAAAAAGAGAGATAAAAAAATCCAGAGTATGAGGGGAGAACTAGAGAACTAAGTGATGCAATCAAATGGAACAATATCCATATCATACGAATTCCAGAAGAAGACAGAAAGGGGCTGAAGGTGTACTCAAAAAAATCATAGCTGAGAACTTCCCTATCTGGGGAAGGAAACAGGCATTGAAATCCAAGAGGCGCAGAGAACATCCTTCAGACATAACTTGAATCGATCTTCTAAATGACATATCATAGTGAAACTGGCAAAATACAAGGATAAAGAGAAAATTCTGAAAGCAAGTATGGGGGATCCTGGGAAGATGGCGGTGTAGGAGGACTCTGGGCTCACTGCACGTCCTGCTAATCACTTAGATTCCACCTACACCTGCCTAAATAACCCAGAAAAACACCAGAAGACTAGCAGAATGGAATCGCCAGAGCCAAGCACAGACGAGAGGCCCACGGAAGAGGGTAGGAAGGGCGGCGAGGTGGTGCGAGCTCCACGGACTGGCGGGAGGGAGCCGGGGTGGAGGGGCAGCCCGCAGGACCAGCAGAGCCCCCAAGTCTGGCTAGCAAAAGCGGAGGGGCCAGACGGAGTGTGTTCCGACAGCAAGCAGGACTTGACATTTGGAAGGTTATAAGCTAACAGTTTTGCTCAGAGAACGGGGGGCTGGAGGACAACAGGAGAGAGAGTTGTTGAGCCCCAGATGACAGAGCACAGCTTGGCAGGGAACAAAGGCGCTTGCCAGCGCCATCTCCCTTGCCCATCCCCCAACCAAAATCCCAAAGGGAACCAGTTCTTGCCAGGGAACTTGGTTGCACCGCACAAACACCCAACGCTGTGCTTCTGCAGATCTATCCCTCTGGCGGGTCTGACTCCCTCCCAGTGCCCCAGGGGCCCTACTGAAGTGGATCTCTGAAGGAAAAGCGAGCTGAGCCTGCCCCTCAGCCTCTGTGCACCATGCTCTGGCCTGCCCCTCCCACCCCTGTGCATCATGCCAATCCACCCCAGCTAATACGCCAGGTCCCCAGCATCACAAGCCTGGCAGTGTGCAAGTAGCCCAGACAGGCCACACCACCCCACAGTGAATCACGCCCTTAGGAGCGTCTGACTGTGACCACAGTGATGGGCTGGGGGCAGACATCAGGTCAGACTGTGGCCCTGCCCACCATCGCAAGTTATTCAAGACAGCACAGGGGAAGGGCCCTGCAGTCCTGCACCACTCCAGGGACTATCCAAAATGACAAAACGGAAGAATTCCCCTCAGAAAAACGTCCAGGAAATAACAACAGCGAACAAACTGATCAAAAATGATTTAAACAATATAACAGAAAGTGAATTTAGAAAAATAGTCATAAAATTAATCACTGGGCTTGAAAACAGTATAAAGGACAGCAGAGAATCTCTTGCTACAGAGATCAAGGGGCTAAGGAACAGCCAGGAGGAGCTAAAAAATGCTATCAATGAACTGCAAAATAAAATGGAGACAACTATGGCTCGGATTGAAGAGGCAGAGGAGAGAATAGGTGAACTAGAAGATAAAATTATGGAAAAAGAAGAAGCTGAGAAAAAGAGAGATAAAAAAATCCAGGAGTAGGAGAGGAAAATTAGAGAACTAAGTGATGCACTAAAGAGAAATAATCTACGCATAATTGGTATTCCAGAGGAGGAAGAGAGAGGGAAAGGTGCTGAAGGTGTACTTGAAGAAATAATAGCTGAGAACTTCCCAGATCTGGGGAAGGAAAAAGGCATTGAAATCCAAGAGTAACAGACAACTCCCTTCAGACATAACTTGAATCGATCTTCTGCACGACATATCATAGTGAAACTGGCAAAATACAAGGATAAAGAGAAAATTCTGAAAGCAGCTAGAGATAAACATGCTATAACATATAAAGGGAGACCTATAAGACTCGTGACCAATCTCTCTACTGAAACTTGGCAGGCCAGAAAGGAATGGCAGGAGATCTTTAATGTGATGAACAGAAAAAATATGCAGCTGAGAATCCTTTATCCAGCAAATCTGTCATTTAGAATAGAAGGAGAGATAAAGCTCTTCCCAAAAATAAACTGAAGGAATTCGTCACCACTAAACCAGCCCTACAAGAGATCCTAAGGGGGATCCTGTGAGACAAAGTTCTAGAGACATCACTACAAGCATGAAACCTAGGGACATCCCAATGACTCTACACCCGTATCTTTCTATAATAACACTGAATGTAAATGGATTAAATGCGCCAACCAAAAGACAAGGGTATCAGAATGGATAAAAAACCAAGACCCATCCATTTGCTGTCTACAAGAGACTCATTTTAGACCTGAGGACACCTTCAGATTGAGAGGGAGGGGATGGAGAACTATTTACCATGCCACTGGAAGTCAAAAGAAAGCTGGAGTAGCCATACTTATATCAGACAAACTAGACTTTAAATTAAAGGCTATAACAAGAGATGAAGAAGGGCATTATATAATAATCACAGGGTCTATCCATCAGGAAGAGCTAACAATTATAAACGTCTATGCGCCGAATACAGGAGCCCCCAAATATATAAAACAATTACTCACAAACATAAGCAACCTTATTGATAAGAATGTGGTAATTGCAGGGGACTTTAATACTCCATTTACAGAAATGGATAGATCATCTAGACACACGGTCAATAAAGAAACAAGGGCCCTGAATGAGACATTGGATCAGATGGACTTGACAGATATATTTAGAACTCTGCATCCCAAAGCAACAGAATATACTTTCTTCTCGAGTGCACATGGAAACATCTCCAAGATAGACCACATACTGGGTCACAAGACAGCCCTTCATAAGTATACAAGAATTGAGATCATAGCATGCATACTTTCAGACCACAATGCTATGAAGCTTGAAATCAACCACCGGAAAAAGTCTGGAAAACCTCCAAAAGCATGGAGGTTAAAGAACACCCTACTAAAGAATGAATGGGTCAACCAGGCAATTAGAGAAG